>NC_069659.1:176050000-176675000 GCF_027244095.1 Hemicordylus capensis | reverse complement strand
ACTACACAAGGTACCTATTGCCCTGGGCCTCATAGAAATCTATGCAGATGCCCTGTCCTGTCCTTAAGACAAGATTCCCCAAGGTCCAATAGATGGCAAGGTAGTATTTCAGGACACCCAGAGAGCTCCAAGTGAGCAATTTGCTTTGAGAAGGACCAGAAGTTGAATGAAGCCATAAACACCTCCAGGCCCAGAATATTCCTCCCCGACTCCATGTCCCTGCCTTCAGACTGAAGAGATATAAGGTCAGCCCTCTGACCTGATGTCCTTCCTGGCCTGTTTCCTGCACTGGTGTGCAGGCTGGGGAAAGCATGAGTACCTGCTATGGAAGGGGCCAGTTCATTAAGGGTCTCCAGCTCAGCTCAAGGGGTGCTGGCTTTCCAGTTCTGGAGTTTCTGGATAGAGTCTCCTGGTTAGCAGGTCCAGCTCTAGACTGGTGTTGCAAGCAGAGGCTAGGACTATGTCCAGGGATGACTTTACTGGCCTGACTGCTCACCCTCATGGCCAGACTCTAGCTCATAACCCCAGATCAACTGAGATCTGAGTGCCTATTGTGTGGGATACAGCTTCCCATGCATGAATGGATGGGAAGGACAGCAAAGGATGCACTACAAGGAATTGGGGTGACCAGCACCATCATTTTGCAAGTTTCCGCCTGACACAACTACAGATGTTAGTGAACTTCTCCAAGTTTAGGATCAAAGAAGAATTTGGGAGGCTTGAAACCCCTCACCATAGCAGGTAGCAAACATCCTAAGCCCCCAAAGTTTTTCTTCAACTTGAGTGCAGAAAAGTCACCATGCAGTCTCCTTCCCTCTCGCTGCCAGCCTGATCACCAGGGACCCAACTCTTCAAAACCCACTCTGCCTCTACTTTACTTACTGGTCAGCAGTAGGCAGCAGTAGGTAGCAGTAGGTGGCAGCAGTAGGCACAGCAGCAGTGGCAGCATGTGGGAGGGGGAAGAAGAGAGTCTTTGCTTCCCCCTTCCAGTAGCCCTGACTAATTTGGCACCACATGGTGCTGTAGGGACTGTGGTGCCATATGAGGGGATGGGAATATTCATTTTCTCTCTTTGTTTATTTTCTTGTTGCTCTGTTGCACGGTTCTGTTGCTCATCAAGAGCAAAGGAGTGAGGGATTAGAGGCAGCATCACCTGCAGCTGGTTACTGAAAAGGTTTATGTGAGTTCTTCTTGCAAAAAAAAAAAAAAAAAGTTGGTTCTATACAGCTTTGGGAGCCTCCTCTAAATTATAATATGTAAAAAGAATATTGAACTACAGTCAAGGAGAACTAGGTTCACATTACCCATGAACTCATTGGGTGACCACAGGCCAGTCACCACCTCTCTAGCTCGCCTGCCTCCCAGGACTGTTGTATATTGGGGCAGGGGAACTGTTGTATATTGGGGCAGGGGTGTAACAAGGTTGGAGTGGGCCCAGAGGCAAAATTTTAAAATGCCCCCCGTCACTGCCTTCCTCTAAAAATATTATATATATATATATATATATATATATATATATATATATATATATATATTTATTTCAAGGAAGCTCAGACAGGCATTGGGTGGGGGAGACATGTCTCTGGGGGGGGGCTGAGGCAGGGGGCCCTGAGACAACAGTCTCCCCTTGCCCTATTATAGTTATGCCCCTGTATTGGGGTTGGGGGAAACTAGATATGCTACACTCTGTAGGAAATGTGGGATATGTATAATTAAAAAAAAAATCCCAGTGAAATACTGGGATGATTATTTGTTACTATGTCTATGTTTGTAAGACCAAAATTAGACACAAATCTCTTTTTATCTGTAGCTGGTAAAACTAGCAATCTGGTATACTTGCAAGACCTAAGCTTTTGTGCAGCTTTTCTGATTCTGGCATACAAAGACTGCCTTAAGGAAAGGTCTGAATATTAAAGCATCTATTCTAAACTCAGCTTTTGGGCTTGGCCTTTGAGTCATCTCCTACCTTTGATATGGTACCACCCTTGGAGAAAATTCTTTGTGAAGAAAGAGAACCACTGCATCATACTCAATGATCACCTTTTCTGTTGGGTGCTATATTTTTTTCTTTCAAAGAGCTGCAGCCATATGAATGGCATCAATTATGTCAGTTGCATTATGCAAATGAGCGAATTGGTGTGATATAATTAGAAAGAGCATATTCTAGCACTTAATTTAGGGAGTCTCAAGCATAAATTCACTCATGTTTTGCAGGTGATAACTGCACCATTATTTGCTAACTTGAATGTGTGAAATGACCATCATAGACCACATATTTTGCAAACTAGCTAATAAAAGCAGACAAGCTGTGAGATGCCAGAGATTATTTTTTCTATGGGTGACATCCACAGTTAGGGATGGGGCTGTAGCTCAGTATTAGAGCATCTGCATTGCATGCAGAAGGTGCTAGGTCTGACTGCTGGTATCACCAGGTTGGGCTGGGAAGGACTCCTGCCTGAAGCATTGGAGAATCGCTGCCAGTGAATACTGAGCAAGACGGACCAATAGTCCAACTCCAGTATAAGACATTAGTCCTTGTGTTGTCCTTAGTCTGGAACAGGAGTGCCTTGCTTTAGATATGGACTCTCTGCTGTGGAGTAAGGGTTCTCCTGCTCAAGGGAAGGAACAACTCTGGATACCGCCCAATATAAGTAAAGTAAAGTAAAGTGTAAAGTAAAGTAAAGTACAGTTGTGCTGCTGTTGAGTCGGTGTCCACTCCTGGCGATATGTACTTAAACTGAAAACACAAATTCAGTGGCTGGCATTCAGAATAAGTTACTCAATAGTACTATTTAGGAGTTAAGAACATAAGAACAGTCCTGCTGGATCAGGCCCAAAGCCCATCTAATCCAGCATCCTGTTTCACACAGTGACCCAACAGATACAGCTGGAAGCCTATAGGCAGGAGTTGAGGGCATGCCCTCTCTCCTGCTGTTACTCCCCTGCAACTGGTACTCAGAGGCATCCTGCCTTTGAAGCTGGAAGTGGCCTATATCCCTCCGACTAGTAGCCGTTGATAGACCTTAATGAAGTTATCCAAACCCCTCTTAAAGCCAACCAGGTAGTTGGCTGTCACCATATCTTGTGGCAGAAAATTCTACAAGTTGATTATGAGTTCTGTGAAAAAGTACTTCTGCTTGTTGGTCCTAGATTTCCTGGCAATCAATTTCATGGGTTGAACTCTGGTTTTAGTGTTATGTGCGAGAGAGAAGAATTTCTCTCTATCCACTTTCTCCACACCATGCATGATTTTATAGACCTCTATCATGTCTCCCCTCAGTCGTCTTTTTTCTAAACTAAATAGTCCCAGCTGTTGCAGCCTTGCTTCATAAAGCAGGTGCTCTAGGCCCCTGATCATCTTGGCTGCCCTCTTCTGAGCCTTTTCCAGTTCTACAATGTCTTTTTGATGTGGTGACCAGAATTGTATGCAGTACTCCAGGTGCAGCCACATCATAGTTTGTATAAGTGCATTATAATATTAGCCGTTTTATTTTCAATCCCATTCCTAATGATCCCTAGCATGGAATTGGCCTTTTTCACAGCTGCTGAACATTAAGTTGACACTTTCAACGAGCTGTCCACCATGACCCCAAGTTCCCTCTCCTGGTCAGTCACCAACAACTCAGATCCCATCAACGAATACTTGAAGCTGGGATGTTTTGTCCCAATGTGCATCACTTTACACTTGCCAACACTGAACCACATTTGTCATTTTGTCACCCACTCACCCAGTTTGGAGAGATCCTTTTGGAGTTCCTCATTTTGGATTTCACTACCCGAAAGAGTTTGGTATCATCTGCAAATTTGGCCACCTCACTGCTTACTTCTAGATAATTTATGAATAAATTGAAAAGCTCCGGTCCCAGTACAGATCCGTGGGGGACCCCACTTCTTACTTCCCTCCATTGTGAAAACTCTCCATTTATACCTACCCTATGTTTTCTGTCCTTCAATCAGTTAACAATCTACACATGTATTTGTCCCCTTATCCCATGACTGGTAAGTTGTCTCAAGAGTCTTTGATGAAGAACATTGTCAAAAGCTTTTTGGAAGACTAGTTTTACTATATCAACTGTATCACCTTTATCCACACACTTGTAGACACTCTCAAAGAACTCCAAAAGGTATATGTTCACTTAGGAACATAGGAAACTGCCTTCTACAGAGCCAGGCCACAGGTCCATCTAGCTCAGGATTGTCCATACGGACTGGCAGAAGCTCTCCAGGATTTCAGGCAGGACACTTTCCTGGAGATGCTGCCAAGAATTGAAGCTGGGACCTTCTGCATGGACTGAACTAGTATCCTTCCCCCATACAGTATACCTATGATCATACAGAATTGCATTCTACAGAATATGATAGTTTGTTTGTTTATTTATTTATTTATATAACATATTTTTATACTTATGTCTCTGGGCAGGTTACAACAAGATAAAAACAACATTAAAACATTAGTTAAAAACAAAAACAAGAAATTTAAAACACAACAATTAAAAAATTTTAAAACAATATTCTAAAACAACATTAAAAACAATCAAAACAGTGTCAGCCTGAGTGAACAGATACGTCTTTAAAGGCTTTTTTTTTAATTGTCAGAGGTGAGGAAAGGCCTGTGTAAGGCTTGTTGAGAACCTTACAAGCCCAGAACATGGTTAGTGAGCTCTGTCTGACTTTGTGGGCAGTGGTGACCCATCAGGCTGGGGCAAGGAAGCGGTTCCCCAACCCAGCAAATGATCAGCCAATGCACCTGGAGTTAATGTGATGGCAGGGCAAGGAAAGGGAGAGGGAGGAAGCCAGGGTGGGGTGAGAAGAGTGGCAATGCATTCCCCACCCTCTGCCCCACTGGACAGGCCATGGTGTCCATGGGACACAAGTGATGAAGGCCTTCTGAAGACAATCTAAGGATGATCTTCCTTTTGCAATCATTATTTAAAGCTCATATTATTATTGCTACTTTTTCTTGATTTGCAGCCATTTGCTATTATTGCTTTCCCCTTTTCTATACTGTTTGTCTGCAACTAGCAAGCAGAGGCAACTCACCAGCTACATATTGAGGCTGTTCTCATGAGCAGCCAAGACTGGACAAGGGCAGCTAAGCCCAGGTTTGGCTGCCCATGGAAACCACCAGGAGCTGAGCGGCTTCCAGCCATGCCTTGGCGGCAAACCCAGCTAAGAATCTGGGCCCTTAAATAAGGTTAAGGGAGCGGCTGCTCCTTTATCCCTGTTTACTTTACTGTGTCTCAGTGCCAGCTGCTTTCAGCTAGTGCTGAAACACTGATGGGTACCTGCTCATTGCTGGGTGTATCCCCACTATGCGCTGTGTTGCATTGTGGGATTTCTGGGGGCTGGGATGATATATCCTGATCCCGCACCTCTGCATTGCCTGGGGCAGCAGTGGAGCATCTGGGCACATGATTCGCACACCCAGACACAGTAGCAAGATTGTGTGCAGGGAAGGCAAGCTTCTGCAGCCTTCCCTGCCACCCACTGGCAAGCCCACTCATGTGATCATGAGAAAGAGCTCATTGTGATCCACTAGAGAGTCATAAACCTTCTTTTTTGTCTGCCCGGGAATGCTAAAAGATGCGTGTTGTCAAGCAACTGGATCACATGTTGTGCAGACTTGCTCTCTAAAGTACACAGGGCTACAGAAATGGGTTTAACAGCACAGCATTTAGCGTGTGGCATTATAACTTGTTTACTTTACCATGCGTCAATGCCATGTGTGAGATTGTAACTGATGCATGGCATTATAACTGACCATGAGCACCCAGTGAGATCCATGACTGAGGAGGTATTTCAATCCAGGTAAAACACTGACTTAGCCGTAGACCAAATCCAGTCCTCTATCCATAGCCCACTACAACTCAATGTTCAGTGTTCACAGTTCAACATAGGAAGCTATACTGAGTCAAACCATTGATCCACCTAGCTCAGTATTGTCTACACAGACTGGCAGTGGCTTCTCCAAGATTGCAGGCAGGAATCTCTCTCAGCCCTATCTTGGAGATGCCAGGGAGGGAACTTGGAACCTAGATGCTCTTCCATTAATAGCTAGTGGCGGTCTTCCCACCTAACCAGAGTCCAAGGACAACAGGCCACCAGTGTGAAATAGGGGATTTTTGAAGAGCCAGATTGCTGGGTAGGGGCGAGCTGTACCCTTGGAAATTTCCTCTTCTGCTATTCCTCTCTGACCTGCTTCAAAATTAGCCCCATGGTATTCAGAGGAACTATGAGAGCTGATGTGGCAATGTAGATGACTATAGGGCAAATGGTGGAAGACTTGACACAAATCTGACAGATCACAACACAGAAGATATATGCTCTAGCAGTGCAGGTGGCAAAGAAGTTGATCTTTTCTACCCACATTGCTTCCAAAAATTAATTGTCAGCAGAGTTGTCTAGGATTGTGAGAGGCCTAGTATGTGCCCCTCCCCCTTGAATTTGAACTTGAAACCATCAGTCACTCTCTGTGACATCTTTAATGATTTATTTGCTGATAAAATCTCTCTGGCCAAATTGGATTCCACAGTTATTGCAGAGTCTACTATGGAGGTGTCCAGCATCTCCTCTTATAGGATTAGATTGGATCGCAATCAGTTTGTGCTTCCTGAGGATGTGGACAAACTGCTTCATACTGTAGATCCTACAACCTGTTCTCTCTTGATCCTCACCCAACTTGGCTTATTTCATTTGGTAATTGTACTATCTGCTTCTCTGAGGGAGGGCAAGATGCTTCCTTGTCTTAAGGAGGTTATATTGTACCTTACTTGAAGAAACCTGTGTTGGATCCCTAAGAGTTATCAAATTACAGACTGGTTTCAAATCTTGCATGGTTGGGCAAGGTGACTGAATGGGTGCTGGCTCTCAGCTCCAGGCAGTTTTGGATAATATAGATTAGACTCCTTTCAAATTGGCTTTGGGGTTGAGACTGCCTTGGTCAGCCTGATGGATGGTCTCTAGCTAGGTATTGACAGAGGGAATTTGACTCTGCTGATCCTTTTGGATCTCTTAGTGGTTTTTGATACCATCAAACATGATAACCTTCTGGGTTGCCTCAGGGAGGTGAGATTGGGTGACACTATTTTACAGTGGTTCCATTCCTACCTCTCTGGCAGATTCCAGATGGTGTCATTTGGAAACTATTGCTCTGCAAAGCAAAAACTAAAGTATGGAGTTCCACAAGCCTCCATACTGTCTCCAGTGCTCTTTAACATCTACATGAAACCACTAGGAGAGATCATCAGGAGCTTTGGTGCAGGGTATTATCAATATGACGGTGACACCCAAATCTATTTCTCCAGATTGACCTCATCAGGAAATGGCATAACTTCCCTAAATGCCTGCTTGGAGGGCTGGATGAAGGATAACATATTGACATTGAATCCAGATAAGCTGGAGCTACTGATTCTGGGGGATCAGGACCCAAGGGGTGGTTTAATTATTTTATTTTATTTATTTAACATATTTCTATACCGCCCAAAACTCACGTCTCTGGATGGTTTACAACAAGCAAGATCTGCCTGTTCTGGATGCTGCACTCCCCCATGAAAGAGCAGGTACATAGCTTGGGAGTGCTCCTGGATCCAAAACTCTGTCTGGTTTCTCAGATTGAGGCAGTGGCCAGGAGTGCTTTTTGTCAGCTTTGGCTGATACGTCAGCCATGCCCATTTCTGGAGGTAAATGAACTTAAAACAGTGGTACATATGTTGATAACCTCCAGGCTTGGCTACTGTAATGCATTCTACATGGGGCTGCCTTTGTACAAAGTTCAGAAACTGCAGTTGGTACAGAATGCAGCAGCCAGATTGGTTGCCAGATCATCTTGAAGACACCACGCTACTCCTATATTAAAAGAACTACACTGGCTACTAATAGGTTTCTGGGCAAAATACAAGGTCCCGATTAAAACCTATAAAGCCCTTAACAGCTTCAGTTCAGGGTACTTAAGAGAGTGCCTTCTTTGTCATGAACCCTGCCGCCAATCTGGGGAGTTCCTGTTATGGCTGCCACCAGCTTGTTTGGTAGAGACTCAGGACCAGGCCTTCTCTGTGCCTACAGGGCTTTGGAATATGCCCCCTGTCAAAATAAGAGCATCTCCATCTCTGATTGTTTTCAAAAAGACTCTCAAGACACATCTATTTTCTCAGGATTTCAACTGAAATTAATTTTAAACTCTTAAATACTTTTTATTATGTTAAATTATTTTTACTCTATTTTATATTTGTTGTATTTAAACTGTGTACCCTGACAAGAGATAAACATATCAAGTGGTATATAAATATGAGAAACAGACAAACAAATATTAAAAAGGTTATTACAGTTTCTAGCATAGTAAACATACAGGAAACTAATTTTCCTTTGCTTTGGCCACCCAAAATGTCACTTCAGGTAAAATCTGAGTAGTAGATATGGCCCCATGGTTATTCCTGGAATTACTGCAGGAGAATGTGAGCTGAAGATCACTACATAACCGTGTTATGGATCTGAAGGTTTTGAATGTGAATGAATTTTGAATGATTTTATCTTAAACTGTATAAGATAAAGGTGGCAGTGCGGGAGGGGTCTGCCTTGTAAGAAGAACATATAAGAGCAGGTTTGGATCCACACCAGAGATTAAAGTTTGCTTTCATTTACCAAGCAGTTAATGAGAGTAGCTGAGGGCCAGGCTAGATGTGAAAGTGGAGATGTGTGAATATATTTCTCATTGCTTTGTTCTGCTAAAGCAGCATGGGGAATTTAGATCAGGGTTGTGGCATGAGTGTATCCCTTCCATTCATGTGACTTCCATTCATGCCACCACTCCAGAGTTGCCATCAGGTGTGGAGGGGAAAGCACACAGGAACCTTAATTGTCCTGTATGCCATAGACCAAAGTCAAATTTATCTCCTCCCATGGTAAATAAATTCTCACGAAATTTTCACAAATATCCTGCCATATAAGGTATATCAAATATTTTCTTTTGATGTATATAAAAAAATGGGCAGTAAGACACCACTGCCCCCAACAGAGTTCCCTATCCTTGCCAGCTGAGAGTGCCAGCCTAGGGCTGCAGTGGTGCAAGGGTTCTGACTTCCAGGCTAAGGATGCACCGTTGCGTCAGGGGAAGGGTAATTTTTGATGATCTCCTTTGAAACCCACTGTGTATCATAAAAACATGTCCCTGCTGGTAGCATGACCCTCACAGACATATTTGTGATGCATGCTGGGCTTCAGAGGAAAGGGGACTGTTGAAAAGAACACCTTCCTCTGCTCATGCAATGGTGAAGACATAGGCTGGAACTTAGCATTGTTGCATAAGTGTGCTGCTAGTCTGGATGTCAGCCATTGTGATGTAGTGAAAGGAACAGGGGACATTTAGATAGTCATTGCAAGACAGTGACAGAGGTAAATGGACTGCTAGCTTAGCAGTGTACTAACTATGACTGCTTATTGGCCAGCAGAATCAAGTGTTCATGCAGGCCATGATGTGAGCAGCCCACACTGGACATTTCTCGTCAGTCAGTTTCTGTGCACCTGTACAGTTGTGACCTAGCAGCCTCTGCAAGCCATGCCTCCACTATCTAAGCACGTCTGCTGACCTTGCATTCTTTAGGTCACTGCTCAGTGGTGGCAGCCTCTTGTTTCCTAATATATGATCTCAAATCTTCCTATCAAAGTGTTAAGACTAGCTGCAGATCTAGAATACACAACTGGCATTCTTTGAATACTGCATTTTGGCCACAAGCTTATAAATAAGATCAAACTAACATTTGATCTAATCTATTGTTCCTCTCTATTATGCTTATCTGAGACACATTAGTAAATGGTATTTAAAAGATACCTGAACTCTGAACAATACACCTTGCTCTTTGATCTCATCTTTCCCTGAACATTAATATTGTTTGATCTCCCTACCTCAGTTTGGCCTCACAGTCTTCTATATTCAGAATTTTTCTTTGTCTCTTTTCTCTGTGTGAGACATGTTCACATCAGAAGAGAAAAAGGCAATATGTCCAAATACCATGGATTCATTAGTTAGGCTGACAATTCCACTGGAAATCAATAGAAAGATATGGTGGGGATCAAAGGTTGTAAAAAAAAATGGTTTGAGCAGCTGGATAACTCAGTTAAAAATAACTCAATTTATGACTACTGGTGTGAGTAACCTAATGTGATTCATGTCAGGTACATCTTACTTGTCATCCTGATCTAGCCATTCATTCTTCTATTTGTTGCCACCAACCTGATAGAATAATCACTAACTATCACAAGGAATGGTAGGAGGGCTGGTAACAGAGGGGGCTATTCTATCACTTGAAAAGTGTTTGCATTTCTAAGATAATGATGTGATGCTATAGGGTGAGGCTGTTGTCTGTGTAAGTCTGAATCTAGAAGACCCTTTTACAATTTGCAGGACTTTGAACTTTTTATGTGTGCAGTTGTATTTAAGTTATTCCTGAATTCAGGCCTGTGTAATTATTAGTTCTTCTAAAGCAGGGAGGGGCACATTACAGTAATGACCAAGGAAATGCTAGAAGAGTCTGTTGTGAGCTAGGAACAAGAGTAGAAACGTTTCAGTGTTAGTATAAGTATTTTTTAAAGAATTAAAAAACACTTTTTTATAAATCTTGCATGCTTTAACTTAACTTTGGATAAAGGGGAATAGCTATTGGAGGGGTGGGGTGGAAATCCCTTGGTTTACAATAAATCAGGGCTGATTCAGACAATACTTCTCCAAAGAGCACAACAATACTTAATAAAGGATGTGTGCATGATGTGACTGTGCATGTCCTTTCCCACTATCAATGTGCTGGGGTGTCTCTCCCTAATTGCTTTGGGAAGTGTTAGTTCAAAACACCTTGCAGTGACCAGTCTCCCCCTCACTCTAAAGAATTAATACGAAGTGAACTGTCTTGACTGACAGACTGGTGACCTCCAAGGCTCGACCAATCAGTCCAACAGGTGGATGGGACATGAAAGCTGCGGGGGGGGGGGGATTCTGGGAACAAGAAAGGAAGTCGTTGCAGAGAATGCACACTAGCATGAGGTCAGATGCCTCATGGTGGAGCTGCAGGATAACCTCTCAGGGTGAGAGATCTGCAGGAGGCTTGATTCTCTTCAGGAGCTTGGTGAGTTCAAAGGGACAGGAAGCCAAGGCTAGTGGCTTTGGAAGTTTAGGGCAGGAGAAAGTGTTTTAGTAAGAATTTGCATTAGAATTTCTGTTCCTTTGGTGTGTGTGCTTTGCATTTCCTAAATAGTTGTTCTTTGCAACTGAGTATTTAAGTTTTAAAGCAAGCCGCCCTGAATACCCTTGGTGCTTTTGAAGTAATATTGTAACCTAATAAATATTTTAAATTGTATCTAAAAGTTGAGAAAGCCTCAGACGGAAGTAGTCTGTAGTATTTGAATAAAAGCTTTCTTTTTTCTGTTCTTTACTTTTCACAAGCCTCAGAGGGTTAGCTATTAACCCATCAGGAGGTGGGAGAGGACTTCTCTGGTGCAAAACATCAAAAAGGAGAGCTTGGCCAAATTAACAATTAGCTCCACATGCAGGCAGATGCACGGGAGAGAAATGTCCCCCCCTCCATCTTCATTCTGGTCCTGTAACAAAAGGGAAAGAGGAGGGAGATGGGAATTTTTAATCACTCCAATTCCCGTTAGGGACAGCTTGGTTGTATAGGAGAGATTTGGTGGCAGCAAGATTTACCCTACCAGAATATTTTCTTCCTCCCCGCCCCAGTTTTGGATCTTCAAGATCTTTAAGTCATTCAGTCTGCTTCTCAAGCAGAGGAAAGGGGTGACTCAGCATTAGTTCCTTCCCTTGTGCTGCAGAGGTGACTGAGACTTGTCAGTGAGTTAAGCATTAACAGGCTGAGTCAGAAGAAAAGGAAATTTTCCATACCCACAATTCACCAGATACCTCCTCTACACAAGATATAAATACTAGTTTAAAATGTGCTCCAACACAATTAAGGAAAGGTGTCCAGACACACTGGGAGTGGAGATGGACATGTGCACACATCCTTGTTGTCTGTGGCTGGGCTAGTCAGAGAAGTATAATTAAAACTGACCCATAAAGGTTCAATTATCAATATGGTTGTAGGTTCTCCTGAAGTTGCTCTCACACTGATTGGGCTGGCTTTGCTCCCCTAAGTGAACATTGATCTGGTCCACAACCCTGGCATCATGTTGTAGATAGTAAAGAGTTCCATTCTGTTGCATAGAAGAAGGGAACAGTTGATTACAATTGAGAAAACCAACGAAGGGGGTATCGTAATTGGTGCCACACCAGCCATGTCATTCTAAGGGAAAGGGTGATATGGAGAAGGGAACTGAGTTCTCCCTAGACAAACTTCCTGCTTACCCTTGAGTTGGGCTGGTCCAACACAGTGGCAAAGGAATGCCTCTAGGGATGTGCAGAACTTCCCTAAGAAATTCAATTTGCCTTCTAGAAACCAGTTTTGGTTCTCTTGAGCATTCTCAGATACTTCATCTTGGGATGATCCTGAACTTGTTTCTAATTATACCTTTTTATAGGAAAGTTCAATAAATGAAATCCAGGTAGACATCTAAGATCATGGAGTGGGGGAGTTCACAATATTTTTGTGCTTGACCTAACCCCAAAATTAGGGTAAGGTTCCTTAACTAAACAATCCACTCTTGCAGCAAAAGTGGATAGAGCAGCCTGCACAGGGAAAGCTTCCCTGTGCATCAGCGGAGAAGTATGGGGAGGTGTTAAATAGTAGGGATGTGCGTTTTGTTTTGGATACAAAACGTTTTGTGCACAAAGCAGGCCATTTCGGCTGTTTTGTAGTCAAAACAAAACACCCAATGCTCAAAACAGAAAATTTTGTAGCCAAAACAAAACGTCCCTGTTTCGGATACAAAACATTTTGTTGTTTCAGCTGTTTTGGAACTCCATTTTGCAATCGTGAAAAGTCTTTCTCTTCCGGTCTCCATTTTGAGTTTTGATATCTGTTTGTATTTCTGGCCCTTCCAGCCTGCAGATTGGCCAGAGAAAGCATGGGCTGATCTGCTGGCAATTGCAAGCAGATTGCAAAGAGCCAGCATGGTGTAGTGTTGACCCGGCCTATTTTTAAAAAATAGTTTGATCCAGATCGTACAAATGCCCCTATAATAGGCACAGTGTAAAAGAAAAGAAAGTAAGACAGAGTCAATGTCACCCGAACCACATGGACAACCAGTTCCTTAGGGGTATCCCCTTAAATCTGCCATCCAAAATGGCAGAAGGCTCTCCTCTGATTTAAAGTGGTCAATTGGATGAGATATGCAGCTGGCCAGGGGTAGTTTGAAAAACCACCTAAAGTACTACTGATGGTAACCAGACTTAAATCCAATTGCTTCTCCATATCGGCCACACGCTGCTTAATAATTTCTTTGGCAGCATCATGACCCAAAGCGATTAAATATTGCAGCGAGAAGCCATATATGCCCAAACTGACATAGAGGCTCTTGCAACAGGTTGAGTGAAACTCATCTTTCAGTACCAAGGAGGCAAGGCCCTGGGGACAGGCATATAATTTAAGCCAATAATTAAATGTGCAAAGCCACGCCTGTGCCTCAACTCTGGTCAGCTCTGTTTCTAAACACAAGATAGCATTCGATATGCATCTGGGGACTTGAAAAATGGCATGAAGAAATCCAGATTGAACTACTTCCAAGGACTTAAAATTACAGGTGGGACAAATCTGGACCCTGTACAACATTTGTGCAAATATTTTAGCCTGATACACCCTAATTGCCTCAGGAATGTAATGTCCCTGAAGCCAGAATCCTTCCTGCTGGGAATAACACAAGGAGTATTTTCTACAGCTAATTTAACATTTTTAATGTACGCTTCCACGGCGGCCAGAATAATATATGCACAGAAATGGAAGAGTAATGAACTGCCCTCAAAAGAAGATTGGCTGATAAAAATTTTGGAATATGCGGAGATGGCAAAACTTACAATATTGATAAGAGACCAACATTTAGAATGTTTTAAAGAAGATTGGAAACCATTCTTGTTTTATCTAAAGAACTATTTTCCTACTATTGATTTTACAACAGGGTTTGAAATTTAGTAATAATTGCAGGTGGGGTAGATTAGAATCGTGTTTGTAAGGTTTAAATTTATGTTTTGAATTATTATCATAGCAAGGGTTAATTCTATAGTTGATGATTCATGAGGAGGTGTGAACAGGAAGTCCATATTTGTTTAATTGTTGTGAATGTTAATGTTATTATTGTTAAAATTAATAAAAATTTAAATTTTTAAAAAGGAATGTAATGTCCCTCAGTAGTGTGAAAGACTTTGAGTACAGCAGATGCACTCCTCTACGCACTTGCTGCTGTGTAATAGCTTGCATTAGATGAAAACTGCTGAAATGTTGGGATGCTAGAAGATATCCTTGCAAACTGGATCTAGGAAAAGATTGAGTTCATGATGTATAGGGATGCTCATTGTGCAAGTCCTTATGAAAGAAATGGTTCAACAACTAAGTGTATAGTCTGCAAAAGAAAAGAAACAACTGTTCTGATTGTTAAGCAGAGGCTCATTATCTGTAATATACTCTGACCGCATTTGCACGTAACACAGAACTGGAGTTTTAGGGGGCAGAGGTTTTCTCACCATATTGTCCAAATGCTTGCAACTCTGGTTCCATGAGCTGACTCACCTTTGGTTTCAATTTTGTAAGTGCAATCTGAACCCTCAGGTTGTAGTGAATTTTGTCTCCCCAGCTGGAGGTTCCATGCAGCCTGCGTGTCATCCAAATTCAGAACAGTAGGCTATGTTAGCTGTAGGTGGAGTTGAGGGAGGAAACTCCTCCCTCCCTCCCTCTAGCTGTGATTGGCTGTGTGGGCTTTCATTCATGCCAGAAAGAATCCTCATAGCCAGTTCCCCCTCCTCCCTGCAATCTCGCTGACTGCAGAGAGATTGTTCTCCGTGAAGTCCAAATTCAGACAGGAGAGTGGGAGGAAGGGTAGTGGAACTGTGGGTCCCATGCTTCTGCATTATGTGCAAATGTGGCCAATATGTAAGAGTGTTTGTATTTCATCATAGAGAACTTGCTAGGTTGCTAGTAATAGAGTAAATCAGGTTGCTTACCTGTAACAGTAGTTCTTCTTGTAGTCTATTATCCTTCACACTTTGGATGTCTGCACCAGTGTAGACATGTCCCTGGAGCCTTTTATAGCTGTCACAGCTTTTTGGTGGTAGCCCCACCCCCTTTGATGACATATCCCTTATCTCAGGGTTTACTTCCCTCAGTCCTGACCGCCGCAATCAATGTAACCAGTTAAGTGACCGCTACAGCAGGGAGGAGGGAGGGTCGTGTGAAGGACAATGGACCACTACAAGAACTACCGTTATAGGTAAGCAACCTGACTTTCTTGTTAGTGGTCCTATTGTCCTCCACACCTTGGAGATTAGCGAGCTACTCATCAAGATGGCAGGAGAAGTAGACATCAACTGAAGAAATGTGTTGAGGATTGCTGCTCTAAATTGTGAATGGGCTCTTGACCTGGTATCCAAGGCATAGTGGTGAATGAAGGACAAGGATCCATTTCACATTGCTGCTCTACAGATAGCATCTAATGGAATTCCATAGAGGTAAGCTGTGGAAGTAGCCACTGCCCTAGTAGAATGTGCTTTAATGGAGGGTGGTAGTGGCAGCTTAGCTAGTTAGTATACCTGCTTGATGGTTGATGTAATCCAAGTGGACAATCTCTGGCCGGAGACTTACTTTTCTTTGTTTTTCCCAGCATAACAGATGAACTGGATTGACAGAATGGATGAGTACGATGAAGGTAAAAAGATAGCACATGTTTCATGTCCAAAGTATGCCACAACTGTTCTTCAGCCAAAATGAGTGAAGGAAAGTACACTGGAAGGCAGATGTCCAGAGAGACATGGTACTGGGACACCACACTTGTTAAGTACTGAACGTCCAGTCTAAGGAGGACCTTGTCCTGTTGGAAGGAAATGAATGGAAGGTCTGCCCATAGTGCTCTAAGCTCTGACACATGTCGGGCTGAGGTAATTGCCAATATGAATGCTGTCTTAAGGGCAGAGGCGTAACTAGGGAAAACGGCGCCCGGGGCAAGCACTGAAATTGCACCCCCCCACCCCAGTTTATATCACGCTCTCCCTCCAAGTAGCCCAGTGTGTGTGGTGCACTACATACTTAGGTTTTTCCTCACAACAACCCTGTGAAGTAGGCTTGTGTACACACACACCATATGTACACACACACCATATGTACACTCTCAGCTTGATTACCAAATGTAATTGGCAGTCTCATAACTTCACACAAACTTGACAGTACTCCTCCCCCCACCCTTCTCTGTTAGTCAGCCCTCTGCAATGTAAGTGGATTGGTTAGTTGTTTACTGTGAGTCTCTTCCTGTATGGCGGCAGATTGTTTACTCTGCAGAGAAGTATATGTGTGTTCTGAGATAATTATGGATGCATTTTGTGTGTTGGAGACTATCCCTAACTTGGCCGAGAGGGAGAGCGTGTTGTCCGCTCCCCTTTGCGAAGAAGAAACCAGCTTCTGAGCAGAGAATAGTTTTGCAAATGAGTTGAACTTTTCCTTTTTTCCCTTCCCTTTCCTTTTTGCCACTGGCCTCCTCTTCGAGCAATTCCCTTACACTGAGGCTTCAACACATGGATGCCACTAAAGGAAAGGGGAAGGTGGAGAGAATGCCTTTGACTCTGCATGTCTACGATACCATTTACAAAACTAAGGCTATGGTTCTTTGTCTCATTTGGAAGCAAGCTCCACTGATATAGCCTCCCCTCATGTAGGTTTCAATCTTGCGCACACTTTCCCAGCCCCTCACTGAACTCCATAACCAGGCAAAATTTTTTTTAAAAGGCTTCGATTCCATGCCCGCGCTAGGGAGTTAGTCCCATTGAAACCTGTACTTCTCAGCACACGGGACTAAATTGGCGCGCGCACACACACACACACCGGTGCACTTCGGGGCGTCTCTCACAAAAATCAGTGAAGGCTTAACACACAACAGCTCCAGCCAAAAGCAAAGGGAAAACACCGCATCTTCTCGGGGGGGGGGTCCAAAAAACTAGATTATTTTTTTTAAGGAGAAAGAATCTTTGAAAAGGAGGCAGGGGGAGCGGAGCCAGAGGAGATGCTACATAATTACGCGTTACTCTGTGGCAGACCCTCCTCCCCGCCTCCCTCCCTTTTGCAAAGCACACACATACCATATGATACACACAAGATAGGAAACATTTGCATAGATAAGCAGAGCTGTTCTTGTCTCTCCACCACCACCACCACCACCACCCCCGCCGCCACCAAGCAAAAGAAATACCCCAAGAAAGATTTACCTCAGCAGTGCATCCAGTAAATCAATTCCATCACCCTTTTTTGTTTTGTTAATGAGCCTTTTCCTTTCTCTCTTTCTTTGCTGTGCCTAATGACTGTGTGTTTGTGCACTGCAGTTGGTTATGGAAACTAAGGCAGTGGATCTGTAGCTAAGGGTAATCCTGTTTTTTACTTCCTCCATCTTCAGGGAGAGCAGGGTTAGCCTGGTCAAACCCCGAGAAACCGATCCGGCAAACTCTCTCGCGTGCGCACACACACATTATACACATCTCACCCAGACACCCTGAGCCTGGGAGAGAGAGCGAGAGAGAGATCTGGGAAGCGTGTTGTCTGTGCTTGGCAGAGCCGCTCAGCAGACTCAGCAATCGATTACAGAACAAGTGTTCAGCTTGATCTGAACAGCAGATCTGCTTGATTGATCAGCAGATCTGCTTCTTTTCCTTTCTTTTCTCTGGGATGGCAAGAGCTACACAGCAAACAGAAACAAAACAATGACCGGCAATTTGAATAAAGTTAACTTTATTTCTAGTGCTTTTGTTTACTTGCTTGTTTTTGTTCTACACCCTCCAAACCCCACGACTGGGGACGGGGCGGGGCAGCGGGGCGGGGAGTGAGTGGAGTGATGTGAGCGGAGTGATCTGATGAAGAAAGAAGAGACGAAGAGGTCCGCTGCAGACGCTGAAGCAGCAAGCAGGCACTGCAAACTTTAGGCGCCTGCACCGCAGCGCCCAGCGCCGGAGCCGAGCAATGGGGAGGGGGCGCCGGGGAGGGGGCTCTTTGTGGACTGCTGCGCAAAAAAAAAAAAGTCACCAAAAAAAAAAAATCACCAAAAAATTTTTTTCCCAACAAAGGCAGGGATGGCGGGGGCACTTTTTGGCGCCCCCTGCCAAGTGGCGCCTGGGGCACCTGCCCCCCCTGCCCCCCCTATTGTTACGCCCTGCTTAAGGGTCAAGAATTTGAAGGTGTAGGTAGCCATAGGTTCAAATGGCTTATGCATAAGGGAAGTCAGAACCAATTTCAGATTCCAAGGAGGTGCCAGCCTTGGGGCCAGGGGATACAAACCGAGTAATCCTTTAAAATACTTTTTAACAGAGTACAAAGAAAAACATTGAAAATGCAAAATGTAGGCCACAATGGCAGCAAGATGAACTTTCAGCGAAGGAGCAAAAAGATTCAAATTCTTCATATGTAACAGATAAGAGAGAATGAAGTGCAATGAAACCTACTTGGAGAAGAGCCCCTTGGAAATTGCAAAAATAGTAAAACATGTACATTTAGCTTTATAGGAGAGTTGTGTTGAAAGTTTCCTGGTGGTCAAGATGACATCCAGGACTGCTTGGTCTCAGATCACTGGCCGATGACCCTTCATGCCATGAAGTGAAGACTCTGGATATAGGACTGATCCATGCTCCATGGTGAGTAGATCAGGATGGCTGGTTGTTGGATAGAGCGAGCAGCATGGAGAACCGGGCTTGTCAGGGCCACCGGGAGGGATGAGTATGCAATCTGCACACTCCTTCTTGATCTTCCATAGCACTGCTGGTATGGCAGTAGGGATGTGCGAATTGATTGGGTACAAAATGATTCTACCACTATCACGTTAGAATGTAGGGTGTAGAAACTAGGGATGTTCATGAAGCATTTTGTGCACATCCTCGGGGGGGGGCACTTTAAAAGGAGGAAGGCAGGTCTTACCTGCCCCTCTGTTGCCCCCTGTTGCTCCTTCACTGCGCTAGAGTGGTACTTTTCAATGCCAGGCTTTTAACATCAATTCTTAGCTCTGCTGGCTCTTCACTGTATTGTGGTGGTGCTGTGTTTCATTGTTTTTATTGTGTGTGCATTTTTAATCAAACACAAGCTTTTGATATTACTGTGTTTCTCATTGAGGCTATTCCCACAATCAGCCGAAATCAGGCTAGGGTAGCCTAGCCTGATTTTGGATGATTGTGGGAGCCACCAGGCTCGCAGCCAAGCCCGGTTGCCTCCTGGCAGTTAACCCGCCTAAGTACCCCTCGCCTTAAACCCGGTTTGCGGAACGAGCGCTCTGCAAACCTGGTTTTTCTGATCGTGAGTAGCCCCCTGGAGGGGAGGCAAAAAGCCGCCCCACAGCTCCGGGGGTCTTTCCAGTATGCTCTGCACGCTTGCACAGCCCCCAAGCTCCCCAGCCCCCGCTGGCTCCGTCACAGAGCCACCAATCATGTGGGCGGCTGACCCAGCTGCCCAGGGCTCCCGCCCTGCTTGTGTGCTCTCGTGTGCGGCCTGCTCATGTGCGCTAAGCGAGCTGAGCCCGCTCTCCCCGCTTCCCTTCCAAAACCGGGTCTCACTGATCATGAGACCTGGCTCGTTGTCTTTTGTAAATTTTGAAAGCTGACTTGTGAAGATTTTCTCTTAAAAGGTGGGGTAGAACTATATTTAAAAATAACCAATTTGAGTTTAATCCATGTGCATGGGTACCCTTTTTTAAGGAGAAACCCTCAGAACAAACAACATGCAGGGATTGGAAGCTTTTCCAGGTTTTATGCTGAATGTGTGTGTTTATACATGCTCTTACTCCACTCTGCCTCATTTGTGCCTAAAGTTATTTGCTAATATATTAGCTACATGGTTTGAACATATGAAGCTCAGTATCATCGATGGTGCTTGGTAGCAGCTCTCCTGGGTTTTAGTCAGAGGTCTTTTCCAAACATAGCTGGAGATATCAGGGATTGAACCTGATACCTGCTGCATGCAAAGCAGATGCTCCATCATTGAGCTACAGTGATAGTTCACATCTCCTTTCAAGTTGAGATACTGTCCTACCTCCATGAGGGAGACTGATGCACACAAAGAGAGAGAGAGAGAGAGAGAGAGAGAGAGAGAGAGAGAGAGAGAGAGAGAGAGAAGCAGAACTAACTCCGCACAAAAGAAGGTGCTAAGTTTCAGTCAAACCAAAAGAGAAGAGTAGATGAGATAAGAAATTTCATGTTCTCAAAAACCACAAGGGCTAGAAAATGGTTTTTTCCTTTGCCATGAAATCTGAGATAAAACATTCATCAGAAGCTGTGGGTTAGTGTTTTAAATGTCACATTCCATTCCCCATTGCAGAACTGCAGATCTTTGAACTGTCTACCTCAACACAGTATATTTTCCCAAAAGCAAATGGCATTTTCGTGTTCAATTGTGCTTCCACTGTTTTATGCATGTCATTTAATTGTTCTCTCATTGCAATGCTTGTGGAACATTAATTTCATTAACATGTAGAGCTAACTGCTGTCAATCTACAGTTCAGTTCTATATTTCCCTGTTTTTTTTCCCCTGCTGATAAGTTAATAGCTGCCACACTGCACATGATATGAGGTAGCCTGAAGTGATGGAAAGCATATGAAAGGAGGATAGGAAAAACCTGATTAAAATAGCTAGATGTCACATTCAGTATTTGAACATTTATTCCATAACACCTTTTCTATCTTCATCAGAAAACTATACATTTGAAAGCTCACGGTGTGTCATGTTAGACTAAACAGAATAAAACATGTGTTAAAACAGGGCATAATCAAAGCACTATTCCTCCTCACAGCTGAAGAAAGTGAAGACGTGACCATGCTCAATCAGACAGGAAAGTTCCAGGAGAGATTTTAATATAGAGCCTGTCTGAGCTCTTTTCTCCATTTACTAAGCAAAGAAGAATATGTTTATTGCTGGGTTACCTATCCCTTAAGATTTGGACTGGACTAGAGATGTCTTATCAGTTCTTTTTTTTTTTTTTAATTCCAATTAAAGCTATGGTTCACTACATGTAAATATCTAGGGAGTGCCTGCACCCCTTTGACTTCTGTTATCAATTGGGAACAGCCTCTTAGATTTACTGTTTATGTGTCAAGTCAGTTATATAAGACAGTTTTATTTAGGTGAGATTTTGGTAACCAAGAAGAAGATGAGATACAGAAATGATAAGAGTTTCATAATAGCAATTAGATTTTAAGTTTCAATGTACGGTTACCCAACTAAGCCTCTGAGATGTGCTTTCAATGAAATCAAATCATACTCAACCTGCACACTAATAAACTAGGGATGTGCACAGAACTGGCTGTCTTGGTTCGGTTCAAGTCAAGACAGGACTCGAACCTGACTGGGCCAGTTTGGTCTGGCACCCCCTCAACCCCCCCCCCCGGCTCGGTTTGGTCTGGGTGTGTGTGTTTCATGAATGTGTTTTTTAAATAACATTTAAAAAAATACTTTACTCCCCCTCAGGGGAGTTCCTGGAGGCAGTGGGGCATCTGCAGAGGTCCCCCCCCGTTCTTTTTATAGCCCCCTCTGGTTGGTTTGGCTGGCTCTTTGGCCAGTTTTCAGCTTTCTCCCAGCAGTGCAGTGGCCATTTTGGAGGCCAAGCACCTGTGCAATTGGCCTCTGCGTGGCCCGGGTTACACAGAGGCCAATTGCGCAGGCACACAGCCAGAGCTGTATAAAAAGAGCTGGAGGGGGGAGAGGGAACCACCGCGGATTCCCCCGCCACCTCCAGGAACTCCTCCGCAGGGGAGTAAGGTTAAAAAAAAAAGTTCAAACATTCACGAACCCCCAAACAGTGGGGGGGGCGTCTTCAGGGTTGGACCGAACAGGGGGTGGTTCAGTTCAACCCCGAATGGTCAAACCAAACTGGTTCGACATTGAACATGTTTGATGTTGAACCTGTTTGCTCACCCCTATCACAAACCCCCATAAAATGTATGGCTGTTACTCACTCCTAGAAGAAAATTATGAGGTGATCCATGCAATCAAAAGTTGTGTTCTACTCAGGTTTAGGAGCTTTGTGTGCTCACAGTTTTCAGTTGTGTGGAAGCAAGGTAGGAGGAAAACCTGAGTAGCTTTTCTTCCTACCTTGCTTCCACATAATCACTTCTATCCAGGTTTTCTTTTCTTTAAAATAACAAACAATAAAACAGGATATATCTACTGAAGAGCTAGTGAGGTCATTCATATACAGTCAAAACCTATGTTCTATCTGGGTTTGGGAGCTGTGTGCTCCCAATTTTCAGTTCTGTGGAAGCAGGGTAGGAGGCAGAGCTACCCAGCTTTCCCTCTGACTTTGCTTCCACACAACCGAAACTGGGAGCACACACAGCTCTCAAACCTGGGTAGAACCCAGTTTTTGATTGTGTGAATAACCCCAATATGCTGCACTTAAAGATAATGCTGCAGTGAAGGGGGTGGGTTGGGGTGAATATATTCCAGCCAGTCCTGACAGTGGGAATGGCACAGTCTAGAAAGCTGAGGACTCCTTTAGGGGGCAGTGGAGTCCCTGGCATTCTAGGGCCGGGGACTGAACAACCTCTTCCACCCCACTTTTGGTCTTTACAATATAGAGGACATCCCTCCATGCACACCCCACCCATCATAATGATGGGCATTTTGCTAGCACATTTTGGCCTGGTTCACACAGTGGTTCAAATCTAGGTTTACTACTACTACTACTACTATGAATTTTTAAATACCACTTTTCAACCAGATGTGGCTGAAGACTGTGGGGGCAAAGAAGAAAAAATGATGCTAAGAGAAGTCTTCAACCAGAGGAACAAAACAGATGTTGAACTGCACTGGAACGATGTGAATATTTGACAAGGTGAGGGCTGGGTTTACTGTTTTGTTTTGTTAAAAATAATTTGTTGAGCTACTTTTGAGACAAATATACAAAAATTCAAGAATATTCTGTGCAGTCTGTGTACAAAAACAGTACAGTGGCTCAATGCCAGTTTGACAGTTTGGAGCTGAAATATTTCATTGGTAGTCCAGCATAGGCATATGTTTACAGCTCCCCGGATACTTTGGTGTCAGGTTAAAGCATAGTCAGGCTGAGCCATTTTGCCCTGATGCATAAGAAAGCATATATAAAGATTCTCTTCATTTCCAGCACAGTGTTTAATTGAAAACACATGAACAATCATCTTTAAATCAATGTGAATATTTGTAATTAGCAAAGCAAACACACACATTTACAAATAGGACCCAGAACTGTGATTTTAAGAATAGTTTGGAAACAGAGTGAAGCAAATATCAAAGCAGATGCATGAACAGTGCAGCATTGCCAGTTTACCTAATAAGGAATTCTGACAGACTAATTTCAGTTAATTACAGAAGTCATTATTTACAGAGATGTACTTACTGTAAAAGATGGCTTGGGCACTGCTGAACCGGATGACACAAATCACAGATTTGCAATTTGCAGGAGAGCTTGTTATGGTGTATGCTTGTTAATTTTCTTCTTGTTATTTTTTGCCCCCATTTTTAAAGCATTGTTTAAAGAGCCTCATATTAAGCTGTCAGTATTCATTCAGATTCACACTGGTTTATCTACTTTTCTCCTGAGCAAAACAATTCAAATAATTGGAAAAATCATTTTCCCCCTTGCTTTGTTTACAAGACAATGTTAATTGCAATTCTCTGGCATGAAAATCCTAGTGGTGACTAGAGATGGTTTAATAACCTCAGTACAATCTTGAAAGCATTCAGATGGACCAGATGAGATATCAAATAAGAAATCAAAACTGTAATATTGGACACCTAAAAAACCTCCCAGATATGCAGAGGCCTTTAAGACCTGGGGAAAGTCACTTCCATAATCCCTATTAACCATGGTATGAATATCTTAGATCCTGTAATGGCCTTCCTGGCAAACATTTAGGTAACCAGTTCTACATTTTGAAGCTTACTTGGGTGGGGTGGGAGCTCAGTTGGACATCAAAGATCATGGGTTCATCTACCAAAGAAATGGTTGGCTTTTGGCTGTTGACTCAGAAGGTAGAAGAGGTTCAGAAGGCTCTGAACTTTAACTGTGGCATATGTGATCACCCTTCGTTGCTTTCTTTCCTTTAAAAAAAGGGATTCTAAAAAGTAGTAGTTCATTCTGAAAGCTGTCTAACAAGAGGGCTGTCTAACAGAGGGCTGTTCAGACATACACAGAGGACATTTCTTTTCATTAGACTCTATAGGAGGCAAGGTATTAAAAAGATACCACTTACTGACATCTGTATACATCTCAGAAAGAAAGACAAATTGTACTACATTGTAAAAGCTGTCGACAAAGTGCACAGCCTCTGAGTGTGCACAGAGTACATTTCTCTTCTTTTTAATATCAGGCTTAATGGTCACTATCTCTTTCTTGTTGGACTTATACAAAGTAAGAAGGGAGGTCTTCTTTGAAATATAATAACAGATCCCATCTCCTGTGGGAGGCTGTGGAGTGTGTGTGCTAGGCAAGATGGAGGTTGCTTTATCACATCCTTTTAAATAATTGTTCCATTATTTCCGCCCCCTACTCTTATTTAAAAGGAACTTTCCATTGTTTTCCCCTTTTAAAGGGGTCTTTCCATTATCTGCTCCCCTCATTTTTTAAAGGAATTGTTCCATTCTGAGAGCAGAGATTGCTGCCTTGTTGAGTTTCTTTTTTGTCAGTACCTGCCTAAAAATATTGACCTATGTGATATGTACAAAATTGCAGCAGATTGGACAGATAACTAATAAAATGATTGGATGTTATGACTGATAGAATGTTCAGAGCTAATTATGGCAGAATGCATTTCTTTTATGTCTCACCTCACGTTGACAGACACAACGATGTCTGAAAAACTACAAGAGAATATCAGGCAACAAAATATACATAATCAATAAGTAAACAAGAAGCCAATCCCTGCAATAAATCACAACAAAACATTAAATAATTTCAGCACTTTAAAATCACTTCCATATGTTAAATTCCTAGAATTTCTTCTTTGTAGGTAATGCTGTAAATAATAGTACTAATTAGAAGGAATGAAACAAGCCTCATCCTGAAACAGTATCCTATCTCACATTGGTTCCAGTTTTTAATTAATGACTGATATCCAGACAAATGTTGCACTACTGCAACACACAAAGATACACATGCCCAAGAAGGTCATGGAAGTGAGCGGAGGCAAAAAGTTGCTCAGTGTCCTGAACTCTTGGTACATTGATGCTCTTAGTCTGCTTGCACATGCACAGCATAGTGGCCAGCTTGGCATAACTCAACTGGAAGAGATTTCACAGCATGAGGAAGGGTGCTCACGTGCACCCTATTGCATCAGCAAAACCCTAGTCTGGATTGCAAGCTCCCTAGTCTGGAAAATTAGCTAGCACAGCATGCTTGCACTAGTACAACATGTTTGCACTAGTGCAGCGTTCATCTGGATGTCAAGCAATGTGGGTTTTTTTTTTAAAAAAAAGTTCCATTCAGAAGGAACAATTTGGGCAGGTTGTTTAAGCAAAGTAAATGTAAACATTTGAAACTCCAGTGAACTGTTTGGTTTGGTTTATTCCACATTTCAATGTTTGGATTTTTAACTCAGGGATAAGTGGAAAGAACGTACACAAAATAGTTGACATGTATTACCTGCATCAATGTAATCATAAAAGTAGTTCCAATTTACTAAATTGTTGTTAAAACTAATTTTTAAGTAGTGGTTAGTAGTTGGAATGTGTGTGTGTTTAACTACTTTTAAAGTCAGTAGTGCCCCACAGTAGAAAAAGGAGAAGCTACAGTCTAAATTCATGAATATTTCATTTTCCCTTAAGTCGTCTCATTACACTCTGGTGCTCCTTTTCCATCTTGTCAAATCCTGCCATCTCCCACAGCTTGCACTAGCTCAGGCTAAGTGTATCACAATCAAAAGACATTGCTACTCTAGTTCTTACTAGAGTACCACCGCAGAGCCCTGTGCCTTGGGATAGTTTTGCCTTCAGCCAAACCAGCAGCAGCAGCAGCAGCAAAAAAAAAAAAAAAAGGAGCAACAGTATCGCTCACAAGAGGCAAGCAGGTGCCGATGCTATTCAACACTGTAATCAAACTCACAGGGCCCTGGGATCCTTTCCATGAGTGTTATAACCCTCACTACCAATGTCATGTTTATTATTACTAGTTATATACTAGGATTCCCTTTATTTTTATTTTTTTATTTTTTTGCCTTTTAGAAAGCTCAAAGAAAGTTACAGGGTGTATCCCATCCTACCATTGCACTGATATGTTTGAATAATGCTACAGCAACTGAGACTTTGACAAATTAGCAATAGCAATAGCACTTACATTTATATACCGCTCTATAGCTGGAAGCTCTCTAAGCGGTTTACAATGATTTAGCATATTGCCCCCCAACATTCTGGGTACTCATTTTACCGACCTCGGAAGGATAGAAGGCTGAGTCAACCTTGAGCCCCTGGTCAGGATCAAACTTGTAACCTTCTGGTTACAGGGCGGCAGTTTTACCACTGCGCCAAATTTCATTCTATACTCTCTCAACAATTATTTCACAGTAATGGTTTGCTTCTTTTCCATCTGTATTCAAATCTTAATGTAATGCAGTGAGATCAAGTGGAAACTTTTCCACTATGATATTAGATAACTGTTATGTTAAATAATAGAATTAAAAGGAACATATAAAGCGGCCTCATACTTAGACCGTTGGCCCATCTAGCTCAATATTTATGACAGGCTGCTGCTTGCACAGCAGATTGCACAGGGTTTTAGAGGGGGTCTTTCCTAGCCCTACCTGGAGATGCTGATGACTGAGCTTGGGACCATCTGAATGCAAACCATGTGATCTACCAGAGAGGCATAACCACATGTATGTGTTTTAAATGTCAACAATGTAAAAGCATAACATGCTGACAGATGGCCATCCATTCAACCCATGCCACAGATTATCCATGCCTTGCTGGGTCAATCCGTCATCATTACAGAAAGACCAGACCACTTCTGGTGAGCCTCTGTAGTGGTGATCCAGACTAATGCATTGAGGATCTTTCCAGAAATTCAAGGACAACTCAACCTGCTGGTGTGGCTCATTGATTTCAACCATGGCACTTTCCTGCATGGTATATCCTGTGGGTTTAAAATCCATCTTCCCCAGTGCAAAGACCCAGTGGAGACCTGTTTGTTCACCACTTCTCTATGGGTCTGTTCAGACCACACATCTGCCTCTGGCTTATCCTAATAATGTGGGGAGAAAGTGTGGGTGTGCATCACTTTCCCTGATCTGGTGTACTATTTCACTACTACCTAATTGTGATTAGTATTTTGTTTGCATCCTCAAAGTTCAGATGAGCGACACAGCCTGCGTGATCAGGTAGAGGTGAGACAGTATGTTGGGTAGGGGGAGATGTGCATCCCCACACTCCTTAGCCATGTGATTAGGATGGACTGGCAGGTATGTCATCCAAACTGGCCCTCTGTCATGCACAAAATTGGCTTTTCAGAAAGCATAGCTTAGTCAGCAGTAGGAACTAAACTCTTGATAATTGAGGATTTGTTAAAAAGGAGGTAATTTAATTATCCTGTTATGTCCTAAATTTGGCATTCTTATTGACAAGTTTGCTTTGTTAAAAATTCCACGAGGGGGGATCTTGACATTTTAGCAAACCAAAATTGTTTATATATATTTTTAAAAGCTAAAGACTGACACTTCTCCCAAAAGGCAAGTTGGTTTAAAACATTTCATCCTATACATTTTTTCTCACTAATTATTTCACAATCTGTTGTGTGCTATTTCCCCTCTTTTCTGCTTTTATTCTAGTCCCAATGAAATGCAGTGAGATCAGGACTGAAACTTTTCCATAATGATATTAAGTAGTTGTGTTCAAGAATAAAAATAAAAAACCATACATAAGTTTTAAATGTCAACTGGAAATAAAGCAGGCTTGCTCTGCTATCTATATCTATATCTATATCTATACACACACACACCTTCTGATAATGGAGGGGACCCATCACACTGGAAAACAATACAGAACCTGTTTCAGTGTGAGACTAAGCATATCTGGATTCGGTGTAAAAGAACTCACTGCCATCTGCTGAAGAAAGCCCTCCAATCCCAACACTGAGTTAATGATTCCATATGTACGTACCTTAATTAATAGCTTTAATGTGGATAACAGGCAGTGTGATTTAAACATTGTATGTTGCAGATTAAAGTGGGCAATTTGGTTGCTGAGTATAGGCAGGCAAACATTAAAAGGAAACTAACTCTTGAAATTGTTGTTTCAAGAAAAAATTATATATGTTTTCAGACCATATATGGATGAAATATATCACAAAGCCAAGGACATCAAATGTTTGGCTAAATTAAGCATCTTGCTACCCAAACACAATACAATCCAAAGAGAAGCATCTGTTAGAGGCTTTTATCAATAATAAACATTGGCATTGATACAACAGTAGGCGATATTACCTTGAGATTTGATCCAGTACAGCCAGCCCAATAGCATTTGCTCAATGCACATAAGGCTGATGAGTGATGAGGTTCAGGAAATGTTTTCATCTAGGAAAAAAGAGCACCAATGCTCCTGCTAGTCATCTGTACTTGGATGCCAAGTCTGATGGGGCCTCTTCCAAAGAGGAAGCTCTCAGTACAACCTATGTGCTATGTTTCCTAGCAGAGACTGGGACTTGGTCCCTGAGGAATAGCTGCAGGCATGTCTTCCAGATGATACTCTGCCAAAAGAGGCTACAATATTGAGGGGACAATGCCCCTGATGGGACCCTCAGTCCAGCTCCATTTAATAGTAGGGCCTCAGAAGCAGAAGTGATGATGAGCCTATGCTGCAGCAGCAATTTGGCCATTCAAAGCCTCCCTTCTTTTATCACTAATTTGGCATTAGCATATGCTGCTAATTGGGCAAAGAGGCACTTTGAAGTGGTGGCTTTCTGATATGTAGCAAGGGTATAGCCACTATCCATGTTCAAACCAGTATAGCCTCCTCCCAGTGCTATAGCTGGTCTTGCTTTTAGATTGTGAGCTCCTTTGGAACAGAGAGTCAAATTATTACTTCTACAATGTAAACCAGTTTGAGGATGTTTTTGTTGAAAAGTGTTATATAAAATTAATAGCAAAAATAACAACAGTGCTGCTGCTGCCCATTCCAGACTTAGCATGTCAGCCTGCCCAGGTAGACCTGTCCTCCAAGGCAGGCTAATGCACCAAGTCTGGAGCAGAGGGTTGGTCTACTCACCAATCTCAATTGGTTAGACCAGCTCTCCTGTTTTTCCAGGGAGAGCTGGTCTGGCAGTTGGGATCAGCAGGTCAGGTAGAGCATAGAGGTGTTCACAGAACCAGCTGGTCTGGTCTGGTTTGAGTCTGAACTGGCACCGCACTGGACTGCGCCAGTTTGGTCCAGCACCATCTCCTCCACCACCCCACCAGTCCATTCCAGATGACTTGTCCCCTTAGCTAAGCAGTGTCCACCCTGGCTGCATATGAATGGGAGACTTGATGTGTAAGCACTGTAAGATATACCCCACAGAGGATGTTGCCACTCTGGGACAAGCAGAGGGTTTCAAGTTCCCTCCCTGGCTTCTCCAAGAGAGGGCTGAGAGAGATTCCTGCCTGCAACCTTGGAGAAGCCGCTGCCAGTCTGTGAAGACAATACTGAGCTAGATAGCCCAATGGTCTGACTCAGTATATGGCAGATTCCTATGTTCTTATGTTCATGAACATTTTTAGGGTTTTTTTTTTTAATTACCCCCTTGGGGGAGGGGGTTCTCCAAGACAGAGGATGTGTGTGTGTGTGTGTGTGTGTGTGTGTGTGTGTGTGTGTGTGTGTCTGCGGAGGTTCCCCCTCCCCCCCACAGGCCTCTCTGCTTTCCGAATCCAGCCCATTTGGCCATTCTTCAGCACATTTGGGCTTTTCCCCTAGTGCGGTGGCCATTTTGCTGCACCAGGGGAAAGACTTGAATGGGTTGAAGAACAGCCAAGCAGGGCAGTTTTGGAAGGCAAGGAGGCTGGCAGGGTGAGAGGGTATCTCCGAAGACACACACCCCGGCGCCCTGGAGAACAACCCCCCTTGGGGGGTAAGTTTTTTAAAAAATATATTTTTACCTAAAAATGTTCTCAGAACTCCCGAACCAGGGGTGGTTTGGCTAGACCCTGAGCCTTTGAATTGAATTGGTTCGACTTCTAACCAGTTTGGTTCTGAACCTGCTTGCACTTCCCTAGTAGACCTGCCCTCTGGTAGGTCTACCCAGGACAGGTCTCTCAGGAGACCTGTCCTCTGAGATGGGCTGATGTGCTAATCCCGGAGCGGATGGATGGTCTACCTACTGCTCCCAACTGGTAGACCAGCTGTCCATGGAAAAAAGCACAATTTTGTGGGCCATTTCCCCAGCGAAACAGGCCCCCCCAATGGCATTTGAATCACTCAAATTGTTTTGGGTCAAGTTGGGGTTGATTCTCCTCGAGCCTGCATCATGTGATTCAATTCAAGATTGAATCTGCAAATCACCCCCGATTTGACCCAAATCAATTAAACAGAGAATCAGTTTGCTCTTCCCTAATGGTGATTATATAGTGATATCCTACGAATGGTAGGCATAGCAGAGTGATGCTGTCTCTACCTCCAAACCATAACAGTCACCCAATTGAGATTAACAAATGAAGTCAGATAATCCCCAACTTTCTTGCCACCTTGCCAGCCTGATTTGTAATGATTGGCACTTCCCACCTTTTCTTTTTACAATGACACTGAAGCCAGATGCAGAAACCAAGGCAGCTTAGGAGGAATGGGAAGTTGTGGGCCTCTTCTTGAAATATCTTGTGTTCTCTAGGACTGAAAACACATCAGTCTCCTTCTCACTTTCCGAGTGGGACAATAGCAGCAGTTGCCATGGAAGAAGAAAGCAATTCCTGCAGCAAGGAAGTCGACTTTCAGCCTCAGAATGACATAACCTGGACACTGCCGACTTTTCTCCCCATCTTCTTGGAAGAGTGAACAAAATCCCTGTTGATCTGAGTTCACCCTGTTCTGTTCTCTGTTGTCCTTGGGAGACACTGAGGCACTACATGTTCACATTGCATGTTCCTAGCTTTGAGGACCGTGCAAGTCTGCAGCTACCAGAGCTTCATGTGTTGATAAAGCTCTGAACATGGAATTAACAAATTGATCATCATGGATAATAGCTAATAGATCAATCCTATCTCCCTTTTAACCTTTTTTTTTAAACCCACATAAACTAGTGGCCATCACCATAAGAATTCTGCTTCTGTCATAGCACAAGATCACACAGTGTACATTTTCTGTAGGAAGAAATGCTGTTCCTCAAACAACAATGTTCACATACTTTTGTGCTGGAATAAATGTTACTGAGAATTTAGAGATGATGCCAGTAAAGCCTGTTGAGATCAACTTAGCATTACTAGAAAAGAGGTTTTCTTACAGGAAATATTCTTTCATCAAAAACTTACACTTAATTGACGTGTGCCTTAACCAGGTCTTTAATTTTGTACCAGCAATCAATTATGGGCACAATTATGCAAGTGCAATCAATTGCAAGCACAAATCATCTTTCTCTCCCCGATTTATTCCTACAATTGATTGCACCTGTTAATTCTGGAATGTAGATTCTGACATAAATAATAGTTAACTGAGGAGCAACAACTTCTTTCCTCTTTTTTAAAATAAAAGACTGTAGATGGCTATTTACAATTCATTATTCCGAAGAGGGTCATTTGTGGCATGAAGGGGCATAGCCACCATTGTGTGAACGGGTTCAAAGAACCTGGGCCGCCAATGGTAGGGGCAGCTGAAGCCCCCAGGGGTGTGTGGCTCGAGATCCAGAAGAGCCCCAAGCGAAACCCCCCCTCACGCCCAGGCTACTAAGAGCCCTGAGCGAGCACTTGCCCATCCTTTTTAGGCAGAGTTTGCTGCCTGAAAGCATCTATTTCCCTTTCTCTCCCTCCAGAGAGGGCAAGAAAGGGAGAGTAGATGCTTTCAGGCAGGAAGCGCTGCCTGAAATGACAGGTAGGGGCTTGCTCGAGCTCTTTGGAGCTCGAGGCCATGCCCCCTTTGCACATCACACACAAAGGGGCATGGCCTTGAGTTCCAAAGAGCCTGAGCGAGCCATTCCCTGTCATTTCAGGCAGCGCTTGCTGCTTGAAAGCACCTATTCTCCCTTTCTCTCCCTCCCTGGAGGGAGACAAAGGGGAATATATGCTTTCATGCAGCAAATGCTGCCTGAAAAGGATAGGCAAATGCTCACTCACGGGTAGGGAGGGGATTTCTCTCGGGGCTCAGGCACGCCCCATGTGTGTGATGTCACATGCACAGGACGTCTTCAGAGGGGCTACTGGGCAGGGCTGGATCCAGGCCACCACTCAGCTGGCTCCACGCCTGGTGGCATGCAAAATCACACAAGGGAGTGAGTGACCTGTGCACCTGGGAGAGGACTGGCAAAGGGCTCAACTGAGCACTCTTTTCTCTCTCCCCCTCCACAGCTGACCCTTGGAGGTGTTTATGCACTCTAATGTATTGGTAATTCCTTTCAGTGGAAGGCTCATTACTCCCATTTACACATCCCACAAATTATTCATTCTCTGAGGGCCAGTCAGGGAGAGGGATGAGGAAAAAAGGGCTCCATTGAGAGGTTCCTATGCTGATCTCTTCCCATGTACACAGCTGCAACCAAAGGGAGATGGATTGTGCCTACTGGGTAGCTAAAATGTAGCAAATCAGAGAGAAAGATAGCTAGCTACCACATTTCATCTAACGTACCCAAGGAACTGGATGTGTTATATGAAAGAGCTTTAAGTCTAGCAAAATTTCTCAGGAGGGTTTGCACGCTCCTTGTTATCACTGAAATCTGCCAAAAGCGAAGACCCGAGATGATACATCTACTTGGACAAAACAATTGAAGAATTTAGAAGGAACAATTTTTGCCAGACAAGTACAATTCTTCAGTAGGAGTTTTCACATCATAATTTGCTCATCTTTGCTAGGAGAAAAAGAACCAGTTTTAAACCTAGAACAGAAACTGCTGTAGAAGTGAAGGTGTATGCAAAACTTCCTTTAGCCCAGCTGCAGAAATGATGTTAACAGGAATACTTGGAGATGTACTGTTAGTGAAACTGCATGTCTAAGTATTTTTTAAAAGTGGCAAAAACTCATAGAGTCAGGCATTGCCTGCTGGCGCAACAAAGAACAAGCACATGGGTTCTGTTAGTAGGTTTGAATGAACAGGTGGGGATTAGCAATGGTAGCCTGGATGTGGATTCCCAGGGTCTCAGCCCCAGGCCAGGTCCTTCAACACCAGTAAGGCCTCAGTGTTAGGAGAAGTGTTGAGGAAGTGAGGAGGTTCAGATATCTTCTGTTCCATCGTCATCTTGTAGTCCTTGGCTTGTTCTTTGCTGGTGCTCAGCAGGGGAGATCACGCAACATCACTGAGTGATGCAGAGCCCATGTGTCCTCCTCACTTTCATCATTATTTATTTATTTATTTATTTATTTATTTATTTATTTATTTCTATACTGCCCAAAACCTATGTCTCTGGGAGGTTTCAGAACATTAGCTCTGTTCTGAAACAGAGACTGACAGTGTCAAAGCTTTTGTGAGAGCTCTAATCCCCACCACACATAAGCGCAATCCAGCTGATGATGGGAGTCTCACAAGAGCAAATCAATCTTCCCCCAGCTCCTCCCTCCAGTTCACCAAGACCTGGCAGTTATAGCAACTGTCCCTGATGTCTCCCTCTCAGCCCAACCAGTGCCGACGGGACACTGCTTTCTCAATACATGGCTCACCATGCGTTCATTGCTGCATGGATGGCTTTGTGAAGAGGCTTCTGTCTGCAAGCAAACTGCAAAAAAAGAAGAAGAAGAAGAAGAAGTCTTTCTTGAATTGGTCAGATGTGTTCTGCATAGATGCATATAGCCCAGAATTCTATTCACAGTAATGGCCAATACAAATGTACAAGGTTATTATATTTCAAATATTCAATCAAATTCAAAAGAGCAGTGTTTTGAAAGAACAAGGTGGAATACTCACTGGAATGATGTGGATTTTGAATTTATCTGCCAAGCTTTTAATCACCATAATTTAAATCAATCTAATAGCACTAGCCTTGTTCATGTTGTTTTTGCTAATAATCTGTTAAAACACAACTAATTTGGCACTCACAAGATTGATTCACAAGATTTATTTAGCGGCTTAATTTTTTAAAAGAGCATAATAATATTAGCAGATATCTATCTATTTATCGATATAGAAATTTTGTGTATTCAAAGCACATTTCCTACATTGTCTCAGTAATCCTGTAAGGTAACTCAGTATTATTATCATCCATATGCTGCAGATGGGGGCTACAGACACCTAATAGATCCATCACTGTGGTGAGATTTGAACTGTAGACTTCCTCTCTCACGTTTCACATTCTTAACTAATATATTACAATACCTCTCAGAGCGTTACTACTTTGTGGAGTGTTCTTTTGAACAAGTTTTAAAATTTGAAATCCTAGGTTGCAAATTAAATGTGTTGCTTTTGAAGTTCACTGCAATTGTTAATCTCAATGCTAATATTTCAAACCAGAGTATAAATATTTATGATCTAAACCAAGCTTAAATGGCACAAGCACACTTATGTTCCCTTTGGAAGTCACCTTTAATATTTTTAAATAGGCCTGTGATTGTGTTTGGGTGTTTTATTCAGTCCTATTACCCAAAGACCTGGAGCAGGTTACAACTAAGAAATGAGTTAATTAAAACATGCAACTAATCATAATTGCAAGAAGTATGTAAAATAAATTGTAGTTGTAGTTTCAGTATATAGCAGGAAATGTGTTGAGGAGAGGACAGCATCTAATAAATGTGTTATCTGCTGGTGGGCAACATGGGATCATTTTCCATTGGAGCCATGACGCATAACTGGTTGATCACCATTAGTTGGATTAGTTCCAACCAATTAGTTCCATTGGGGCCATGATGCATAACTGGTTGATCGCCACTTGCTCCCAAAGGTTGCTGCCCACTTGATAAGGTCATCTGAGGGAGCTCTGCTCCTGGTGCCGACAATGAGGGAGGCTTGGCTGTTGTGCACACGGGACAGGGCCTTCGCTGTTGCTGCCCACAGACTCTGGAATGCTCTCCCGGTGGCTATTCGCTCCTCGGTCTCCATCACAGTTTTTAGAAAGTGTGTGAAATATTGGCTTTTTACCCAGGCTTTAATGTGGTTGTCTCTACTCCTGCGTCTTTGTATTGTGTATGGTTATCTTATGCTTGTATTCTAAATCCTTTAAGCCCAATCTATGTTTTTATATTTTAGCTTGATATTTTAATTGTGTGATTTTTATAGTCTTGTTTTAATTTTTGTGTGAACCTCCTTGGGATTGTTTTAATGCAAGGCGGTATACAAATGTAACAATAAATAAAATAAAATAAATAGTTCACTGGTTGATCAGCATTAGATCATCAGCAGAATTAAACTTCAAGAAAGCCTTGCTTCAAGTGTCTCCCTTTATGTAGAAAAAATAAGAATCTGGGAAACTTCCAATAATGCTCCTTTTTCTCCTTGAATCATCAGAAACCTTAAATTAAATGTTTGGAAGCACCATATGAAATAAACATTTAGCCAGGTTCAGAATAACCAGAATGGTAGAAACTAAAATTGCAGCAAATCATGAAAATTGTTCTAATAAATGATTGAAAACCTATTCCTGGATCTAATTTCCTAGAAGGAGGTGGTGGTGGTTTAACCAGTATCACAAGTTATGAGCCTATACATAGAAATAGCAATGTAGAGTGAAGTTTGTAACCTGAGACTGTTTTATGTTGAGAAATACCCTGAGAATAAGAATTTGATTTGCCTTGAAATGATTCCCTTAAAAGGATAAGGAGTGATCCAGAAGTGTTCAAACAAGCTTATCCCTGTAAAAAGCTGCAACAGGCCTACACAATCAGTCATGTGGGGCAGCTCAACAGGGATTTGATGCATCATTTTTCCCTTGTATGTTTGAAACTGCAGAAACTATAACTATAGATACACACAAACACACACACAACTTTTCAACAAAAGTTCTCAAAGTGGTTTACATAGAAAAATAAATTATACTGGCATAGTAATGCCAGTATAGTTAAGATGAGGAGTGTTTTCAATATCCCACCGTTATAAGCCATGAATATTCTATTGCTTACAAAATCAAAGATATCCATCCAATCTCCATGAAATTTTGCACATGTCAACTAGGGGACAGGAGACACCACTCCTCCACATTTGATGCAAATTTGTTGCAAAATGTCAGAGATACCTCATTTTGCACTTTTAACTCCTAAAAAGAGGGTTCAAAGTGTTGGAGACCTTTTTTCACCACACATACTGTATATTTTTAAATGTTGGATGCCTTTTCAGTATGCCCCCAAAATTCAGGTCCAAACTGGACTGGAGCCTTTTGCTGGTTTGAAAAACACCAATCCAGTGATTTTTTTTCGTATTTATTGTCCAAAATTCCCATTATCAAGATACAATGAGAATTCAAAAGGACCAATAAACAGTATACTATCAATCTTAGTGAAAATTTAATAATATCAGAATTCACAAATATGTCCCCAATTATAACAGTTATACAAATAACATATAACAGTTATACAGATCAATTACTTGATCTATATAATAAAATATTTGTTCTCATACATAAATCGATTATACAAGTAATAATAATTATTAGTGGTGATGCTCTTTATTTAGCAAGGGGAGAGCAAATGGCCCTAACCATCCCCAGAATAGCATCCCTCCATGGCTGATCCTGGTGTCTATCTTATGCTTCTTTTTTAGAATGTGAGCCCCTTGGGGACAGGAAGCCATTTAATTAATTTATTTATTTCTATGTATGTAAACTGCTTTGGGAACCTTTGTTGAAAAGCAGTATATAAGTATTCATCTTATTTGTTTTACAAAAACAACTCATTGTTCATAAAACATGATTGTGTAACTAGCAGATACAATTAAATCTATGGAAGCCATACAAGGGAAATAATTGATAGTCCTCATGTGAAAAAGTCTCGGTATTGGTCCAAAAATGTATGTGTATCGCTTATTACAGAAGGGACTGTCAATAAATTCTTTGGTCTATTCGCATGGAGCCTGCTTTTGTGTCAGCACCAGCTGGGAGCAGCCAGCTCTCGCATATGAGCAGTTAGCCCAAGTTAAGAGTGCACTCGTGCCCTTAACCTCGGCTAACTGGCAGGCTCCATAAGCTGGACTGCTACTCGCGGTACCTCCAGGAGCCACTCAGTTCCCACCAGTTCTCACAGGCAGCCAAGCCCGGGCTTAGCTGACCTAGCCCAGTCTTGGCTGCTCGTGAAAACAGCCTCCTTAAATTGAAGTCAGATGTGTTTCGAACCACTGGTGGGTCTTCCTCAGTTGCTTGAAGATTATAAGAATTCAGTCTCCCAATGTTGTGGGATCTATGATAAAATGTCATCTATGATAAAATGTCAAATACAATAAGATATAAATATTGATAAATAACCCATTTTAAAAAATGTAATAAAATCATAACAAATATACTCAAACATCTAAAATACGTGAAAATCGCTGATATTCAACCCTTACAGTAAATGAAATCCTATTGTCATTTACTACCAATGTTCTGCCTTGGTGAAACAGAAAATATTAGACACGGAGCGGCAGGAAGATTTATCTAAGTCTCCGGGTTTCTATTGTAACGATACCACAAGGTACCTTGTTGCTCTTTTATCTTATCTGCAACAATTAGACATCCCCAGATATAGGTTGGCTTTTACACAGGCCAGATGTAGATGCCTTCCCTCTGCTGTCCTTGAAGGTCGCTACAGTGGGACTCCGTATGTGGAGGGTCTATGCCCCTGTGGTGATGGGGAAGTTGAAACAATCGAACATGTTTTGATTTATTGCTCCTTTTATAGGGACTTACGTTTAGAACTAATATCTCCACTGTTAGCTCATTTCCCAGGAAATCCGCCTAGTCAACAAGTGGCTTTCCTGCTTGAGGACAGCATACCTGCCATCACTTGGAAAGTGGCGGGTTTTTGTGCAGCAGCTCGAAGAGTGCGCCAGTTTTTAATTAAGAGTTCTAGTGCTGCTCTATAACCTTTCAGTTATAACATTGTTGATGGGTTAGACTGTTGACTTGAACTGTGCAGAGTCCAAAACCTTTCGACTTCCAGTTGGTCTGCCAACGTAGCTGCATGCTTCTCTGAAAGAATTCAATTAGAACAAAGCTGGAAACACATGCGAGAGCACTAAGGGAATACTGTAAGATCCAAAAGATCTCTCAAGGTCTCAGAGTTATTAAAGATCCAGGAATGTTTCCCAGTGATTATAATTTCAAGAATAAATGGTTTGCTGTTTTAAATAAATGTTCATTGCATTTGATGATATTATTAATTGAGACCTCTCAATTGGAGATTACATGTACTGAAGAAGAAATCAAAGTACTTAAAGAAGAGTTAAATAGAAAATTGGGGGAGAAGATATTTCAGGATAAAACCATGACATTAGAGGAGGACTTAGATACACAATATAAAGAACTCAAGGAAAGAAATCAAATTTCATGAGTTCCAAAGGGATTTAAAGGACTATGCAGATAATAAGGTCTGTTCTTGGTGAGATGGTAGTCGTATTAGGAAGCACTCTGGATGAGAGTTAGTCAGTATCTTTTGATCTTTCCTCAAATACCAAGCTAGATAATGTTAATGGGACTGCTCCTGGGGAATTGGCAAACACCCCTGACTAATTTTTTGGGCTTGTGTAGGGAACTAGTAAGAGTGAATGGAGCAGCCCACCTTGGAATAAATTAGTGCAAAGCTTCAACTTGGAAAGAACTGACAGAGAGTTTGAAGTTAAAAAAAAAATCAGATTTATTCTAGGATTTAGGGGTAAGTAGTGATTAATAGGAAACACAATATTTACTAACAAAACTATCAAGACTAACAAATCAATAGGACTAAGTTACAGCTCACAAAAAGGCAATTTGGCTCGAGTTCCTAATTAAGACCACTCAAGGCTGATGAGAGAAACAGTCTTTATAGAACAGCTTTGGATTCTAGAGGGAGCAAGAAAGGAAGGGAGCAAGGGGTTTAGGAGCAGAGATTAGTGATAGGACCTAAGTTTGTCCGATGGGATGTGTGGGCCCTTGTGGGCCCTTGTAGCTAAGCTGATGCTGAGGGACCTCTCTCCTCTGGGACAGGCAAGAAAGTAAAAGGCAGGAACGGGGACCCAAGGGCCAAGTGATGATCTGGGAACCAGGCAAAATTCAAAGGGGGCCTGATCTCGGGAGACCAGTATCTTGCAGTCAAATGTGCTGCACAGATTGAGCATGAAAAAGGGGCCAATCTGGAGGCAACAAGCAGAATATGAGCAGAAGTCCAGGCAAGGCAAGATGGAGTGGCCAATGCCCAAACGTATGAACATGCAACTGTTGAATCCGAGGGAGGGACACACTAACTGATTGTGTCTTGACTAGATACAGACAACATCTTGCCCTGAGGCAGCATGCTGACCACACCTTTCTGTTGACAAAGGTGACAATAGGGATAGACAAATAAGCCCTTTTTTGTCTGGTTAAACTTTGCTGGCAGTGCTCTTTCAGCACAATAGGTGAATAGGTTTGAGAAACCTGTGTGGAACAAAAAGAAATGGCACATCAGGGCTTATCTTGTGCTTTTAGAAAACCTTGGGAGTAACTAGGAATGTTTTAACAAGCTAGCTTCCCATGCCCTGAGCCAACCATGAACACTTTGTTAAAGAAGGAAATGAGCTTGTTAGCTCTCATCAGTCCCTTCCTGCTCATAAGATCATAAGATCGAACTGATCTAATGTGCCAACATATGGGGAGAGTATTTGGCTAATTCTTGAGAAGAATAGTGTTTAATTAACTCGTGTCTGCTCCACTAAACTAATCAGGGAGGTGAGCACAGGGATAGTCCTTCTGCAGGCTCGGGTTTGATCTAGAGCCACTTTTCCTCAGGCTCCATGCCTGGTGTCAATATGACTGCGTGTCAATATTCCTATGAGTTATCTCATGTGATTCAAATGGTAATTTGTTTCCATGAGTTTTGAAAGGAAAAAAAAGGAAACTACAAGCCTGTAACTCCAAACCAAGTATAGGGGTGCTCCTGGGAGCTCCCAAACAAACTATTTCGGTAACAATAAGTAAACTTCTACAGTTAGTTACAAGGAACCAATAGATATTACATCTCCGGCTAGAACCACATCCAGTTTAAGTAACATTCCCTAAGAAGACAGACCTTTTGGGGGGTCAGTCAAATCAGAAATATAGGAAAGAAAGGCAGGACAATGGAATACCAAGCATCATACAACAAAGAAGTCTGAGAACAGTACGATAATAAATCTATCAAGACATCAATTGCCTTTGAAGGAAATGCAGGTTTTGGAAAAGGCTTTGTCTTTTATATAAAATGAGATTAGCTGATTTTTTTCAAGGATAATGAATAAGATAATAAGGTCTCTCCAAGGTCTTTCCTGACCACACAAGATAAGCTCTGATGTGCCCATTTCATTCCACTCTGCACAGGTATCTTGATACAATCATCCCATTGTGCTGTTAGAAGCACACCCAGTAAAGGTCCAACAAGACATAATGGATTCTTTTGTTCACTATTGTTGCCACCTTTGTCCAAGGACATAATGCCTCAGGGCAAAATGCTGTATATTTCTAGTCAAGACACAATCAATCAGTGTGTCTTTTCCTCACTTTCACCAGCTGCTTGTCATCATGTTCGCGCATTGGCAACTCCATCTTGCCTTTCCTGGACTTTAGCTCCTGTCTCGCTTGTCACTTCTGGACTGGCCCTTTTTGCATAGCCTGGTCCGCACAGCACTCTGGATTGAGAGATCCTGGTCTCCCATGATCAGATCCCCTTTGGGTTTTGCCTGAGTCCTTTGCACTTGGCCCTTGGGTTCCTGTTCCTTCCTTTTGCCTGTCTGCCTGTCCTGGAGGTGAGAGGACCCTCAGCATTGGCTGAGCTACAGGGGTTCACACACCCCACCAGGGTAGTATCACTAATCTCTGCTCCAAAACCCCTTGCTCCCCAACTTTCTTGCTCCTTCAAGAATCCAAATCTGTTCTTTAAAGACAATTTCTCTGGTCAGCGTCGAGTGGACTTAATTCAGAACTCAAGCCAAATTGCCTCTTTGTGAACCATAACTTAGTCTTATTGATTTATTAGTTTTGCTAGTTTGTCAGTTAATATTGAGGCTATTCCCACGAACACTGGAAAGCAGGCTAAGAGAGCTTAGCCCGCTTTCCAGGAATCGTGGGAACTACCAGGCTCGCAGGTGAGCCCGGTACTCCAATGGCAGCTAGCCTGTCTAATTCCCCCTCCCCTTAAATGAGGTTAATGGAGCGAGCACTCCATTAACCTCATATGGTTGCTTGTGTGTCACCACGGCAAGCAGCTCCCCGGGCTCGAGGGTCTCTCCAGGATCCCCCGTTCTTGTGCAGGGCATCCTAGAACTTCTGGGTGCCTCACAGCCCCCAATCCCCGCAGGTCGTACCAGCTCTGTGAAGGAGCCGGCAGCCGTGTGGGTGGCTGATCCGGCCGCCCAGCTACAAGTGGCTACTCATCTGCGGGGAGAGTGGGCTAAGCCAATTCTCCCCGCAGACCACATTGAGGCACTTTACAGCAATCATGTGAAGCTCCTCATTGTGTTGCTCATTAATCATTATTCCTTTTCCTGTACTCCCAAACCCTAAAATAAACATGATTCTATTTTTGAAACCTCAATCTCTCTATCAGTTCTTTCTGAGATCGAAGCTTTGCACAAATTTATTCGGAGGTGGACTGCTCCATTCAAGTTTGCTAGTTCCCACACAAGTCTAAAACTTAGCCAGGGGTATTTACCAATTCCCTGGGAGTAGTGGTTAGAGTGCTGGACTAGGTCCAGGGAGACCCGAGTTCAAATCCTCATTCAGCCATGATACTAGCTGGGTGACTATGGGCCAGTCACTTCTCTCTCAGCCTAACCTACTTCACAGGATTGTTGTGAGGAGAAACCTAACTATGTAGTACACCGTTCTGGGCTCCTTGGAGGAAGAGCGGCATATAAAATGTTAAAAAAAAAAAAAAAAAAACCCTGAACAAACCTAGATCTAAATTTAATCCTCAGTCGAATAATCCCTTTATTGAAGTCCTCCAAGAACTACTTCTTAAGGATATTTAAGAGTTGGAAAGTAAAAATATAAATACATGGCATAATCTTACCAAAGCTGAATGCCAAGCACTGTCGGATTTACATCAAAAACAGGATAGTATATTTAAGCCAGCTGATAAAGGAGGTGCATGAGTAATTCTAAATCAATATGATTATCTCCAGGAAGCTTATCATCAATTAGATAATCCTTTACACTATACAGCCAGTCCAACATATCCTACATAGCAAGTACAGAGAGATATCATTGATGTAGTGGGATCAGCATTTGATAATATGACTACATATGATTTCCTATTGGAATCCCTACAGAGAATGCCCCTTGTCTATATTTTACCAAAAATACATTAAAACACCTATCTGGTTCCTATCTATTTAAATGTATTTAGAAACATTTCTTAGACCCTTTGTTTCCAATATACCTACTTATATTGGAAATGTCCTGAATTTCTGCCAGGACATTTACTATAGTATGTAGCTTTTGCAGGAAGCACCTTGTAGAGATGCATCATCCAGAAATTCATCAGGGGCATCTCTAGGAAGTGATTGGGTAAGCTGCACCTGTTGAATATCTGCCTGGATGCATCCTTCCCTTGTTCAGTCCCCAGCTGAAAGACCAAGGCAAGTTTGGGTGCATGGAGCCTCATTTCTAAATCCATCATAATCTACCAGACGTACAATGTCTTTGCAATTTATATGGCATGGAAGTTAAGATGGGCTCCTTAACTTTGAATTTCCATGCCTTTTAGAGCATGGATGAAAATGTAAAGCACCTTAACTCTCATCTTAAACTGAAAGTTTTTGGATGACAGAATAATAAATAAAGATGCTTCCCTGCCGCCCGCTCCCGCAATGGGCTCCTGTCATCTGCTCTGAAATTGAGGGGCTGGTAAAACAATTTAAGCTTGGTAAGGCCCCAGGGAAGGATTTTATAACAACTGAGGTAATATGTAATAATTTGGAATGGTGGGCCCCAGTATTAGCCTCTCTTTTTACTTATATAGATCGCACTGCTAAAGTACCCAAAGACTGGGGAGTTGCCATCATAATCCCTATATATATATAAAAAGGGGAAAGGGATGAGCCTGGCAATTATCACCCAATCAATCTTCTGAATGTCACCAGTAAATTACATGCTAAACACCTAAATGGGAAACTCCTGGACTGGCTTGAATCTAATAATATCCTGGAGGCCAAGCAGGCTGGTTTCTGCAAGGGGCGCTCTCCTATTGATCAGGCTCACATTTTGCAACATCTAGTAGAGAATTACACTAGCTGCCAGAAGGCTGCTTTGTATGTGGCTTTTGTAGATCTTAGAGCAGCTTTTGACCTAATGTCGAGAGAAGATTTGTGGTCAAAACTCGGGGACTCTACCATAGATAAGTGATTATTTTGTTACTTATTTATAAATTACATAAAGATTCACACCTGAAGGTGCGCTGCAACACTAGAGGACATTTATCAGCAGAAATTCCAACACAAAGGGGTGTTAGGCAGGGATGTATATCCTGGCCCCGATTCTGTTTTATTTCTATATAAATTCCTTGGTGTCCCACCTGAATAAACCAGACATTCACCCACCCAAATTGGCAAATAAACATCTGCCGATCCTGCTTTATGCAGATGATATGGTCCTGTTAGCACAGATGCCAATTGGGGTCTGAGTTTATATTGTGCTGAAGAAGCGCTGGGAGTTAAATACCCCAAAACAAAGGTGCTAAACGACCTAAGATGTGCAAAAGATGTGCTAAAGGTGCTAAACGGCCTAAGGTGCTAAAAGACCTCTTCGCTAAACGACCTAAGTCCCACTCATAGTCTATGAAAGGCCATGCAATTGAACAAGTTAGAACCTTTAAATATTTGGGAGTCGTCTTCCATTCCGTAGGAGGGCGAAGAACACACCTTAACTACGTGACACAAAATGCCCAGCAATCAGCCAATGCTATTAGGTCTTTTTATTTCACCAGGGGAGCTCTCTTCATTCTGGCTGCCACCCACCCCGCTGCCCCCGGAAGTAGTCCAAACCGAAATTTTAAGAGCAATATTTCAAGTGCCATACTCTGTGTCTAATACAGCTCTCAGAGATGAGGCAGGGGTTTTTAGATTAGAAATAATACTCTGGCTGAGTTTGTATTTTTGTATTTTTGTTTAAGTTGTTATTGTCCCAAGTGGTTTTGGCTCCCTTAACCCTTATAGATAACTACACTTCGAGATGGAAGGCGTTGTTAAGCCAGAAGTTACAATCTTACTACCTTTCCCAGGAGGAGCTTATTAGGATGGGGTATGACCAAGCAATACGGGTCATCAAACAGTGTGTATTTGATATGGAAATACAAGAAGAGTCAGCCAAGCTGCCTAGAGGGATTTATATAGGTAATCAGTTTTCAAATATAAAAATCTGCTGAATACCTAATCAACCCCAAAACAGCAAAATTTAGAAGAGCTATGACCCTTGCTCGGCTAAATGCACTTCCCACTACAACTTTGGAGGGGAATTTTAAGAAATTACCATACTCAGCTCACTTATGCCCTTATGGTTCGGGAGATATGGAAACTTATTACTCTATTGTACATTTTACAAGGATATTTGAATTAATTTTATTTCTTCTTTTAAAATGGAATTTCCTGGCCACACCAATGAGTTTTATTTAGATTATTTGTTGTCAAATTGTAAAGACTCAGTGTCTTGGAATGTGGCCATGCTCTGTTATGTAGTTTGTAAAATTTGCAAAGAATTCACCATCTAATTACTGTCGGTAGCTGTTATCTGTTTATTGTTGCTGGTCAGTGACCGAAATAGAGATATCTGTCTATCTATCCCTGTCCCCAAAGGACACACAACCTAAAAAGAAACATAAGGCATCCCTCCAGTGGTTGCTGACACCAGTTAAAGCCACTGGAGTGACACCATGCTGAGTTTGAAAAGGGACAATTGCTCGCTCCCTGCAATTAGTGGTAAGAGAATCATCACTTCTAAAGGTGCCTCTTTTTTCAGGTAGCAGTGGTCGTAAGAAGAGATAGTCAGCAAGCACATGAACATAACTGACTGAGCAATTGAACTGGTGCACCAGAACCCTATCTACATCATGTCCCTGATGGAGCTGAAGTGGAAAATATCCTAGAAATAATTTGCTGAAACTCAAAGGGCCAAGAGATGTGTGATGAGATGAGGCTGGTGTGTGTTTAAAGAATGTTTAGTGCTATGTGGTTGTTTGGGTTTGGAATGTTACCTGGGCAAGAAGGGGTTATATCAAGAGTCCAGCAGAGAAAAGCCCTACAGCCAAGACTGAGAAACCTTAGTGGAGGGAGGGAGGGAGGGAGAGTTTTAAAATGTTCTGTTAGAAAGCAGTTAGAGTTCAGTTGAAGTGAGCAGTTGCAATGGAACTGTGTAAAAATGTCTGATGTACAGCCTAGGGCAAAAGCTGGGGGGAAAGTGGGATTGAGTACTGTCCTGTGTAAAATATGTTAAAAGTAGACCAGCTGTAAGAGCTGTGGAGAAAAACAGCTGAAAAAGCAAGATTCATATAAAAGTTGTATATCCTTTTGGATCTCTCAGCGGCTTTCAATACTATCGACCATAGTATCCTTCTTAAAGGATACTTCTTACCTATAAAGTCCTAAACAACTTAGGCCCTGGGTATTTAAGAGAACGTCTTCTTTGCCATGAGCACCAATGCATGTTAAGATCATCTGAAGAGGTTTGTCTGCGGTTGCCGCCAATTCGTTTGGTGGCTACTCGGGAATGGGCCTTCTATGTTGCTGCCCCTGGACTTTGGATTGCACTCCCTATTAGGGATGTGCAAAATGATTTGGGCACAAAACAATTTGTATGTGAATCTGGTTAATTCGGGTGATTTGTAGACAAAACAAATCACCCCTGTCCTCAATTGCCCAGATTTGGGTACAAAACAAATCACACCCGATTCGGATCCGAAAAATTTGGAGATTCGGACCTCCATTTAATAATATTTTGGACTCCCATTATTCCCTATGGGAAAAATGCTTAGAGATGCACAAACTTCAGAAATTCTTTAAAGATCACCCCTTTCACCAATTTACATATTTGAAATATGGATGGTACAGGCACCCATTGGGGCACTACCACCTGACCCACTCTTCTGCCCCTGAAACCCGCTTTGCCCCAAATCTGCCCCAAAGACATGTCAACCTCAAACATCATTTAAAAATCACCCCTTTGCCCAATTTCTTTGAAGTTTGAGTGGTAGCTTCCTTGCACCTACCACAACTCACTCTGGGCCACTCTGATGCCACCCCCCTGGGGAGTTATAACTAAGGCTGCTGAAATCCCCATTATTCCCTATGGGGAACAGCTTAAAAATTCATAAACTACAAAAAATCATTGAAAAATCACCCCTTTGCCCAATTTCTTTGAAATATGGCTGGTAGCTTCCACCCATTGGGAACTACTAACCACTCCACTCTTTTGGCCCTAGGGCCCTTTTTTTTAATCCAAATTGATTTGGATTTGGATTCAAAAACTTCAGGTACAAATAGAATCTGGGGTGATTAGGAGGGTCAGTTTTGGACCCAAAACAATTCAGGGGTGTTTCTATTTGGGTACAAATCAAAACAAAAATATCAATTCATGCTCACCCCTGTTCCCTATTAAAATAAGAACCTCCCGATCTCTGGCAACTTTTTAAAAGGCACTGAAAACACATTTATTCACTGAGGCTTTTAATTAGATTCATAGTTTAAAATTTTTAAATGTTTCTAATGTTTTAAATGATTTCAATTGTTAATTGATTTGATGTTTTAAATGATTTGAATTGTAAACCACCCAGAGATGCAAGTTTTGGGTGGTACAAAAATATTTTAAATAAAATAAATATATGCCTGAAGTATATGAGAATATATGGTAATGTTCAAAACAGTCCTGTAACTAAGCAAGTAAACTATCCTACTTTCTAAGTAGAGAACCAAGCTCTAACTTCAGAACTTATAATTAATAAACTTCTATTTTATTCATCTTTAAGGAATATGTGAGTAATATAGTCTGTACCCCCCTGCCTAAAACACTGTGGTACCTCAGCAGAAGATCTTTACATACTTCAACCCTATATATTTATACATAGAATTTAAATGGTGGCAGAAAAATAAAGGAACTATGAGAAGAATAAAAACCTGAGTATGCAAATACTCGCATTCTAGAACCCTACCCCACCCCTGAAAACAGGGAATAAGAAACTAAAGACGGAGAAATTCCACTCATGAATGAGAGATCTGAAAAATTATTCTAAAATGTCAAGAGAGGCACCTTACTGCTATTTGGTGGCAGCAACAGTGGTGTAATTTTCCTCTTCCTTTTCCATTTATACAGTGCCTTTGCAGGCAGTGGCAGCAACAGCAATGCTGAAAGTGCTAGGCCTCTTCCTGGCAGCTGGCTCCATGCAGCTGCCACGTTTGTTTTTTGGAATGCCCCAGAACAGTGCTTTTTCATCATCCTTAGGGGACTTCCAGGGACAGAAAGAAAACTGGACATTGCTAGAAGCCAGGAAGATGCTTGGTGCTTCCAGTGCTGCTTTGCTGAAAGAAGTAAAAGCATAATTTTAAATTATTCTTATTTATAATTATTCATAGTTGGCTGAAGAAGAGTTCCCCTAGCGTCTGAGTAATTCCTCTAGCCAAAGTGTAATTCTTCCAGAATTGACTTGGTGCCTTTGCTGTAGACACACAACTTGGATTCATATGTGTGTAAGTCACAAGCCCATGCAAATGTGGTAACAAAGGCCCAGGGCATTTTGGCAATGGCTTCTTCAGAGGTACTACAAAACTATTAACAATTGTATATAAATATGCAGTGTAAAGTTATTCCATAAATATCACATCCACAGTACAGACTGAATGAATTGCAATTGTTACAGCCTAAAATAAAATGAATATATAAAAATGAAAGAAATACATGAAACAGACCACATCATGAACTGATAAAAAGGACCCTTTACAGAATAAACACAAGCTCCATGTAAGATAATTTTGAAAACAGCTATTTATACCAATACTATTTCAGCAGAAAATAGGATTTTTAAAATAAAATATACACTATACGACAAAAAACAAGAATGTGGTTATATGGTCACCAATAACATTTTAAATGCTTGTAAGAAATTTAAGGATACTTTAGTGAGTTCAGAAATGAAAAATGGAAGGATCTCTAATGCCTTACGGCAATTTTGGAAACAAGACCAAGTAACTCAGAACTTCAAATCTCAGGAGAAATGTGGTTGAGAAAATTTTGGAATGAAATTCTGAATGAGTGAGAAGTGGGCAAGTGGTGTGCAAATTGGAGCATATGCCTTAAACAATGTCCATATCAGATGTTTGGTTATATGGTGGATTATACATTATATCTTCCAGCCACCAGAATTCAAAAGGCAGTTGTGCATGGCAAAACAAAAAATTATTAATGCTTTAAATCATTTAGGAATGAATCAAAAGGTAGCGTCCTGGCAGATGAATAGCTTTACAGATTGTCGCTTCTGCCGTTTGGAGCCCAGAAGTGGTGGCAATCCAGCATAAGACACCTGTTCCCTTTTGACCTTGCCAGAGAGCTTTCATTGCTCACGTCTGTATATGAAATCCAACTTTTGATGTCATCTTGGATATTCTTAAATTATATTATGATATGTCTGGGCTATTTGTGATGGAGTTGTGCTAGGAAAGGTCTTTCCCCCGTCCCTTTGATGATCTCTTTTGATATCTATTCTGTTCCAAAGCCAGGTGGCCTTTATGTTAGATTTCATTTGAAGTGGTTTCACTTATGTGTCATCTGAACCAGATGCCAATATATTTCCCATTGTGCCACTTTTCTAGTACCACTTCTGTATTCTCAGTGAGTTTGAACTGTGCAGAGACCAAAACCTATTGTTACACCTGTTAATTTGCCAGTAAATAAAAGAATGGTTGGTGCCCCCACAAAATGATACTGTACAGATGAAATAAAGCTAATGAATTTCATTCTTCTCTAAACAACTTTCGAGAACAGAGGGAATGGAAATGGTTTTTTATACCATCATCAGTTCACACTGATGTGAGCTGCGAGAATGCACAGCACAGGGACAGCATAGCTATGAAAGAACCAAGCAAAGTGGAGCTGACACCATGTCCATCACTTTTCTTGCTTGCTTGATTAGTCAATGGGTGCAGGGAATGTCCTGCTTCTTCAGCTGTTCCAACAACATTCAGCAACACTCTCACTCACTCACTCTCTCTCTCTCTCTCATAGAACTTTTCTCCCACAGTCCTCTTCTTCCTGGCTGTTCAACCCTCCCTTTTATCCAGTTCCAAAGGATAACTAACTATTAACCAATCAGGGAGTTTCTACCCTCAGGCATCCAGAACCTTCCGTCTCTGCCTGGAGACAACCAATCATAACACATGGTAGTTTTCCCTCCAAAACTCTGCAGCAGACAACTTTTACCTCAGACTTGGCTATTAGAGGTTGCTAGCTTTTAACCCCTCCGAGCCTGGAGGGGACACAGAACAAACAAATAAATAAAAGAAAAGAAAAGAAACCACAAGACATAATGGGAATGAGGCATTCCTTTACACCTACCCATAGAAAACTGATACATATGAACATTGCTAAAGGTAGTTAACCATACTCAGGTAGCTCACTAATTACTAGGTTGATGATATTCCCATCTGCATTAATTAGTTTTCAGTTCTTCTAAGGAGTATTGTGCAATTTGCTTAAAACCCTTTAGCACTTTCTGATCAAAAAGAGGACCTCTCTAGACTTTGTGTGTCCATCAGCACTATGAGTCAGTCCCCCTATTGCTTAGCCCCAGTGCCAGTTTAATGCCATCTGAAAATGTTGGCTGCCCCCATGCTCCACTGGTCCCATTCCTTCCATGCCTAGGTACCATCCTCTTCCTCACATGGTCCATTGCCACCCCTGACTGCTTGCATGGCATGGAGTGGCTACTTGGGATCTCTGTTATTGCCTGCTGCACTATTAAGCTGGAGGTGGCAGCAGCTCTCTCCGTTCCTGTCCTCTGAGCATCAGGAGGGAAAGGAAGCTAGTCGAAGGGATAGAGGGAGAGGGCTGCCACCGCCACTAGCTTAAAGGCACAGCAGCTGGCAACCGAGCACCCAGGCAGCCAGCCCATGCTTCCTCCCACTGGGCAAGCCATACAGACAACGGGTGGCATCGGCAATGATGGCTCCTGGGTGGGATGAGGCAAGGGCAATGAGGGGTAGGGCAGCATCAGTACTGGCACCTGCCTGAAGTGACACTAGCATCTGTGACCAGAGGCACCTGATGGGCAGTGGGAGGTGGGCAGGGGTGGGAGCACATTCTCTTGCCCCCAAAAGTACCTCCAAAAGGTACACACACAGACACACATACAGTTCATGGCAGGTTATTCTCTCACTTCCCAGCCCTTCAGTAAGTTCAGTTCCCAGTAAGCGAATATAAGTCCACCCATGTAAAACTGCCTAATCCTTGAGGTCATCTACTGAGGCTCTGCCAGAAGTATGGTGAATGAGCATGAGGGACATTTCCTTTTGTGTGGTGGTTCTGAAACACAGTTGCTCATCTCTTATTTATCATATTTGTACATCTTTTGGTCGGGAGCTATACTCACCTTTTCCAATTTTAGGCATATTTTTAAAAAGAGAAAATGGGCTTCTGAATGCTTCTGTTTTTGTATACCTTTCCATAGTTACTGTGCATTTGATTGTGCTTTTAGATGGGTTGTTCTTTTAGGATTTTGCTAGAAGAGTGGGATAAAAATGCTGACAATAAATAAATCCATGTTTGATTTTTAACAGTGTGCAGTCAAAAAGCAGAAGGTCTGTTTTCAGCGGCAGGGGTGGGAGGGATATGGTGAAGTATTTATATGAACAAATACAACAATGCCATTAAGATTGGATGGAATCTTGCTTCATATCACCAATTTAGAATTTCTACAAATTGGTCTTTCTGTAGCCTATAGCAGCACTAATTGCTTTGAAAGTTGCCTGCTCTAAGTAACAATTATTTGTGTAAGTTTTCACCTTTCAGAATAAAATGAGACCTTCATGATGAAAGAGAATTTGTGCTCTGTACAGATCATTTGCTTAAATATGGAGGATAGCCGCCAACTTTGGGTTTTTTTGCAAGTGAGATTATTAATTTCTCTGGGTAACAGCAGAAGGGGATGAATATTGGCTGCTTGAGTGTAATGACAGCTTAACATTCCTTTGAAACACATCATCAAGAAGTACTGTGCAGCTTGCTTTTGAATGGTGTCATCCTAACTGACATTTGAGTTGAAATAATGAGATTACCTAATCTCTTTAAAATCACCAAAATAAAATCTGTAGATTAGGGATCAGCAACTAAATGGCCAAGGCCAAATCTGACTCAATTAGTATCACAAATTACTCTGCAAATTTGCCAACTCCGTGACAACAGAGATGTGTGGAGGGCAGGGTGAGGACTTGCTGGTAGGCCACATTGGGAGATAGAGGAAGAACTCTTAACCCATCATCCTTCATTCTGCTTCAAAACTAGCCATATGATCACTATATTTGTCATTTGAAGCCTCCACTTTGCCAGAAGAATAAAATATTCCCAGTTAACATCTTTGGGTGTTTCCAGATGGAGAAATACAGCATTTGAAAATGCAAGTTCTTTTCAGTTATCTACTCCACATCCAGATGATGGACTTCCCTGCCGCACAATTTCACAGTGCCATCTGCTGACCATCTTGTGATGAAAACTGCATCTTTGAGACGACTTGAATAATACTCTTTGGGTATCTCAAAAAAACGTGAATTTCATCATGAATTGTCAGCAAATGGCAAGGAGATGGTGCTGCAAGATTGCACCATGGGAAAGTATGTCTTTTGGATGTGGAGCATATAAATGGAAATAACTTGCATTTCCAAATGCAGTAATTATCTGTCTGGAAACATTCTGAGAAACCACGTATTTGCCAGATGCTTCGACTTGTGGTTTAGCAACCAATAAAGCAAACACAGTATTTGGCAGACCTTATTCACTTCTGGGCCACTTGAAAACAGATGTGAAGATAAAGTCTGCATTTCAAGGCTGGCTTGTTAAGGATGTGTGATAAGGCAGACCTCTCAGAAGGTGGATTGACAGAAGCAGCAGTGGTCATCTGCATCAGCTGGCTTCCCATGCCTCCACATCCAGTGATGCCGCTTAACAGGCAGTGGCAGCACTGCCACTACTTTGCCTCTTCATGCTCCCATGGCTTTTGAAAAGGCACATGATGGGAAATAGAAAGAGGTGTGGTGAAGTAAAGTGGTGGGATAGATAGGAGGAAGAGGCCGAATGACAGCAGCAGCAGACAGGGAAAGGAAGGGAGAACCCTTCCTTTCCCTGAATCATGGGGAGGCAATGGTGACTGGAGGTGGGGAGTGGTGTGTGGCATGCAGTGTATTGTGTACACTGCGTAGCACCAGGGGCAGAATAGGGGTTGGCAGAGGAATGATGCCTCACTATACTGCCTCAGTCATGGCTGAGACAGGGCCTTCTGGGTTTGAACATAACATATATAATTGTCCTGAATGCTCGCATCAACTTTCATTCTGATATCTCAGTCTTCCTCAGATTGTTGTGTAGTGTTTTACATAGTTGCTGGCTCTCTGGTGGGAGCAAGAGGTTAATCTGGGAGAAGGGTTAGATGGGGGGTTGTCCTTGTGACAGTGAATGTCGCCGTAAATGTACACACATTCCTGAGATCTAAGTCTTGAATAGTTTTGTCATCTTGCACTTTGCTTTCCCTTCCAGCTTTTGAAAATAGTTGCGCGGGTCAGAGAACTGCACTTGAGGTGTATATTCCTGCCCTGAATATGTATATCAAGTTCCATTCCAGTGTTTCATGTTCCATGGCATTCTTATTGCTTTACAAATAAACTTAGAAGTATGGTGCTGAACAGCTGGGTTAAACTAAATCAGCCATATTTTGCCTGGCTTCTGCCCAACACTGTATATTGGACAATAATAAGGGAAAAATGATATATGTTTATTTTTAGGGATGTGAAAATCAATTTGACTCAAATCTCAGTGATTTGAATTTGAAGCAAATCACCTCTTTAAAGGGAAATTTAATTTGAATTCTATTTGAGAGCCATTTGGCACCTTTATAAATCATTCAGGCCCCCGATTGGTTAAAAAGGTGCCAAAACAGGGCCAGATCAATTCAAGTCTGATTTGCATTCAAACTGAATTTTTGAACCAGATTCAAATTTGATTCAAATTCAAAATGAATTTTCAGAATTCAATTCAAATTCAAAATGAATACAAAAATTCATTTCGTGCACATCTCTGTTGATTTTAGTGTAAAATCAAATGCATAGTTCATACATATCTTGGCTGCTGATGGGCTTCTTATGCTGAAAGAGTGGTGGAGCAGCCATCCTCATGCAGGCAGAGTCACTAATAAGTCCGGTCCACCACATGATTATACAGCAGAACCTACATATGATTTCCCCCCACTTTTGTGGAGCATGTTCATAGGGCCCCCATTCAGTCAGGTGACCAGATGGATAATGAAGCTCACATAATATGTATAGTGATATGGAAAGGTGTCTCATCAGTCCAGTCACTGGAAGCTGCTTCTTGCAAAGCTGTGTATGAACGGGAGTTTATCAAGCCACTAACTGGTCACCGTTCATATAACTGGTAGGTATGTACATGGAATCGGTGGGGTGCAGCTCAAAGGTGGGGGGATACCTTTAAGGGTGGGGGAGGGTGCTCTTACCCCTCTGGTGGTCACATTTCCCCCACTGGTGCTGCACTTTAAAAGGGCCCAGCAGGGCGGCAGCATACCTCCCTGCTGCCCCATTGGACTGGAGGTGACCGGAAGTACCTGGCACATGTGCACACGTCGGCTGGTTGAACACATTTCGATTTGTGCACATCCCTAATAATTGGTGGGCTATGTATTTGGCTTGGTGGGTTGTGAGCTGTGCAGGTCTTCTGTCTGTAATCCGGGCTATGATTTGTCTGTTGGAAGTAGTCCTAATGAAATAACTGTGGAGATCCTTTGCTCAGATTCTGAAATTCCTGTCTTTTTAACTGCTGTAGTTGCATAGGATTACAGTTAACATGTGCTTATTTTTCCCCCTAACTCAATTAGACATCATGCTGTTTCTGGCGACCCAAATCATGCCCTGCTTTTGCCCCTCCCCTTTCCCTCTACCTTAGCAAACTCAACAGTTGGGGCCACACACAGGACATGTTTGACAGAGCAACAATGCAGATGCCAAGGCTTGGAATTAATTTTTAACTGCAACATCTGTGTCTGTCAAGGCTGTTTGCTGATTTCTTGGCTGGCTGCTGCATCTGTGACCCCTTTGCTGGCTATGCTAATGGGTTTGTAAATGCTGGTGGTACTCCCGTGAGGGAAGTGGACTGCCGAGAGGCTGGCTGAACTTTCTTGTCCCTGGATTTTATTTTTGCTTTGACTGACCTGTAACTGAAGGAAATTGCTCCTTATTAGAGCGGCAGACCCTGAAGACATCCTCACAAATATTGTTTACATGGTAAATCAATAACGCCAAAAGTTTCCCAGGAGAGTAATGGACAAATCCATAACTGTGCAAGTACTTTAATTCAAGCCAGTATCTATCCCATATTCCAGGTGACTTATCACCTTAAGCGGCACAGCAGGGAAATGCTTGACTAACATGCAGAAGGTTCCTTGTTCAAATCCCCGCTGGTATGTTTCCCAAACTATGGGAAGTTTCCCAAACTATGGGAAAAACCTATATCAGGCAGCAGTGATACAGGAAGTTGCTGAAAGGCACCATCTCATATTGCGCAGGAGGAGGCAATGGTTAAACCCCTCCTGTATTCTACCAAAGACAACCACAGGGCTCTGTGGGTGCCAGGAGTCAAAATCAACTTGACAGCACACCTTACCTTACCTAATAGCCTGCCATTATTTTTTTGCTAGTACAATGGAGTAGTAATATTGCACCTAGATTTCACTTTCCTGAGAAATTCTTATCAAAACCATGTGACACCTGTTTCTATCCCCAATAAGGAATCTCCATATTTGGGCTGAGTGGTTTTTTTTGTTTTGTTTTTAACGAAAATGTCTGTGGTAACTGTAAACCTGAGTCTGTATCTGGCCACTTCACTAGTCACTAGGATATCCAGTGCTGGAAAGAGGCAAGTGAAATCTGAAGAACAGCATGGCAGCCTCACAACTACAGGTTATGCCAAATAAATTTTAGTCTTTAAAAAAACCACTGAACTGTTTTGGGTACAACACACTAACTAAGCTACTGCTCTGGAAGCAACAGCGATGTTTTCTGTGAGTCCCAGGTAATAAATGTGTGGAGTTCCCCTGTGAAATTGGAATATTTCTCCTACAAGAAAATGAATTTTCTGCGAGGCAGCTGACATGCTGTTTATAACAGGATTGTAGTATTTTAGGAGAGTACTACTGGGTTATGGGGAAAACTGAGCATTAGAAATATGAATACAATTTCATGACTTCCCCAGTAGGTGGCAGTCATAGAGCCTATTTTTCCCCCTCCATCTCACTTTTATTCATATTCTGAGGGAACTATAGAAGCATGGTGAGCAATAGGAGAAGAAAGGAGCAAATAGAACTTTTCCTGCCATTTTGCATAAATGAAAATTACAATCCTGCACAAGCCCAACAAAACTGAACCCTTTAACTGATCAGTGGAGTTAGGCAGGAAATGAAACACACTGAACAGCAAAACATGTTCTAAGCAGGGTGGATCTAAAGCAGGATGGACGTTTAAATTAAAATATTCCTTGATGACATTTGAATTGCGACCCCCCCGCCCCCGTCCCTCAATAGAATGGCAAAAAAGAGGAGTTTTTAGCAAACTGGTAGAATTTTAATAAGATGTTTGCAGTTAAATGAGAAAAATCCCTGAAAGATTCCCCCTGTATTAATATTAGTATTATTTACATACTATGTAAATGATTAAGTGTATTTTTGTTCGATTTCTGGTTTTTAAAAAAATTTGACTATGTAATTATGTATCACACCCTTATTACTTTTGTTGTTTGTTTAGCTGAATTAAAGGAGAGAGAGAGAAACAGATAAAAAATACATCCACTTTACACTTGGGCTTCCCTTCAGCAGGTCCAAATTTCCAAGCATTGCCAATCTTGCACAAATGTCTTGTAAATTCTGGTGGGTAAAATATACATTTTGAAATGAAAACAAACTAAACATTTTACTCCACAGGATTGTTACAAAGAAATATACTGGTGTGTCCCAGAGAAATCTGCAATTCCATGCAGACTTTCTAGAGAGTAAGTCCCATTGCACTGAATGGAATTTACTTCTGAGTAAACATCCTTAAATCATCTTGCTAGTAATGCAGTAATCAGATTAGTAATAGGCCTGCCACTTTTACCTTTCCCATGGAGAACATTGTAGGATTTTAATGGCGAAGAGCATGTGATATTGTGTGCTACGTGGAACCATAATAATTCCACTTCCGATAATCCCATCTCCAATTGTGCAAGAGCTTTGAAGGGCCAAAATTTCCACAGTCAAAAAGTGTGTTCTACCCAGGTTTGGGATCTGCGTGTGCTCCTGTGCTCTCAGCAGCGTTGAGGAGGGGTGTTGTCTGGAGGGACAGGAAGGTTTTCCAGTCTTTCCTCCGCCTTCCTGAATGGTTGTATGAATGCCCTCAATCACTGCTACCCAGGTTCCCCTCCTATCTTGCTTCCACACAACTGAAAATGGGGAGCATGCACGGTTCCCAAACCTGGGTAGAACACAGTTGTTGATTGTGTGAATTACCTCCAAGTTTGGAAAGGACCTTAGACCATTTCACACATCAGCCTTTCAGTTGATATCCTCAAGTTCCATGTTTTTGTTGTCAGTTGTCTTTCCCATACCTTTTAGACTTTGATTATCCATCCTTGTGGATGCAGGAAATTATGGCTATTCTTTGGAAATTGTTCTTTCTGAGGCATAATGTCTTCTTTCCCATAGCAAAGTAGAAGCCATAGACATTTTCTCTCTTTTTTTCTCATAGAAGCAATTTCCACAAACACATTTTGGTTATGGCTAGGAACGCCTTTTATTCTTCAGTCCCTAACCATGCCAGCAATGAAACTCATTTAGTCATAGGTGCATGTCTCCCCATGGTGCCTAATCATGAAGAAACTTCCACTCAGGTCAGTCATAGGAAATCATCCCATAGACTTTCTGAATCCCAAACTTTATCCACTGTTCCCTTCATGAGTGTGAAACATGTTTCCCATCTTGATTTCTCTCAGATCTGGGTGACTTTGAAAACCCAACATCAGGACTTTGATAAAGGGCAAGCTGAGGGCAAATAGAACGGCACATAGATCAAGCAAGATTCAGGGAGTGTTAAGACAAAACCAAAGCAAAATCAGCAGGAGAAACAACAAACAAGAATCATAGCATTACCAAAGAGCTCTCAACATGAATCATCAACCCACCTGTCATCAGCCTCTTCCTCTGCCCTTTCACAGGAAAGCTTGGAGGCTAGGACTAGGACCTGAAAGATCATAAGGCAGAAGACTTCCTGAGACTCAGCAGATTTGTGACTGGATCAGAGATAACCTGGGAAACCTTTGTACCCTGCATTGTATTTCACAGAGGAAAGGTAGAATGTAATGTAATAATTAAAGAAGCACAGAGTCTCAAGCCAGCTTGCATTGCAAGGCATTGCAGGACTAAGTTATGATTTCTGATCTTCCATTGCTACTGTTCTCTTGTCTCTTATTTTAATTATTCCACTGCTATTTAAAAATCAGTTACAGCACTGACACAATAATCATGTTGATTCTGGTAAATATAACTGCAGAACCATTGGTGGTTGGTGAGAAGCTGTAGTTGCTGCCACTGAGCAGTGACTGCGACGAAATGGAGGAGGCCCTTGTAATTTTCATTGGATTTTGCAGGAAACAGTAAGGTCAGCACTAGTGTCTTGCACAGGGTCAACTGAGGGCATTAGTGGGGTGATGGTAACCTTGCCATCCCCTGCCTTTAATACTATTGTGCCATGCCTGCTGGTAAAGACAAGGGCTGTGGTCATTTACTCTCCTACGAAGTTATATAGGCAGCCACTGTCTATACCCTCTGCCTGGCCATTACTGGCATTAATGAAATAGATCTATGAAGGCCAAGAAAATGGAGCAAGCAATAAGTATGAAAATAGGTTACCTTTAGATGAGCAAAAGCACCCATTACTTTTCATGATCATTAATGTTTTATGTTGTCTATGGGTCTTTGACTGCTTTCATATATAAATTTTGTAGAAGTGGATGCAAAGGTGATTTAGTGGCTTGATCAAGATGAACTACAGCATCAGTAGGGATAATTAAACTTAAGTGTCCTTATTCCCAATATAGTTCCTTCTCCAGTGGGATATTGCTATTCTCAGAGGCTCTTGACCTCTCTCGCATATACTTACATTTCTACAAGCCTCATTGATTATTGTGTTGACACAGCAGCTCCTGTTTTAGATTTAAGTATCCATTTTGGACAAGCAAAATGGTCATGTAGGATAGAAGCTTGTACCATTAAGATAGGAGCTTGGGAAAGGTAGAAACTGCACCCAGGGCTCTGGCATTTTAAAAAAAAATGCTGACCAGGCAAGCAAAGTTCCTAGGACTAAGTGGAGGCTGAGTAGATCAATCTGACTCTAATGCAATCAGCTCCATGCCACTGATTTGGCACACCTAGAGCGCTGTCTGCATTGTGCACCTACCAATTAGTGCTGTCTCATCCATTTAGCCCCCATTACTTTTCACATATAATATAAACACACACACTCCCTGTCTTTTGTCACTAGGAAGTCACTATTCATAAGGTTCCCCTGATTTCTCTCTCTTTTGTTTTAACTGGTTGTTTTCACATTCACACATAATATGAAACCAGACATCCCTTCACCTCCGGTTTAAGAAACTGTACATCCAAATGCAAGCAACTGCAGTTTCGTTCAAAAATGGACCCAGTTTCCCTCCCTGAACTCTGATATGTACCTTTGTTCTGAATGATGTTTTGTGGCCTTCCACTCCGGTTCAGCCTTACATGCCAACATTGGCACTGCAGTTTCCCCCTCCTGCAGCTGGAGTTGAGGCAAGAAGCTCCTCCCTTGCTCCAGCTGCTGGGGCTGTCCTTCAGTAAAGAAGAAGCGCCAGCAGTCAGTTCTCCCTCCTCTCTGGAGTCAGCTGAAGTGAGGCAGCCCTCTGTTTCATCTGAATGGGGAGGGGGGCATAGAGCTGTAGGTCCATTGGACCCATGGTTCCTTATTATACCTGAAGGTGGCCTTATAATTAACCTGAACTCCCCAAGCTTAGTGTGCTTCAAGAAACAGGCTTGGTGACAGACACTCTGCCAAAAGCTTTCCCTGGAATCCCCAGCTGAGTGTCTGTTCTTGCACTCTTCCTTGCACCCCAAACCCAACTGTGGCACATGACTGTTCTTAAGCCCGGCTTGGAATCTTGGAACCAGAGGCCCACCTTTGGAGGAGTACAAACTGTTGTTTCTTTCTAATCTTTCTTCCTCTGTCTCTTTCAAACTACACTTTGGCTTTTCTCATAGCAACTTGACTTGTCATTCCCCAGACCCCTCCCATCACTTTAACAGTCTTCAGATCCAATCTGTTATGCTTGCTCCAGCATCTAATATTCAATAACTGATCACTGGTCTCTTGAAATAAAAAACATTTCTGTCTTTTGAAAAGTCCTAGCCTCCCAACTCTGTTTGCACCTGTACTTCAGAGTGATGCATCATTATCTCAACCTGAACCAAAATTATACCTGCTTGTTAATTTGGTGTACATTAATCTGGGCCCACTTTTCTGAGTGGATAGCTGCATGCTTTCTTGGCTGGTTAGGGTTGGTTGCAGAAAAGAATGGTTCTCCTTGTATTCAAATAATTTCTTCAGCTGTAAATAATAACTCCCCCAGAACTGATTTGGTGTCCTTGCTCCACACAAGCAAATTAGATGCACATGTATGCATGAGATACAGGTATGTCCAAGTGTGGTAACAACAGTGGAATTCATAAACTTTTCAAATTCCAGTAGAGAACAGAACAGACTTTGCAGAGGGAATCATATAACGAGTCTTTTTTGCCTGTTCACAGGGACATTCATTGTTCTGGATGGGCTGTTCCCTCTACGCTTCTTCAAACATCACTATGACTTTGAGTTTTAATTGTAGTCCTATTCACACATCAGCCCTATTCAGGTACTATGTTGTATGAGTGTACATATGTCTGTACATTTGTACATATTTTTATGCAAATGACACAGTACGTGTGTTCATTTTGAAAATGAACCTGGATACATGCCCCTTAAATGCATGGGTACAGATGTCTGTACACTTGTACAACATGATGTCTAACTAGAGCTTGTGATTTATCACAGTTAGTCTACTTTAGAGTGCTCAAACTGCTTGAGATACATTTCTTCAGGAAAACACAACAACCAGTAATCCAGTGACGATTACTGCCCCAAAACTCCTATTTGCCCTAAGAGGGAAGTTGGTATTGGAGGCAAATACAGCATGGGGCAATTTTAAATGGAACTGCAGTGCCGGGGGGCAGGTAGCATTTCTAATTATGCGGCATTCACCTGCACTAAATTTCCTATGCTCTATGAAGACACATCAGATGCATTAAACATAAAATCCATTTGAACTTTTTCCCATGTACAGCTAATATGGATAGTCTGTTGCTTTAAAATATGAGATTTTACACTCCATAGGAATAATTTGGATGGCATTACAGGTCCCAGATGCCATGGCTTGGAAACGGTTCTTCCAAAGGCAGCATCTGGCACCTTGGCACATTTCATTGGTTAACTTTGCAATGCCCCTGGCTCTGTGGCATGCTTGGATGAGCCTGAACACTAATTTTCATCCTCCTGAAAATCAAGATATTTTTACATCTTTGGGACTTCATGTAATATAGTTTGGATAGATGAATAGTAGTTAAATAATCCTTATAATTTTAGCTAGTATTTTGCTTTTTTGCTGGTAGCATACCTCTATTCAGTGAACACATTTCCTTTCCAATGTAGTTCAAATATAGAAATGTTGCTAAAAAGGGAATACCTATAACTTATGCTTAGGGTAGAATTTTCTTGACTCACTATAGTAAAACTTAAAATAAGATAAAATAAAAATGTCTTACAGCAATATCTAATTGAATTAGGAACATAGAATCATAGTTAACTGCCATATACTGAGTCAGACCATCGGTCCATTTAGCTCAGTATTGTCTACACAGTCTTACAGCAGCTTCTCCAAGATTGCAGACAGGAGTCTCTCTCAGCCCCATCTTGGAGACCCCAGGAGGGAACTTGGAACCTTCTGTGTGCAAGCATGCAGATTTTTTTTTTTTTAAGAGTGGCCCCATCCCCTAAGAATATCTCACATTGCTCGCATGATGTCTCCCATTCAAATGCAAACCAAAGCAGACCCTGCTCAGCAAAGGGGACAATTCATGTTTGCTACCACAAGACAAGTTCTCCTCCTATAGTTCTATAATAAAATAATAAAATCTGAGGTCACAATGCTATACTTACCTAGGGTAAATCCTCATTGTACATAGTGTAATTGCTTAAGACTGAGAAGCTTTGTGTTCTTGATGTAAGAAAAGGACTTGCCTCATAACAAGGCAAATGAAGATGGTTGCCTCAGGAAGCAGACTATCAGGGGAGCTGGGGGGCGGCTGTGGCTGCCTGGGTTGGTGATGACATATGAAAAGCTCCTCTGTTCTTCTTCTTGATGCACTGTATTTGAAAAGGAGGAGCGTGACAGAGTGGAAGAGGAAAAGTGGAGGAAAAGAGAGTTGTGAGCTACAGACACTTCTACCATCCTCCCCTCCCCTCCCCACTTTCCCTTCCATTCCATCTGCTTCCTCCTCGAGGAGGAGGATCACATCAAGGAGGAGAATGGAATGCCTCTGTGTATGTTGCTGCTGAACCAGGTGACAGTACAGGCCTGTGCCCTTGCTCTAAACATATACAATGAGACAGTGAACCCAACTCTGTCGTGCGGTGCATGGGGCCTTGCTGAGTGCTGCTTACACACTTGATAGTGGCTGGAATAGCTGAGCCCAACCATCTGCTAGATGAATCTGCATATTAGGGCCATAGCATGAGATAGAACTAGAGACATTATTTATTTCATGTACTTAACATGGGTACCTGACCCTGGGCTTCTGTACTGGGGAATTAACTTGGCTGCAACCACACCTTTCCTTCCCTACCTCCTCCCCTCCTTTGGAATTCCAGTTAGAGGATCTAAAGCCCAGATGCCAAGAAAAGAATTGGATGATATTTTCTGAGTCAAGTACCTCTGAGATGGTTTAATTGTACCCCAGTGGACGTGAATGGGATCACATCAAAGACCATCCAAGGATAACAACTTGGGGTCCAGACCAGAATGGCAGAGGGCTGATACCAGAGAGATACGTCTCATCGCCTCTCCAAGGCTGCACATTGAACTGCATCTTCACTCCCCAGAGACTGATAACTCATCAGGAGAGCTGTAGACTGGCCACCCACCAGCGCTTTCCTGCTCCTTAGTAAACAAGCTCTTCCTCTTCCCACCCTCCCTTCCCCGCACAGACTCTTTTCCACTTTGAGGATCTGGTATGTAGGCTAGGCAGTAGTATTCCCAGCTTGCCAGGACCTGGTTTTTGTTTATAATCATTTTAACCTGTTTCCTAAGCAAAATGGTAAAAGAAATCTTTGGCCTGGTTTCTCGAGTCTCTTCATGCATCCATAGACAAAGAATCTGTTGTGAGAGTAAGAACTGCCTTGGTTTATAACACGGGACACAAGAAGGAGTTCTAGAGGAATTATACTATGTGGGAAAGGCCTTTGGGCTGAAGAGCCTAACATCACTCCCTCGACTGCAAGGCTACCAACTGGATAACCAAATGTTGTTGAATGGAGCAGATAGCCAAATAACCAAATCTTGCTGAATGCCACTATTGTCTCTATTTTAAGGAGAAATTTGTAGGTGGAAAAAAACCCCACATCTGGACCAGATAGACACCACCACTCATTTCCTACCTGATCACCAGGACTTCCTTTAACAAGATCAAATAGGCAAGTTAAAAGAGAAAGCAACCTGGAAGTAAAACTTAGAGACTGCTCCTAAATCACAATGAGGCTGTGCACATGAGCAGCCTACCCTGGCTTGGGCTGCCCATATGCAGCACAGCATCAGGATCAAGGCTGATCCTGGCACTGCCTCCAACAAAAGCTCAACTTTTAACCTCAGCCCATAACAAGGGCTACAGGGTGCGAGCCCTCCAGCACTCCCTCAGCCCCAGGGCCAGGGTCATGTGTGTGCTCGGGCTGCATGCCGCCTGAGTTCCCACAGAGTCATGCGCCTAGAGTGCCCAGCTTGAAAGGTAATTCCTAAATGCACCACACTGCTTTGGAGGCTGGGACTCATTTCTCTGGTCTCCGGACTTCTGCCCTGCCGAGGGCAGTGTGGATCTTGTGGGTGTGTGAGCCACATCTTCCATACATAGCTCATGTTGACTGAGAGGAGGGAGGTAAGCTCCGTCTTGCCTTCTCTCCATGCCCTCCCCTTCCGCCAAAAATGATGGTGTGCAGAACTTTAAAATGTATGTGTGGGATGAAGCAGACATATCCACATTTACACTTCTGGAAATAAAGGAACACTGTGTCAAAAAGGTTTGTTTTAAAGAAAAAGAACAATCAGTTAAGCTGTACTTTAAAGTAAAGCATTTAGATCCATGGCATCAAATGTATAATAATTCTGCACTGTTGGTTGAAGCAAAATGCCCCAGCATGAGACTAACTCAGACCTTTAGACAGCAATTTGATACATGGATCTGGAGAACATGAAACAGGGCTTAGCAAATTAGTGCAGAAGCCGGATAGTTAATTAGTTCTATTGATTTTTTTTTCTTCCTTTAGTGGTTGCATGACAACATGCACCCATAAGTATGCTTAGATTTTAAAGTGTCTGGGAAAGCAAATGTGATTCAGCTAGGAGATCAATTACCTTTTGCTCACCTTTAATGGAATGGAGACTTCCCACCCCAGCCCTATCCCAATTTCTCCCATGTATTCTGAGTTACATTATCTTCTTTCCAAGGTGGAAACAATACATGCTGAATTCTCTGTTCTTTTTGTTTTAATTCCAAATTTTGCAGAGAGCACTGACCAGGTTTGTGACAGCTTGCAGCTTCTTCTCTAAGCTGAAGATGGACCAGAAAACAACTAATAAGAGGCTTACAATAAGGTCTCTCACTTCCACCAATAAATTATATTTCATTTCCAACCAATATCTAGTCTGCCATATCTTTCCAAAAGAAAATATAGATTCTGGCTCAATGCTCCACCTACTACACATGGCAGTATGAATTCTGGTGACATATAAAGCCAAAGTATTGTACAGAATGCTCAATATATCATTTCACAATTTAAAAGAGAGTTTGTTATCTTTAACATGCCCCCATAGTCTCATACCACCCAGTTATGGATCATTAAGGTATAAAGGGCAGATTTAGATGAGAGAGTAGGGACTTGTTTCATTTCCTATCCTCCCTAGGAGTTTCGAGTCCTAGAAAATTTGGTTCTGTTTGTCAGATTGATAATGTCCTTAACAAAATTGTTTTAGGCCATCCATTTCCCAATCTCCTTCTTCTTTGGCGTCTTTTATCCTCCTTTCCATTGGTCAAAGGAATAGATGTTACTTTATTTATTTATTTATTATTTATTTATTCTATTTCTATACCACCTGTCCAAAAATGGCTCAGGGCGGTTTACATAGAGAAATGATAAGTAAATAAATAAGATGGATCCCTGTGCCCAAAGGGCTCACAATCTAAAAAGAAACATAAGGTAGACACTAGCAACAGTCACGGGAGGTACCCAGTCTTTAGCCACTCTTAACCAAAAATTCCATCCTTTATCTACCAGATTTAAAGAATCTTGTAGCTGGTTGATCACTGCACTATCTATTTCCTAGATGGAATAATTTACTTTGTACTTTTCCCTAACACTTGCCTTTACATCCCCCTCTGAGAAATCATTCTGTATAGGGTAGAGGACTTGGAGGGTTTCAAAATGCCATCCTTGACCAAAGAACAACAAAAAAATTAAGCATGGTATCCATTGCTAAGAGCTGCTGTTTTACCTTTCACCAAAAGAAAAAAGAAAAAAAAGCTTCCAGACTGAATGTGCTGTAGAAATGCACTGCTTACTTAAAATATCAAAAGACAAATGTTCTTTAGAACAAGAGGTTTTGACTTTTCCATCATTTGTGAATTTCCCAGAAATAGAAGCAGGTATATATCACTATCACAGGATAGGGATACGCACAAGTCATTCATGCAGGCACAGGCAGGGCAGGGTGTGGTTTCTTTAAGGAGCAGGTAAGCAGGTCCTTACCTGCTCCACTGCCACCTTGCTGCTTTTCCAGGCATAGCACTCACTCAAGCAAAGGCCATGTGCAAAGCAATGCTGTTCCTGGCACTGTTCCCTGCAGGCTGCACACAAGATCAGCACACACATGGCCAGCACACATGCACACCAACCATGTGTGTGCCAACACCACATACAGCCTGCAGGGAACAGCACCGCAGCTGAACAAAGCCTTTGCTTGAGTGAGCACCATACCCAGAAAAGTGGCAGGGCAGCAGCAGAGCAGGTAAGGACTTGCTTACCTCCTCCTTAAGGGGACCACTCACCACCCCAGGAAACCAGTTCAGCTGTGGGCACTCAAGCCAGTTCAGGACTTCCCAAAAGAGGCACCAAACCACTTTGGTGGCACTTCCCTATAACAGGAACAACCTGGGGTAACATCCACATTATGGGTGCTGTTCAGAAGATCAGGCAAAGAGAATGGACTGAACTAATTTAAAAGGGGACCATCTAAGAAAAGCAAACTACTACATGAAGATGAATCTAGATTGTCACTAACATTCGATGTAGCTTTCTTTAAGGATAGAAGGCATCTCCTTCCCGCTCCAAGTGAAGTTGAAGACATTTTAAAATACACATTTAGTAGTCTCTGGGCTGCTTTTCTCTTTTGAGGTAGCTCCATACCTAAAATAGATCTTATCTGTTATTTAATCCTAAAATAAATCTAAACCCAAAGCATGTAATTCAGTTAAAACCAACCTAATTCCCCAAATTAGCTTTCAGTTCTATACTCCTGTATTCTACCAAAGACAACCACAGTTCTCAGCGGTCACCAGGAGTCAACGCTGACTCAACAGCAAAGTTTACCTTTATATATGCTTAGTGTCTTCCAGCATCAAATTTGATGAGTATGCTTTTTTCTTAATTAAATATTACTTAAGAAAAAAGCATACTCATGCAAAACTATCGCTTTTGGCTCACCAAGTGTGCCTTTAGCAGGCCATCAAGGCACAGACTCTGGCTTCCAGAGGCAGCTAGGCTCAGGCTGCTTTTGAAAGCACCTGGGAAGTCTCTGGCAGGTAAGCTGCTTGCAAGCAGCCACACCCTCCCAGCTCTGGCTAGAGTAAGGGCCTAATCCTGTATGGAGAAATAGGACAAACTAAGGTCATTCACATGACCTCTGGGGCTGGGGAGGGCTGGGGGAACTGCCTAACTGCCTCCCCCCACATGACCCATGTCACTCTTGGGTTCTGCCACAGCAAGCCCGACAGTGACTGGGAGCGGGGGGAAGGAAGCCGGGCCACTAGGTAACCCACAATAGGGATGTGCACAAACCTGTTCGGAGGCCCTTTCATGGGCCTCCGAACAGGTTCGAACACGGGGCCAGTTCGAAGTTGGGGGGGTGCCATTTTAAGGATGGGGGAGGGTGCACTCACCCCTCCCGCCACCCCCCGCTGCCGGTGTTAGTTGCTGTTAGATGCCTTTGGGGCCTCAGCGTACCTCCCTGCCACCCTGTTGTCCTCCTTGGCCGGAAGTGGCCAGAAGTACCGGGCACATGTGCGCCCATCACGTGTGCATGTGCCACACAACGGGTGCACACATGCCCAGTATTTCCGACCATTTCCGGCCGAGGGGGGCAATGGGGTGGCAGGGAGTTACACTGCCACCCTGAATGCTTATAACAGCAACAAGCACCGGCAGGGGGAAAGTGGTGTGAGAGGGTGAGTGCATCCTCCCCCGCCCATAAACTGGCACCCCCACCCTTAAAGCGGCACCCCCACCGCCTTCTAACCACCCAGCCGTGGTTCCGTGCAGATCCTTATCCCACAGTGCACCATGCACTGGGATATCTCTGTGCTGTTGTGCTGCTCCTCCCCCCCTGGTTCTATAAGGAAGAGTGCTGCTGGCAACCTGGTCACCCACATGAGCTGGCAGTGAGGTAGGAGGCAGATGCACATCCTTGTACCTCACTTTTTAGCCTCAATTTGAAACCCAGACCACACAGGGGAGGAGCACCGGGATCAGGAGTGATCTCACCAGTTCTCACAACCTTCCCTACCTGGGCTAGCACTGCCCTACCTGGATAGGGATGGTCGTGAGAACCACCTCATGGTCTCTAGCCCTTTGCAGCTTTTTTACTTCATTCACATTCCCCCACCGCCCAGTCCTCATTAATAATGCACACGAAAAATGAACTTGCCCAATTTGGAAGATCACAAGCAATTACAAGCCAAGCAAAAACCCATTCAGATGCACAAGTCATCATATTCTTCGGCAATCATCAAGAGAAGAACATGCATTTGTGAACCAAACTAGATGTTTGTATGCCTCACATTCACTCTTCTGAGGCAACTTGACAAAATCTGGAGGAAAGTCAAAGTGATAAGGAAAGTCAAGGAGGAAGGGTTTCATAAGGAGCAGCTGAGACATCAGGATGGGATACACCAGACTCCATTTTCTATTGTTTTGTAGAATAGAAAAAAAAAGAAAAAAAAAGTTGGGGGAGGCTTTCACTATGTGTAACCAAATCTGCATACTTAATATTTGGCACAAAAGCATTATTTCAAGGAAGTAATTCACCCTAAGCATGCTACAGTAATCTGGTAGATTCAATATCATAAGCAGAGATTTTAGTTCCACTGCTGCACTCAGTTATTCTGAACCCATGCTCTGTCAATTCTATTTGATTTGTTTTCCATCACAAAATAAAAAGATGGGGGCTGGATGAGCAAACTTTTGTTCAAAGCAGCAGGAAGGTTACAAATGGGGGTGTGCATTTGAATGCATGTAATTGAAAGCAACAGACAGCATCCATGTTTAGATGTGCAACTAATATCTTATTTATCCATCTTATTTGTTTATTATTTCTCTTTGTAAACCACCCTGAGCCATTTTTGGAAGGGCAGTATAGAAATCAATCAATCAATCAAATAAATAGTATGGTCACCCTTTCTTTAAAAAAAGGTATTACGGACAAACTGAGGAAATTTATTTATTTTATTGTTATTGTTAAATTGATATACCACCTTTCATTAAAACAATCACAAGGCAGTATATAATCCAATCCAAGCTCATGGGAAGAAGAAGAAAAAAGTGGAAAGAATGAGAAAGGTTTTTCACATCCCTAACTCTGTCCCTGGAGGGTGACAGGCAGGCACACATTTGTTTATAGTGTTTTCTGGGCAGTATTCAAAGTTGAAGGGTTTGTTCAAGCATTCTTTCCAGAAGAACTACCCTAGCACCCCACAGAGACATCCTGAGTCAGGAACAAATCCAATATTTTCTGATACATTTCCTGTATTGACACTATAGTTCTCACAGTTTTTCATTTCTCCTTCCTTTTTGCTTTGCCCTCAAGCTCTTGCTGACAAATTAATATCATTGTGTCTTTTGTATTTGCATTAGTCATTCTGTCCACACCAAGAATAGCCTGAGAGCTGGACCTCTGTATGCACTTGGTTTTGAAGATACTTAAAGTCACCTTGGTCAAGAATACTTTGACTAACAATTCTGCTGTCCTAGGATTTATAAGCAGTGTCAGATCAGCTCTGCTAAATGAGGAGCAAGCTACAGGCTATCTGTGAGCAATAGTATTTAAAATGAAGATGTATTCATTATCATTCAATCTAATTTATTCATCTACAATAATTAGAGTCAATGCCAATTAAGGTAGATGTTTCTTGCCTGCACAAACAAAAGCTATATTTTGCTTAACTCTGTAAAATTACATTGATGAATTCGATTATAACTTGGGACCTAAAATATCTTCTGCCCATACTGCTCATTACTAATCTTGTGTAACTTAGGTCTAGGTTTCACTGAGATGATAAACCTGTATTTTTGTTGAAACCACTTCAGCCTTGAAGTGGGCACTTACATTACTGAGTGCACCTCATCAAGCACATGTAAAACTGGATGTCAGAGGGAATAGTTCAAGTCTGGACTTCTCCCTGACAGATTAGTTTTACATGTGGAAGGGTTGTTGTTTTTTAATGAAGAAATATCCAGTCATATGAGCCTACCTGGTCTGAAGTGGTACAACCCACTCACTGAGGTGATTCACACAATAGCAATAGCAATAGCACTTACATTTATATACCGCTCTATAGCTGGAAGCTCTCTAAGCGGTTTACAATGATTTAGCATATTGCCCCCCAACATTCTGGGTGCTTACACAGCCCTACCTGGGAAGGGTTGCTTGTGTGGAGTGCTGGGATCGGTCCCAATCACAGAACTCTACACCAGGGTGGCCTGGGGTTTTTTTACCCAGGCTTATACTGTGGTAGAACAGCATGAGTGTACTCGTATACCCCAGTCCATGGTCATATGAATCCTCAGCTTTCTGAAGCCTGAATATTCAAAGAGCCGGGAAGCTAGAGTGCCCAGCATTGGGGAAATCCCCCTGCTTCTTACATGGTATATTGTAGGATGTCTTGAGGCTGGACTCCACACACACACACACCGCCATCTCCAGTTAGCCATGCTGCTCACTGCAGTGAGGCTTGTGTGGACACACAAATGCTGCAGCTGAAGAGAGACCCATGTTTGTCTGGGGGAAAGGTAGGACTCATTCTGCCTTCCCCATCACCCTCTTCGGACCCATCAACAGGGGTCATGTGAATGACCTTACAGATTTACCATCTCAGTGAGAACTAGACCTTAAACTTTGCTGGATATTATGTTCCTTTCACAGGGAAGATATTTTTATTGAAAGTTCCCTGTAATGTTGGCAATATAGTTTTACAATACTCAGCTTTGTCTCATAAGAACTCTGTGAGACAAGTTATGCTGCAAGTTAATGCAGTTTCCCAGTCTGTATGACCCTCACAGCTGGGCATGTAGATGTAGATGTGCTTTGGCCTCCTACCACTTATCACAACAAGCTTTCCACTGGTCAAGGGATGCCACTAAATTCCTTCCCAGCTGCAGCCAGGTTTCTCCCAGGAATGAATGGTTTCTAGACTGGGGGTTTACCAAATCCAGGTGGGGATCTTAGCTTCCAGACTCTACTAGGTCTCAGTGATCATATGGTGATAATAATATGGTGTGATGACATCAGCATGTCACAGCCAGGGCCTCTTGTGCATGCCTAGTATGGTTAGCTGTAGCTAAGCATGTGCATCAAGACCTCTGGCATGTTTCTGTGCTAAAAACATCAGTGAAATGGTGGAGGAACTAAGTGAGACTTAGTGACCAGTTCAGCCACTGTTTGGTCCCTAGACTTCACTGCTGAATAAAGCCTGGATTAAAGTTTTCTGTGGACTCTGGAAAGTTGATGGTTCCTCCAAAATAATCCTAGAGATGGGAAGAGAGCAATTCCACTCATACCTATGGCCATCATTCTAGGCATCACACTGGCAAAAAAAAAAATCATTAATAGATTGTTCAGTGATTATAAAGAATGAGACAGAAGACATCTCAAGTCTTTGGATATCCAGACCTGTACTTCAACCATGCATTTAAAATAAATGCTATAATTTTCTAAACACTTTTCCTCCACTGCCACTTTTCTGCTTACCACTGTGGTTTCCTCATCGTTCACACTGCTCAACTCTGACAGATTCCAAAACAAATGCCATATTGTCAACTTTCTTTGGCTCAAATATCCTTTTCACAAGTTCTGCTGTAAAAAGAACTACAAGTTTTCTTTGCAGTGAGGAGGACCAACTTGCTGTCAATATGTTCAACCTGAAGGCTTTTGAGTAGTTCTTTGGGAATTAGTTCAGTGGTGGAAATGACAACTGGAACTACAGCAGCCTGTCTTTGGATGCCTCTTCTTTTTACCTTATCATTCTACTCCTGATAGCTCTTCACCTGTCATTTGAGCTCTTCCAAATTTTTATTGACCAGCATAGTGGTGTCTACAGCCATGTCATGTGGTAAGCAGCCCCTGAGTTTAACTAGGAAAAAATATCCTTGAATTCCATTGTTTTGTCCAGTCATTTTTCTCTCTTTTCCATGTTGACTTGTCAACAAATGGAGCTGCCTTATACTGAATCAGATCTCTGAGCCTTCTAGCATAGTATTGTCTGCCCACCACTTTAGGGGTTCAGATAGGGATTCTTTCCCAGCTGAAAAATGCCAGAGATGGTACCAGGGACTTTTGCAAGCAATGTATGTGCTGTGCTATGGTCCCACAGAAGCTTTGAATATATCTCACGGAATGCATTACAGAAGAATTGTAGAGATATATCACCTTCCCACTGGATCTTAACAAGAGGCACCAGGTATCAAGGCCTGGATAGCTACCATTGAAACATTCCATTTAGATATTTCCAAACAGCATTGTTGGTATGAAATCAACACAAAACACCAAGCTGCCCTCTGCTCCAAGAGCTTTCAGCATATCAGTGAATGATGGCTGGTCAGAATGCAAACCGAATTCCATCTAAAATGCTCAGGGATCTGCTTTTTATGTAGAAATTACCTGGTAATGTGAGGATGCTGACATGTCATCATACTCATGTTTTAGTCAATGCCAAAAGGCACAGCTAGAATAATCAAATTTTTTTGCAGACCATTCTAGCATTTTATTTCTGGGGGCCAATTGTAATGAAAGTTAAGCAGATATTTGTATTAAGGGGACTGTGAAAATAAAAGTGCACATTCATCTACTGGGTCAATGAGAATATGGAAATACACAAAGTAACCCTATTCATCAATCCACTTGGCAGCCACCTGGATGCCAACCTAACAGCCAACAATTGGTGTAAAGGGGGTGAATTCATGAATTGCTTATTTTCAGGCTGTAAAGGTAGATCAAAAGGAAGTGTTTGAATTTCCATTTCCTTTGATGTCTATGCAACCAGAATGTGCTGGGACTCCCTTTCAACATGGCAATATTTCAGCTGAAGGAGCGGGGGGGACTCCAAGTTATCATACTGGGCACGTTATCTAACACAACATAATTACCTATTTCCCCATTGTAGAAAAACTGGCTATTTAAATATCCTGCACTGTCAATCACATATTTGACACCCATAAGAGGATGCATTCTCATTGCATCTCAGAGAAAATAAAAATATTGGTTTTCTGCAAACGATCTTTATCAGACAGCACCATACTGACTTCTGCTGCCTATGTTCTTCTTCAGACACTTAGGGGCTCCCACAGTTATGCGAGTGTGTTCAGCCACAGGATAATTCACAACACATTGGGGATCACAAAGCAGTGCTGATTGTGTGTGTGAGGGTGGGATCAGACAATCAGTGCCTCTAGGATCCTGAGCTGGGATTAGCTGGGATCCTGACCAGCTCTGTAACACACACACACACACACACACACACACACACACACACACACACCTGAGTTCACTGAAAGTGGTGCTGATTTTGAGAAGTAAAAAAGAGGTTTCAGACCTATATACTTAGGAGACAAAATATCATATATTAGGTTCATAGACTAGGCACTCTCTTGGATCTTGCATTGATCCTGGATGACAAGATAGCAGCAGAGGCCAAGAACACCCTTGGCTGATATTGCCAGCTAGACCATCTCCTTCAGTGAGAAGATCTGCCTGGCATCACCTATCCCCTGGTCACACCCACAGTTTACTATGTGCGACTCTATTTGAGCCTGCTTTTTAAAAGAGTTTGTTATGAACAGTCTATAACATATCAGAACCAGAGGTACCAGCTCAGAAGTATGGGCCTGTGTCTGATTCCATTTTATATTAAGAAATGAAATAATACCTGAACTCGAGGTGAACTGGCATACTGCTCCCTGCTCTGTGAAGGGAGGAGGCAATCCAGTATTGTTTTGTAAAAATGGATATGCAAGGAAACACAAAGGCTTGGCCTGGGCTACTCATATGCTAAAATGCAACTGATGTCTGTGGAAGAGGCCAGAGGCTGAACTCCTCTTTCCTGCTGCAGAAGTTTGTGTTAATGACAGTGATTAACTCAATTGCTCTCTATAGAGGTTCAACAGAGATCCGCCTGTAGACTTTAAATCTTACCTCACTGATGCTACAAATGTATTGAACGTCTCACACACCTTTTTCATGTTACTTTAAATATTCTCTTGTTTTCAACTACAAGAAAAACACTAGGTAGAGATACACAAGAAATAATATAATGGCTGTCTCACACCAAATAGGATCAATTCTCTTACTAACTCCTGAATTTTAACACCTTTTGGGGGCCAATCTGCTCAGGATGCAGATTTGCTGTGGGCAATGTCCCCTCCTCCCTTCTGAGCACACAGTTTACAGAAGATGGGATTGAGAACTCTCTGGACTGGCCAATATCCTGAATAATTAAAAAGACATTGTCTAGAAAGTAGCAGCGAGTTGTCACCTTTTTGGGGGACCCAGGAAAAGATGAGATTTTGAATAGATCTATGAGAGATCAAAGAGAAATACACTATAAGAATGAAGCGATTAGACAGTGAGTTTAGCAGTTCTTGTGCCTATAACAAGATTTGCTCATGAGCGATCCCAGAGTTTGCTGCCCAAGCCGTGGGGCTAGATTATGTTGTTAGTCTTTATACTCAATAAAGCCCATTGAACTCTTTGAGGATTGGTTTGATCTCCTTCTTCCATGCGTCCAGATCCTACATGGTCACCATATAAAAGAACTTGGTCACTTTTGTGACACTATGAGCCAGACCTAATTTTGTATGCTAACTAATAAGCATATTTGGTATATAAATCAGGCCTGGTCTGTAACAAGTTCGGAAACAATGTCTAATCTAGAACATAGCCCCAAGCATATCAAATGCAGCCCTATTCAGACATCATCTTGTACAAGTGTACAGATGTCTGTACACTTGTACATGTTTTTATGTGAATAACTGTTCTGCATTTATTTTAAACGTGAACTGGGGTACAAGCCTCTCAAATGCACAGTAGAGGTAGGAAGTGTACTGCTGTGCTTGTGTTCAACATAATGTGTGAATAACTGTACCTGAATACAGAACTGTACCTGTGTACACTCTACACTTGTATGAGCATTATACATTATGTGTCAATAGGGCTTGGGAAAACCATCTATCTCTCCAATATTAGTCCTATTCAGATGTTATATGCAGGAGGCTGTACTTGCACAACTGCCTCTGATAGCACACCAGAAGTCACACTTGATGCATCTTTCACACAGTGCCCTCTCAGTCACATTTACAACGTTCGTCTGAAGAGGTCAAGGCTGTAAGTGTGATGATGGCAGATGCTTCCATGATCCGCAGGCTTAGATGCCTGAGCTTGCTGATCACGGAGGTGCCTGCATTATGCTTACAACGTTCAACTCTTCCGATGAATGCTGTAACCATGACATTGGGCTGGTGGTGAACTAATGAGACAAGCTGGGACTTCCCACATGCTTTCAGAGACTGTTATGTGAGTGCAGCCTCTTACATATAATGACTAAATAGGGCTTTTGTTGCAGTTTCATTGGGTCCTGATTGCTATCTAGGTCCAATTCAAAGTAACAATTGATGTTTAAAACCCTAAATGAAAAAACCCTGAATGAGGCCTAGATATATTAAAAACCAGTTTTCCATACAAGCCCATCAGCTCCCTTAGAGCTTCTTTGAGCCCCTGCTCTGTATCCCTTTACCATCAGAAGCAAGACACAGCATGCTTCAGATGGTACAAACCTGGTGGCGCCTTCCTTGTAGAACTTCATCTCAAGGGCGATCTTCCCGGCTCCATCATTAATTGAATTCATACAACAGGTTGAAGCACAGTTATTTCAGAGGACATTTGAAACTGCAGAGCAGTAGTTGACCCATGCCCTGCAGGGATTTGTATCTTCTTTTGTTAGTGCCTTCTTTTCTTTAAGTGTTGCTTTTTATTGCCCCCATATCAATAAAGACACCAGGCATTGAATTTGGAAGGGCACATCTTCATTGATCCAAACAGCCAAATCAAAATATACTGTAGTGGGACTGGACTCTCCACTCCCTTTATAGTGCTTGAATGCCTCTCAGTCCAAAAGACAACTCCTTTCCCTAACTCTTGCTGGGGGATTCCCACCCTGTGCTCAAAGCAGCATCACATCCTAAGGTTATAATCACTTCTTTTTCTAGCTGATCCATATGAGGTCAGCCAAAAATCTGGTTCATGTTCTCGACACCTCCAATCTTGGCTACCACAATTTTCTTGTCTCCAGCCATCCCTGGAACACCTCAGTCCTCTCATCTCTGTAAAATAAAGGCCCTCTGCTGCCTAAAACACTCTTGCGATCCATTTGACACCACACCTAAAATCCTTTCAGTAGCTCTCTTCCTTTCTGTAGCAAGCAGAAGCACATTGTCGTTGCCTTGCCCCATTCTGTCTATCAGTCCTTTGTTTCTTGTTGCATCTGTATCTATGAACTCCACTCCTCCAGCACCTTCAGCCACTCAAGGGACCACTACCACCACTAGTACTACTGCTATTACTTCTACTACGAAGCGTGTTTATATACTACTTTTCAACAAAAGTACTCAAAACAGTTTACATAGAATAATAAATAAGGTGGGTCCCTATCCCAAAAGCATGCGCAATCTAAATGGAAATCTATAGTAGATACTAGCAACAGCCACTGGAGAGACATTGTGCTGGGGCTGAAGAGGGACATTTGCTCTCCCCCTGCCTAATATAAAAGAATCACCACTTTAAAAGGTGTGCCCTTGCTCAATTAGCAGGGGACTCAGAGAATCTATCATGACTCCAGCCATTCTTTCTTACTGTTCTCTATGCATGGGATTCTCTTCATGAAGTTGGAAGTCTGCATGCACAGAATAGGCATTCCATGCTCATGAATGTGCCAGGAACCTGCTGCACATGGGAGAAAGGATGGGTGCAGAACTCCCGATATGTGCCTGTTGGTACTCATCTGTTGTGTATAGGTAACCTAACCAACAGATGTGAAAATATATGCTGAATGTCAGGAATCACAAGTAGATGCCTATTGTGATGCTCATACATATGCATAGAGCAGAGGAGGATGTGCATTCCTATCCATTTTGTGATGTGAATGGGAATACTTTGCCTCCCTCACAAGCTGTGGCCAATCCATGTTGCTATTACTCATGTTAACGAGTCTCATGCAACACACTGTTGCCATTTCTGGATTATGGCTACAATGTTTTCAATGATATATTTCTACGCGACTGAGGCATTGCATATGACTCTGCACATGCCTTTTAAAATGAATTGAATGATCAGGTGCAGCTTTATAAACAAGAAAGCAGAAAGAACCTTTTATTAGATATTTATTAGAAAGGGATCAAAGTGAAAGTTGAGAAACTACTTTGAACAGTGAAAAAAAATACAAGCAGAGCATTTCTACCTCATATTATATGCATGGCATAAATCACAAGATTTAGTTCTTGTGGATAATTGTTCTGAGTTTTTGTTGTTTCACTTTTAAACTTATGGCAGATGTGTTCTTGAAAAATTATGCCTGTCACAGAAAATTTGGAGAGAGTCCTAGAATGCCCAATTATGCAAGAGTTATAGCTTGTATGAGGGACACCTACTGTTTTAAAGGGGGAAGTGGGATTTATAAATTTTCCACATAGGAAGTTGTGTCGGAAAGATTTAATGGAAGGGGGTTTGGAACAAAAGATATTCACTCTGGTTATTTTTGTTTTTCTGACACCACTTTTGGCAACACCAATTAATTATTAACTGCCATGGTGGTTTGGAGACCAAGCACAAACAGTTTACTTATGCATTCTTGTTATTAGATGTGTTGCTTAAAGAAGACTGCAGTAATACACAGGGCAGATTGCCAACTATTATATATTTCCCAGGTGTGTGTGTGTGATATATCTAAATTAGTTTGAGTGGAAAGAAGTTCATGAAAGGAGACTTTCTTTCCCTTCCTCCCCTCTGCAGCCCCCTCCTCCACAACTGAAAGCTGTTCCTGGAGGTTGTGGAATCCTCAAGAATAGGTCCACATATGGTGTAGAGGGCAGCAGGGGCAGAGGGCAATCCACTAAAATCAGGCTACAGCACTTTATTCAAGCAGAGTTCACTCAAGCTGCCTCCACGCACTTTCAGTGGATGGCCTCCTTCTTCAGTGCCCTACACCACATGTCGTCCTTGAGGATCATCAGGTACAGCTTTGCAGTGGGATGTAATTGGGGGCGGGGGGGGGGGAGAGGCAGGGACTTCCATGAACTTCCTTCCACATGTGCTTGTCTCAGTACAACCCCTGGTTATATTTTGTTTACTTATGTAAACTGGTAAGTTACAAGTCTACAGAAATATTATTCAAAATGATATGAATACTCTGTATTATGCAGATCAAAATCAGAAGATGAATATTATCTACAAATGGTTATTAGCAAATATTTTATCAAATCAGAAACCCAAACATCCTTACTCAACAGAACAAACTGATGCTCAAATGGGGTACTGTATGTATAACAGCCCTGCTGGATCAAGTAGGGATATGCACAAAACTGGCTTGGCCTGTTTTGTTTGAATTAGAACCCAATATGAACCAGGGAGGGTAGGTTTAGTTTTGGTTTTGCTTGACCTCCACCCTGCCCCAGTTCAGTTCAAATTTGAACCCAATTTGAACTGGTTCTAAAAGGTTCTACGTAGGGTATGATGAGGACTCAAACTGGCCAATTATTCCCTATGCAGAGCACTTAGGAGCATAAAACTGGGGTGAGTGGTAGGCACCTAGAGGTGCCAACTACCACATGAACCCCAAAGCAATTGGACACTCCTGTGACATTCAATGATTTTTGGAAGATTTTTCCAGTTTGGGCATTTCTCCCATAGGGAATAATGGGGATTCGAGGCAGCCCCATCTCCCAGCAAGTTATGCCACAGCTCCCCCCAGGGATCCCCAAGATGGTGGGGTTTATGTCACCCCCCCCCCGGATTCTTTTTAGCTTCTGGCCTCTTTAAAACACTAACAGTCTATCAGAGTGCATTCTTAGGGGGGGGTGTGTGTATTCTTCATAGAGATACATTTAGAGAACTCATACAGCAATCAATAATCCAATTTGGTTTGGACTTGCTGCTGTATGAGTTCTCTCAATGAATCCCTAATATGAAGAACTTTTCATACACACACACACACACACACACACACACACACCCACACCCAAAGAATCAACTCTGATATAGATATATAGAGGCCAGAAACTAAAAAAAATTCCTGAGGGGAGGACATAAACCCCACCGGCTTGGGGCTCCCTGAGGGAAGTTGTGGCACCAAACCCACTTTGGGGTGTGCAGGCACCATCCAAGTGGGGTTGGAATGGGCCAGCTGGGCCACCTCAAATCTCCATTGTCCCCTATGGGAGAAATGTGTGTGTGTGTGTATCTATCTATCTATCTATCTATCTATCTATCTATCTATCTATCTAAATTTAAAATCATAGGAATGCTTGATTGCTTTGAGGTTTGGGACACAACCAAGGGAGGGATGAACGGAAGCTGTTGCCAGGCAGGTGACCGGCACCATGAGTCAACCACAGGCCAATCACTTGCCCAGCTCAATGTCCAGCTCGGGGTAGCCCAGCAGGAGGAGGTTGGCCTTAAGGAAGACCAACTGCTTGATCAAGCTAGGGTCCAACTAGGACCGAGTGGGTGTTACCACATTGCCAGCACATGAAAACACCTGTTTGCTCTGGACACTGGTGGGAAGGCAAGAGAGGAGGTGCACAGCAACAACCTCCAGGTCCGCCCAGACTCGACAGTGGGTTTCCCATAACTGTGTGGAGTTTATCTTGGAGACTTCCTCTACAGGCTCCTCCAAGTACTGGGAAACGCATTGTACAGCACTGGTGGGCCTGGTAGGCCAAGCCTCCCACAAACTGGGCAAAGCACCAAGGCATACACACTTAAAACACTGGGCTGATTTAGTGGAAGGAACTGCCTGTTGCGTTGGCACTGCTGCCTGGTATGCCATGCTGTTAGACTGGGAAGAAGAAGGTTTGGGAGTCGAAGGGCCAACTGCTGATGCTGAGTGTGAGCTGCACATGTTCAGGGGGCGTACCATCACCACCCTCCTGGTCTCTGCTGGTCCTCATGACCTCCTCCTCCCTAACCTTTTCGACCAGGACTTCTCTCCGCCTGGGCAAGTCATCCACATAAATAACATTGCTCTTGATGGTTGGGTCGCAGAGACAAGACCGGACATACTCCTCTCTGTCACCCAACTCATCAACCAGCCTGTCGAGAACTCCAGTCCTCAGCCTTCCTGCATGCCACAGCATGCCCTTCTGGCATGGTCAATGAGGTCCAGATTTCACCCATCAGCTTTTCCAGGAGGAGAACCTTGGGCAGAGCCCAACTCAGAGGACTGGTGTCACCACACAAGTTCTTTGTGGCAAACAGGAAGGGCTCAAGTGCTAACACCATCTTGAACATGAGCTTCCCCTCTGCGTTGGATAGGTCACACACACCCAAGGCATCGTTCCTCACCGGGTCATTGAGGGCTGCCTCCTGCTCCAGCAGGCGCTAGAACAAAAGGAAGGTGGAGTTCAAATGGGTATCTACATCCGTAGTGATGAAATGTTGAGGAAGGCCATGGTCATCCTGCCGCTTGTGAAGCAGGAGACTGGACTTCTCTCCAGTGGAAGTGAGCTGCAATATTATGGACCTTGTCCACAAGAGCAGCCATGGCAGCAATAGCACCTAACATGGGACAGCCCTGTTCCCTGGATGCCTTCACCTCCTTGAAGCCAAGGGGGTCCCTGACAGTCAGGTGGGACATGTGTGCCATGCAGCAGATGTTCAAACACTCCGACACTGACTCTACAGCTGACCTGTCATTGGAGTCATTGTCTGTCACAATGATAGGTGTGGTGTGGCAACCCATCTATCCACTCTTCAGTTTGGTGGTCGAGTAAAGCTGCCACCTTGTCCTTGGTGTGCTTGAAATCCAAGGTCTCCACGTGCAAGACAGCCCACCGGTGCCAAATTGCAGTGTGGGGCGTGCTAGAGCCAGAGGCAGCACTGGAGGTCCCCTCTCTCTCCAGACCCCACCAGTGGGCAGTCAGGGCCAGGAAAACAGCATCACATTCCACTCACTGGTCCATAAACCAGTGGTGAAATGCTCACTCCCTGCAGCTCAAGTACAGGGAGGGAACCACGTTCTGGCTGAATGTTGTCTTTGAGGTGATGGTGTACTCGGGTGCTAGCATCTGGATTAGCTGGCAGTGGCCGGCATTCTTGACCAACTGAAAAGGTTGCTCATCAGTGGCCATCATCTCCCCTATGAGGTGGGTGTGGAGGCATGGGTCCACATGACCCTGCAAGTGTTTAGAGGCCTCTTGCCTCTTAGGCTGGAGGTGGCCTATAGCCCTCAGACTATTGATGGACTTGTCCTCCATGAATTTATCTAAGAACTTCTTAAAGTCATCCAGGCTGGTGGCTGTCAGAACATCTTGTGGCACCAAATTCCATAGGTTAATTATGTGTTGTGTGAAAAAGTGCTTCCTTTTGTCAATGCTAAATTTCTTGGCAATTAGTTTCAAGGGATGACCCCTTGTTTTAGTGTTGCAAGAGGGAGAGAAATGTCTATCTACTCTCTCCACAGCACCCATAATTTTATAGACCTCTATCAGGTTACCCCTCAATCTTTTTTCTAAACTAAAAAGCCCCAGGTGTTGTAGCCTTACCTCATAAGGAAGCTGCTGTACCCTCCTGATCATCTTGGCTGCCCTCTTCTGCACCTTCTCCAGTTCTATAATGTCCTTTTTGTGGTATGATGACCAGAACTCTGTACCACATTCCAGTGTGGTGGCACCATTGATTTGTATAAGAGCATGATGATATTAGCAGTTTTATATTCAATCCCCTTCCTAATGATTCCAAGCATGGAATTGGCCTTTTCCACACCTGCCACACATTGTGTTGACACTTTCAATGAGCTGTCCATCACAATCCTAAGATCTCTCTCCTGGTCAGTCATCAACAGCTTACATCCCATATGTGAAGTTAGGTTTTTTTGCCACAATATACATCAGTTTACACTTGCTAATATTGAATCACGTTTGCCATTTTGTTGCCCAGTCCCTCAGTTTGGAAACATTCATTTGGAGCTCCTCACAATCTCTATTGGATTTCACTACCCTAAAAAGTTCAGTGTCATCTGCAAATTTGGCCACTTCACTGCTTACCCAAACTTCTAAATCATTTATGAATAAATTTAAAAGCACTAGTCTCAGAACAGATCCCTGGGAGACCTTACTTCCCTCCATTTAGATAATTGTCCATTTTTACCTACCCTCTGTTTCCTGTCCTTCAACCAGTTACCAATCCACACATGAACCTGTCCCCTTATCCCGCGTCTGTTAAGTTTTCTCAAGAGTCTTTGATGAGGAACATTGTTGAAAGCTCTTTGAAAGTCCAAGTATACAATGTCAATTGGAGCACCTTTATCCACACACTTGCTGACACTGTCAAAGAACTCCAAAAGGTTGGTGAGGCAAGATTTACCTTTGCAGAAGCCATGCTGTTTCTTCTTCTATATGCTAACAATTTTATCTTTGAGTATGCTTTCCATCAATTTGCCTGCAATAGACATTAAGCTAACCAGTCTGTAATTTCTCCAACCCCCCCTGGATCCTTTAAAAAAAATGGGTGTTACATTTCCATCCCTCTGGTTCAGAGCCTGATTGAAGGGATAAGTTACATATTTTTGCAAAGAGGTCGGGAATTTCACATTTGAGTTCTTTAAGAACTTGAGTGGATGCCATCTGCCCCTGATAATTTGTTCATTTTTAATTTTTCAGACAGTTTAGAATGTCATCTCTCATCACCTCTATCTGACTCAGTTATTTAGCTTCTGATCCTGAGAAGCTCAGTTCAGGCACAGATATACGCTCAGTGTCCACCGCCATGAAGACAGATGCAAAGAACTTGTTAAGCTTCTCTGCAATCTCCATATCCTCCTTAATAATCCCTTTCACTTCTGATGTATTTTAAAATGGTTTTGTTATTCCTCTTGATGACTTTAGCTAAATTTTAACTCTCTTTTCGCCTCCATTATTGTCTGTTTGCATTTCTTTTGCCAGAGTTTGTCTTCTTTTCTGTTCTCTTCTTTTGGTCAGACCTTCCAATTTCTGAAGGAATTCTTCTTCCCCTTTATAGCTTCCTTGACTTTACTTGTTAGCCATGCTGGCATTCTTCTGAACTTGATGGTATCTTCCCTCCTTTTTGGTATATATTCTAACTGGGCTTCTATTATTGTGGTTTTAAATAAACTCCATGCATTTTGGAGAGAAGTGACTTTTTTGATTTTCTCTTTTCAGTTTTGTTTTCATCAAACTCATTTTTGAGAGGTTTCCTCTTCTGAAGTTCAAAGTGTCTGTGTTAGACTTCCTTGGTGATTCTCTCCTGGCATATATGCATGTTATCCATGGCTAAAAAATTTGATTCAGCAGAGCAGCCTTCATCAAATTGTGTCAATCATTTGTTATGTGTAAGGGAGGGAGATCAGAGGAAAGGATTCCATTCCCCTCCTCACTCCTCCCAAAGAGACAATGTCATGGGGACTGTGTGCATGTAACTTGAACTTCTGATCAAGGCTCTCAGCCTGGGGGAAAGGACACATGACTGTGCATGGATTTTCCTTCTATTGTATCACAGCAAGAGTATTCAAAAGAAGAATGTTCAAATTCAGTTAAAATATGCTATTGAAGCTTACTTACAATTCAAAACCCCACAGTATTTACTGGTATAAATTAAAATTAGCCATTTCTTTCATTCCAATATGAAACAGTGGTTGTCTACTGAAGCTCATGCTTAGTCTAGGGATATGTATTTAAGCCAATAAGTCCACCAAAGTCACAAATCCATACAAACCTTGCTAGTCTTCTTGTCTCCATACCTATAACAAGACAAAAATAGGCATTAGGACTAGGGATGTGCACAGAACCTGGCAGGGGATGTTCAAAAAGAGGGGTTGACTTTAAGGGTGGGGGGAGGGTGCACTTACCCCTCCCTCCACTTTCCCCCCACCAGCGCTCCACTGCAAACCAATCCGGCGGGGCAACAGCGTACCTCCCTGCCACCCCGTCCGCTCCGCGAACCGGAAGTAAGTGGAAGTACCTGGCACATGTGCGCACAGAACTGCTGGTCATTCGAACCATTTTGGAGGCCCATAAAGGACCTCCTAACTGGTTTCATGCACATCCCTAATTAGGATAAACATAGTACTGCTTCAAAAAAATGGCAGCTCAGTGTTGAGTTTTTTCCCTTTCCATAATGTGCGGTAAAACTTAACTGTGTCTTCATATCATCATCCTATCCATTTGCACCAGGAATTTGTACAAGCATGACTGCTTTAAAAAGAGATGGTGCAACTAGAAAAATTATTGCCCAAATCCACCACCATGTGGAGGTTCTGAGTTAGACCCTCCACATTATCCTAGCTGAGCTATGAGCTGGTGCTCCTAAAACCTTTCCAGGGGCTGCCATCTCATGGGTCCCTTGCAGCTTCATGAACTAGCCCTATGTAGGCATTATCATTTCCAAACCTAGCATGGGCACCAATTATTATTTTTATTTGGGGGTGGTTGGTTGAGTGGATGTAACGAGTATTTTTTTCTTTAACTGCTCTCTGTTTCTTCAGAAGTATCGGAAGAAGTATCTCCAATTAAATAATGGAATGACATTTTAAAAAATTCCTAATTTATATGATTCTCGACTTAGAGGAAAAGGTAATTCATCAGCTACAGAAGCGAGATAAAGCCCTGACATTTTATCCACCCTTTTTATGAATATTTAAAATGTAGAACAAGGCACATTCGGAGGGCTAGAGAGAAGAGATCAGGAGAGAGAGAAAAACAAGAGAACTATAGAGATAAGCATCTAGAATAAAAGGTTAAGAAGCATATGCTGTATATGATTTTCATGATACACATGTTTCTATGTATTACAGTTGTTATTAGCAGAACTCTGTTTCCCTCCATTAGTAAATGTTCACACAGCATAATCCCCTTCCCTCTAATGTGTATAAAACATGCACATAGACCTTATATGTGAGATTCTTCCCGCTCAAAAAAGTGAGAGAAGATCATGCAAGCTGGGCCTCACCATGATGGTGGGCCAGGTCACACTAAAGGCCACCTGTTTTGCAGAATGAAAGGGCTTGCACTCCTAAGGCAATGTAAGAAAAATCCTCATTTGCTGAACTAAATGCAAAACCTGTAAGAAACAGTTGTCTTAGGTTATCTACAGTGCTATTTCCTATCTGGAATTATTAAAAAGGAGAGAGAACTCACACATTATTAAGAATCACAGGGGAGCTATATTCAGGTATAGTCACTATATAGTGTCCCAGAGAGCACCTACATGCCCCACTCCAGCCCTGACATGCTCAGAATTGAGTCAGAAGCCTGGCTTCCTTGCAGTCTTCAGACAAATATTGTAACTATGGACAGCAGGCGGATGGGTCTTCTGAGCATGTCAGTGAAGTGGCAGGGCTTGCAGGCACTCTCTCTAACACAGTACACAAATACAGCATTCCTGCATTTTTAAAAATAACATCTGAAGAGGCCTAGAGAGTAGCTGAAGTACTATACACATTTGGGAGAAAATCCCATGAAAACCAAACTGTAATGAAACCCTTCTCTCCTTCTCTCTCCCCATCCATCATCCCAGTTTGAAAAATTGTCATTCATATGTAAATTGAACTTTATGAGGCTGTTCTCACACACAGGCAAGCCTAGCGAAGACAAGCCTGGTCTTGCCCATGCGTGAGAACCAGTGAGATCATGCCCAATCCAGCAACAAATCTGCCAAGCCAGCCACCCTCTTAAATGGGGTTAAGAGATCGAGTGCTTTTTTTAATCGTCTGACAGCCCCAGCTGCTTGGCCAGCATTGGGGGAATCCGGCTGCTCCTGGCCAGCATCGGGAGAATCCCCATAACGCACTGCACACTCGTGTGGTGCATTATGGGACTTCTGGGGGTGGGGCGATGCCTCCCAGCACCCCGACCCTCTGTGCTGCCAGAGAAGGCAGCTGCATGTCTGGGGCGCACCATTTCCACAACCAGATCAACAAAGAGGAACATCTACGGGGGAAGTAAGCTTTTTGAGGCTTCCTCCCATTGGAATATTATTTGCAATTTGCTTTCAACAGCCAAAAATAATGATTGGTTTGCACAGCACTTAGCTAACTATGATACACACCTTCTCAATGACACTTGCAGCTGTTAACCCCCATACCTTGAGGATATCTTATGATGGCACTGCTTAAAGGAATGACGGGGAGGGGAAAATCAAGGCTGCAAGCCAGATGTCTTGAGAGTGTAAATGGGAAATATAACACTTGGAAGCAAATTGGAACCTTCAGGGTTAAAGTAGTACTTTGGCTTCTATACAATGTGCAGGTGTGAAAGTTGTTTACTTTAGAGTATCAAAAGGGGGATTGTCTGCCAGACTAGGCAGGCAGCCACACCCCAAAGCTTTTGCTAGCACTAAAAATAAAGCTTTGTTTGAAACTTTGATACTGGTGTCCAGCGAAATACCCAACCAAGAGACGAGCTGATGTGGGGAGGGATTTCCCTTCTAATACACCCCTGCCCCTTCAATGAGAAATCATGAGAAAGGACTCTATATATAATTACCACAAAAGCTTTACTGGAGAAAAAAATATCTGTAAAAAGCCCAAAAGCTTTGAGGGGGGAGCATGTAATATTTTGTAGGAGTTTTTTTTGGGGGGGAGTAGAATGGTTTTTTGTTTATCCAAGTAGACACAGTCTATGCAAGCTATACATTGTAAAGTCACACAGATTTCAACAGAAAAATCAAGCTGAAATTGGTTTACTCTTCCTGGATCATGTGCAGTTATTAAACCCTTCCTGGATCATGTGCAGTTATTAAATCAGCTGATAATACTGGTATAAAGGTAAAGTTGTGCCCTCAAGACAGAGGGCGACCACAGAGCCCTGTAGTTTTCTGTTGGTAGAATACAGGAGGGGTTTACCATTGCCATCTCCTGTGCAGTATGAGATGATGCCTTTCAGCATCTTCCTATATCATTGCTGCCCAATATAGGTATTTCCCATAGTCTGGGAAACATACCAGTGAGGATTCGAACCAGAAACCTCTTGCTCCCTAGGCAAGTTACTTCCCCACTGTGCCATTAGGTAGCAATAAACATATAGCTGCACCTTATTGTTCTAGGATGTAATAGATATGTTTCGTTTCTGAATAAACATTCACTAGCTCCGAACCCTTTCAAGCTCCAATTATAATAGTCAGTTTGACCATAAATAGATGAGCGGTGGAACCACAGTTTTCCAGGTAGAACACCTAGGGCCAGTTCAGATGATACTTTTCAATGGGCTAGTTTATGCAATACCGCCCCAGCCCATGTGATTAAAAGGGAGATGTACTGAATAAATGTGAAAGATGATATTTTCATCTTTCACAATGACTCAGCGTCCTGCCAGTTCATCGCCATGGTGCATGAGGGCACTTCTGAAACTAGATGGGAAGCACATGTAGAGTAGGGTTTTAGATGGAACACCCCCATGCAATAAAGAATAGCCCCCACCATGCACCAAGAGGGCATAGAGATGGCACAAATGATCCCATGACAGGTGAGTATTCCTTTTAAACCTTTGTGCTGGGATGTTATTATCCAAACCAAAACAATGAGGCTATTCACACGAGCATGCAAAACCAGGCTAAGGGAGCCCATGACAGTTTTGTACTCTCGTATCCCAAGTATCGTGTACATGCTGTAGCCTCCTGCTAAAGCAGCCTCCTGATGAAATGAGGTTAAGGGAGTGAGCACTCCCTTGAATTCAACTTTTGATCTTGCAGTCATGGCGGGCACACTGGCGGGGGGCGGGGGAGATCCCAGTAATGCGCTGAGCATTTGTGTGGCGCATTATTGCGGCTCCAGGGGGTGCACAGCACTTCCCGGCACCTGATCCCTGGAGCCACCAGCAGGAGTCAGTGCTTGTCTAGGCAGGCAATCTGCCTGCACAAGGAATGGTCAGCGATCCCCTGTGGGAGGGTAAGTAAAACCCGCTCTACCTGCAGACCTCCACGGAGCTCTTCTCACTGATTATGAGAAGAGCTCCAATGTGTGATTATTATATGGGCTTGGTGATCATGTGGGAAACAAACCACCTCATATGGGTAAAACTCTTCCACAGGTGTTTGCACAACATAAGAACAGCTTAGCTGGATCAGGACCAAGGACCTAGTCCAGTATATTGCTTCACACAGGGTATATTCAGTCCTACCATCTCATTGTTACCTGGATGCTGGCCCATCCACCCTCTCTGTGGCTCTTCTCTCATGGATGACTTTGTTATAATCATGACTTCAAACACTTCACCTTCCTGTAGACAGCAGTCAGTTAAAATTATAAAGAAACAGTGACCAGCTGTTGATAGACTTGTGACACTTTTCAGAAGAAATGACAAAGCTGTCCATAGAAAATAGTGGAAGCATTCTGAATCCAGCTTAGCTGTGACTGTGGAACAACAAAGGTAGAAGTTCATGGTCTTTTGAAATCAGATATTATTTCAAGTGAAAATCCCCCCCCCTTCAGGAAAGAGAAAATTGTTTGCATAAAATTACTCCCATCAACAATTCACCAGAAATGTTTTGCCCATTCTAATACCCAGTATCTGAAGCACTTGCTCATATAAAATCCAATCCATTGAACTAACTGAAGTTTCCTTTTGAGTAGGCAGGGGTGTAACTATAATAGGGAAAGGGGAGACACTTGTCTGGGGGCCCACTGCCTTGCCCCCCCCAGGCAAGTCACATGACTGACTCCCCCAGCTGTGCACCTGCCCGGGCTTGTATTCAACCTCCGAAATTGATGTGAACGTTAAGACCTGGAGCTACCAGAACAGCATGTCTTTCTCTAGTACCATTAAATGACTTGCATCATTGAATTAATTGAATTCATCATCATCATCATCATCATCATCATCATCATCATCATCTATAATATACAAAACCTTTTAAATAATAATGTAGGATGATGCTCTATTGTGGCTCATAGGAGGTGTGTGTGTGTGTGTGTGTGTGTATTACTATGCTTTTTGTTACCACTATTCAGCCTCATTTAAGATTTCTTTACTTCATGAACTGAGCTTCAGTGGCGGGGGGGCGGATTTGGTGGATCATGCCCAAATAGTTATAGGGGAGGAGCTGTATTATGGTGGACGCATCCAAAGAACATATTCTACCCTGCCTCTGGTGAAACCTCGCTTGCCTCTGGCATCACCTTGCTCTCCTCCCCTCGCTCAGCTCCCCTCCTTTACCTGCCAGCTGGCCAGTCAGTCTTGTTGTTGCTACTCTCTGCCACACTCCTGCTGCCAGATGCCATGCTCCTGCCAACGTTCACCACCATTCCCAGTGGTGAACCATGCTCCTGCAGCCCACCATGCTTCCCAGCTGTGATCCCAAGGTGGTCTTGACCCCAAGGGGACTGGAAATGAGGGTGTGCACATGCCCTGTGTCATCAAGGCGCACAAATGCTCTTTAGTTACAGCTGCTTGGGGGGCAGATTTGCATGGAGTGTGGCATGAGGGCGGTAGGAGCACATTCACTGTGCGGGGGGGGGGACCACTACCACTGCTGAAAGGAGCAGGAGTGTGCCACTGCCAGGGTAGGGAGTAGGCCACCACTGGGGGGGGGGGTGCCTATTAGAACACGGGCCGCCTATGCCTCTCTACACCCCTGGACAGTTATTAAATCAGTAGAAGCTTTTGTAACAGCTTCTCTATGGAAATACCTATTACCTAAAAATCACTCCAAAGCAGATATTTTAAATGGTTGATTTGACTCCTGATGAGTTTCTTTTCTCCAAGATGTTCTTTTAGACTCCAGTCCTCTTGTCCGGCTTATTATTTCATACACATGAGTCACTGAGACATTTCTAACATGATGTTCCAAAGTATGGACTCATTGATGTCACCAAGCTGAGATTTACACATTGCATAGGAGGATGGGAACAGAAATGTCACCATAATGAAACCCATGTTAACTCACTTTTGGAATTATATTACAAGCGTATCTGAATATCACCACCATCACCTGCTGTTGTCTTTTGTGCTTCTGCCTTTCTTCGTTTTTATTCTCATCCTAGCCTGCTCTTCTTCCCTGGCTGAAGCAAGTCGGTGGGAGGGAATTGTAATTAAGGTGATAGTAGGGCTCTAAAAGGAATGGTAACTGAGTTAAGGGGGGATTGATTCAGGTGTAACCAGGGAGAGAGTTGAGAAAGGAATGCAAAGGAATGTTAATAATGTTGTCACCTTGTTGCCTATTTAAGTATTGTGTGCGTTTGATGAACAAAATTAATAAAAAAGAGGGATTCAAAAGCACAAGGGACTGCCTGTATTCATTTGGCTAAATGTTGACACTTATATTTCCAAAGGGAGAATGACCATTGCTTCTTTCTCCCAGAATGCTTTGGTGGAACCTAAGATCTTTTTGCACCAAGTAACCTAACTGGTCTGATCTACAATGAGCTCCCTCCATTAGCGTAATAAATTGCACAGATGGGCTTCTACAATGCCCTCTACCCAGCATGGGGTGTGTGTGTGTGTGTGTGTGTGTGTGTGCTGCTTGGGACTTTTATACACAGCAGGCTTTACCACAAGTTGATTGGGAGGCTTTACTGCAAACTCGAAGTTGCCAAAAAACCTACGCAAATAGTGGATTTTTTGAATCTTGGATATAAATCATGCTACACTCTAACATACAGTGAAAAATCTGAATTGTGTGTGAACTGCTCCCCGATAATTCATAGGGACTTCGGGGTAAATCTGTCCAATATGTGAACACATATCCTTCTATTCTGGAGGAGATGCAAGTTAAAGGGCTTTAAAAGCCTTGTGTGAAAAACTTCCGGAAGAAAAATTATGTGCAATTTGAAACTCACTAGTGACTTAGTAAAGTGTGGTTGGTTCTCATAAAAGGATTGTTCCTGTTGGGAATTTCCCTCTTGTAGAGCAACATTTCTGTCTGCAGGTTTTGTCTACTTGGAAATATCTGGTGGGCTTTTTTTATTTTTAAAAAAGTTCAAATTGGCTTTCAGTGTTACCTGCGGATATACAGTTTTAGGTATATCGGGATGTCATTTGTAGCACATCCATGTCTTCCTCTCCTCTGCATTTCACTGCAATTTGGCAAATGTGATAGTTATATAGCATAAGTTAGCATTTCACACTGATATAACATCAGAGTGGCAGTACTTAAGAAGCTTGTTTCAGGCCAGCTGTAACTCCACGCTTTGAAGAGTGCACTTATCATGCTAGTAAGTCCCACCAGCAAAATGCTGAGTACATTCCACCACTCTGTGAAACAGCAATTGGCAACAGGAACTCTCAGATAGCAGAAGAACCGCTAAACACCACTCAGGAGGGATACTGACAAATACTGAAGAATCAATTGTAGCTATCTAAATGCAGCAAGATGTTATTGTGCAACCTGCTGAAATACAAGTTTGTGCTTTTCAGCGCAGAAAGTATAATTCAATAGTTTACATAGAATCTCTCACAATATCTTTTGGAATGTAAAACAAGCAGTGCTGTGATATACATGAAGATATTTGAAATCCTCCTGAGAAATGTTACTAATCTTATCATGAGTCTTTAAACGTCCCACAAAATTCCTACAGCTGTTTTGTGTGAACAGGATGCTCCAATCACTTCTGATTTCACGATAGGCAAAATTCAGTGGCAAATCTAACTCCACCCTGCTTTATGTCAATGACAGTGTAGGGAAATTGTAATGCAGTCTTTACCTTCTTAATCTATGAGAATTGCTGCATAGTATGTAGAGCACCTCTAGCATCACAGTAAAGTGTGTGCCATCAAGTTGATTTTGACTCCTGGCGCCCACAGAGCCCTGTGATTTTCTTTGGTAGAATACAGGAGGGGTTTACCATTGCCTCCTCCAGCTCAAAATGAGATGATGCCAAATCTTCCACACTCATAGAATAAGTGTACAGTGCACACAGGTACAGATCTGTACACAGTTCCAGTGGTTCACATGTTATTTTGAACACAGGTACAGCAGTACACTTCCTATCTGTACCAAACACTTGAAGGGCCTTATCCAGGTTCATTTTTAAAATGAACCCAGGTACAGTCACTCACACAGACACATGTACAAGTGTACAGATATCTGTACACTCGTACAACATAATGTCTGAATAGGGCTATGGAGTATCTCATATCTAAGATTCATACATCTGATTATCCAAATATTCTTCATGATAAATGGAATGGAATGTAGGTAATGAAACTGTACTGCTAAAAATAACTTGGCCTTGGCTGTGAAATTTTGTATATCAAGTTCTATTCTAGTAGACATGCATGTAGTCAAAGAGTAGACTGGACAGTTCAAATCAACATATGAACTGCAGCTATAGCACAGATCTACCACTGCCTTTTGACCTCCTTAACTCCCTGGCCCACAATCCACTAGCTTCCAATTTCACATCCTCTGCCTAGACTGTGAGTTGTTCCTGCCTAAGGCCCTCTGAACTTCTTTCCATCAGACCTTTTCTTCCATTCATCCTAACTTCGGGGGTGTGGCATAGTAGCAAAGAGTCTGAAGTTCTCTGAACTGCATATCAGGATGTCCTGGGTTTGCCTTAGACTCACCAGGTGGCCTTAGGCATGCCAATCTCTTTCTAAGCCTCAGTCCTTCTTCCGCTGAAAAAATACTGACCAATCTGACAGGGTTGTACTGAGAATTAATTTACAAGGAGATGATGTATGCGGAGTGTTTTGAATACTCTAGTTGAGTACTAAATATAAATGCTAAATATTACTATAAAATATTTTACAGATCACACACTAAGCAAGTCCAGGTGCATCCTAATTACTGTTATTATTCAGAAGCAAATGTTCCAGATTGCTATTTTAAAACACAACCTGAATCTGTTGCTGAACTGCTTCGTTATCTGTCAGCAAGATCAAATCCTAAATTAAAATATCAACCTTAATTGCTCCAAAACTAAAAGCAGAGAAGTAGCTGAGGTGCTGCTAGAAAATCTGAATAGAGCCTGAAGGGAAAGCACACTGCTGGGATATTAGCAAATATTGCATAGGATCCAAAAAGCTACACTGGGTTCTCCCAAGGCAGGGGTCAGCAACAACATGTGGCTCTCCAGATGTTGCTGCCCTACAATTCCCATCACACCCAGCCACAGTTCTTTACAGCTGAGGATGATGGGAGCTGTAGTTCAGCAACATCTGGAGAGCCACACGTTGCCTACCCCGATCCAAGGTCTCGGGGATGTCCAATGACATTGCTGACTTCATCGTCTCTGAACAATTGGCCCTGACCCATATCACAAATGGTGTGTTAAACTGGCCTGCATGATGTGCAAGGCAACGCCAGGGCTATCGAACAGCCAGGGCTGCTGCACACATAAAAGCAAGCTCCAGAGTTGTCCAAGAGCATGGTTGTGCAACTTCTTAAAACAGCATGTGCAGTTGCACAGTAGAACTCACATGGTTTCCAATGTAAGTTCTGTTGTTCAGGTGCGTGCACTGTTTTAGCAGTATTCTACACTGCCTGGGCTTGCTTTTAGGTCTGTAGCAGAGTTGGCTGATCAGTAATGCTGCTGTTGCCCTGAATATCATGTAGGCCACTTTTCTTAGTTACGAATGAGCAGAACACTAGTTTGCATTCTGGAAAGCGCAGTGCTCTGATGCCTCAGGTATGCTGAGGGAACAGAAACTCTTTTGGTGCACTGGAGGTCTGGGAAGAGGTTGGTGAAGCCTGTACAGTCCAGGGGACATCCCAGGTCACATTATTATACCCACCAATCATGATGCTGGAATGGGCCTAGAATTCACTTGAAAACCCATGCAATCTGATTCTGTTACAGAAATACCTCCATCCTGACCAGAATCAGTGGAGTTCCCCCACCCACATCACCATTTTCAAAAGCACAAGGTGTCAGGGAGCTCCTGACAGAGAAATACAAGTCTTAAGTTCCTCATGGGCGCACGGAACGAGTTGTATTTTTCTTTGGATCTTGGTATCCATTTTTCATTAAGATAACACATTAGGGGGGAAAAGAAATGAAAGAATTTGTTTTCCCTCACTCTGGCTTGATACATCTGTGGATGAAGCTCTCACCAGCTGGGGTGGCTGACAATATGGACACCTAAAACGGAACTGGGAATGCAAGAAACCCATCTCTCCAGAGACTGCTTCACACTGCAGGTGACAGTCTTTGTCATAATGGTTGCAGTAAGTCTGTAACATTTAACTCAGGTCTTGGCAGGTAAAATGCCTTTCAGTTCACCTTTCTGCTTTTTAAAGGGACTTATCTTGAAATATACACTCCCCCCCTCCTTTCCATTGAAAAGCAAGCAGGTGATAGCCTATTGTTACGTTCTCTTCCATTATTTGACCAGTCTGAGATAATCAGAAGCGTTTTCTTTCTTTTTTTAAAACTTCCCCACTTTTCCTGAAGTGGCTTGATGCTATCTTTACCTATTCGGTTAGCAATAGTGAAAGGAACAGCTAACAGATAAGCTATGTGCAACAAGCATAAGCAACAGTACATTTAAATTGCTGGGAAAAGGGTATCAAGTCAGCTGTGGGATAAGATTTATCACTCCTGCTGTGAAGCAGATGACACAGACGCTACAAGAATGAAGCAGACAGGTTAAGAGTCAAATTTCATTAAGCTGTCTGTTGGAAGGATGAAGCATGCAAGGCCGAGGATGAAGGGGGGAAATAGCTGATTTACAAGTAGTATGATTTTTTCATCATTTGCTGCAAACATCGGCACCAGATATGAAAGCTTAAAAGCACCATTTTCCTATTTATTTCTCTCTCGGTCCTAACAGTGGTCTGCCTTCACTTTTTGTAGCAGTGACAGCTAATCTGCCAGTGGACTACCTTATAAAGATTCTTAGCTCTAAAGGAGGGCTGCACAACTTGTGTCCCACCAAGCTGAATGAAGCCCACCAGCTATATTTTCTAGTTTGCTACCGTAGGTGCCTGGAAGCATTCCTTACTGTTGCAGCAAGGCAGGCAGCAAAAGCAAGAGGTTCATTGAGGCCATGCTGGAGGTAACTTGATGGGTCACAAATTGTGCAGGTCTGCTCCAAGGGCAGGATGGCATTTACTCTGCTCTGAATGCTATGCCAAGGTCACCCAAACTCTGCACTGAGTTGTGTTCTGTAAACAATATAAATTATGCAAAATAAGCAAATTGCACACAGTTGTGGTTATCTAATCCTGTACAATTCCTTCTGAATGTTTAAATATTCTGCAAAATTGCTTTTGGGGTGACATACTATGAAAAGTGGTGTTGGATCAATGGTAGCCATTCACACATGGAAGTGAATAGTGTAGTCATCCAGTGATGAATCTGCATGTGTGAACAAAGCTTAGGATTTCAGGTTATGCTAAGAGAACAAAATAAATCCACATGATGTCACAAACTCACTCAATTTTCCCTCCCCTTGTGCTAGAATTAACCAGAGCTGCTTGGAATAAACTAGCTGTCTCTGAGTTCTAATGGTGTCTGTTGGGTATGAATTTGTTTCTGAGCAAATACTGAATATTGTTTCAGAATAAATACTGAAATGCAATGAGTTGGATCCATTTTATTCAGCTCGGCAGTCACCTGAGCCCAACACTATGTTCATGAGAAATCCATTTCAGTGTTTGGATCTGCTTTATTTCCTCAGTTTCAATTGCCATAGCCAGCCAAAGATAGGAGAAGGGGAGGGGAGAGATCGAGGCAGGAGGTAACTGACAATATCAACTCTCTGACTCTTGTGAATTCAAGCACATTATTGCCAAAGTGTCCAAGAATACAGGAACTTAGAAACATAGGGGCTGTCTTATACCAAGTCAGATCATTGGTCCATCTAGCTCACTATTGTCTATTCATTTTCAGTATGAATACAGACCTTGAAAGCAAGACCTCATGATCCTTCTGACTTTTGGGGTTTTAAGCAGGAGAGGTCAGAAAAGCTACCACAGGGATAGCTGGCTTGTGGCAGTCAAGCATTCATAGCGACATCACTTTTTGATTCTTCTATGTCGGCTCTTCCCATCATTATAAAAGATATCCCCCACCACCCACACTGCCCCCTCTGGAGTCAGCTTCACTGACTGCTACTGCCTACATGCGAAGGAGATGCTTTATTTGCTGAATGGTGTCATTTGAAGTTGCATATGCTACATATTCAGAAGCAGGGTAAAGTGGCTACGCTATTTATGGCTCATTAGAAAATGGCACACAGGCAGTCTTTTCAGGCTGCTCTCAGGATCAGCTAGTTTGTAGGAGCAAGATCTTTGTGGCTGAAATATTTTTTCTTTCTTTTTCTTTTTCCCCTGCCAGCAAGCATGCAGGCTATATTGAAGTATATGAACGAAGCAGCCTTATACTGAGATAAATCCTTGGTTCATCTAGCCCAAGATTCTCGACCCTGACTGGCAACTGCTCTCCAACATCTTACACAGAGCTCTTACCCTGCCTGGCGGTCTGAAATCCTTTTACTGGAGATGGCAAGGCATGGAACTAGACTTTCTGCATGCAAAGTATATTCTCTTCCACTGTGTTATGAGTCCTCCAATTAGCAGTGCTTCTTCAAAGTAAAAGTAAAGTTGAGCCGTCGAGTGAGTGTCAACTCCTGGCGACCACAGAGCCATGTGATTTTCTTTGGTAAAATATAGGAGGGGCTTACCACTGCCATCTCCTGTGTAGTATGAGATGATGCCTTTCAGCATCTTCCTATATCACCGTTGCCCAATATAGGGGTTTCACATAGTCGGGGAAACATACCAGTGGGGATTTGAACCAGTAACCTCTTGCTCACTAGGCCAGTTAATTCCCTGCTGCACCATTAGGTGGCTCGTAATGTCAGTAGAAAGTCATTATTTGTGAAATATCTCTAAGGCTGGGGCTAGATGTATCAACATGAGCTAGAAATAATCAACCTGTAACACGGCTATGTTCCAAGTTTCCCCTCCCCCAAAGGTAGTGCTAATGGAGTAAAGTAGGGACAATCAAACTCACAAGAGCTTTTTAGTTGTTCAAAAAGTGGGTGTCATGGACCCAGACACAAAGGCAATGGGAATGTGCTAGTGAGCCACATCTTCGATGACAACAGGCTCCACAGCCATGCCCCTTCTCTGTTCAGGTTCAGCCCTTTCCTTTGCAGGCAAGCATGAATCCAGGGAGAGCTAGAGGCATACTCACAAACCACATGGGCACTGCGGCATGGCTGGCACACTCCCTTTCCCCCCCTGTACTCAGGTACAATGTCCTCACTTTTTGAGCAACTAAAGAGGATTACTGAGTGAGGATATCAAACCATCCAATCATGAATTGAGTATCCCTAGGCCTTACAGGGAAGACATGAAAAGAAGATGTGAGACTTCTGGTTTCATTGGCAGCCATATGTCTCTTGAAATATTCTAGTTCCAGCATCAGTGTTTATCCTATGCAAGTATGCATCAAGCACTGGCCATTCATCATAATGTTTATTGCTGCTCCTATTCATGATTGATCATGGGTATATTCTAGGTACATGTGCCCAGAGGCCTTTGGGCATTAGCAGGTCTCCCCCCAAACCCCAGAAATCTAAACAGAAAATAAAAAAGAATAGTATTTCAACTGCTTACATTTTAACTATCAAGCAAGTGACACTGATGTATTAATATTGATTTCTCAGGTGCATATCACTGTCTATACCATTTCCTTTTATGTTTCTTGCCAAGTGGCTTAAAAATAAAATCAGTGAATTATGAATTTGGAGCTGCCACAAATGTTGATAAGTAGTTAGCATTCTGACACTTGGATGTCATATTTCATAAATGCAATTTACATTTAAAAGAAAAAAATGAGATTACGAAGAGCTGAGATAGAGGCCTTAAATGTCTACACAGCACATGCCCTTTTGCAATATGCACATCTCTCCCCTTTTCATTAATTACAGGTATTGTGTTGACATTCGTAATAATGTTTATGAATGTATGACAGTCCTAATCAGAAAAAAAACCACAAATATTTTAGAGTTAACAGTCTCTGCCTGAATAGTGCAATCTGATCATTATATCTCAGTTAAATGGAAATAAGGCTCGTCAATTCTTTTCAAAGCTCCTGGAAGCAGAAAATTTCACACTTGCATTCAATTTTCCAATAATTTCTACTTTTAGCAAGGCAAATTAGTCAATTAGCAAGTCACACTGATCTGTTTTATCAAGTCTTTACAAGTTAGTTTGATTTAGCTGTTTCTTTTAAACAGATACAGTGGAAGTATAAGTGCAATGCATAAGATGATACAAAATTACGCATAACTTGCAGGAGACCAAACAAACAATAAAATTTACAGATCCTTAGAGGAATGCAACCATTCCTTTGCTACACTTGGATAACTTTGTAAAGTAATCAAAATGCATAACACATGGCACCACAGGAGTTTCTCCTCTGATTTATATTTTTAAAAATAATATATTGCATAACTTTAAAGATTTGCAGCTTTGGCTTGTTGTTTTGAGACTTTCACACAGCCCTGCCCACTTACAGCTTAGAACCTTTGGAGTCAGCTGGTATATAAATCAAATAAATAAATAATAAAATAAATACAGAGACTTGCTGGCAGTGTGCGTGTGTGCGTGCGTGCGTGCGTGCGTGCTGTTCCATGTCCCTCTGTCTGAAGTGTGGTTGGTGGGTATATGGGACACAAAGTCATTTCACACTCAGGAGAACTGCCTAGCCCTGTCCCTTTTGACAGGGTCAAGCTTTGTATCCCTGAATGAGGGGTTATGTGATTCTGCTGCTGATTTGTGCTTTTATAACAATATATTGCTGATCTATATCTGCTGTGTATCCATATCTATATCATCTATATATCACTGTGGTTCACCACACCTGAAAGCTGTTCAGGGCAGTGCCACGCCACCCAGCACCCGCTGCAGTGGAGGATCAGTTCCACCACTCAGCTGGCCTCTGCACATGCATGGAGGCCATTTGCTGACCATGCAAATGGCCTCCGTCAGCTGAGTGGCAGAGTTGATCCTCCACCATAACGGGTGCTGGGTGGTGCGGTGCTGCTCGGAACAGCTTTCATGTGTGGTGAAAGGAGAAGTTAGCACTTACTAATTTACACTTAAAAGTGCCTCCTGCCACCACCCCCTGCCCGCAGTGCCTGCACCGGCTGCCACTGCTGTGGTTACTGTATTTTTAAAGCTATGATTATATGCCTTTATGGGGACTATTGTTGAATAGTATGTTAGAAATTAATTTTATTGATTTATTGATTGATTGATTTGATTTCTTCCAAAAATGGCTCAGGGCAGTTTACACAGAGAAATAACAAATAAATAAGATGGATCCCTGTCTCCAAAAGGCTCACAATATAACAAAATTCCCGATTTGCCAAAAAGAGGGATTCAGAAGTCTAGGTTCTTTTCATGTCCTGGCTGCTAATGACCAGTTGGGAATCCAAGAAAACATACTAGATAGTTAGAAATCAAAAGTTTATCCTCCCCAAATCTTGACAGCAGTATGTAGGAACAACAGCTTGTGGTTACAGAGGTGACACCCTCGAGGTAAAGAAAAACAAAAGCAGACTAAAAGATCAAAAGAAAGAAGCTAACTATTGCTCAGAGTGAAAAAGCCTCCTTAACCCTGTGTACATACAATTTTTATGATTTGTCTCCATTCACCTTTCACCCAATCTATTTCAACTCTTGCTGATTAAATAATGATTGGTCAATATTCCTTTAAAAATGAATTAATTGGTTAATTGCTCTTGAGCTTACTAACTGACTTGTGATTGATGCATACCATCTAGTATTGACACAGATTAAATTAGCATTTCACCATTACCTTTCAACTGGTTCTTTTTGACAGTTTGCTACTTCAAAAGCCATCCTGTTGATTCTAACTAAAAGTGGCTTCTGCAGTTTTGGTGTATCCTGTTGACTCCTTTTTCCTGTGTTCCTCCCTTTGTCTCTATGTTCAACCCACGCAGAGAAAGCAAAAAAGCATCTATGCTTCTAAAAGTTTGAAAAACAGAGCACTTCTTGCTTGCAGGCCTGAAAAGCCTGAATTTTCCTGAAACCTTGACTAAGCTAACTGGTCATGCTGGCCCTTAAAAATAGCCCTTCCTAGGGTTCTGCAAGTGATCTATATGTTTTCAAATAAATGAATGCAATGGTTTTTGTAGTTTCTCATACTTGGAGCAGCTGATCTTTTAGATAGACCTGAACGAGACTCAAAAACAAACTGAGTGATGGATTTCACATATAAAAGTAACCCATAAAATAACACCTGGATGGCCTCCTTTACTTAGACTATTTTAGTCCACCTTCCTCCAAGGATCTCAGGGCAATGTATATAGATCTTTCCCTACATTCCTCTTCCCTTTTTACTCTAACAACAAACTTGCAAAGTAGACTAGTTTGTGAGTAGCTGACAGCCCAAGGTCACCCACTGAACTCCTGGCTGAGCAGCAGTGGTGGCTGGTGCCATCAGAGTTCGAGGGCAGTTTTATCTGTTCTGAACTTGCTCACCCTGCCCTCTGCCCCCCATCCCCAGTGATGCCAGCAGCCACTGCTGAGCAGGATCTTGAACCCAAGTCTCCCCAATCCTACTCCATCACTTTAATCACTATACTACATTGGCTCTTCATATAATTCTAGAAAGACATTAGTGGATCTTTAGGTACAGAGAAATGTAAATATTTTATGATCTCAGCATTCCATTAACCAGAATTGCTATAGATTTCAGGAATTTCCCAGGGCAACAAATGCCATTGTATATTTACATTGTAAAATAATTCTCCTTTAGATGTGAAGCTATCATAAAATGCAATTCTTTGCTAAAAAGATAAATAAATCTCCTACTTAATAAGAAAATGTTTTATTATCATATTTCCTCCATTTCCCCATATACTCATGTTGTTTTTCATTTAAGTTTTTCATGTAGGTTCTTCATAATCTAGAAAGTATTCTTTTCTTGTTATCAGACATATTCATAATATTCTGCAGGTGATTTAAGTAGTTGGGTAGGCACTCAATGGATAGTTTTCTAGTTCTCCAGTGTTGAAAAATGGGCACAATCAAGTTACATATCTTAAAGTCACATTGATTTTCATGGGGAAAAATTAAGTTAAATTGGTTAACATTTGTTGGATCATTCCTCAAGTAAGCAATTATTAAATCAGTAGAATCTTTTGTAGCAGGTCTCCACTTCAATCTTAATGGAAATGCCTTTTATCTAAACATAACTCTGAAGCAGATATTTTTAAATTGTTGATTTGACTCCTGATGAGTTCCTTTTCTTTTAGCCTCCAAGATGTTTTTCTTGGCTGCCTTTTAATCCCAGTAGCTTTTTGTATATGTGAGCCACTGGAATCTCTGAGATGCTACTTCTAATATGATCAAACTGCTGTGTAATCTTTGCGAATGATTTTCCTGTGTTATTAACTATTCAGTCATTGTATCCATCCATTTGATGAGTTTCCCCAAATAAAAATCTTCATTCTACTGGGTAGAGTCAAAATTTTCATTTCTAATGACTGGAGCCAAAGGAGAATGTATCTGTTGCTAATTCCTTACAGTATTTTCTATTTCCCATGCTTCTATCACTACCATTATAATATAGTAATCTGAAATATAATACTTTTCTTTCTAGTTTTATTTTGCATTTCCAGATGACATTTCATTTCAGCAACCTGAAATATCTCTAGGGTTCCCCCCCCCCCTCCCAGCAACATGATATAATTTGCAGTATATCTATTGGTGTAGGTAGATTTTATGGTTCTAAAAACCACAGTATGGGGGCCTTCTCCAAATGTCTTCAGTGTTACAGCCAAGCGCCTCAGCTGCTAAATGCAACAGCAATTTTCAGGCAAATTTGATGGTAATGTACATGAATTTTGTGGCTGCTTCAAAAGTACCTTTAATGTTTCTGTCCACAGGGACACTAGAGATTGTTTACTTGGAAAGTGAATATAATTTTAATATTTTACATTGACTTCTATTCATGAAGTCTTGCTAAAGAGTCAGAATTCAACTTCCCTTTGTTCATACTGAGTGAAGTCATCAGCAAGTAACCAGCACAACAATGTTAAAAGCATAAATTAAGGAGCTAATTACAAAAACAAACAAAAAAAGGAATTAAAATGGGATGTATTTGTGTCCATTAAAAATGCACCAACAATCACTTTTCAATCTACCTTATGCTTTATTCAGTGGTTGATATTGAGACAAACAAAGTATGGGTCTATATGTGGGAAGTGCCAGTGCTGCTGGCATGCCCTGAACTCCTGCCTATAGGAGGAGGGCAAGAGGGGATAGGAATTTTGACAACATTTCCTTCCCCTCAAAGTGCTCTGAGCCATCCAAAAATATGTCCCTGGGGTTTGTGTAGTCTGCAGGGAACATGTTTTTGGGTGGCACATGTTTTTGGTTGGCCCTCCCAGGAAAGGTAGTCAAATCTACCACCACCACCCACTCAGGTGAGCATAGGTGCAGTGATAGACAGGAATGCAGCAACACCAGTGTTTGTCACGTAATACTCATGCTTCATTACTCTGGATGCCAGTCACTGTTCTGAGCAACATAAGCAAGGGCACAGTTCCTGAATAGTGCTGGGCAAAACGACGTGGTTCTGCTCTTAAAGGTTTGTAAGAATGTTGGTTGGATTAATTCTAATCCACCACAAGTCTGGATTCCTCACACAAAATCTGAGCATGTCTTGAGGTGTCTAGTGAAATAAGGAGGAAGTGTTCCCAGATCTTCAACCATGTGAGGTATTAGGCTAACAAGAACTTGTGACATGTTCCTAGATGTATGATGTGGCAAGTAGGCAATGATGACACTGTGAGGTTGCACTAGTCCTGCCTCATACATGGGTGTTTGTATCTTTTCTTTCCATGAATGGTAAAAAGGGGGAGGGGGAGGAGGATCATCAATTTTGAGTGGGGAAAATTGTCTGCAGTGAAAGGGTTAAACTGTCCTTCCCTCCATTGTTCCTCCCATCTGATTTTCAGAGTCCCATGGTTGCTTTTTATTTATTTTTAAAGGGCTTATATACACAGCTGTTATATACTGTTTTGTTTGGCTCTAAGTCTGTGACATATGCCTGGCTTTTCCCAGGAAGGAAAGGGTAAACATGGCCTAGTTCTAAAACATGTCTTAATTGTTTGGTGAATAGTGATGTACCATACATTTTGAATTGGGGAGTCCAGGGTATTAACTTAACTTCTGGGCTAATTATGAATAAAGCCCGAACTACTCTGAAGTTTCAACCTAACTCATAGTTAGTTTGGCCCCATCACCAGTATTTCACATTGTGATGGTATGTTCTACTATTTCATCTTGAAACTTACCTGATGATGGCATTCGAAAGAGGAAGAGCTGCTACTGTAGCCTGCATTAGGTCCAGGCCCCTGGGAAATGTAGTTTCAGAGGTCTTCTGGATTCTAGTAAAGAAACAGGAATGCTTGGAAATTCCACTTCTCAGGAATTCTGGCTAGAAGGAGTTTCAGCAATGTCCCGAGTGGCTAGATCCTGAGCACTCCTCAGGAGAGGAGAGCTGGTCTTGTGGTAGCAAGCATGACTTGTCCCCTTAGCTAAGCAGGGTCCACCCTGGTTACATGAAAGGGAGACTAGAAGTGTGATCACTGTAAGATACTCCCCTCAGGGGATGGAACTGCTCTGAGAAGAGCATCTAGGTTCCAGGTTCCCTCCCTGGCTTCTCCAAGATAGGGCTGAGAGAGATTCCTGCCTGCAAACTTGGAGAAGCCGCTGCCAGTCTGTGAAGACAATACTGAGCTAGATGGACCAATGGTCTGACTCAGTATATGGCAGCTTCCTATGTTCCTATGTTCCTATGAATGGTAGTTTCTTACTCCCTAGGGTTTACCTAGACCCCAGAAGCCCTAGGAAACTACCATTCCCACAGATCCTGAAACCTGGCCACAGCAGCAGCTCTTCTTGTTGCTCCTTCCAAGAAGGCTCTGGAGAAAATGAAAAGAAATGAGAGGAGGGCTTCCAAGGGGGCTAGAATGCTTCTAAATCTCACAATTTCCCCCAGGGATTGAACAGGGTTGGTAGTTACAGAGATAATTCTCCAGGACTTTTAGTGTTTGTGATAACTTCATTAGGAGCATGAGGATACTCAGAGATTAGAAGCAGCCACAAAAAGAAATTAATTCAGACCCAATATGCATTAAATTAGTTTGTTTTCCAAATCAAGTTTGGGAATGTTTTCTGATCACTAATGATGACAACACAGCAGCATCAAGTGGTAATTTGTATATGCAATGACCAGAGGTTCACCTAGGAAATTTTGGAGTCTAGACCTAAAGGCCTTTGGAATCCATCCCCCGCTGGAAGCCCCAACCCCACTACAAGTAAAGCATCATCCCCCTACACACACACACACACACACACACAAACCGTGAAAGACGCAGTATAACACGTGGGTTCTTGAGGGCACAAACAACAACTGAACTCACAAGAATGTAAGAATATAAAACAGGTATATTTATGCAAATATGCATTAGCAGAAACATTTCAACACACAACTTAACATATTCCCATCCCACATATTCCCTTCTCCAGACACCCTTCTGTCTCTAAAGAACCCAGTACAGGTCACAATCATACTCGACCACCAGACTAAAGAGGATTTGGGCCCCCCCAGGAAGTTGGGGGCCCTGGATTTCAGCCCTGAAGTCTAGGGGTAAGAGTGTCACTGGCAATGGCCTCTCAAAAATCAAACACTCCAGACTTTCATTTCATCTCATATTAGAACTAATCTGAAATGCTCTTTTCTTTCTCTCCACCAGATTCCAGATTCTCAGGGAAAGAAAACTGGAATCTCACCCCCCTAGCAATCTCCATTTTCTTCCCAGCAACCATAAGGAATGACACTATGGGCTAGTTCAGACAAAGTGTCCAAGTGGCAGCCCATTGCATGTGGAAAAAGTGGGAGCTCTGGCCCTGAACCCCCAGTGTGCCATCCTTTGGCCTCAATAATTATTGGGTTCCAATAATCGCATGGAACTAGCATGTCCAAACTGGCCTCTGATTGTACCATTTAAACTATGGCTTAAATTATCTGAACCAACCCTCCATCATGACTATTGCTCCCCTGAAAGGGCCCCATTCTGAGGTGGCAAAAATGAGAGGGAGCATTTGACATTTTCAGAAGCTGAGCATTTAAAATTCTTAACTTCTGTGTGAGGCAATTTAATGCTGTTTAATGATGATGACAGGTGCATCTCCCCACTTTTAAGAATACCTTTTTTATGCTGTACCTATTTGATTTTTCCTTCAGCTTATGATATACAGCCTTTTCAAGCAGTGACAGAAGCAGTACCAAGTGCTAGCCCTCTTCCCAGTGGTCAGCTCGTTCCAGGCCCTAGCTCCCCCCACCCCCGGAGGTTCCTCATCATTCCAGGGGAACAAAATTGGGAACTGGATGCCAGGAAGCAGAGTGATACTTCAGTTCTGCCTCTACCGCCGTTTCCAAAAATGCAGTAGGGACCATATAAATAAGAAAAAGAAATAAAAATAAAATCCTCTGCTGCTGCCACCAAACATTAAGTTGCCCCCCTCAAAACTTTATAACAGGTATGTGCGAAACGTTTCAATGTCAAACATTTTGAATTGAAATGGGCGATTTTGTGTGTTTCGAGCTCAAAACAAAACACCCTCTAAATAAAAGGCCTGTTTTGAGCTCAGAACAAAACAACCCCATTTCCATTTGAAATGTTTCACCATTTCTAGCGCCATTTTAGAGGGCTGTTTTCCCCTTTGACTGTATATTCAAAGGGACTGGGAGGCAGAGAGAGCCCTTATAGTGTGCCTCTCTTGAAGAGGATGTGTCAGGAGAGGAGGAAGGAAAGAAGGTTTGATTTTATGGTTTTCTCAGAACTGAGAAATGCTGTGCTGTTGCTGCTATAACTATCTGGTTTTGCTGGATTTCAGACTAACAAAGGAAGAACTTGGGTGCCTGCCTCCCTTGAGTTGTGCTTTGTTATGTCTGTGAGATAGTGTGTTTTGGTGACAAATGTACAGTGCCCCCCCCCCCCGGTAATATTTCTTGGTGATTGCTGTGATGAGCTCCATGTCTGGCCTTGAGACTAACTTGTGCCTCACTCACTGCTCTACAATCTGCCTTGCAAGGTGTACTCAGTCAAAATGTGGTTGAAGTTGCTCTAGTTCAGCTTACGACTATGCTTACTGCTAAGGGTGCTGCTGTGGCAGCTGCTACAATGCTAGGAATGCAAGGAGTCATAATTGCATGAAAGAGAGCAACTTGTGCCAATGATATTACTGCAGTGCAGGCACTGTGGCTGGCAGTGGATTCTGAGTCAGTGATTCTTTTTTGACCATTTTTGGAGTGTGTTTGAAATGTGTGTTCTGTTTTGGGAGCAACAGATTCCCTTTTACAGAGTGCTTCTGCAGTGTTTTTCAAGGCAGGGTTGCAAAATGCATTGCAAATTGCAATCAAAAACTTGTGTGCAGAGCACATAGTGAGATCAACTTGTTCTGGCCATAGGGAGCAATGGGGAAAATCAAAATACCCCATTGTTCCCCATGGGTAGCTCCGAGGGACACAAAAATGGGTTCTGTGGTAGGGCATGATGGTTACTACTTACCACCAAAGCCACAAAAGAAATTGGTTATTTTAAACAAATTTTTCACCTTTCCACCGAACTCCCATAAGATTCTAGTATTCAGAAGAGCATCATTAAATGGAGTTACAAAATCATAAGGAATCAAACCATTTGCATTTTTCTAATGAAAGGTTTGGGGAAATGATCAGAAAGTTGGAACTAACTGGTTTTCTCATAGCCTCTTTCTACTATCTTTAAAAACAAATAACTTTCAATAGGAACTGTGAAATGAAAGGGAGAGTGTATGCATCACAGAATATGGAACAATGCTATTCTCATTCACTTTCTGATTGTTTCATTTATTTTTTTCTAGTTTAGAAACAATTGCATAGGGACCATGAGACATAGTGAAACTATCATCCATCTGGTATGCTCAGAATATAGAATGGAGGGAAGCTGGTTTGCTACAATTTCTGAGAACTGTGTGCCGACACAAAGCTGTACAATTTCATGGTGTGTTAATCTTTTGAGGAAATTTCTGGTTGTCCCAGATATTGTAGATATCAGGAGCAACGCTGAGTCACATTCCAGGCACCTTTGGGAAGCTACACCAGATTGAGTGGTATCATATTATAAATAATATAACTTTAAAATGGGTTATTGTTCACACCAATTGTTACCTAAAGTCTCAAAATCTTGGCTCCATTTCTAGATAAATATCATTATGTATTTTGCATGGGGTACAGTAAAAACCATTATGCTAACAAGCTACAGTGTGTTAGGAACAAACTGGTAATTCTATTTAATTATTTTTAATGGTTAAAAAATGGCAAGCAAACTCCAGTACATGACCATGCCAATAATTAAAACATATTTTTATAACTGAATGCATCTAGGCAATTTCTTTGAACCTTATTGGATCACTAACAACAACTGATACTAACAAATGAGTAACCCAGGCCTTTCTCAGATGATGGGCTTAACCATGGGATTAAGTGGGGTAAAGTAAAGTGAGTTATGAGGTCATATATTAGCTGCATATAAACACAATAAAAAATAATCCAAAGAAACCAGGGGGCCATTCACATGAGGCTGCTTTAATAGGGTTCCTCTCAGTTGCTTCTGAATTTTTTCTGTTCCCCATTCATACTGCTTGCTCCCAGGTCTTCTGGATGTAACCCTGTTTCTTCTCCTTTTTTACTCCAACTTTGCAGATGGCCAACTTCTTGACTGGCCAAGTCATAAGAACACAAGAACAGCCCTGCTGGACCAGGCCCAAGGCCCATCTAGTCCAGCATCCTGTTTCACACAGTGGCTCACCAGATGCCACTGGAAGCCTACAGGCAGGAGTTCAGGGCATGCCCTCTCTCCTGCTGTTACTCGCCTGCAACTGGTACTCAGAGGCATCCTGCCTTTGAGGCTGGAGGTGGCCTATCGCCAAGTCCATGCAGGGTTCATTCACTTTTCTCAATTTTATTTTGTTTTGAACATTATCTTGTGGACCATTAATTTATGCACACTCACTGAAGGTCTGCAACATCACCAAGCAAATTTTCGGGGGGGGGGGGGGGGACAATGAGAAAGGTGAGGCTTTAAGAAAAGGCACTTTATCAATATGGCCCCTCTAAACATTTCAGAAGAAATGTTGGTGTATATAGCATATATCGAAGTATCCCAAAAAGCCACCATAAAAAGTAGAAATTTTTAGTGCAGAGATAATGCGGACTAAGCTTCAATGTGCAGGGGGAAACCAGAATTGTGTCTGGTGTAATCCCTTATATCTCACACAGACTTCAATATAAATCTGCCTTATGTGTGAACTCACAACTGACCTTCCTGTGGTGAAGCAAAGTAAAACCACCACCTGAGAACGGCCCAAGGCAGCTGAGCATTTGGGTTCTTGGCTGGTCCACTCATACTGATTTGCAGAGTAGGTGCAGGCCGTAAAAGTGGCTTGCTCAGTCTGTGTGTGGAGTTCAGGCCAAGAGGACAGGTAAGCAGGCAGTTTGAACCGAAAAGAACAGAAAGTTTGTGCTTTGGAGCCAGCTGGGGAAAAATGCTTAGACATTTTTCTGGCAGGTTTTTTAGGTTCTTGGAGTACTGGACTGATGCTGTTCTGGGATGAGTAGTGCCTGCCTGTGTTTTTATTTGTTTCCCACCTGCTCAGCCAATATATTTGTGAACGAACAGGTATTACAGAAACACCACTCATCGCCAGTACTCTCTCTCACTGAGAAACTGACTCTTGAAATTTCCTACCAATTGGGGGACTGCAGAGTATGAAACGACATCCCTCCCCACCCCAAAATCTCTAAATAGACAGGAGTTAGAAAAACAAAGCAAAACAAATGAAATATACTGTGCTTTGGCACAAAGACATGGCTATGGCTTGCTGTTTGTTTGCAAAATGCAGTTGAATTCCAGAGCTGCACAATTAATGTAGTACTGCAGGACAGATCACATTTGAGAAGTATTGCTAATTAATTGTTAATAACCTGCTGGGAACATAACCAAGGCAGCCACTATGGTTTGAAACTAGTTACTGAGGGTGGTGGAGCAGAAATGATTTAAACATTTTAATCAGAAATCCTTGCGTAGATCTCTTTTTCCTCTCTCCCACCCCTCAGGCAATGAATGCTACCTACTACCACTGGAGAGAAATTCTCCACCCATAGTGGGACTTGGAGTCAAATCCAATATGTCTACAGAATTCACTTGGTGAGTTTCAGCACATTAATAATTATCTGGGGGGTACAAGAGGAGTCAATTGCATGTTGCTGTTTATAATTAGTAATTAGAAATCATCAGGAAGGCACTGATTAATGAGATCACCAATGGTTTCAGGTCTGTGGGAGAGGAAGCAAGCCTGTTTGAAAAGATAAGCTGAGAATACAGTGATAGTGAATGTTTGTTTTTGAACTTGTAAAGGTATGGTTTCAGTTTGGCATCAGCGTGTCTTTTGCAACGTACCGTGGTCTCCCTTCTTCTCTGCTTTCAACAGGATCAGTTAGCATGATCTTTAGGTCTGTTCACACTCCTAAAAGTCTCTATGCAGTCACGGACCCAAGAGCATGGCCATATGGCAAAAGGTCAGTGGCAACTGAGCTGTGCAAGTGGTGAACCAGCAGCCCTTTCTGCAATTGTGCCTGATGGCAAGAACACATCTATCATAACAAAGTTTGCTGCAGGTTCACTGTGTGAAGACCCAGGTTCAAGTTAACTTTAAAAAAGAGTATTGATCTGTTTTTGACATTTTAACCCCTTGCTCGGCCTGAAAAGGTTTTCACAGTGGCATACATTAAAACTGTTAAAAACCATATAACAAAAGAGGGGAAAGATGCAATACTAAGATGATAACGACGATGATGAAGAATATTTACATACTGCTTTTCAACAAAAATTCTCAAAGTGGTTTACAAGAAATAAAAATTAAAAAACAACAACAAATAAATGAGATGGTTTCCTATAGAACGGACTGCACCAGTAACCCAAATACCTTTGTATAAAGAAACATTTTTACAAGCTTTTGAAAGCTCCCATCAGATTGACATCTTTGGAGTAGGAGTTCTAAAGAAAGGGTGCCACAACAGAGAAGGCCAGACACATGTTCTCTTCTTGACCTCCTTCGGATGACCTCAAGGAAGGTCATATACCCATGTAAGAGATTATGTATCCCATTGGAGCAGCCTACAATCTGAATTGCCCTGTTTTGTAGATTAAGTCATTACTAGTATTTGAAGCCATTCCTGCTATTTTTCAGGCTAGAATCATATCCAGTTCAAATACCATCTGTTATGAAATTGTTCTTTTCTGTCCTCTACAAACAAGCTTATCAGCTGGGAAAAGTTAATTTAAATGTCAGGATGGAACACCTCATTCTGAGGAAAGACAACTGAACAGGTTAACAAATTCCATTCTGGAGGGTTTGGTGGCTTTTCAAGCAGCTATGAGAAATGGGGGACAAGATATACATGGCTTCAAAGCAGACTTTAACCACCTCAAGCAAGTAAATGCAGAGACCCCAAATGAAACAAATAGCATATATAACATTGTCCCAAGACCCCAAGGAGACGCGGAGACATGTGATGGTGAAATGGTCAATCTTTATTTTGTATTTGGTTATAACCATACGGGCTGGGGTTGGCTAGACCCCCCATGCAGTGCGGTGGCTAACGGGGTGGCCACACTGTGGATGCCACCTCCTAACGACCGTGGCGATAGCACCCTGGCTCCAGGCGAATCCCCCGCCAAATAGCGGAGGTGCCCTTCTTAGCCGACCTAAAGTCAGGCATTTAGCTAACAGCACGTCATTCCCCCGACGCTGCACAGCCTTACGGTGAGGATGTTGCCTGTAGCGAGGCATGGGCCACATCCCTGATCTGTCAAGCCTCAAGGGATCAGCCCGCCCTCATAGATTTACGTCACCTCAGGTGCCACCCCCATTTAGTTAGCATTTTTACTGCACTGTCCCTGCCATAGCGGACGTTAGCCCAGCTTAACGACCCACACCCCACAGACCCAAAATGACTAATGCCAACCCCAGCCTCAGGTCGTCTATGAAGAACCGCATGCCCACAGCAGACAGGTGAACCCCATCGCCTTGATAGAGTTCGGGCCGCGAGAACACTATGTCGTCATGCGGAACGCACCCGCCTCCTTTGGAGGCCAGAAAGTGCGCCACTGACGCGTTAACCCCTCACCTAGCCCTATCTACCTTGTTCTGCCTGAGTGTTCCCCGCCAGACCCTGCGCTGGGTAATGTCGGACCAAAGGACAACCAGCCCAGGGCACCAAGACAGCACCATGCTGAGATCCTGCTCGATCTGCCGCGCCAATGAAATCCTCGACTGGCTAGTCAGGTCATTCCCCCCAAAATGCAAGAGCAAGACATCCTGCACTGGATTCTCGTCCAGGTACTCCCGAAGCATTGGCAGCAGCTGCGCTCTTTGCATACCCCTCCGCCCCAGCCAATCCGTGTCAGCCCAGCACCCCAGGCCCAGCTGGGTTCCCGGCTCCATGCCCTGTGCCCACCTGAGGGCCCAGAAAATGAATGAGTGACCCAGGACCAGGACCCTGGTCCTCTTTGCCGGAGACTTTGCCCCTGCACAAGAGAGAAAAAGGCACATGAGATGGGCTGGCGGGGGTGAGGGTGGGGTGGGAGAGCCCCATGCTCTCAGCACACATATCTGCAGTAAACCGCAGACTTCCAGCGGCCCAGGCCCCAGATAGCTGCCCCCGAGTAGCCAAGGCCGGCGGCCGCTGAGGCCGCCCCGATTCGGAAGGAGTGCCCCAAGAGGTGCTGGGTGGCCACCCCAGCTACCCCCAAGGCCTTCTTCATGACCGCCCAAAACTGGTATTGGGTCAAATGGCGGCCGTCGGCATGCACGAAGAGGCACCCCTCTGCCTCGCCCCTGGCTGCCCTGTAGGCCACCAAGGCCCGCACTGGGCACATGAGGGGATCGTCCACACTGTGTAGCGTGACCAGGTGCCCCCGACCCCGCTGGTCGATTTTCGAAAAGCGTAGCCTAAGCATCACTGAGGCTGCATCCAAAGCTAGGTCACGCAGCTGCACAACCCCGCTCGTAGCGCCACGGGCCCCCCTCAGGAACAGTTCCCCGACCCTGAAGGCCCCGAAGAAGGCCACCAATGACGCGGCCCGGAAGAGTGTGGCCTCATAGGGGGAAGCGCACACTTTGCCTAGGACCCATATGGCCCGCTGCAACGCCCTCCAGCATGTGCCACACCCTAAAATCACCTGAATAGTCGGGAAGACCCCTGGCCTTCGCGTAGAAGCCAATGCTGCCAAGTGCCCGGCCTTGGTGCCAGCCGCGAGCCCACTTGCGTGGAGGTGAACCAGGTACTGCATTAGGTGTTCCGGCGGGGCCGGCCAGGCCTGACCAATCCCCACCCGTAACCTGAAGAGTCGGAAGGCCTCCACCCTCCTGCCATAGGCCGCCCGTGTCCTAGGTGCTATAGAGGCTGCGATCGCCCTAAGTGCCACTACACTTCAAGGCTCCATAGCCAAGCAGGCATCTTCTCGGGCCTTGGGCGCGCGTCGGGAGCCAGTTGCCAGAAGCGCTGCATCTGAAAACGAGACAGAGCATCTGCGATATCGTTCTGAGCTCCAGGCACGTGCTGCACTGTAAACAGTATGTTATTCCGCAAGCACGACAGCACCAGCGCCCAGACCAGCCTCATGACCCTTGGAGACTTAGAAGTCTGCCGGTTGACTACCTGCACAGTTGCCATATTGTCGCACCAGAAACGCACAGCGGAGTTGCGAAACTGGTCCGCCCAGATGTGAACGGCAACCACTATTGGGAATAGCTCCAGGAAAGTGAGGTCCCTCGTGACCCCCCTGCTCGGCCCAACCGCCCGGCCAACGCTCAGCGCACCACCTACCCCTTAAGTATAGTCCGAACCCAAAGCCGCCAGCAGCGTTGGACTGCACCTGGAAGTCAGCTTCCAGGAGCTGCGACACTCGCCAGAAGGAGACCCTGTTGAAGGAGTCGAGGAAGCTCAGCCACAACCTCACGTCCTCCCTCATGGCAGCCGTTCCTTAATCTTGAAGTGTGGCAGCCTGCATCCCACCTCGGCATCACAGAGATGCCACAAGAACAGGCAACCGGGCGCCACCACCCGGCAGGCAAAGTTAAGATGCCGGATCAGCAATTGCAGTTGATGCAGGGTGACCTTTTTGGCTTTTGCACAGGACCCCAGGAGGGCCCTGAGGGCCTCCAGCTTATCTAAGGGCAGCCGTGACAGTTGCGCCTGCGTGTCCAACTCTATGCCCAGAAATGTGATCCTGGTGGCCAGCCCATCTGTTTTGTCCTTGGCCAATGGGACTCCGAGTTCCTGGCACAGGGCCACAAAAGTGCACAGTAGCCTGGAGCATTGATCTGAGCCTGCCCGGCCTCCAAAAAGAAAGTCATCTAAGTAATGAGCTGAGGAGCTAAGCCCCGCCCTCCTGTGCAGCGCCCACTCCAACATCGTGCTGAAGGCCTCAAAGGCTGCGCACGACACCAAGCACCCCATAGGGAGGGCCCGGTCGATGTAATATTTCCCCTTGAAAGAGAAGCCCAGCAGGTCAAAGTCCTCGGGGTGGACCAGTAGCAGCCTGAAGGCGGATTTGATGTCGCATTTAGCCAGCAAAGCGTCAGGACCATTGCAGTCGCTTCATCGAATGAAGTATATTGGACCGAGCACAGCTCAGCCAGTATACCGTCGTTGACTGACCCGCCCCTGGGGTAGGACAGGTGGTGAATCAGCCTATACTCCCCAGGGGCTTTCTTGGGAACCACACCCAATGGGGATATTCGCACCGTTGGCAGGGGGGGCTCCTCAAACGGGCCCAAGACCCGTCCTAGGGCCACCTCCTTGTTAATCTTCTTAAGCACCACATGTTCCATCCCGTTCACCGACCACAGGTTGTTGGCCAAACTGAATTCACGTGGAAGCTGGCTCAGAATCCTAAAGCCTTCCGAGAACCCAGCTTCCAAGTACCGCGCACCCTCCCTATCCGGGTAGTCATGCAGTAGGCCCCGCAGGACCGCAATCCTAATTGGAGTGGGGCCCTTTTGCAGAGCCCCCCTGGGCCAGCGGGGGAGCTTTTCCCCCGCCACCCCGGTGGCCCCCGCCAGCCCCCCTGAAGCCCTTTGCATGGGAACAGCCAAGGCCGGGGTGCTTGCCACCGCAGAAGCCGCAGTCGTGCCTGAACTTGCAGGGGGACCGTGTGCACTTCCCGCTCCTGTTGTACTCCCAGCACACCAGGAGACTTTGAACCCCCTGGGTGCCGGCGGGGGAAGCCACAGACGCTGCCGGGGTTTTAGAGATTAAGTGGCCACTCTCGGCACGTTCGCCGGTTAGTGGCCTAGAGGGAGTCATGATTCTGAGCCACAGCTCAGAGTGCTGTTTCTCCCAGGATATTCCCGGGTAATTGGCAGCGCGCTCCCTGAACGCTTGGTCGTAGGCCTCCCAGGAGTTACCTGCAAAATCCATGAACTCCCGGTGAATGGTATCAAAATACTTAATAAGGGCAGGGCCTCTCTCGGGGTACCGCTCCATGATCATCCCCATGTATATAGTGAACCCTGACACCCAGTTGCTCCAATTGCATTCTATTGGCTTCCTCCTGGTCCTTTCTTTCTCCCTCTCTAGCTCCCCTTCCTTCCCTACAGGCTCTGGCTCCTTAAATAGCAGCTGGAAGACATCTATGAATTTGCCTTTCCAGATGCGTTCCTTAACATGCGGTAGCAAGTGATCGCCCAAGGGGACCGGCCCATCCAGACCGCTCCCGCCGCTGGCTGGCTGCGCCGGTACCGGGGCTGCGTGAGCCCCGGCCTGGCCTGCCCCCCCTTGCCAGACCTGGTTGGATGTTGCATGCGGGGAAGCCCAGTTCATAGGGCCGGGGACTCACCACCTCTTCCGGTGTGGTCCTCCTCCGCTGCTCCAGCTCCCTGTCCTGACGTCGCCGCACCATCACCATCGGCTTCCCCCGCTTCCTTGCCACCGCCTAGGCGATAACAGATGCCGTGGCCGCCTCCAATGCTGCTAGATGGTCGATGAAGCCTTGCATTAATTTGGTGCGTTTTGCAGCCGTGGTTAACCCTCGCGGGCTGGCGGGGCCAGGGGTACCCTTCTCCCTGGGTGCTGCCACACCAGACGCCCCCCCCCCCATCATCCTGCAGGGCTTCCCTTCCCCCCGCGATAGCCTCAAGGCGCGCGATAAGGGCCTTAATGGCACCCAGCTCCATTTCCCGCTCATCCTCTGAGGAGGAGTCCTGCTGGGCTGGGCGAGCCCTTGCCTTTGTGGTGGGCTTTTTGCCCTTCCCGCCATTCTCCAGTGGGGCCTTCTTCCCCTTCCCCGGCAGGGCCTTCTTAGGAGCCATGCCCTCCGAATCCCCACACCCAGGCATGCGTAATAAAATACCACCGGCGGGGGCCTGGAGTGAGCCCCTAAACTCCCGCAGAGACAGTGGTGTTGCCCCCGAGGTCCAGCCCTCCCAGGGTCCGCCCCTGCCCTGGGAAGTCCATGCGCCCCCCCCCCGGCCCTAACCCAGTCAGCCACCCGGCAACTTGTGCCCAGTCCCAACCGGCCTATTCCCCAAACCTGGGCCAGGTCAGGAAACCTGCCTGCTGCTCCCGTCGTCCAAGTGGCCAGCCGAAAGGGAGAGGATGCCCGGCACACGCCCGCGAAACGCCCGCTGCTCAGGGGGTGAGTGGGCCCTGAGCCTCTGCCCGGCGGGCAGTCAGCGGCGGTGGAGGCCCACAGCGGCTAGGCCCGGAGGAGAAGGCCCGGAGGGAGGAGCAGGCCCGGAGGGAGGAGCAGGCCCGGAGAAGGGAAGGGGTGGGCCGCGGCGGCCTACTGCCGAGCCTGCGGCGTCCGAAATGGCGACTGGCGGCGCCAAAATGGCATCCGCAGCGCCAAAACTGCGGCAGCCCGCCGCCGAGCATGCCACGCAGCACCCGAAATGGCCGCTAGGCCTGTGGCCTAGGCGCCAGGCCAGCAGCAGCGGGCAGGCCTTGCACCAGCAGCGGCGGGCAGGCCTTGCGCCAGCAATGGCGGTCGGGCCTCGCATCCGACTCTCCGCCTCTGGCTCAGTAGTGGCGGGCGGGCCTACTGCCCGACTCTCCGCCTACGCCTCCAGGAGCCCCCGATATGGCAGCGGCGGGCGGGCAGCTAGCCCGACTCTCCGCCCTCGCCCCCGGTAGTTGCCTCACTCCCAGCGCCGGGCCACATGTTCGCAGCCTGGCTGGAGCTCTGCTCAGCACATCCTCTTCCTCTGCTTGCTCGAGGAGGACTGAGCAGGCGCAGACGCGCTAGCTGCTATCTGACTTCCGGCCCCACCCCCAGAAGTGGACGGGGCCTATCAGGGCCAGCTCCAAGCCCCGCGTGCTCCTAGTGGAGGGGGCTGGGACAAGCCAGCCACGCTGCGGAGGGCAGCAAGCAGCGCAATTTGTTTCATCTGAGACAATTCACTGCCATAACAGCAGTTTTTCCTGTGGTGTGGCACAATAGCACCCCCCCCGCACACACACACACTTTGTTCTAACTATTCACATTTTCAAAGTTTCTGTTGGTGGCCACCTTATGGAGGCTGCCCCCTTTCCCCCAGAATGCCTTGGAATTATGCAATATCTGAGCAATTCCTAAGGAAATGCTGGCTGCTTAGAGGAATAAATACAGACAAGTATTAGCAAGTAGTAGTAATTGTGGTAATAATAACACCATCACATTGCCACCATGAATGTGAACTTCAGAGGAGTAGTCATGTTAGACTGTGGTACCAAAAATAACTGAAATATATGGCACTTTAAAATCTACTATATGTGCTTTTGAAGATTAGAGAGTGTTATGTTTAGCTGGGAGAAACCCCCAGCACCATTCTGCACCAGTCTTGGTGCAGGAAAAAAATGTTTGTAAACTATGGGCCATGAAATGCAAAGGTGGCAGTAGTTTTGTTACATGTATATACAGAATGCACACATCTTAATGAACACGCAGATTTACAAGGTGTTATCAGCAAGCAATAAAGGCCCCTACCCAAATCCCCGCTGATATCTTTCCCAGACTATGGGAAACACTTATACTGGGCAGCAGCGATATAGGAAAACTGCTAAAAGGCATCATCTCATACTGCAGAGGAGATGGCAATGGTAAACCCCTCCTGTATTCTACCAAAGAAAACCACATGGCTCTGTGGTAGCCAGGAGTCGACACCGATTCAACGGCACAACTTTACATTACCCCCCTAGAAGCTAACCATCTAAATTCTAATAAAGACAAGAGAGTAAGGGGAAGAGAAGAGAACAAGGGCCATAAGCAAGAGTTTAGAAATGAATCCATAATTAGACTTTTATTCAATAACAGTGGAAGGAACAATTCGCTGAATATTTGTACCAGCGGAAACTCATTAAATCTATCCCCAAATAGATGTGATGCTGAAAAGGTGATTGATTGCAATGAAAAATAATGCCACTTGCTTTGTGATGGCAAATGACTACATCTTTCAGATCCTTGCAGCAGACACCTTACAAGCCACAGCTGGCAAGGATTAGTGATGATTTGGAACCAGCCAGTGTGAAACTGCCTTTGCAGCAATAGGTCATTATATCTATTTTTGAGATACTTCAAAGTTATAAGATAAATGAAGGAAGTAGTACTTGTGTATAATGAGTACTTCTCTTTGAATGAAATTGCCATCTTGTTTGCCTCGGGGAAAACGATTATGTCATCTCGCAGAGCCATCCTCAAAGCTCAGCTCAAATGCAAAGCCCACTAAAATGAATAAGTCTTGAAGATCTGCACTTACAAATTGGAGGATTCAAACACAGTATGGTTTGGCTGCCCCTTCAGATTTAAGTGCCGAGATTAATATTGTTCAGGTCAAGGAAATTTTGACATCCAGTAATAGAGCTGGATAAATCATTCTGCTAAATGTTTTGCATTGGAGGCAAATATCTGAGAAGTGTGGAGAAAAGCTTCCTGTGCATGCCTTTCCATAGCCCTCAACTGCAGTCTGAAGGGGTAAGAGTACAGACACACAATGAGATACAAATCCAGTGAGAAGTAGGGCTCATTCTGACCAAGTGACCTCCCAGTCATAATCTCCATGGGGCTGTGCAGCGTCAGAAGATGCCAAACAAGCTGTGCTGCTAGTTCTGGGAATGAAACAAGGAAGCAGTTGGCAGCTAGCTCATTTTTTGCTAGGGCTGGCGAGCCATGCAAGGCCCAGGCCTGCTCAACCACCTGTCATCCTGTCTCCAGTGCAGCAAACATTCAAAATTAAATGACAAACTCTGGGTTGCAATAAGTGACCCACAAAAGATGAAATTAGATTATTTCTGTGGCATGCTAGCACAGTAGTAAGCAATGATAAAAGATGCACGAAAGGGCAAATAAACTCATGAGGGGCTTTCACTGAAATATGTGGAATAGGTAAACTTAAGTCGAATCCTGGCAAGATAGAACTGCTGGTGGTTGGAGAATAAATTAGGAGTGTGTATGTGTGCGCTTGTTTTTTCTTAGGGTCACATATCCCCTGAAGGGGCAGGTTCACCGCCCAGAGGCTTTACAGACAGGGCTGTTACCCCAAATCTCCTTCGGAAGAAAGTGTGTGCATTCACACACCAGCCAAACTTACCTCGAAGTCTGAGATCCTTAGACCCGCTCCACACACAAATCAGGCTTTGTCTTGCAGATTCTAACTTATCTCGGTGTATTTCCGTGGTTTTTTAAAAAATGCTATTTTTAAGCAACTTTTTCTGAAAACGCTGGAGCAAATAGGGAGAGGCAGTGATATAGAATCATTAGTGTGATAAGAGGGATACTCTCTTTAGAAAGACAGATATAGCTCTTTAGAAAGCTCTCTCTATCCCTCCCCCAACATTAGCTAGAAGGAAAACTCGAAGGCATGTCATGTGAGCTTGCATCAAAACAAAACCAGAGAGCAGAGGGGAGGGGCAGCTTTCCTCAATGCCGTGAGTGTGATTCAAAGTGGATTCGCTCAACATATACCTCGCAGCATGAAGCCATGTGCGAATAACTCCCTAAGGATATTTCTGGATCTACCTGGATGTGACTATGGCTAAAGCTTATCAGCCAGTTAAAAACCTTCCTTGACACTAGATATCTGGCTACTGTCATCCAGCCCCATAATATCCTAGACTGATTACTTCCAGAGGATAAGCTGTATTAGTCTGTTGCTGCAAAAGCAACAAAGACTCTTGTAGCACCCTAAAGACTAACCAATTCATAGCCCGTTGACCCGCCTACTTTGACATTTCCTCTCTCTTTCTGTATCCCCACGTGTACATACACACCAGCCAATTGAGGGTGACACTTTATGCATCTTATAAAGTGACCTGTAGCTCACGAAAGCTTATGCTTTGAGGTGCTACAATACTCTGTTGGATTGATTACTGTAATGCATTCTATTTGGGCAAGCCTATGTAAACAGCCCCCTTGGTAGCTTCATTTTTGGTCAAGAAAGGCAGGATATATATTTTAAAATAAATGAACAGATCATAAACATCACCTAGTGGGGAATTCTTTTGACTGCCTTCTGATGCGGCTTAGCCATAAATACTATATTAATTCTATTCTTGTTCAGTTGCACTTGCTGAAATTTTTTTTTCTTTTTTCATGAGGCTCTTTAATGCACAATTGAAAGTTAAAAGTTGAAAAACATGCAAAAGTTTAAAAACATAAAAACTAAACCACAGATGTAACAAAATAGCAAACATTTCGATGGAAGACATCATCCTCAGTGCTATACAAAGGTGGCTGAGTCTTGTTCTTAAATACAACTCCACACCATGATTCAGCTAAAGAACTGAAGGCAATTGACCAATCCTGTGCAGCTCCCAATATCACATACAGGAAAAACAGTGGAAGGAGGGGGGTGGGAAACACAAAAGCATAATGGTCATACACTCAATAACCAATGAATTTCATTGCTTCTGTCATCTCCTCTTTAACATTTATAACTGGGTGCAACTCTTCTATACATATGGCTTCTCTGATGTTTCGTTTCCTCACATCTGTATCCACAGCCAAGGTGAATATCTTTGTATTCACTACTCTGCCTTGATGTTCTTCTTTAACATCCACTGCCCATGGTTTTGTTCTGTCTCTATGCTGTATGTCTCTTCGTTCATTTTGGATAACTTGGGACCACTTTGTCAGCTTTTTTGATCAAGTTGCTGCCAAAACCTGAAATCTGAATCCTGAAGAGAGAATAACCATGATGGAAGATAACAGAAATAACTTCTCCTCCTCAAGATTTCCTCCCCCTCCCCCACCCACTGATGCACACAACATTTTATTTATTTATTTAGATCCACACAAATATGGCTGCCAGCTCCTCAGTGTATCTGCTTCTATGGTATCATAGCCTAACAAATACTTGTTCTGGGCTTAACCTTATATAAGTGTTTTGGAAATGTCTCAGTATCTTCTCAAAAGTTAGATGACATTTCCTAAATGATGAGCCACCTCACCATGATTTATGGTAGGACCAGCCCTGAACAGAATCTCCTGTTTTTCTGAACATAGCTTGCCCATTTTAAGATGATTTGAATTTACTCTTTCACATACCACTCTGTTTAGTGTTGTATCAATATAACACAAAATAAGTATTATTCCTCTTAATATGACTCTCTGAGTATTGTATTAGGCCCTTTACATCATTACTCTGGGAGAGATGAGCTTGCTTGCTCAAGTGCTTAACTTAAAATGCAAAAATGTGAGAAGGAAATGGAGGGGAGAGCAGCAGCCCTTGGCAAGTAACAAAATAAATGCAAATCTCACAAGATCAAGGATATAAATCTGCTGAACTCAGGAGTCAAATCTGCACCACATCTGAGCAAATAACAGGAAAGACTAGGGTTCATAAATCTATCTATCTATCTATCTATCTATCTATCTATCTATCTATCTATCTATCTATCTATCTCACAAGTAACCCTTTTTATTTTAGCAAGGTACTCAAATATTTTTGAAAGACAGATCCCGCCCCCGCCCTCCATAAACGGCAAAGTGTTGGCCCTTTAAATGTTTCAGGGGAGCCTGGGATTTGAACTGGGAGTCTTCTGTTCTGTTCACTGGTGCTCTTTTCAATAAATAATTCAAGGTTTGTGACTAGTGGAGGAAGAGGGGGCAATCCTAGAGCCCTTTCTCACAAGCAGTGAGAAAGGCCAAGAGGGTTAGTGGGCAGGAAGGCCTAAAAAGCATACCTCCCCACAGATTAGCGACTGCGTCCTTTTCGGCCGGATAACCCACCCAGACAACTGTCGGCTCCTATAAGTAGCTCCGAGGGCCAGGGTGCCACGACACATCAACCTGCATTGCCCCACCCCGCTGAGCTCCCTCTCACCTCCCCGGGATCTCCTCAGTCTGCCAGCCGTGGCTGCAAGCAGCCATGGCTGGCAGACAGTCACAGAAACAGGGTTAGAAGAGCACTCACTCTGCTAACCTCATTTTGGAGGGTGGCTGCCTAGGCGGGTTTGCTGCTGAGGTGCCACCAGAATCAGGCCCGATTCCAGTGGTGCACATGCACAGGCAAAACTGGGCTGGGCTTCCTTAGCCCGGTTTTGCCTGCATATATGAATAGCTTCCTACTGTCCTGTGACTCAGCACATCTTTGTTCCCATCCCAAGCAACTCACCTGGATTTGCTATAAATACTGAGGTCATTCACACAATCAAAAACTGTATTTCACCAGGGTTTGGGAGCTTTGGTTGTGTGGAAGCAAGGTAGGAGGAAAACCAGGGTAGGGGTGATTGTGTCGAAGCAAGGCAGGAGGAAAATCTACCCAGGTTTCCCTCCTACCTTTCTTCCACACAACCAAAAATTGGGAGCACACAGAGCTCCCAAACCTGGGTAGAACACAGTTTTTGATTGTGTGAATGATCTCACTGCCTGCTAAGGTCTAGATCTTTGTTTGGGCAGCACCTCAGCTCTGGACTTGCTCCAGATATGCCTGCCTGTTCTTCTGCTCTCACCCTGACTAACTACTCCCCTTCCAGTCTGCCTGATTCCCTACCCACATGCCTCCCCTTTCACTGTCTGGAAATCCGGTGAACAAATTGGGAGGGAAGTTTCAGATCAGCATTTTCATACTGCCACTGAGGCTGCCATGTAAAGTGCATCTCAACAGTCAAATCAATCAGGGTACAGATCCCTTTTTCCAGAAAGCGCTGAAGCTGATAAAAGTGCTCCATCCAGGAAAGCCTGCTCTGCCCGCAGAACCCCCTCAGGTGCTTCACACGTGTTATATGAAGCACCTCCATGACTCCAATTTTTCCTGGCTCACTAGAATCATCCAGGAAGGGCAAAGCTCAAGCTGGCAGGTTATGGAGCAAAAAGAACTAACTACCCTGCCCAGATTCTTGAGCATCAATAATTTAAATTAATCCAATAAAACCTGACTAGAAGAGAACCTGGGTACCTCTTTTTGTTTTACTTTGAAATATTAATGAAATGAAGTTCAGAATTCATCTTGATGAGTGTGTTCATACTTTGAGAACCTTACAAAAAATAAATAAATCAAAAATCCCTTGATTTAGCATTAGACTAGGACAGGAGAGCTGGTCTTGTGGTAGCAAGCATGACTTGTCCCCATAGCTAAGCAGGGTCTGCCCTGGTTGCATCTGAATGGGAGACTTGATGTGTGAGCACTGCAAGATATTCCCCTCAGGGGATGAAGCCGCTCTGGGAAGAGCATAAGGTTTCAAGTTCCCTCCCTGGCATCTCCAAGATAGGACAATATTTGGGGAGCCAGCTTGGTGTAGTGGTTAGAGTGCTGGACTAGGACAGGGGAGACCCGGGTTCAAATCCCCATTCAGCCATGAAACTAGCTGGGTGACTCTGGGCCAGTCACTTCTCTCTCAGCCTAACCTACTTCACAGGGTTGTTGTGAGGAGAAACTTAAGTATGTAGTACACTGCTCTGGGCTCCTTGGAGGAAGAGTGGGATATAAATGCAAAATAACAATAATAAATAATAATAATAGTATATATATTTAAAAACAGCTTGAAACAGCTTGACTGGATAGGATTATGCATTGCAGTGGTAGTCACGAAATATGTTTCTGCTATCCACACCACAGAATAGGCCTTCATATGGGTTCTAGGCCTCATTTGATCAGCTTTGCTCTAGGTTTTCTTTCACTTGCACTCAGGTCATCATCCCTATTGTTTCAGCTCCCTCAAGTCACCATTAAACCACTATGATGCTATGGGTTTGGTGCCAGGGACAGGACACCTAGGACTAGGAGAGCTATTGTGTACAGAAACTAAGCCAGCTTCCTCTTCCAGGAGCTGACTAAAAGATTTGGCAGAATGGCCAGGCCAATCAGCTAAATCCCCAAGGGCAGTCTGAAAGCCAATTGGATACACAAGCCTTCAGTGCTGCACCACCTTAATGGGTCCAAAGAATATCAGTAGCCCAAAGCCCCACCTTTTCCGGTTACTATAGAACTCCACCGTAGTCCAGAGTTGCTACACCCATACTGCTAGGGAATGCTGAGAGAAGGCAACACTGCAGTGTAGTCCAGTGTGGCTATCCAGTCTCCTGGTGTTTGAGGGTCTTTGAGTATTTTTTTTTTAGAGGAAAGCAGTTAGGAAGTTCATTGCAACAGCAGTGTTGCACCAAGAGGTTGCTTATTTGCTTCCCCACTCATGTGGCGGGGGGACTTTTGTGCATGCAATCTCTTCATATGTTATGAGTGCCCTTGGGTGTTCACAGTTACGGGGGGGGGGGGGGAACAGGGAGGAAGTCCAGCTTTCAGCGTGAGAGGATGCCTGGTTGACAGCAGGGCAGGAGGACTTCCTTCCCACTTTTGCCCACTGTAACCATGATTGCAAAAGGGCATTCATAACATCTGAAGAGGGTGACTGTGTTAATCACACCCTCTCCTGAGTGCCATTTCCTCACACCCTTCACCTACATATACTTTAACATTCATAGTTTGATTATCACGTTATTTTAATTAGTACTGGCCTGAAAATATTGGAAGCATTGGGGAAATGACTTGACTAGCCAGCCAGAAGTTGCCAGTTCGAATCCCCGCTGGTATGTTTCCCAGATTATGGGCAACACCTATATTGGGCAGCAGCAATATAGGAAAGCTGCTGAAAGGCATCATCTCATACTGTGTGGGAGATGGCAATGGTAAACTCCTACTGTATTCTACCAAAGACATCAATAGGGCTCTGTGGCCGCCAGGAGTCAACATCGACTCTATGGCACACTTTACCTTTATACATTGAACTACTTTCTGGGCCTCAGGAGACACGTTTGTGGCAGGTCACAACTTGGAAATGTTTATACTAGAGCAGGTATAACTTTGGGCCCCCAGATGTTGTTGGACTTCAACTCCCATCATCTCCAGACATTGCCTTTGTGGCTGAGAATGATGGGAGTTGTAGTCCAACAACATCTGGGGGCCCAAGGTTACGAAACTCTTTAATGGCAGCAGCAGCATGTTTCCTTTCTTTTGTACCACATGCTGAGTAGCTATTTTCCTACAATACACCAGGGAATGACAACTTCACATAATTCCCCGGTGCATTCCCGGGAGAAAAAAATGACTGGCTGTAGGAACTAGCTGATAGAAAGAGCATCAGCTCTTCAAGCTATAAAATACCACAACTCTGTAGGTGGTGGTAGCAGTACTTGTTTTGCTTGCCACAAAACAAAGTACACCAATGGCACACCATTGCCACTACTCCGGTAAGTTTCTCATTCCCCCCCACCCCAAACCTATGGAAAATCCTACAAGTCATCCCCACGAAAATGATGACTCACCATTTTCACCACCTGAAATAGGAATAGCGAAAATGAGGTGAAGGGAGGTTCAGAGCAGCAGCACAATATGGTACAGAATGCCCAATGCCATCTAGGGGCTTTCTGTCAATGACAGATTTGGATTTCCAGCCAAAAATATGCCCTTCCCCAACACACACACACACACACACACACACACACACTACACCTCAGGTCCCAGCACAGGTCAATCAAGTTCAATCAGACTCCCTCCCAGCCCAAATCCAGCACTCGATGGGATGCAGAGAACTCATGTTCCATTAAATTACATACAACCACATGATAATGTTGCCCCTAGCAAGGCAGCATCACATAAATCTACTAAAGCCTGATTCAGACACTATGCTGTGCGAGTATACAGATGTCTGTACACTTGTACACGTGTTTGTGTGAATGACAGTACCTGTGTTCATTTTAAAAGTGAACCTGGATACGGGCCGTTCAAATGCATGGTACAGATAAGAAGTGTACTGCATTTTTGTACCTGAGTTCAGCATAGCATGTGAATGACTGTACCTGTGTACAGAGCTGTACCTGTGCACACTGTGCACTCGGATGAATGTTGAACATGTGTGAATGGGCTTTAAGTCAACCCTAAAACTGGGCAGTGTGTCATTCTAGTCTGTGGTGAAAAGGTAAAGTGTGCCGTCAAGTCAATTTCAACTCCTGGCGCCCATGGAGCCCTGTGGTTTTCTTTGGTAGAATACCAAAGGAGGGGTTTACTATTGCCTCCTCCCACGGAGTTTGAGATGATGCCTTTCAGCATCTTCCTGTTGCTTCTGCCTGGTATAGTACCAGCAGGGATTCAAACCAGCAACCTGCGGCTTGTTAGTCAAGCATTTCCCCACTGTGCCACTTAAGGTGGCTAGTCTGTGGTGATATCTTGCCTTAATGCTCTCAGGGAGAATTAGGGATACAATAGGTAAAATGTAGAACTTTCAAAACTGTATCTAACCTTGATTTCAGACCTCAAACCTGCCTTCCTTCTTTGGGACAAAAGGGCACAGTGCTATCCATGATCAAACTTTGTTTCAACCATCCTCAAAAAAGTTTTGTGTTTGCATAAATTTCACAGGAACAAGCCTATATATCGGTGAAAAGATTTTTCAGTTGAAATTAGAAGAAGCTTTCTGCTTCCTCATTTCCAGAATCTTCTGCCAGGAGGGCAGGGAGAGAAAGTTAGTGCTCAGCTATTGTCTTTTTCCTAAGGTTCCTCTGCAGCCTCCCAAAATACAACCTATTTGCATATTATACCAGCTAGGACCGGTATTAGCAGTTAGAAAAACCAATAGGTCATTTGTTTATTTAGTCGACTTCAGTTAATTAGTGAGCCCTTTCTTATGCTCCGTGAGAAGGGGTTGAAGGGGCAAGGGGAGGAAGCCTTGAAAAGCCTAATTCCCCCACAGATAATCCTCTCCTTGTTGCTGGGTGGGCAGATTGCCTATCCAGATGATTGTCGGCTTCTGCCGGCATCAGGTAGGTTTGGGGGGCATGAGGCCCCTGTAATTCTCATAATGCACCGCACAAATGCACAGTGCCTTATGGGGAGTGATTTTACACTGGCCAGGAGGCTGCTGGTGTGTGGCTGCTGCCCAGAGTCATGCAGCACTGACACACAATCAATTAGCCCAGGCAAATGGCGCATTTGCACCCTTAACCCAGGCTAACAGCCAGGGCTCCCTTGAAGGTTTGCTGCTGTGCCACCATGGGAAGACATGTGACTCCCAGCATTTCTCACACATAGCCAAAACCAGGCTGGACTTCCCTAGCTAGTTTTGCCTGCACGTGAGAACAGCCTCACTGTATTTTATTTTGATAACTAACACATAATTTACATAATATGTAGATTAGGCTTCCTAGATGTAGGGAACTGGGATATGTCAACCTTCTCCTTCTAGGTCTGATAGACTGCTCAGTTCAGACCTTGGTTTTCAACCCACCTTGCCTTTGTATTGACCCTCCTGCAAATCTATCCCAGAATTTTATGCAAACCCAAATCTGGCAAAACTCATATTTCTATCTCATGCCTATGGCCGAGATATAACAATATGAATTCCTAGGTAAAAGACTTGCTATAGCAGCCAGAAAGTGCTAAAAATGGGTTCCACTATCCACTTTACCCATTATGTAGCATATTACATTAGTATTGAAAGCAAAGCACTTATATACTGGTTAAGTGAGTTTTAGCATTAGATATGCTCATTACTTAGAAATGGAATATCACTCCTAAATAAACTGTTGAAAAATTTCATGTGTTTGTTAGGCTATATAAAAAGGCTTTTGAACTATGGCTAATCATATGTGTCAATCAATATTACAGCCAACAAGTGGCTAGCACAACCCATTACATTTTCTTGTTAGACTATGGAAAATCATGATATGAGGCATGATTTTTCCTCCCAGAAATGTAAAATTTTGCAGAGATAATGGCTTCAATCCAGAGAACTGTGAGCAACATTTCACTCACAGAATATGGCTTTCCCATGCTGAAGCCTCAGAACCCTTGAAAATGTCATTCCTCGCAGTCAAGGAACCCTCGGGAAGAGTGTGCGATGTGGTGCCGGACCCAGTGGCTGATGATGGTGAGGTGATCAGAACTTACACCCCTCCTGAAGCAAGAGGAAGTGCTTTTCTGCTTGATTAAACTTCCTCTGGATCCTCCCCCAATTGGGGAACGGAAAATTTGGTACATTCCAGTTCTTTCTTAGACTTTACTTTTTATATGTGGTACTTTTCTTAGAAGTGTGAGTTGGTGATTTTTCAGGGAGAATCTGTGAACAGGGGTGAAAATGTTCATCTAGTCAATGAGAGAGTAATATCTCCCACACTTACTCTAAATTAGGGAAGATCATATATCCTCTGTTCCGTTCTTATATTGTTCTGTTATTTTTAGTAGTGGGGCCATAGTTGGTTTTCTCTCCATGTGAATTCTAGAAGGAATTTTGGATTTTGGACTATTGGAACAGATTTTGCACGTGCATCCTAAATGTGAGTGTGGGGGTGACAAATAAATAAATAAGCATGCTAGTCTCAGTTTTTGAAATTGTTTTATTTAAAAATATTCATGTAATTGCACCGTAGTGGTGTTACAGAAATTAAAAGAATTTAAAGTAGGGGGTAATCGCTTTGAGATAATAGCTAGTTTTCAAATTAAGTTTTGGTTTTACTAAAAAGGAGATATAGAAAAGGAGTAGGCATATCTTTGGTATATATAGTTCTGGAACTATTGCAGATTAAGACATTTTGAGTTTGCTTTTTAAAAATGTCAAATACTGCAGAACCTCAAAGTCTGGATTAGAATCTGTCAGAAACATTCCATTGGCTTTGCAATTTCCTCCTGAATTTGTAGTGAAATCTGATTGGTGTCATGATGTTATCAGAATAACTGTCTGTGTTCAGACTTGCTGGGTCTGTATACTCAAGAAGAAGGACAATGCTTTTTTACAAAGGTGGCAGCCAATTAGAACCCAGAAAATGTTGCAAAAACAGCAAGCAAGATAATCTATTCAGGATATATTTCGTGATATATTTTAGGGCCCCCAAACCAGTACTTTCACAGCAAAAAGGTTTGCTGGCGACAATTTAGCAAAGCACTACTTAAGATCTTAATAGGTACGTAACTCACATTTTCCAGCAACGTTCTTTCAAAATCCAAATTCAAAAACTTTCTCAAAGCAATCTGGCTTAAAAATATGCTCAGTCACTTAATAGATACTTGTTTCTTTTGAAATGTAGTCTTCTAAAAATGGAAATGCCTTCCCATCACTTTCCTCAAGATTAGAGTTTGCGATTCAAAGTTTGGCTTTTTATTCTAATTAATATTAAAATGTGTTGTATACTTGCAGGTTGGCAGGCATCCTGGTACTCATCAAAACAGAATTTAACAGATCTCTTCACAGGGAGGCCAAGTTAGAAGTAACAGACTGCTGCACTTAGAAGGAAAATAAATAAATAAATAAATACAGATACACACATTCACTACTTTCCCTCACATCCAGGCCCATAAGCCTTCTATCTCTTATATTTAATTTAAGAGCACTAGATTATACATTCATGAGGTTTACATCACTTTCCATTTCCATTATGCCTTTTCTCCTCTTAGCAACTGTGCACCCATTAAAGTGCAAAATGATTTAGCAGAACCTCACAGAGGCAAGCTTGGGAGACATAATCTAGTAGCTAATAAGCCAAATGTCCCATTCACATACTCATTTATTGGGATTCTGAGCTCACATGGTTTCATGCTCACATGCAGTATACATCTGGATATTTCTCTTATCGTGTGCACTTTCCCCTTATTTTCATGGAAGAACAAGTTGTCGTTGGTAGGTGTAATTTTGCACAAATTATTATTCCACGGGTATAATACAGGCATAAGGTATCCTTTAGAATTCAGCATGACTCAGGGTCAGACTTGATATGCATTGCCTTACATTTTAAAGGTATTTGCTCAAACCTGAAATTACCTCTTTTTTTCAGAAATGGGCATGATGGACAGCTCCACCAAGAGGAGGAGAGCTAGTCTCATGGTAGTAAGCATGAATTGTCCCATTTGCTAAGCAGGACCTACCCTGGTTTGCATTTGAATGGGAGACTATTAAGCTATTCTCACGGGCAAGCAAAACCAGGATAAGGAAGCCCAGGCCAGTTTCGCCTGCGCATGAGAACCACTAGGAGCCAGTCGGCTCCCTGTGGCAGCGTGAGGGCAAACCTGCCTCTGGAGCCCACCTTCAAAGCGAGAGCTCCCTTAACCTCATTTTTCCAATCTTGCAGTCGCGAGAAACTGTGGGGCTCCCAGCCAGCATCGGGGGATCCCCATAATGTACCATGCACTCACATGGTGCATTATGGGAGTCCCAGGGGCCTCCTCCTCCCCACCCCCCAGCCTCCCTGCTGCCAGCAGAAGCTGGCAATTGTCTAGGAGGGCAATTTGCCCACCCAGCAAAGTTTCAAAGATAATTTGTAGGGAGGTAAGCATTTTAAGGCTTCCTCCCCAGTCTTCCTCGAGCCCATTCTCTGCAATTGTGAGGAAGGGCTCTACAAGTGTGAGCACTTGAAGATATTCCCCTTAGGGGATGGGACCTCTCTGGGAAGAGCATCTGCATGCTTGTATGCAGAAGGTTCCAAGTTCCCTCCCTGGCATCTCCGGTATAGGGCTGAGGGTCCTGCCTGAAACCTTGGAGAAGTTACTGCCAGCCTGTATAAACAATACTGAGCTAAACGAACCATTGATCTGACTCAGTATAAGGCAGCTTCCTACTTTAGAGGGGCAGTTAACTCTTGCTCCCTGAGCCATTTTCTTTCCAAAAAATCATCCCGCAAAGCAGCAGTTGCTCTTCACTTATCTATTCTGCTCCCACTTTATTAGCTCTTTTCTCACTGTGGTACAAGCCTTTATTCACACATTATGTTCAATACACATAAATCCATGTACAGTGCACATAGCTGTATGCATATGCAGTTATTTGCACATTATATTCAACTCATGTACAGTACTAACCTTCATGTTTGTACCCTAAATTTGAGGGAAACTGTACCTAAGTACACTTCTACAATGAGCACATGTTCAGTCATTCACATAAGAACATGTACATGTGTACAGACACAAATGCACATGTCCAACATAAAGTCTGAAATGGGTGAGAGTTCTAGTCTGTGCTAAGTTGTGATCTATGGAGGCCTTATATCACATGCAGATGGTATGCTTGGCAGTAAAAGTTTGGTAAATAAGCAGAAAGATGCCCACCTTTGGTCGTCTGACAGCTTGTACATGGCCAGAACTGCCCAGACTAATGAGATACCACAATATTGTTCTCAGGCATTGGCCATGACAGTTATTGAAAGCAAAGAAAGCAACTTATCAAGGGGGCATCAATGGAGCGCAAGAGGAAAAATAGTTGTTCCTTGCCAACATTAATTTTTGTGGTTAGGAGCCTCATTTGTGTTGTGCTGACTTCAATCACTTTGAGCTCAACATGAAAGTCACATGCTTCACGTGTTCAGTGTTGATTTCAGTGGAAGAACCATGCTCACTTCTTCTGAGTGCAGAGGGGCAGCCAGTTCAGTGAGCAAACCAGACCCACTTCTTCTGGGTGCAGAAGGGCATGCAGTTGGGCAGCCTTGGACACCAGACTTGAGCAACAGACTTTGGCGGAGCAGAGAAGGAGTGAGCAGGCCAACAGCCTTTGCACAAGCCTTTAGTGCTGAAGCAGGGGTGTAGCTATAATAGAGCAAATGGGTTCAAAGAACCTGGGCCCCCAGCTCCACCCCTTCCTATTTCCTTCATTATCTCCCTCACTCCGAGGGGCCACCGGAGAGAGGGGTGAACACAGGCCCCCACTCCCCTAGCTACGCCCCTGTACTGAAGTTCAGCATAATGGAGGGGGAGCCAACAAGATTAGCCTTTTCTCATGATTGAGTGAGAGGACATATTCTATCTATCTATCTATCTATCTATCTATCTATCTATCTATCTATCTATCTATCTATCATATTTCTATACCGCCCAAAAATCACATCTCTGGGTAGGTTACAACATTTTGACTTGAAGGCAGAAGGCGGAGAAGTCCTCAGAAGCTCGCATATGAGCAACATGGAGTTACTGGGCACACGCTTAGTTGGTCCGTGGCTGCAATGGGTAGAGCAGAGTTATGGGATTCAGGATGTGTCGTACCAGCCCCCGTAAAGTGTGCAAGTGCAAGTGTGTGATGCAAAGGAAAGTGCAAGTGTGCTGTGTATTGTGGGAATCCCACCAGTGACAGGTGGGTGCCTGTCAGTGTTTCAGCACTGGCTTTAAGCAGCCAGTGCTGACAAATGGGCCCTTGAATGGGACAAGGGAGTGCTTGCTCTCAACCTCATTTAAGAGCCTAGCTTCTTAGCTGGGTTTGCTGCCGAGGTGCCGTTGAGAGCCAAGAGTCTCCAGGTAGTTCCCATGGGCAGCCAAGCCTGGCCTTAGCTGCCCTAGACCGGTCTTGGCTGCTTGTGAGAACAGCCTCAACATCTAGCTCATAGATGTTTGTAAATAGAGTCACCAGAGTTTGATCTGACAAATGTTGGGGGTGTACATCTGCTTTCTTCCAGGCTAAGGGCTGAAAGAGAAGGCAGGTTTTTTGCTGCTAGAAAAGGGAAGCCAACCCAGACACCTGACTCACTGTCATAAAGATGCTCTGAATAACACAATGCAGAGAGTACAAGGATTGCAATATTGGAATGGCAGATTGACTGTTTGGAAAGCAGATTTCAGATGAATTAACTGTCCCTGCTAAACGCAAGTCTTCCCCCAAAGAAGCAATTTCAGCCAGGCAGCTGCTGAATAATAATAAAATGCAGAAAGCAAGAACTGGAATGTGGTGGATCAGTTCTTGAGAACAGGATTTCTAATGAACTAGCTGCTTGTGCTGAAGGGAACATCGACCCACCCAATCTGACATTGTAGGTCAATACTGCAAGGTATTTCAAATGCCCTGCTGCAGCTAAAGTCAAGGCAAGCCTCCCTCCATTGCACCTGAAAAGAAATGCAAGATTCAAAATAATATCAAAATATAAGGAAATAGTGGGTGCAGTCAGATTGAGTGAAATTTGATTAAAAACAAACAAACACCTCTCACAATAGGAAAAACAAACTCTGCAATTGGAGGATTCTATGGCCCCATTCAGACATAATGTGGAACCTCCCGCCTTCCCCTGCTCTCCCGTCCGCATTTGGACGATAGGGAGAGATGCCTCTCTGCAGTCAGCGAGATTGCAGAGTGGTGGGGGAGCTAGCTCTGCGGGTTTCCTTCTTGACAGAAGGACAGCCTGCACAGCCAATCGGGCCAGAGTGAGGAAGGAGCTTCCTCCCTCAACTCCAGTTCCATGGGGCCGAAACGGCGGTAACAGCAACTGGATGTAATGTTAGCACTGCAAAACCAGAGTTAAGGGCAGCAAAATTCCACTCTGACCAAAGGTTCAGAGTGGAATTTGGCAAGGGAAACCACAAGTTACTTTTGATATTTAACTCCAGTTTGCTGAATTCAGACGTGCATATTCGGAAACCGGAAATGAAGGGACCTCTGGTTTCCTATTACACCCAAATCTGGCCTATGTGTCAAAAAGCTCTACTTTTTTCTTGGGCCCTGGAGATTCTTGGACCTTGGTTTCAAAATTGGAGGGTTGATGTTGCCTATTTCCATCTTGCTTGCTCTTTCACCTCCCTCTTAGTGGCTGTGAACAGCTAGGGGGGAAGAAATCAAAAGGAATTTTTAGGACAAGAATGGGTGACTGTTTCGCTGTCCACTCAGGATTCATTAGTGCCAGTTGTGTTTGGCCCATCATAAATGCCAAATTTAATCTAATGGACCCAATTCATTCTGTTTTGCCCTTTGTCCTAAACTAAATGCACACCCATGGGTTGCAGTAGCAGGGGCAGCAACCCTCTCCCTGATGGGGAGACCTTTGCTTCAGTACATACCGTGTTTCCCCAAAAATAAGACATACCCATAAAATAAGCCATAGCAGGATTTCTAAGCAGTTGTGCAATATAAGCCATACCCCGAAAATAAGACATAGTGGTGATCTCGGTAGAGGGAGACAGAGAAAGTGGAAGTACGGTAAAAATCTCCTCCTGAGAGAGACCCACAGACTGTTGCTGGTCAGTGTTGGGGAGCAGCAGCTTTACTGGTGTGTGTGTGGGGTGAGAGAGACCCACAGACAGGGCCGTAACGATACCGGTAGGGGTGGCAGGCTGCAAGCTGAGGCATACGGTAGAGGGAAGTACGGTAAAAATCTCCTCAGAAAATCTCCTCCTTAAAAATCTCCTCACATTGTACCACACTTAATAAAAATAAGACATCCCCTGAAACTTAGCCATAGTGTGTCTTCTTGAGGAAAAATAAATATAAGACAGTGTCTTATTTTCGGGGAAACATGGTAGTTGTTTTCTGTGATGGGAGCATGGCATGCAGGAGAGACCCCCTCAGCCAGTAAAGTGCCACAACATTGAAGGAGTCCTGGAACTCCAAGCTGAGCTCCCTCCTTTGATCTCCCACCTTCCAGGAGATATCCACTAGAACAGTGCACTCCACCATTCCCACTTAGTTGGGAAGGTAAAGCAAAAGCCTGTCCTGGCCCACCCTGTGGACAACAGCCATGAGGTCTGGAAGGCTGCATGATAACAGGGGTTACAGCACCATGTTTACGTCTGAGGGGGAAGGTGGTCCAAAAATAGTCAGAGGTCGAGTGAGCTCTTAAATAGACTATCCCTCCCGAACTCCACCTCCCTGACTGAACAATTAAAGCCTTAAAAGGGCAGCCACTTGACCTGGAGTCTAGCACTCCTCCTGTTTCTTCAATCCTGCCTAGCCTGTTGCCAGTGCTGGCATGCAGATAACAGGGAGAGGCTCTACACACGATCAGTGTGAAGGGCCTTACCAGGCTCTGCAGGGAGAGCGGGCTTATCCCACTCTCCCTGCAGATGAGCAGGGAGTCATCCCTGGGCAGTCGGTCAGCTGCCACCATGACTACCAGCTCCATTACGGAGCCAGTAGGGGCAGCGGGGATCAAGGGCCACCTGGGGAGACCCCCAAGGCTGGAAGGCTTGTATTAATCTTCTGGTCGGGGGGTCTCCTCATGAGTTGCCATGGCATGTAGATGCACCGTGGCATCTCATGACCAAAAAGACCAGGTTAACAGAGCACTCGCTCCATTAACCTGGTTTAAGGGGAGGGGGGATTAGGCAGGCTAGCCGCCATGGAACCACCGGGCTTGCCCATGAGGGCAGGGCTCCCTTTGTCCCATTTTTGAGGATCTTGGGAATAGCTTCAGTGTGTCAATGTACAAGAGGCCAGCACTTCAGCAGGCTCAGTTTCTGAGGGTGCTGTTTCAGGGGGCTCCAATTTTGGAGTTCAAGCTCAGGTCAAGACCTGGGATTGTGGTCCAGTGCTTGTCCTGCCTCCTTGAGATTAGACCCAGAGTCACTACTCATTGTGGGGGTCATGACAGAGCCAAGCCAATGTTCAGGGAAAGAAATAAAGGCCAGACAAGCAAGCACTGCTTAGGGCATGGCTTGCTTCAGTCTTTAGAGTGAACCTATTGCACATATGCACACATTCAAACAAGGAGCCACTCTACCATCATCTCCCAGTCTAGTATGCAAGTCTGTATTTAACATGCAGGCACATGCAAAGTGAAAATTATATTATTTTTTAAAGGGTTTTTTTAAAAAAACAAAACAAAACCCAAAAACCTGAATGCCCCACACCAGGACTTTCCCAGGGCAGTTATTTCTTGGGACGTTGAACTTAAAAGTGTGGCTGATTAGTACAGAAGACTATAGCCTGATTCAGACATAATGCTGCATGAGTGTACAGATGTCTGTATACTCGTACATGTGTTTGAATGACTGTACCTGTGTTCATTTTAAAAGAAATTTATTTTATTCATGAACTGAATAAAATTGAAAATTAAGTTCATTTATTTATTTATTATTTCTCTGTGTAAACCGGCTGAGCCATTTTTGGAAGGGTGGTATAGAAACTGAATGAATGGATGGATGGATGGATGGATAGATGGATGGAAAGTGAATCTGGATACAGGACCTTCAAATGCATGGTACAGATAGGATGCATACTGCTGTACCTGCATTCAACATAACATGTGAATGGCTGTACCTATGTACAGATCTGTACCTGTGTGCACTGCACGTTTATTGTATGCATATTGAACATTAGGTGTAAATGAGCTTAAAATGCCATTGGTAGACCTAAAACCTAAAAACCTTTTTTAAAAAAACATTTTATATCCCGCTCTTCCTCCAAGGAGCCCAGAACAGTGTACTACATATTTAAGTTTCTCCTCACAACAACTAGGGTTGTGCGTTTTGTATTTTTTCTGTTTCTATTTGTACCAAATCCGAATCACCCCCATTTTGTATTTTGTCTGAAATTAAGCCTTCTGAATCACCCCAATTTTGTTTTGTATCTGAATTAATCCGAATCTGAATTAATTCAGATTAAAAAATGGGCCACATGGTCAAAAGAGTGGGTGGGGGTTATAGTGCCCAATGAGTGGAATCTACAACAAAAAATTCAAAGGAATTGGGCAAACTGCTGATTTTTGGTGAATTTTTGAAGTTTGCGCGTCTTTCAGTTTCCCCCCATAGGTTATGATGGAGGTTTCAGGAAAAGTATAGCTTCACGTGGGAGGGGTGGACCAGAGTGGAATGTGGTTGGTGATAGTGCCCAGTTGGTACAAGGAAGCTACCACAATTTTTTCAGGGGAATTTGGCAAAGGGCTGATTTTTAAAGAATTAATGAAGTTACATGTCTTTCAGATTTTCCTTGTAGGGTATAATGGAGGTTTATGCAGTCCCGTAACTCCACTTGAGAGGCACTGGGGTGGCCCAGAGCAAGTGGCAGTGTAGTGCACATAGGGTGCCAACCACCCACATGGGTTGCCAACCCACTAAGTACAGGGTTTTGTTGTTCTAGAGGTGTTCTGAGAGTAGATTCTCTAGTAGCATATGAGAGTGGACTCATGGTTTTTCATTAAAAATCTCATTTGCTACCAGAGAATCTAAACTCAACACCTCAGAAACAACAAAGCCCAGCACTCTAATGGGTTAGCAATCCAGGGGTGTGGTTGGCACCCTCTGTGCACTACACCACCACTTGCTTCAGGCCATCCCAGTGCCCCCCAGGTGGAGTTATGGGGCTGCTGGAACCTCCATTATTTCCTATGAGGAAAAACCTTAAAGATGCGTAAACCTCAAAAATTCCTAAGAAATCAAACCTTTGCTCTATTTGGAATCTGGGTGCATCACCCTTGTGGCACTGCCACTCAACCCACTGTTTTGCCCCTGAAGCCCCACATAAACAAGTTGAAAGAGTGAAGAGAATAATGAACAACAACGACACTTAATTTTTTGGCACAGTTATTTGAGAACTTTTCAGTGGGAGGGAGCCTGTCCCTGTGGCACTAGCACAGCAGCACAACCCATTTGTGGATTCAAGCAATCTTTCAATAAAAACACTCTCTCCCCACAGAACAGTAACCACAGGTCATTTGATACAGCAAGATAGACCAATGAACTGCCTTGGTACTATGGAATATCGTCAAATGTTCGTTTAACTGAAGTGGAGTGAGCCGTAGCCCAAAAAAATCAGCCTACTGTTCAGAATTGTTGAGATTTATCCTCACTGTATTTAAGATAGTGCAAAACCATGGATCATGGTTACAAGAAAGAGAGAAGCAACTAAGATTCCTGGGGATGTCAATAGATTGACAGGGGTATTCCCCACCCCCCTCCTTTTGTCTCCTGTAGTCCCATGTGGATGATCTGTTCCTGCAATGGCAAAAGTTGTGAACCACTGGCTTAGACATCATGACCCACCAAATTTAAATTACATTAGACTGCTCAACTTGGGGAACCAAACTTAGACACCACTATAACGCATAAAAATCAGAAGAAAGACAAAATAGCTCTTCAAAAGAGCCCTGAACAAGTAAAGAGATTCTTTCTAAACCTTTGGAAAGAAACACTTCTGTAATTTCAGAATTTTCCTAACCAGCTTCTCGAAAAGCTTCTCCACACAATTTATACCATGGCTTTTAACAAGAGCTTTGGAATTGCATTGAGCTCCCAAAGATATTTGGGTATTTCTGTCTCAAAATGCTTTCTTCCAAATCCCTTTGCAAGGTCAGTTTGCATTTCAATCACACTGAATACAACACATACTTAAGTAAACCATTCATGAGCATTTTTTGCATATCTTTTTGCATATCTTATCTTCTGCTAATCACTCAGTGCCTCAGCTGGAGTGGAGAGAGTCAGAGAAGTCAATTTGAATTGCATTGCTTTTCTGAAGAACAAAGCATTCTGTCCAAAACACAGTCATTACAATTTAGAAACAAAAATCTCTGTTTTTTTAATTCTTGATTTTGTTTTGGTTACAAAACCTCCGAAATTGCCATTTTCGGGCACAAAACGTTTTGTACCCAAATCGAAATGCACAAGCCTAACAACAACCCTGTGAAGTAGGTTAGGCTGAGAGAGAAGTGACTGGCCCAGAGTCACCCACCTAGTATCATGGCTGAATGGGGATTTGAGCTCGGGTCTCCCCGGTCCTAGTCCAGCACTCTTACCACTACACCACGCTGGCTCCTGCTTTGTTCTTGATAGGAAAGCTGTCTTTTCAGCATCCAGACCCAGCATCCAGACCCAGGAAATGTGAACATGACTTTCACTTCTACAAAACCTTGATTAAGGTTGGGATTTTTTCATCCCGTCTCTGAGATAATAGAGAAAGATATTGCTCAGTATGGCTATTTTGTTGGATGAATTTTTCATTATACTGCAGTCAGTTAAGCAAGTAACCACAGATGATGAAAACATTAAGCAAGCATGTTACTCTGCAAGCAATTCTTTTCTGTTGCTGTTAAATGCTCATATGCCTGGCAGAACAGTAAACTCAACAATAGGGGAATATTTTGGTATAGCTTTCTAAAAGTACATGGTGTTTTCACCAAATGATACACTGTGTTAATTTTAAATACTCAGAAATCCTGCTGAGGTGTTCTACAATAGCTAACCCAACTACAGGGAGGCACTGGAAGATGCTGGCCAGTCCAGGGATTCTCAATGTTGGGTCCTCAGAAGTTATTGGATTTCAGCTCCCATAATCCCAAGGCCTTTGGTTGGGGATTATGGGAATTGAAGTCCAATAACATCTGAGGACCCAATGTTGAGAATCCCTGGGCTAGTCAATGCTCCATTCCCATGCCCTCTGCCCTCTCCAGTTTCAGTCCTTGTTTGCAGAGTCAAGCACTGAGCCCAGGAAGAGTTCTCCCTGTGATTTGCTGCATGGCTAGGTAATGTGTCTGTGCCAGGGGGCAGCTAGTCCATGCACTTTCATTTCCCTGTTGTCCCATACCTACAGTATTATACTGTATCCATTTGTACAATGCCTTCAACAACCACTGTTTTTGAAAGAGTTGTTCAACTGAATCAGAGGTTATCTGGTCAAATCTCCAAAAGAGAACAGACCTGCTGAAGGTCCTATTGTATTTTCCAAGTTGTGTACAAAAAACAACAAATTTTATCCCTTAAGCTTTGGATTGTAGTTTAAGGTGGGGGCGGGGAGTGGCAGAACTCCAGTTTCCCTTTCCTATTCTCATCTGGGTTTGAGCCACCTATCTTTCTCATTGGAAGAAGCATCCTTTAGGGTGGTCAGTAATTTAAATGAATTGCAAATCTATCTATGTAATTCTCCTGGGTGTGCCTTGGAATGTGTGTCCCAGAGCCCAGCTAATTGGTTGGGTGGTGGATGGGCCTGATTGGCTGAGGCACACCCAGGACGATTGGTTGCTGCAGCAGCAGCAGGCCTGGCTGCAGAGGCCAGAGGCAGCAGTGGGCCCATCCCAGCCACAGAGGCAAGGCCCAGGAGTGGGGGAGAAAGTGTGTGTGTGGGGGGGAGATGTGGTGGTGGGGAGGAGAGGCGGCTGGGCCTGGAAGTGGAGACTGGGGCAGAAGGTGGGGGGAGGTAACTGCGGGCCCCAAAGAGCGCACAGATGCTCTGTGCGGGGTTGGCTAGTACCTTATTAATATTGCACATTTTTCTTATTGAAACAAAATGGTTCCTTTGCATAGTTTGCTGTATAGAAAAGGCTGAACAAAGCCTTCCAATGCATTTTTATTCCTCATATGGTGCCGGAATCATTGTCACAGTATTTAACAAATTAGGCTTCCAGAAAAGGTTAGAGTTTCTTTAACCTACTAATTGTCAGTGAAGTAGAAAAGGAGTGTAGCTTGATGCTCTAAATCATTCATTGGGAACTGTAAAATGCAAGCTGCCATCTAAACATTTCTGCCAGAAGCTTAATGGTAACAAATGATGTTATTTTGTGAGATCAGAAAAACATTCATTGTGAAACCTGGGCAATGATAATCTTATATGATATTTATCTTCCTTTACATGGAAAATACTGGCCTAGTTCATTTGCTTTCTAATACTTGCTCCTGATTTACATCAAGAATATCCTTATGGAGGGTGAGTGTATTTGCAAAGTTGTAATTAATTTCTTTGGAAAGGTCACATGGAACCAGCGCTCGAAAACTGTTGTAATTATTATAGTAGTTATTATATAAAGACCCTTCCTACACACATGCAGACGCAAGCAATAGGAGATGAAAGATGAGTATTCATTATGATGAATTCTGCATGTGTGTAAGAACGATTTCTATAGTTTAGAGCCCACAAAGAGCAGATGATTGAATGTTCCTCCATACAAAAAAAAGTTCCCTGCATGTAGAAAACTAGATGTCAAGGAGGAGGCTAGATTGGACTTGATCCTTAGCATTTACCTTTCTTTGTGAAGAAAATTTGTGGAGGGGATATAAGTGGGGAAATGATGCAGTTCTGATTGGGTGGGTGAGAGAAGTTAACTTGATTTTTGGAGCTGCCTGGCAACAAGCAACCTTGGGGAGAAACAAAGGTGTACTATTGGTTTTGGGAGACTGACTACAGTAGTATTATCTATTGCTTCTATGTATTGTTTCTAAAATTGCTACAAATTTTTATATCAGAAAGAAGTGTGTCTGGGTATCGTTGGGACAAATTCCAAGTGTTTTGGACTTCCTAAAGTAAAATTGGTTCTTCCTGATCCACTCCATCCCCTTCAATGCAGAGCAATAAAGAAGCATATAAGTAAAGGAATTATTGAAATCAAGGTAGTTTAAATGTTGCTGAATGGGTACTTTGCTGCACTACTCCTAGAGATAAAGCACAATGCAACAATAAAGCATGATTAGTTCTTAGAAAGGTTTTTCCCCCATGTCAGAGATTCTCAATAACCCCGATCAAAGAAGGATGACAAATGATTCTTGTCTTTATTTCATCAGCACTTTCATCTCCTGTTGCTTTTTGCTGCCTATAGTAACAGTGCTAGTCTGCTAAGGAGAAGTAGAATTTCTAGGGAAATCCCAGTAGGAGAGATCAATAGAGAACACACCACTTGCAATCAGTGGGACATCTTAAAGGACATGGCGTGCTCACAGCTGCTAGTGACTCCCCAAGGGAGTTAGTGGATTCTGTACAGGAACTACTGTGCCTATAAAGCACTAGACTCGGCACTGATAGCACTGGAGACAGCACTTTACAGTTATCAAAGCTACAATGAGAGATCAGAAAATAACAGTGAAGATTTTTATCCATGAATACTTAAAACCAAAGTATCATTGAAAAAGCTAAAGGTGACAAGTTCTAAAATATAACCAAATCTAACATTCACTTTTCCCCCCAACTGGCAAAAGAGCAGCTCTTTCTAAAAAGGAAAATCTTTTGCATTAAGTAAAAAACCAAAACCATGCATATTTAAAGATGAGGCCCCAATTCAAAGGCATTCACATATAACTGCTGTGTTGCTTGCCAAGAGAAGGAAGGAAAAGAAATGGCACTTTCTGCGTAATCAGATGCTTCACATACATGTTCTCAATCATCCGTACAACAACCCTGCAAAAAAAGTCAATATTATTACTGTAATATCTAGACATTGTGTCTGGTCCAAACAGTGTGTTTGTTTGTTTTTTAAATTAACAGGAGTTTGGTAGCTATAGGGCACCTCCAGCCTCAAGAGACCAGATCCCTATAAATACTGATCCAGCAGGGCTGTCCTTATATTTGTACAAGAATATAAGGGCTGTCCTTATATTCTTCAGGCTGCATCTATCTTGCCCTCAAGCTCACAAACTGAAGAGAAAAACACACTGAGCATGCTCAGCCCACCAGACGAGAACTCCACTGGGCATGCTCAACCACCCAAGTAAATTAGACTACTAATAGTTGAGGTTAGACTCCTAAACTACAACAAAGGCTACAATCACCCCCATATATCTGGCAGTGGGGTACTGAGGGCAATGGTACTGAGGCTTAGTAGTTTGCCCATGGTAGATTAAAAATTTAAACTCCTGATACACAGCTGAGACTCTTAACTGTACAGTACAGTAGCAGCTACAAACTAGATGTGGGAGTACATTTATATCTACATTGCAGAACAGGTAGAAATGCTTTATAATACAGTATATCTCTATCCACAGCCTGCAGTGAAAATGAGGTTTGCAGTGGAAAGGGGGATTCTTTGTATTTGACTGTGCATCTGTGTGGAGTGGTTCACTTGAAGAATTTTGATGAAACCTAAAAGTAAAGTTTCTTAGAATAGTTTCATATATTCTCATAACAGTCATTGTATGCATATGAAGAAGAAAAAATACCACAAGCCAGCACTGTGTGTGTTATAGTGAATGTCCGAACTTTGGCAAACATTGACATTCAAATGCCAAATTTACAACTCCAGGTGAATTTCAAGTTAATAATGCCTGAAACTCCAGTCAGTGCTGACTGTCACTTAAATATAATTGTCAGTACTGGTTGGTGTATAGTTGAAAAACAGGGAAATGGATATCTGTATTCAGACATTTTTGAAATTCATATGGGATTGTCAGAATTCACAAGTCACTGTTGACATTCACAATGAGAAGTGTAAGCATAGAACTTTCAACAAACTCCTACAACATATCCCAAGTTTCCATGAAAGTGCTCCTCAGGGGCTGTAGTGTGGTTCAGGCCTGGCGGGGGGACTTTTAGGAGGGGGAATGAGAAAAGAACAGTCTTTCCTAATTTCTTCAAGCTCTCCTTGCTGTACCATATTGTGATAGACTGTAAAGTTTGAGGCTGGTTATGAACCACCACCCCCCACAACCTGAGCATTCTTTAGAATGAAGGATGGGAGTTGTGGAAAATGGGAAGTAGAAACGTTGTTCCTTTTCCTTTTCTTCTTCCAAAACATCCCTATATAGACTCCAGAGGGCAGTTTGTTTAACTTCATGGCATCACTCTACCTAAATTTAATCCTTCCTCCAGGACATTTGCTATGAACTATTTCTGGGTTTGAGTAGGCCATTTTCCGCCCACCACCTCCGTGCATGTTTTAAGTGACACCTGAATAGTCCGCATTTCAGTAGTTGAAACTGTTCCCATGATCCATGGAAAGTGGGCTAAGGGAGCTTAGCCCACTTTCCAGGTATTGTGGGAACCACTGGGCTTGCAGGTGAGCCCGGTGCTCCCAAGGTGGCTAGCCCGCCTAATTTCCCCTCCCCTTAAATGAGGTTAATGGAGCGAGCGCAGGGGTAGACCCCCAGCTGGGAGACTGCAAGCAGCCTCCTAGGCTTGGGGGTGTCTCCCGAATGCCCTGCACACTTGCACTGGGCATACTGAAATTTCTGAGGGCCACGCGGCCCCCGATCCCCGATCCAGCCACCCAGGCCTGCCTTTTGATCATCTGCGGGGAGAGTGGGCTAAGACCGCTCTCCCTGCAGACCCAGAAGAAGTTCTTCACACAAATGAAGAGCTTCATTTTCCACCATGGACTCATTTGATATGCTGAGCTCACCCAGCCTGTGTGACTTCTGGTTTCTTTAGACCAGAGCTGCTCAGCTTTGGCCCTCCTGAAGATGTTGGCCTACAATTCCCATAATCCCTGGCTATTGGCCACTGTGCCTGAGGATTATGGGAATTGTAGTCCAAAAACAGCTGGGAGAGGGGCAAAGTTGAGCAGGCCTGCTTTAAACACTTTCCCCCATTATCACTTTGCAGAACATAAAGCCTATCATTGCGAGGGGGGGGGATGTAAAAACTAGGATTTGGGAATAGCTGTGTTGGTGGCAGCAGCATGTCTCTTGACTCCCACAAAAGGTAGTAGCAAATACAGACATTTCCTCTCTTAAGGCAATGAGATGAGTTACACTAGCATTCCTGTATCGTTACGCCTAGAATATTTTGTAAGGTCTAGAAGCTCAACTGGCCCTGGAAGCTGACAGGACCATTTCAGTGGTGGTTTCCATTTTCTTTTTTTAAAATCTCTTTTCTTTTAATATAAACTTCATGTACTTCTTCATCCCTAGAGAGTCCCTTGAGTACATATAAGCTACCCCTTGTTTCTGAGTCACTTCATTTCACTACCAAACTAGCCCTATTCAGAGATATTTACCTATGTTCAGATGTCTGTACACTTGTACCCATTTATATGTGAATGACTGCAGTTGTGATCATTTTAAAAGTGAACCTAGTGTTACGGTCCAGGCCTGATTTATATACTAAATATGCTCATTAGCTAGCATACAAAATTAGGCCTGGCTCATAGTGTCACCAAGTGACCAAGTTCTTTTATATGGTGACCATGTAGGATCTGGGCACATGGAAGAAAGGAGATCAAACCAATCCTCAAAGATTCAATGGGCTTTATTGAGTATAAAAGAATAACAACATCAATTCTAGTTGAGCAGAAAGCAGAACACTCTATCAATATTACCAACAGTATTTAAAAAGAACATCCTAGCCAATACCAATATTCAACCAGTGTTCCTAACTACCATATGTGTGTGTATTAAATCTTCCTAGAGCCTAATACAATTCAGATACAGACTGAAAAAAGGGGGGGGGTAAGGAAGGCTGAGGGCTGGCATGGTTTGGGGGCGATCAGGAATTAGTAGAGGAAAAGGGAGGGGGAAGGAAAAGGAGGGGAAAAGATGGAGGGACCCAAGGCTTGTAAGGAGCAGCATATTACCAGGACCAGAGACTTGAGAGTGGTGGATCTCTTCCGCTGAAGGAGCGAGGTTCTTGGCTGGAGACAGGAGTTTTTGCAGTTGCTCAGATCACGGCTGAGAGTCAGAGCACCATGGCTGGGGAAGTCTTGACTTCTCACTGCACAGTAGAAGTCACAGACAGCTCCTGTCCATAGACAGAGTTCCTGCTTGTTGCCCCGTGGCTTAGCAGCAAACTCTGGGATCGCTTGTGAGCAGGTCTTGCATGTAGGCACAAGATTGCCCGTAGGCACAAGACTGCCAATTCTCTGTCCAGTAGCCTCATTCTTTATAGTTGTATTTTCTTTGATCTATTCAAATCTCATTTTTTCCTGGGTCCCAAAAGGTGACAACTTGCTGCTACCTTCTGGACAATGTCTTTTAATTATCCAGGATATTGGCCAGTCCAGAGAGAGATCTGAATCTCATCTTCTGCAAACTGTGCGCTTAGGAAGTGGGGGGGACATTGCCAAAAGCAAATCTGCATCTCTGAGCTACAAATTGCATCTTCCCCGATTTGCCAGTCTGACCCCAAAAGGTGTTAAAGTGTTAGTAAGGTATGAATTAAAGTCTATAGGTGTTTTCTTAGGGTGGAATTTCTATAGATAGCAAGTGAATAATCCCCTTTGGGCATAGCAGAGCCATCATTGACAAAGATTAGCATAAACTTCTTGCAACAGGAAACAGTAGGTCAGCCTCTGGCCTCTTCCACAGACATTATCTGGTAGTGAGTTGCATTTTAGCATATGATTATCTCAGGCCTAGCTTTTGTGCCTTGTTGAGTATCCATTTCACAATACAATGCTGGATCGCCTCTTCCCTCACAGGTCAGTTGAGATCTGGGCTGTCAGTTCACCCTGAGCCCAAGCATTAATTCATTTCTTAATATAAAATGAAATAAGACACAGGCCTGAATTCCACATACTTCTGAGTTGGTACCTTTAAGTCTAAGGTTGGGGTACATACATTTGCCGATAACACTAGCTACCTGCATTTATTTTAAAAGTGAACCTCAAAATGCATGGTACAGATAAGGAGTGTACTTCTGTACCTGCATTCATTGTAACTATAATAGGGCAAGGGGGGACAGTCGTCTGGGGGCCCACTGCCTTGGGCCCCCCCCCAGAGGCAAATCACATGACTGACTCCCTACCTGGGCCTCCTTCAGTTGTATACATCCTCCAAAATTGATGTGAATGTTAAGACCTGGAGCTACCAGAACAGCATATCTTGCTCTAGTACCATTAAATGACTTGCATCGTCCACAATTTACAAAACCTTTTAAAAAACAATTTAGAATGATGTTCTATTGTGGCACATAGGTTTTTGCTATGCTTTTTATTACCACTATTCAGCCTCATTTAAGATTTCTTTACTTCATGAACTGAGGTGGGGGGGGGGCTCATTTTAAAATCTTGTCTCTGAGCCCACTCCAAACTTGCTACACCCCTGATTCTATTATTTATAAATAATGAACGTTATTAAATGTATCTGTGTACACTTTACACAGATTGTACAAGTGTTGACCATAACATCTGAATAGGGTTACTGACTGGAATGAAACCATATGAGTTCACAATTAGTGTATGATACGATGATTATAGTACTGCCCTTGACATTCCAAATGCAAATGTTTGCTGCACAATAATAATACAGGCTACACTTAACTGTTAAAACATTGTTGACTTATTTTGCATCATACCCCAGTGTTGTTTTTGAAAAATGTATTTTAGCAATTACTATATTTTGGAAATATATTCAGCTTTACCTGTCATAATTGGAGGATGATGAAGACAAACTGCTGGGAGGGAAGCCTAAAGATTCATCATGCTTCTGTGTGTGCTCCGCTATGCACATTTCACATGATGTATTTCCCTTAGATAGCATTTGTTTCCTGTTCACATGTGGGAACAAATTGTGATACTCTGCCATCCCTAGTGAGCATCCCAGCTTTAAAAGGACATTAATGAGCCTTCTACTGAATCAGTAGAGTTGATTGCTCATGCAAAATGGATTGCTCATGCAAATTGATTAATTCAAGGCATTTCCCTTTAGTTTGCAGTCTGAACGACACAGATGCAACAGTGAATGACAATTTTCCTTGTAAGATTTGAATAGTTATTGTATCTAAATAAATAAGATAATTGTGGTGCTTCACTGCATATTCATTTACTCAATCTTTATGATTATAATGTTATCCTTTGGATCAAAACTATAACTATACATGTCTGGAAGTATGATTCCAGATACCTCTCCTCCCTCTGGGGGCAGAATATGTACTTCCCCTTATTCTGGGATGATCTGGGGATGCCCTGCAACATGCTTCGCTCACCAAGCAAAGTTAGGTGTGTGTCTACAAATGATTGGACCTGCTCCATAATTGCACCTTTATTATAGGACTGCCACTGCCTCACAAGGAAAATCCATCAGACTATCTCACTGGTACATTTTTGGAACCTTATATGTAGATGATCCTTGGCAGCATTACGTCTTCTGCTCGTCTTTCTCTGCTGTCTGGCTTCTGTGTAGAGTTGTACTGTTTGCAGAGGCGTCACTAGGGGAGAGGGGGCCCTTGTTCATCCTTCTCTCTGGTGGGCCCGCAGAATGAAGGAGATAATGAAGAAAATAAGGAGGGGTGGAGCTGGAGGGCCCTCAGGAGCTGGGGGCCCATGCTCTTTGAACCTTTTCGCTCAGTTATAGCTATGCCCCTGACTGTTTGGAAAGATATAACATGTTATATTGTTTTGTCTATATATGTCCCTTTGAGAGGCATACTTTTGGGGAGCTGATTTAAAACAATGTGCATGGTAAATTGAGATGTTATGTACAATCCTTCTGAATACAGAAAGCAACATATAGGAGTTAAACAGATATTTCTTCAAATATCAGAGCCACAGAGGAGGAGCTATAATTGGGTGGCGAGGTCCAAAGAACCTGAGCCCCCAGAGTCCAGGAGCTGTCCTGCTGGCTGGGAACTGCCTCACTCCTTGCCCCTTCCAGCTGGCCAGGGCTCCCAAAGTCACTGCCGCTGCTGGCCACCTCCATGGCCCACCCAACTCAGAGGCCCATCCTCCTTCCAGCAACCAGGGCCTGCTGGAGGACACACATGTGCCCTACTTCCCAGTTGGCTTTTGGCCGATGGAAAGACGATGGGCCTGAGAGCCAGGTGACAGGAGGCAACCAGAGATGGTGGTGGTGGTGGAGGAGGCAGAGCTGATGGCAGGACACTGGCCATGTGGGCAGGCAGCCAGATGAAGGGGAAGCAAGCATGGGGAGAATGGGGGGGGCATGCTGCCCTGCCACAGGGGCACCACCATGAGGCTGCCCGTGTTTACCCACTCTCCCCTCGCTATTCCTCTGCCCCACCAGATTGTCCACATATGGATGTGCCACTCCTGTGCCAGGTGTGTTCTACACACCTGGTTATTCACACCAGGGCAAGCTTCTTCCAGATCTGATGTTTATGGAGCCAGCCTCTCTTGTCTGCTTTAGGTAGCATGAGGAACAGCACCACTCATGCTTCTGCTGCAAGGAATTGCAGATTTGACTCCTTAAGCATGCAGTGCTTCCCCATATAGCAGTGTTTCTCAACCTTTACAGTAAGTAGCAACTATCTCTGAACTTCTGAAAAAATGGGCTGAACCCAGTAGGGAGTTGCACGAACTGGTTTGGTGCTCCATTTCTGGAGCACTGAACTGGTTTAGAATGCCGGCATTTGGAGCGCCAGTTTGGAGGTGGGGGGTCCTTTATGGGGCAAGAAGGGTGCTCTTATCTGTCCCACCACTTTGTCCCCACCGGCACTCTCCCAAAAGTGTTGGCGTGGGGCTGCAGCGACATATCAGAAATAACACACACATCGGCCATTTCTGGTACGTCTGTGGCTTCAGGCAGGAATGTTAAAGCCCCACCTCAATGCTTTTGGGGATAGTGCTGGAGGCGGGAAAGTGCTGAAGCAGGTAAGGGCACCCTCCCTGCCCCTTACAGGAGCCCCTTCACCTCCCGGGAGTGCATAAAGCACCTCACTCCTCCCCCCACTGTTTTGCATGTAGGAAAGGGAAGATAGAGAGATGTGGGAAGGTTGTGTGTGTGTGTGTGTGTGTGTGTGTGTGTGTGTGTGTGTGAGAGAGAGAGAGAGAGAGAGAGAGAGAAAGAGAGAGAGAGAGAGAGAGAGAGAGAGAGAGAGAGAGAGAGAGAGAGAGAGAGAACGAACGTCTAGGCAACAACCAGCAGCAAAGACAAGCAGGCGCTCTTCCTTCCATCTCCCTCATTAGACTTCTTTCCCCTCTTCTCTCATCACGTACCTCCGGCCTGTGTCTTGCTTACCCAGGGGTCCACATACCACACATTAAGGAACTTTGCATAAAGTACAGGTGAAATATTACCCAGTAATGCAAGAAATGCTACCAGACCATTTCATAGTCTTTCGGCAGTGTTTATAAAGAAAACCCTAATGGATGTGTATCCTTTTTTCTTCTTTCTTTTTAACTGTATTATGCTAGGGTTCTAGTGTACAGGAAGAAAAAGCTGTTTTCAAGATTTCCAAAGCAAACAATTTGTAACTTCCACTCAAGATAACAGCTATGGTGGATTATCTCAATGTCTGTCTGTCTGATGTTTTCTCCTCACTGCTGTTTGTGCCATATACAAAGAGGCATGAGGGACTGATACAGAAAGTAGTTTAGCAATTTTACCATGGCACCACTTCTGACATGCTTGTTTGCTTCTCAGCTGGGCTGGGAATTAAACACCAGTTGTTTATTTGTACAAGGCTGTAGCTAGTAAAGATGTTAGTTATTTGATTCTCAGCAGGGCCTGGGAATGAAAATTGATAAATACATGTATTCTACTATTCAAACATTGAGAAGCTGCTTCATTTATAACTAGCATAGGGATGTGCAGACGTCTGTGCAAAATTGCATTAGTTTTTAAAAAACTCTATCTGTTTCCTTCAGAATCAAAATTCTGTGTATGTTTTCACCAAGCAATAGCCTCCAAATTCACCTTCAATCAACTTTATTACGGTCCAAGACCAGCATAAAATAGAAGAGTAGAGCATGTTTCAAAATAGTAAAGACAAATTATGGAACCATAAAACAATATTACTTTAAAGTTACTACTCTATAAGCTATATTATAATATTATAAAGCTGCTATCCTTAGAAGATAGGGTAACTATGAGATTATTAAACAGCTGTATTTAGAAAATTATGAACATATAAAATGCAAAATATATAAAATGCAAAAAGTGGTGGCTAAAACAGGGTGTATAAAATAAGGCATCTACATAGGAAAACTAAAAAAGTCATTGGTTTAAAACTATGCAGAGACGATGCAAGGGAATGGCCTGGTTGTCATAGCCCGGCAATTCCTACAAACTGCCACGCAGAACTTGGCAGCGTTAAACATGAAGGCTGGATCCTCATCCGAGAGCAGCAAGCTAGTGTAGACATGGTTCGGGCGGTCAGGGTACTTGCAAAGTAGTGGAAATATAAGCTTGGCTGGAATGTCTCTGTAAAGGGGGTGAAAGAAGAGTACATGTTCTGTGGTTTCTATCTCTCCAGTGTCACAGGGACAAAGTATCTCTGCAAGGGGGCAAGATCAGTGGGGAGTCCCGATTGGACACTATAGAGGAATTGCGCTAATGTCATGGCCTCAAATAATTGCGGGTACGTATTGGTCCCCTCTAGAACATAGGAATTTTAGGTGGAGCTCCTCTGAGCAGTGAGGGTAGCATGGTCGCAGTGGGCCTTTCTTGAGCCAGAGGGATGTAGGACCACTCCCAGATATTTGAAACTCGCAACCTGTTTGACCTTGTAGCCATTTATACTCCAAGGGCGGGTCTTGGGTCTTCTGGCGAAAGCCATAACTTTAGTTTTTTTCATAGTTGATTACTAGTTGATCATTCTTGCAGTATTGGGCTAGAGCCGTCAGCACTCTTCTGAGACCTATAGGTGTCCTAGAGAGGATTGCAGCAGCAGCATCCAAATTCACCTTATCTTAGCCTCATTCCTCCAATTAAAAATGTGCTGCTGTGCAGTGATGAAATCAGGCAGGAAGTCCCACCTCAAAGCCATCAATCACAATGGCTCCCCACTCCTCATGCTTAGAATAGAGAAGTGCCCTATCCATGATAGTGGACACTTCTGTAATTGCGGGTGGGAGCGATGCAGCTTCACAATCACAGAAGGGCCCACCATTATAACAAACCATTATAGACAAGCCACATTCTAAATATGAGCAGTGGGAAGCAACAGGGATTGACAGGGCATTTGCACCACTGTACATGATTTCAGTGGCACATTTTAACTGTCTAAATAGGACCCTTGTTTCAAGTGAAACTTGGCAGCCTTTGCATGAGCAGACCTCTTTAAGAAATTGCCTAAAATCTTAGGAGAAACTGTTTTACTTCACTCAAAATTCCTCTGATTTTTGAAGGGAAATAAAAAATCATGTGATCTGACCAGGAATCTCCAAACGGACCTCAAAATTCTGCTTTAGGTGAAATTTGGTAGCAGCTATTACAGCACTATCAAAATTTTGATCTCTCTGTTGTTCACAATGCCTGACTAACAAAGCAAGTGTATTGGGTGGGGGGTGTTTGTGGGAACACATCTTTTTGAGGAAGAAGGATCATCTCACATCATGTTGCTTTCAGGGAATGCAGGGTATATGCATGTGTTGCACTTGCACCATGTTTACACTCTTCCCAGCCAGGTGAGCTATATGAACTAGGGTTGACACCAAAATTTCAGAAAAGTGAAATCTGAAGTGCATGTTAGAATTTAAAAAAACCACTTATTTTAAAGAATACAAAGAATACAACAGAATAAACACAATACAGGAGTAGGGAAATCATACAGTACATATACTTAATTAAAATTACTCTCATAAATTAAATTCATAAGAAAACAATATTAAATACTTTACCTAATACTATTTTTAAAAATGCGGGGAGAAATACTAGAAATATGCAGTAATGATATGACACAGTAAACCAAGTTGTATACAATAAATACTAAACATTGTTAACACTTACCTACTGTATATACGTACAGTTCATTTTTTATATATATATATATATATATATATATATATATATATATATATATATATATATACACACACATACAGTGGTCCCTCTACTTACGAAATTAATCCGTTCCGAATGCACATTTGTAAGTCGAAAAGTTCGTAAGTCGAAAAGCGGTTTCCCATAGGAATGCATTGGGAATGGATTAATGTGTTCCGGAGCCTAGAAAAAAGACCCAGACCCCCAGTAAGGCTTGCAAACTGCACAGGAACATTTCTTTTCAAGAATAAACAGGCAGTAAACAGGCAGGCAAGTCAAGGAAACCGCATGTAAAATTCGTAAGTCGAGGAAACCCCATCTAAAAATTTGTAAGTCGAAAAAACCGCATCTAAAACCGGATCTAAAACTGCCGTTTGTAACTCAAAAAATACTTATGTCGAGTAGTTCGTAAGTCGAGGGACCACTGTATATATATATATTCAAACTTTCTGCCTTTTTCCCTTGTAACAGCAATAAAACTTAACAATGGCAACCACCTATTTTTAAAATAGATTTCTGTATTTTGGATTTTGCAATATTTTCTTTCTTGATGAAAATTTATCCTCTATTAATAAATCCCAAGTCTTATGAAGCCGTATTTTTATCGAGTGTTGGTTCTTTTGTTTGCAGTGTAAAGCAAGACAGGCTTTTGAGAATCTTCAAGGGAAGCCAGTCTGGCCCAAGGATTTTTATGCCCTAAGTGAAACTTCCCTGCCCCCATCTCCAGGGAGGCAAAAGACATGGAGATGCCCATCCTCCCTGCCACATATTCACTCGCTTGCCAACAGCCCCACTGCCCATTCACTCACCTGCCCATGACCCACAACTACTGCCACCCCCAACTCTTATCTGCCCACTCACTTGCCTACTCACTGCATCAACCATTGGCCTGGAAATGTGAAAAAGGGTACAAAATTAGACAAAAGAAAATACGGGAAAATGGATTCTAAATTAAGAACAAGAACTTGCAGAAGAACATGCACTGCAGAATAACTAGCCTCTTGAAGAGAAGACGTTCATGAACCATGGATATGAAGAGGCACATGCTTCCAAATCTAGGAAATGACTACAGCAAATGACTGCAGATAAGAAAGCCACACATCCTCAAAATTTTCTACTGAAATCCATCTGTTATTGCTTTGAAACAGTTTTCTCCCTTTCGTTTTTAATTTTATCACCAGTTTGCACCCAAGTTTGCTTGTTGCTCATATTTATTCATTGCATTAATGAACTAGTCTTTTATTGCAAAAGTAAATTACAGTCCGAATGGCAGGCTGGTAAATTGGTAAAAAACAACAGTATTTTGTTTCTTGGTTGGTACAATACCAAAACACATTTAAGAAAAAATACTGTTGTCATTAGAACACACAGACATCAGATGTAAATTCAGTCATTAGTAGATACGATCTAATGAATTTCAACAGCAATCCCACTAATTTCAGTAAACACTTCTTTTCGGGTTTCCAAGAGGACAGTTTTGTAAACTAATCTGGGGGATTATGAAAGGGGGTAGTTAATTGCATAAGATCTCCTTTGTGAAGAGAATGTATTAAAGGCAGTAAAATGTTGCCTACAATACCAATGAGGTTACTACTTTGGCATTTGCTGGAAAATTTGAAGCATTTATATGTTAGGAAGCCTTAAAAGCTATTACCCTTCCACATAAATGGCCAAAGGCAAAGCCGTGGCTTGAGGCCTTGTCAAATAGCAAGGCCATGGCCTGAGGCCTTGTCAGTTGGAGGTCATTGTATCATCCTTTCATTAAATTCTGAGTTTTATACACGTCTATTGTTTAATGCTTTCATTTTGCAACAATAGCATTTCTCCAATATAGAAAACAGTGGCTGACATCCTGACTTACAAAGAAGCCCTTCTCACGATCAGTGAGAAGAGCTACCCTCTTTTGCAGGGAGAAAGCCCCAAAGCACTTACCTCCCCACAGGCAATCAGAAAGACGTTGCTGGGTGGAGGCTGTCCTGCAGTCTTCCTGTGCTTTGCCTTGCCTCGCCCAGCAGCTCTGGGGGTCAGGCGCAGGGAAGCGCCGCCACATGATGCCCCACCTCCCAGAACCTCAGTAATACACCACGTGAATGTGTGGTGCATTTCGGGGATACTCCCTCCCCCTTCCTCCCCCCTGAGTGTGTCGGCAATGGCACAAGCATGTGGGGCATCCTGGAGAGACCCTCAGGGCCGGGAGGCTTGTTTCAGTCTCCTGCGGGGGGGTCTCCTCATGTGTTGCCATGGCGTGGAGCTGCGGCACAGCAATACACGATTAGAAAGACGAGGTTAACGGAGCGCTCACTCCGTTAACCTTGGCTAAGGGGAGGGGTACTTTGGAAGGTTTGCTGCCGGGAGTCATGCGGCTCCTGTGGCAGCAGACGATTGGCAAAAAGCAGGCTAGGCTCCCTTAGCCCACTTTTTGCCAATCGTGAGAATCTCCTCTCTGTCTGCATTTGGAGTGCTTCTAGGGATGCTCCAAGAGCCCTCATGCAATTCATCAGTCCTCCTGCACTCATGCTGTTGCACAGGAGTGCTAATAATTCTGAGCACTGTCCATGCTCCATATGCATTCTGTAAGAATGGAAACAACTCACTGAGGGCCCGCAATGTGTTGGCCTTAGGGCCCAAACTGCAAGGACGGGAGAAGCTGGGTGAGGGCTCCTGAGGCCCCCTCTAATGCATTTGCTTTGTTATTCAGGATGACAGACATTGAGCTGGGTCTCACAATCCGTGAGACACGGTTTAGTGAGCTGAGTGGGCAGGGAGCCCTGGGTGGCCGAATCGGCCACCCACACAATTGTCAGCTCCGTGACAGAGCCAGTGGGGGCTGGGGAGCTCGGGGACCATGCAGCCCCCGGAAGCCCTAGTATGCCCTGCACTAGCACGCAGGACATACTGGGGAGACCCCTGGAGCCAGAAGGCAGCTTTTTACCTCCCCTCTGGGGGTCTACTTGCAAGTAGCTACTCACGATCAGGGAGCCCAGTTTTGCAAAGCACTCGCTCCGCAAAACCGGGCTAAAGGCAAGGATACTTAGGCAGGTTACCCACCTAGGAACCACTGGGCTCGCAGCCAAGCCTGGTGGTTCCCACAATCGGGGAAAATTGGGCTAGTCTTTCCTAGCCCGATTTTTCCCGATTGTGGAAATAGCCCCATTGTGAACTACAGAGAGATCAAATGTCTGACAGTGCTGTTAAAGTTGCTACCAATTTCTCCTAAAGCAAACCCTGCTCACTGAGCAAAGAGACTCTTCTAAAGTGGCGATTCTCTTATATTTAGCAGGGGGATAGCAACTGGCCCTATCAAATCCCAGCAAAGCATCCCTCCAGTGGCTGTTGCTGGTATCTGCCTTATGTTTCTTTTTAGATTGTGAGCCCTTTGTGGACAGGGGACCATCTTATTTATTTATTTATTTATTTATTTATTTATTTATTTATTTAAAGCAGAAATTTTAGGTCAGCTTGGAGATTCCTGGTCAGATGATTTTTTTACTGTCCTTCAAAAATCAGAGGAATTTTGAGAGGAGCTAAACAGTTTTTGCTAAAATTTAAAGCATTTCTCAAAGAGGTCTGCATATAGGTAGGTTGCCAAATTTCACTTGAAACAAGGGCCCCATTCATACACTTTGAAATGTGCCACTGAAACAATGTACAGCATCGCAAATGGGTTGGAACCACCTCACCCTGTCAATCGCTGTTGCTTCCTGCTGCTCATGCTTAGAGTATGGTTTGTCTGAATAGGGAAACACCCTATCCATAATGGTAGGCACTTTTGTGATTGAGAGGCTGGATCGCCCCCACCCGCAATTACAAAAGTGCCCACTCTCACAGACAGCGTGCTTCCCTATTCAGAGAGACTGCCCAATAACATGTGGTATGAGTAGCATCTATTATCAAGTGGAGGTTTGTATGCATGGTGGAGTCTCTTTGGATGAAAGTTTGCAGACAACACACTGAGCCTGGTGAGTGTGTGAATGAGCACCAGTTTTATAGGCTGCCATCCCCACTCTTTAGAACATTCAAAGCTGTTCTTTGCATACATAGCGAAGCTCTTCTCACGATCCATGAGAAGAGCTTCTGTTGGGCTTGCAGGGGGAGCGGGCTTAACCCGCTCTCCCCACAGATGAGCAGCTTCTTGTAGCTGGGTGGCTGGATTGGCCACCCACACGGCTCCTGGCTCCATCACAGAACTGGCGGGGGCTGTGGGGATCAGGGGGACTGTGTGGCCCCCAGAAGTTCCAGGATACCCCACACAAGTGCATGGGGCATCCTGGAGAGACTCCTGGTTGGGGGGGTCTACTCATGTGTTGTTGCGTGCCACGGCGACACACAAGCAAAATATCGAGGTTAACAGAGCGCTCGCTCTGTTAACCTCATTTAAGGGGAAGGGGAATTAGGCAGACTAGCCTCCTTGGGAGCACTGGGCTCGCCTGTGAGCCCGGTGGTTCCCATTTTTTTTATTTTATTTTATTTATTTATTTATTTATTTATTTATGCATTTTTATACTGCCTTTCGTTAAAAGATAGCCCCAAGGCGGTTTACAAAAGTTAAAAACATACAATAAAAACACAATAAAAACATCATGCTAAAAGTATAAAAACAAATAAAAACAGGCATAAAACAATACAACAAATAAAAACACCCAGAAGCAGCAGTAAAAACGATTATGCAAAAGCCTGGGTAAAAAGCCAAGTCTTTACAAGCTTTCTAAAAGCCGTGATGGAGTCCGAGGAATGAATGGCCACTGGGAGATCATTCCAGAGTCTGGGGGCAGCAACAGAGAAGGCCCTGTCCCGAATGCACGACAGCCAGGCCTCTCTCATTGTCGGCACCTGGAGCAGGGCCCCCTCAGATGTCCTCGTCAAGCAGGCAGCAACCCTTGGGAGCAGGCAGTCCCTCAAATACCCATGATCCCTGGAAAGCGGGCTAAGCTCAGCCCGCTTTCCAGTGATCATGGGGATAGCCTCTCTGTATTTCAATTCACAAGTAAAGGAGAAAGTATAGGAGAAAGCACTAGGGAAATTCAGACTTATCTCATGGAAGTCTCCTCTTAGCCAACCACACAGGCCTGATTCCTTCCTTTATTGCTTCAATGCAAATATTGTATTCTTCGAAAATGAGTTCTATATCTGGTCCTGCTACCTCAAGTTCCATTTGGATTGGAACAATCACATTCTAAGCAAAGCTAGTTCTGCTTGGTGGGAGTGAAAGATGAAGCTTAGCTTCAGTACTAGGCACAAACTATGCCTAGTACTGGTCCCAATGAGATGCTCCTTTCCTCTCTGCTTGTGCTGGATGCAGATGGAAGGGACTTCTTCTTTCTACAGAATTCCAAAGCAAACATACGAAGTTTGAAATACATGGGATAGTTGTAACTGGTGATCTGGGTCTTAAGGTGTTCCCAGATCCCTTGTTCTTGTGCTGTTGAAGCTGCGGTGATGGCCAAGAGGGCTTTACACCTGTTCCATCTGATGAAAAGGCTGAGAGGTTTTCTGTCAGGACAAGGCCTAGCAACTATCATCTGTGCATTTGTGATCTCAGTTCTTGACAACAAAACTCGATACCAGTTTTGAAACAGTAGCTGATGCATAAGACAAGAGTCTGCCACCTAATGCTTTTTTTAACCATGAAAAACAGTGTGCTGCTCTTGCTCCTGAGCAAAAACTAAAGGGTGGGGGAAACCAGAGACAGGTACTCTATATGGATAGTCTTGGGCAGAGAGAAAAGTAAAAAAAACCAAAAAAAACCAGCCAAACAAAAAACCCTGCAGACAATGAAACACGTATAGAATTCTGGCAGCTGCATACTTTTAAATTATATAAGAGTCTTTTTGATAAATTATTTTGGTCTTCAGGAATGATGAGAGTTATCTAGAAAAAAAAGAATCCCTACAACAAATGTGCATACAATTTATACAATAAAAGGAACAGATGTCAGTATGTTTGAAGACTTGTAACTGGCAAACTGGATCCAAAGAAGGAGAATGGTGCTTTATGCTAGGATTATTTCCCTGACAGCTTTGTTTACTACTACTACTACTAATTATCTCTTGTTTACACAGTCAGACAGGTGTTATTGACTGGTTTGTTTTATCCAGACATCGAGTCCTTCCCAAGGACCTGGGATGGCTAAATTTTATTGTCAATTGTTATAGATATCGTCGCAGAATATACCTGTAGGCTGTTCCCAGTAAAGCTGCTTTTTGTAATTGGGTGATTTCTGTGACCCCTATGGTGTTGAGGTGCTCTTCAAGGTCTTTTGGAACTGCACCCAGGGCACCAATTACCACTGGGATTATTTTGGTCTTTTTCTGCCACAGCCTTTCAATTACAATTTGTAGATCTTTGTATTTGGTGCTTTTTTTTCTCTTTCTTTTTCTTCTATTCTGCTATCCCCTGGTATTGCTATGTTGATTATTTTGACTTGTTTTTCTTTCTTCTCGACTACAGTTCTGTCTGGTGTATTGTGTGGCAGATGTTTGTCTGTTTGTAGTTGGAAGTACCATAATATTTTTACATCTTCATTTTCTTCAACTTTTTCAATTTGATGGTCCCACCAATTCTTGGCTACAGGTAGCTTGTATTTTTTGCAGATGTTCCAGTGTATCATCCCTGCTACCTTGTCATGCCTTTGTTTGTAGTCAGTCTGTGCGATCTTCTTACAACAGCTGATCAGGTGGTCCACTGTTTCATCTGCTTCTTTACAAAGGCGGCACTTGCTGTTTGTTGTAGATTTTTCTGCTTTTGCTCTTATTGCATTTGTTCTTAGTGCCTGTTCTTGTGCGGCCAGTATTAAACCCTCTGTTTCTTTCTTCAAGTTGTCAATCTTAAGCCATTGCCAGGTCTTGGTGATGTCTGATTTTCCACTTATATTGTGCAAATATTGACCATGCAGGGGCTTATTTCTCCATTTTTCTGCTTGGTTCTTGACTTGTTCTTTCTTGTAGACCTGCTTTGTTTCATTGGTGTTGAATAGTTTCGCGTTATTGACCATCCTAAGTGCATCTTCACTGTCCTTGATATATTCTTCAAGGCCTCTTTTCTCCTCCTCTACTGTTTGATGGACTTGCAACATTCCTCTTCCACCTGAGCTGCGAGGGAGGTAGAGCCTATCGACATCACAGCGGGGGTGCAGAGCATGATTGATGGTCATGATTTTCCTGGTCTTACGATCTAGCGTCTCTAGATCTGCCTGGGTCCAGTCTATTATTCCTGCAGTGTATCTGATAACAGGTATAGCCCAGGTGTTTATGGCTTGTGTGGTGTTCCCGCCATTGAGTTTGGACCTGAGGATTTTTCTAACTCTCCTGATGTATTCACTTCCCATTTTTCTTTTAACTTCAGTGTGTGCGATGTTATCAGCCTGGAGAATGCCCAAGTATTTGTAAGGTTCTTTCTCTTCCAGGTTCTTGATCTTGCTTCCACTGGGCAGTTCTATTCCTTCTGTTTTTGTTATTTTTCCTCTGTTCATTATTAATGCCGCACACTTGTCTAGTCCAAACTCCACTGCTATATCACTACTGAATATACGGACAGTGTTTAGCAGTGATTCGATTTCTGACTGGGACTTTCCAAACAACTTCAGATCGTCCATGTACAGCAGATGGTTGATTTGACTTGATGTTTTAGATGTTTGGTATCCGAGGCCTGTTTTGTTTAGTATTTGTGAAAGTGGGGTCATGGCGATTACAAACAATAGAGGGGATAGTGAGTCCCCTTGGAAAATGCCTCTTCTAATGCTAACCTGTCCAAGTGCCTCGCCATTGATTGTTAACTGTGTACTCCACCTGCTCATTGTTTTTTTAATAAATATCTGAATGTTTTTGCTGACACCAGTTGTTTCTAAACATTTGAGTATCCATGTGTGAGGCAATGAATCGAAGGCTTTCTTGTAGTCAACCCATGCAACACTTAGATTGGTTTTTCTTATCTTGCAATTTTCTAAAATCATTTTGTCAATCAGCAGCTGGTCTTTTGTGCCTCTGGTGTTCGGGCAATTTCCTTTCTGTTCAACTGGAAGCTGTTTGTTAGTTAATAAGTGTTGCATCACTTCATCTGCTATTATTCCAGTTAATAATTTGAACATGGTTGGCAGGCAGGTTATCGGTCTATAATTACTTGGAACTGCACCTTTTGCTGGGTCTTTCATGATGAGATGAGTTTTCCCAGTTGTTAGCCATTGTTCAATATCACCGCCTTTCATAATGTGATTGAACTGTTTTGATAGTTGTTTATGAAGGCTTGTTAGGTGTTTAAGCCAAAAGCCATGCAGTTCATCGTCGCCTGGCACAGTCCAATTTTTTATTTTCTTTGCTCTTTCACTTATTAATTCTGGTGTTATTATTAGATCTTGCATTTGTTGGTTACATTTTTTGACCTCTTTCATCCAGCCTGCTTTTTTATTATACTCTATTGGATTGTCCAATAATTTCCCCCAGAATTGCACTGTTTCTTCTTTATTTGGTGTTTCTACGTTTCTTGCAGTTTCTCCTTCTAGGCTTTGGTAGAAGCGTCTCTGATTCGACTGGAATTGGAGATTCTGCCTGTGTTGTGTAATTCTGGCTTCATATCTGCTAATCTTCTTTGACACTGCTGTTATTTTCTGCTTTATTATTTCCAGGACTTCTCTAATTTTCCTTGAATCTAGGTGGTATTTTTGGATCAGGTACTGTTTGTTGTTTTCATTCTTCAGCTTCTTGTCTCTCATATCTTTCAATTTACTAGCATCTGATCTAAGCCTGGAGATTTTATTTTCTAATCTAATCTTCCATTTACAGTAGGTGATGTACTGCTTTCTTTTTTGACAGGTCCACTGATCTTATATCCGAGCTCTTGTGTTGTTATTGTTGCTGCACTGTACATTAGTTGGTTTGTTTCTTGCAAATTATTGGTTGTTATTTCTGCAAGTGCAGCATTGACATCTTTTAATGCCTGAGCAAGTTGTTTTTTGGCAACTGTTTTTAGAGCAGGAAGTCGAACCCTGGTGGTTGTTTGGTTCATGTGCTCAGTTATTTTTTGCTTTAGTTCTTGTTGCTTTTCTGTTAAACGGCATTTGGGTTTTTGAGGTGAAGGCAAAGGGGAGGTTGCCTGGTTTTGATTTTGAAACAGTTCAGCAACAGTGGCATCCTCTATTTCCAACACCTCCTCCACCTGCGCCTGAGCAACTTCTTCAATTGGTGATAATTCTTCTTCCATATCTTGAGCCTGTGTTGCTCTTTGCAGTTCTTCCAGCTCAACTCCTGTGAATACTTTATTTCTTATTATGAATCTTCTCTGGTCTGCTAGCCTTTGTTCTGTTATTTCTGTATCTGGATGCCTCTCTTTCCAAATTTGGTACATTCTTTTTAAATAACCTCTTCTAGTTGGACTAGACTTGTAATAGCAGATCATTATTTCCTTGTTGGCATTTTTCATATATTTTTTTCGGTTAAGCGACATTTCTTCCAGTAACTTTGCTGTCTCCAGCCCTGGTTGCTCAACTGAAGATCCTGAGTCCTGTTGCCCACTTGCCACCAGATGTCCAGGGACTATAGCATCTGGCGTGGTCCTTGTTGACCCGGGTGACGACCGATCCGGTATAGATTTATTAAAGTTACGTCTCACCATATTGTTGATGGGAGAGGCACTCTTTGTCTGGCTCCTCTGGTGAGACCTGTCCAGTATGGTTGGACCTCTGGCATAGCTCTCACCTTCATCAGAGCACACAAGCCCCACAACCACGCCAAGGTAGTGCCTCACTGGGGGTTGTTGTTGTTGTTGTTGTTGTTGTTGTTATTATTATTATTTATTAATAATAATATACCACTTTTCAACAAACGTTTGCAAAGTTGTTTACATACAAAAATAAATGGAAAATGGAAATTAAATGTGTATGTGTATCTACCTGCAATTTTACCTGTAATTTGAATCTACCTGTAAACAAAGAAAGGATGCTAATACTGTGTATATCAGTGTATATGGGTCTTTGGGGGAATAACAAAAGCCCTGTCTGTGCAGATACCTTTGGAAGGCAGGCCACAGAGGGAGTCACCCCTTTCACCAATTTATTTGAAATCTGTTTGGTAGCAGGCACCCATTGGGACACTACCACTTGACCCACTCCTCTGCCCCCCAAACCCCTTTTCTGTCCCAAATCTGCCACAAAGACATGCCAACTTTTTTTTTTTAAAATCCCTTTGCCCAATTTCTTTGAAATATGAGTGGCAGCTTCCTTGCACACATTGGGCACTACCACCCACCACAACCTGCTCTGGGCCACCCTGGTGTGTTTTTATCCATGTATAGTTTTTCTGTTTTTGTATATTATGTATTTTAATATCAGGCGGTTTATATATTTTTAGCTAAATACTTTTAACTTATTTTTATTATGTGTTTTAACTTTTGTAAACCACCTTGGGATTTAATGAAAGGCCGGTATATAAATCTAACAATCACTCAATCAATCAATAAGTTTTTGTTGAAGTTGGTGCATCTTTAAGCTTTTCCCCCATAGGGAATAATGGGGATTTCAGCAGCCCCATAACTCCACTTGGGGGGCACCAGGGTAGCCCAGAGCAGGTTATGTTGTAGTGCACATAGGGTGCCAACCACCCCCACAGTGGGTGGTTTAATAATACACTGCTCTAATAAGTATTTCTTTGCACAATGACTTAAAAGGTTTTTTTTAAATTTAAAAAACACACCAAAACCCCTCTTAGTCTTTAGTCTGTGTATCTTAGTCTTTAGACAGTGTATCTGCTTACCTACTTACACTTCCTACTTTGATTTCAGCAGGAACTGCTAACAGCAGAGAAAGCAAACATGAAACTGTGGTTTGCACAATTAGGACTCTGGCATAGCTGGCATTGTTGAACTACCCAACCATGATTATCTAATGGACATATCACTTACAGAATTATTAAGTGAAGCAAGAACAGGTATAGTTCAGCCAAAGTTAGTTGTGGCAAAGTCTCTGTGCAGTGCCCCACACGCCTTGCCTGCATCTCCTTGATGTGTCTAGATATGATCCGACTGAAGACAGACAGGATCTGAAACCAGAAGGACACATGTTGACATGGAGACATATCAGCCCCTGAAGCTAACATCAAACAATGCTTGGGGATTTTGGAGGGTAGTTTTTTTTTAAAAGGGTACCCCGCTAACTGAGCAAAAAGACACAAAGAAGTGGTGATTCTCTTATATTTAGCAGAGGGGAAGCAACTGGCCCTATCCAACCCCAGCACAACATCCCTCCCATGGCTGATGCTGGTGTCTACCTTAAGTTTCTTTGTAGATTGTGAGCCCTTTGGGGTCAGGGGACCATCATATTTATGTATTATTTATTTTCCTATGTAAACCACTTTGATTGAAGAGCGGTAGATAAATATTTGTCATCGTCATCATAGTAGTGGTAGAAACCCATTTCACTTTGTTGGTAATGTTGCCTCCAGGAACCCAACTGGAGGCTGGGGAACCCAACACTGGTGGGTTTAGGAACCGGCAGTTTGCACCAACCTTAATTGCTGTTGGTTATCTGAACCCAATTACTGAGAATCCAGAGTGCAAGGCCTTCTGTTTTCAAGCCTCTACGCATTGCAATAAAATTAAAATAAATTACTCCCAAAAGTGGTTTTTTTCTGTCACCGCCAGTGGTTTAGTGGCAGGCTGGACACCTACAACATCTGAAAAGGATGATGAAATAACCAACTTGAAAACTTTTTTTGTTGAAAATCAGTATATAAATATTTAATAATAATAATAATAATAATTAATAACAACTAATCTCAACAGCTTTTATCTCCTGTTTTGCCTCCTAATTCAAACATGCATGTGAATCATTTGATAACCACAGCACCAATGTGAATGTGTCAAAACAGAGTTTTTGTATCATACCACTTTGAAGAATGCTTTTCAGCAGAGTCAATTCACATATTCAGTTGTGGTAAAATGCCAAGTAATCAAGAAATCAGAAATCAAAGGATGAGCATCTATGTGTAAGTAATTCCAGCTTCTGTGTTTGAGAGTTGAAACAGAATTGCTATCCTCCTCAGTGTATCAGTGTGTTTTAGTTTTAGCATACTAATTGATGTACAGTCATTATAATGTGGTTTGAACTACATTACTTGATGGCATAATTATACTAAATAAAGCATAGAAGGATCCTCCTACAAGGCAAAGATAAGATGGGACAATATGCAGAGTGACTGGCTTTCAAGAATTTTGAGGGTGCTACAAAGCCATATTAATTGTTCTCTCTTATAGTTGTTCAAGTTTCGCTTTTTAGTGATGTAAAGTGCAGCCATTAACTATGAAAGAGAACTACTTAATTTTTATGTGATTATTGGTTAGCAGTATTAAAACACACAATCAAAACTCCACTGGGAGCAATGTCAGTCTTAAATACTTAATGTATGGCTTAACCTATGAGGTGAGACTTCAGCAAACTCAGATGTTTAATCTAGAGAAGAAAGACTGAGGGATGAGGGATTATAGAAAAGGCTGCCCTACTAACATGATTTACATGTTTCACTGAGGCTTCTTAATTAGCCATCATTAGCCTGAGCTTTAATGGCATTCTGACCAGTCTTGTAGTCTAGATTTTAAGATACAAGATTCTCCCTTGAGGTGTAAAATGAAATGTAAAGAAGCTTCTGGATAACTGTTCAATTTATGTTCGAACTGCAGGGCCAGCAGTTTTGAATTAATGAAGCCACAAATACACATGAGTCACTCCTCATCAGAGCACTACACATAATGTCTCATTGGATGCATCTGATACCACATCTACTTTAGGGATTATTGGAATTGGTTGGTTTTGCTCAGGAAAGCAGAATAAAAACAAACCATTAAGACTATTCACACCATGGAGGAAAACCGGGCTAAGGGAGCCCAGCCCAGTTTTCCTCCATTGTGGGAACCAGCGGGCTTGCAGGTGAGCCTGGGGGTTCAACAACAGCTAGTCTGCCAAAGCAGCCCATCCTTTAAATGAGGTTGGTGGAGCGAGTACTCCACTAACCCCATTTTTAAAATTGTGAGTCACTGCAGTGTGGCTCCACACCATGGCTACTCATGAGGAGACGCCCAACTAGGAGGCTACCACGAGCCTCCCAGCATCAGGAAGCTCCCCAGAATGCCCTGTGCACTCACTCATGCAGGGCATTCTGGAACTTCTGGGGGCTGGGCAGCCCCCTACCCCTGCCGCCCCAACCAGCTCTGTGACAGAATGGATTCTGTATGTTTCAAGGCCCTAGGAGGACAAGGAGTCTGTGCCATCCACAGACAATACTATGCCTTTTCTCACTTGCCTGAAGGCCTCCAGCAAACAAATGGTGCAGTGGCAGTATGCCAGAAACCCAGAGCATGCAAAGCAAGCCACAGTGTAGCCTGGCAGCATAACATCCCAAAGCTACTCTAGGTGCTTCCTCAGATGCTCAGAGGCCTCCAACATGGTTAAGGAATTGTATAGTCACTTCTTACGGTGCTAGAAACCTTGAGCATACAAGGCAGGGCCTAGCATATTGGTCTAAGAGTACCTTTAAGCCATAATAGTCAAGAGTTGAAGGCACCAAGACCTGTATCATAACAAACCTTCTCAGGCAAGAGAGTCACTCCACCAGCACTGCACAAAGGTGGGCAGCGGGCAGGCTCAAAGAACAACGATAGTCCCATTGAGCACCCTGGGCCATCAGCAACTGCCTGAGGGTTCCAGCCCCTGGCACTGGCCTTGGTATCAATACACATCAGTCAGCCATTTCTAGAAATCAAAAGGATGTGTGCTTTTGACAAACATATCTCATGCATAGGGCCAGGTAATAGTTCTAACAATAGCACCCCAGTAAGTAAAACTAGCAAGGTGGCCAGAGATAGAAGTGTTCTTTGGAATATTCACATCTAGTTTGAAACACGAGAGGAGGGGGAGACTTCTGCTCTTTCCTCCCTCCCAGAGTGGTGTCCTTGATTTCTTTTGTTAGTAATACATTTACTAGGATAAAATTGTCTTGATCGTGACCTTTGTGCACTGAGGTATATCAGTGCATTTAAATCAGCTGTAGAGAGAAGATTTCTATTCCGTCTAAAACACTGAAATTTATCCCAAGGGATGATTATATATTCCAGTTGATGACTCTTTAGGCTTCCTCTTATTTTCTTTAATTAGGTCTATTAGTTGCACAACATTGCTTTGTAGGCTAATTTCTGTCAAAACTAAATTTGTATTAGTGCTCTCAAATAAAATGAAGGCTACTTATCTATGGGATTTTTTCACTATTTTAGGGAGTGGTAAGGTACACAACACATTAAAAAAAACAAACCCTTCAGTAAAAAGAATTGGAAAGGGGACACAAGCCATTGGCTTGTATTTATTCTGAAAATGGTAATGCTTGACCAAATTAATGGTATGTAAGCTGTAGTTTACAGCTGTAGTGGCTAACGTAATTTCACAGTTAAATTTGATAAAGTAATTTAAAATATATTATGACTGCAAAAGCAGTATCTTGGCAATTAAAGGTTGAAAACAATAACAAAGGGCTATTTTCAGAGGCTAATACATTCAGGCAAAACATTAAAAAAAAAGGGGGGGGGGACAAGCCAATCCAACTGAGTTGAATATATTTCCAAATAAATTCCAATGCAATAATTACTGTATTGTATAATATAATCCAAGCTTGTAACCTGCCATGGCTGTTCACTTGTAACAATCCCATCTAAGTGACCAGTCCAAGGCTTTTAATGGGGAATGGTTGAAGGAGTGAGGTCTGTTCAGCCTGGAGAAAAGAAGACTAAGGGGACATGTTATTGTTGTCTTCAAATATCTGATGAGGTATCAGATTGAGGAATGAGCAGATTTGTTGTCTGTCGCTGTTGGTCTGTTGTCGCTGGCAGGACAATGGGTTGAAATGATGAAGAAGCAGATTTAGGCTTGACATTAGGAAGAATTTCATCACTGGAAAAGCTCTTTGACAATGGAACAGTCTGCCTTCTGCAGTCATGGGGCATGGGCTCTCCTTTACTGGAGGTTTTCAAACAGAGAGGCTGGATGGTCATCTGTCAGACAGATGTTTCTTGCTCTAAGCGGGGAATTGAACTAGAAGGCTTCCAAGGTCCCTTCCAACTCTAAATGCTAAGCTTTTTTGAACTGGAGAAATATAAATCCCACCTCCCTCCCCCGTGTGTCACAAATGGCTTTCAGTGACGCTGTCCACACATGCAGCCATGAGTGGGCTAAGGCAGCCAAGCCCGCTCTTGTTGGCTGCATGTGTGAAACACTCCTGGTTTGTGTGAAACAAACCCACTTAGGGAGCACTCTGCTTAGCCAGACTTAAGGGTACGAGCACACCCTTAACTTGGGCCAATTACTCATGTGTTGGTGCCATGTGATGCTGACACAGGAGCAGGCTCGCAGCCACTTGTGTGGTGCATTATGGGATTTCCAGGGGCCGGGACAACACATCCCAGCTCCCAAACTTCCGCACCCGGGGGAAACATTGGACCAGTAGTGGAGCCAGGCCAGCTGTGGCCCATGTCCGGCTGCTGCAGCCCCACTCGCTCCATCCCCCACGTCTGACATCAGATGTGGGGGTTAGCCACACCCCCACATTCTGATGTCAGACATGGGGGGCATGGTCTGGCTCCCGAACGGGGCTGCGCGGCCACATTTGGGAGTTGGATCCGGGCCAGTGCTGTGTTCACAGTGTGGCCAGAAGTGACTCTCCCTCAGGGAGGGAATGCAGCGCTGACCATTTAACTCCCAAATGGGGCTGCGGGGGGAGGTGTCAGGGCTATGAGGCACGGCCCCTGAGGGGTGGCAGCCTGGGTTCTTTGAACCCAGTAGCCCAATAGTGGCTACGCCCCTGCATCGGACCATCTGGTCACAAGGGATCACCCTATTCCATTGGTGGCTTACAAAATTAAAATTGAATAATACATTCATTTAAACAACCAAAACAGCAGAAAACAGCCAATGCATCAAACGATATCCAGTCACTCAGGGCCAATTCATATTATTGTTTCCTAACCATCTGCTCAGCACATGGTCGGAAGCATGTATACATGCTTATCCACCTCCTAGTGTGCCAGACCTCTGCCCCTGTGAGTACATGTTGGGCAGAATATCCAAATTGTACCTAATAGTGTGTCCAAAATACTACAGTACATTCCTATTTTAGCCACACAGTTAGGTGTGATTCAGATCTTTCACCCCCACCACAACTATCTACTCTATGCAGTTATGAAATGCCAGGTGTTGTTGTTGGTGGTGGTGGTGGTGGTGATGGTGGGTAGATGTGCACACACTTCATCCTTGTTGCACACTGGGGCTGGGCGAGCGAAGAATGTCCTCATTCAATGGTTAAAATCATAAATATGAACACACATTATTATTCATTATTTTCCATCTCATTCTTTGGCTTTCACACAGTATGCTGTGGATATTTCCTAAATAATCATGGACGAACTTCCCCTTGTTTTACATAGGAACATAGGAAGCTGCCTTCTACCAAGTCAGACCATTCGTCCATCTAGCTTAGTATTGTCTACGCTGACTGGCAGCCACTTCTCCAAGGCTGCAGCCAGAAATCTCTCTCAGACCTATCTTGGAGATGCTAGGGAGGGAACTTGTAACCTTCTGTTCTTCTGAGAATGGCCCTTCCCCTAAATGGAATATCTTACGGTGCTCACATGTAGTCTCCCATTCAAATGCAAACCAGGATGGACCTTGCTTAGCATTGGAGACAATCCATGCTTGCTACCACAAGACTTTTTTTTTTCATAATAACCTCAGTACTTGCCAGATTTCTTGGTCACCTCTTAAAGGTAAAGTGTGCTGTCAAGTCGATTTCGATTCCTGGTGCCCACAGAGCCCGGTGGTTTCCTTTATCCTCTTGCACAGTATCAGATGATGCCTTTCAGCATCTTCCTATATCGCTGCTGCCCTATACAGTACCAGCGGGGATTTGAACCGGCAACCTTCTGCTTGTTAGTCAAGCATTTCCCCGCTGCGCCACTTAAGGTGGCTGGTCAACTCTTAGGAAAACTCAACCCCCCCCCCCAAATTCTCTTTCTGATTCCTAATATGAGCTTAGGATAATTCCTTTCATCTCCCCAGCTCTATCTTTCCCCAACACTTATGCTTACAAGTGGGTGTGTTGGACTGGTGGCCAGGCGGGCTGCATCAAAAGCCATTGAGGAGGACTGGTGAAAACCTAATATTTAAGGCCTGGATTGTATTTAAGACAATATATGTTCTTAATGCCACAGGAATCAATGGCTGGCATATTCTGCAGTGAAAGATGAGCAATACAGGCCCAACCATACTGCTGCAGTACTCTAACACATGTGGTGACACTGCGGTGCAAGGGTTGTTCGGGTACAGCTCACTCTTGCACAATCGCTGGTCATGCGCGACTTGTGCATTACTCCCAATGCAAGTACTGCATGACTTGCAATCACTCAAGGGTGAGCTTACCTGGAAACAGCCCTCTTCCACAGCACAGTGTCACCATGTGAATCCCAGGCAGTGCAGGCAGGTTTGCACCATCCACATGTCACTGTGGAATATGTTGGCCAATAAGCCTAAGCATACTTAATTCTGCTAATGAGTACTCAAGGCTTTACGAAAGCACTAAATACAGAACTGCTTGTATTAAATCAAGAAATCATTGTTTCAATTTGGGGAAAAATATTTTTGTTTCATTTGAGTAATTATGAATGTGACAATATGATTTCATTTGAATTCATGAGGACATCAGGAGTTAATTTCTATTCAATTAAAACAAAAGTTTGTAGTGCCATTTATCACCTGCTACCTTTTAAAAGAATTAATCATAAAATAATGATTGCTTCATTTTAAAGTCCATTAGGAATGATTAATGAATTCATATTTGCTCTTGTTTCCCTCCCTCAAAGTCATGTAGTATAGTGTAGAAGTATTCACAAATTGCCGGCACCATTCAAATCTGAAATTCTTGTTGCCTTAATTCTAAATTTCCCAGATTTTTTATAGCTGAGGCACACATTTTTCCTGAATTAATTATGGAGGCACACTACAGTTTTATACACCAAAATGTTTACTGTAAGAAATTGATAAGTTACGTTGTAGGCAGGTACAAGCGTCAGCATGGTGTAGTGGTTAGTGTGCTGGAATCAGACCGGGGAGACCCAAGTTCAAATCCCCATTCAGCCATGATACTTGCTGGGTGATTCTGGGTCAGTCACTTCTCTCTCAGCCTAACCTACTTTACAGGTTTGTTGTGAGGAGAAACTTAAGTATGTAGTACAGCACTCTGGGTTCCTTGGAGGAAGAGCGGGATATAAAATATAAAATTAAAAAATTAAAGTGCCTGTATACATCCTTCTAAGGCAGTTCACATGATCAAAAAGTGAGTAGGACAAGTGCCCTATCCAGCTTTGGGAGCTGTGCATGCTCCCAGTTTTCAAATGTGTGTGAGCAAACAACTAAGTAGGAGAGCAAAGTGATCATGTGTGAGAGAGGAGCTGAGTAGGATGGTGCTCATACCCAGCATTTTAATAAGGTGGGAAGAAAAATCATCCTACCCAGCTCCTTTCTCACACATGATCACTCAGTTCCATCAGTTTATAAGTCATGGCAGGGCCTTTTTTTTTTTTTTTTTGCACAGGCCTAAAAATCAGAATACAAAATGGATAGCCCTGAAACTTATAAAGTGCAACAGGAACCTATTTTACTAAGAACATCCTGATAAAAGATGTAATCATTTAAAAAATATATATATATTATTGAGAACACATATATAAAATAATGGTAAAAGAGCCTTCCACACTTTTGCATTGATTGATTGATTGCCTGGCCTGACAGTTCTAGGCTATAATTTCCAGGTATGCTGAGTACAGCTAAATCCACTACAATCTAAATACAAAACAAAAACTGTGGGTGATGTTTATGATACAAGCTATGAAAATGAAGAAGGAAAGGTCAGAGAAGCAAATCATGTAGAGCAGAACACCTTTTCTTCAGAAGGGTGCTTTAGGCTAATGGGAACTCTTGGTTATTTAATGTATTTATTTTTAACTGCACACACTATGAAAATTGTGAGTTTGAAAACCACATAGATTCTTCAACTGTGTATGAAGGTGAGGGGAATCACAGTTCATGGACGCTGTGATGTTCTTGCATTGTTCCCATTCCTTTCAGTAGCACAGGGATGAACAGATCTCTGTTCCCATTCCATTCAGAATTTGCTCCATTTCCTTTGACTTCTATTCCACTCTTTTCTGTTAAAATCCCCTGTGTTTTTCCCCTCACCAAAAAGCTCATGATCAGTATTTAAATAATTATTGCATTATGCACCCCCGCTTTCCCCCATGTATTTCCTCTATAAATGAGGGGCAGGCCTACCATGAGGTGACATGAGGCAGCTGTAGATCTTGGCAGATCTTGGGGGCAGATCTTGGGGGCCACAGCAGATGGGAAAATGTTCCTGCCACCTCACCTGCTCTCCATTGCTCATTACTATGAGAGCAACACCAAGCCGTGCCACACTGCTGAGCAAAGCGTGGCTCCAAGGAAGCCCTCCTCTTCCTTCTGTTCCTCCATTCTAGTAAAAGATAGAGAGTGGAGAAGGAAGCAGAAAGAAGTGGACTGGGCCAGTAGAATGGAGATGCTCTAGGACATCTCCTCCATGGATATGCTCCATCTAGATGCTCTAGGACTTGCTCTACTCACTGACCCCCAAGACCTCCTGCTCCCTCCCTTCCATGGCTTTCAAATTCCAGAGTGGGGGCAGAGGAGATGGACAGAGGACAGCTCTGGCTCATGCACTGCTGAGTGAAGTAAGTGAGGAAGGGGGGATGCAATGGGCTGGGCTGGGAGTGTGTGTGTGTGTGTGTGTGTGTGTGTGTGTGTGTAAGATGGACTGGGCAGGATTTGAAGAAGAGTGAGTGACTGAGGGAGAAGCTGGGGTGGGGTGGGGTGGGGGATCACACCATTGGCCATACACTGCATGCCACATGGGAAAACAGCATTTTACTCCCCCACCTCAGGTGCTGCATTGGCTTAGGCCACTACTGACCCAGCCATAATATCTTGTATATGCATTTTTATACCAGTTGTTATGCAAGCACATGGAATACAGAGAACTTACAGGCATCTCTATTTCTGATAAATCCAACCCAGTGGGGAGTGGAAGGGGTCCAAAATCATACATAACATCCCTAGAGTGGATGTGCCTAGAGTACTTCATTTCACAAGATTGTTTACACCACCAGAGCTTTTGATCCTTAAAACGTTGCCGAAAGCATCCTGTAACATGAGGATACTTTCATACAACAAAACAAATAAGCTGCCTTCCTAACTCCTTTTGAAAATGTCTTGTATTACCACTCTCTCTCTTTTTAAAATAGATTTTGAAAGGCCAGGCTGTATCTATCTGCTCTGAGTCCAAATAAATTCTGCCTTGGTCTCCCTCTCTTTCTGCTTCTTTCCCCCCATGCCTACCCATTTTACCATTTGACACAACCTAAAATTGGCTTGTACCATCTCTCTTTTTTGTATTCTCTTGAGAGTTGTGGGTAGTTCTATAAAGTGACCTCTTCTATTTCTTTCTCCCTAGATCTAGTTTCTGTGTCATTGCTGTGCAGATTTGCAGAGTTCCCGAACTTCTTGGCTGCCCTCTGCCACAGCTATCTCATGGCTTCTGTAACAGAAAAAGAAAATTGAGCCTGATGTTTCTTATCATCTCAATAGCTGATATCAGAGCCTTGCCTTCTGATCTGTGTGCAGTACCTTTAAACATGCTAAAATACTGAACACTACCTACTGTATTTCGTTCAAGCCCTGCCTTTAAAGTGTTATTATTGTGCTGCTAACATATTCTGCTCCAAGTCTGTCATTCTCGATCCTAACAGCAAACTTGCCAGGTTGTCTCTGGACAAAATGTTAAGGCACTTGTTTCTCTCAGTCCGAGTTCAAACAAAAATGAAACAACACACTTTGTTAAGGGTTCAGAAAATTCAATGCAGAAAAACCTTTCTGCAGTGAACAAAAGGTCAACCATTTCCCCTTAAAAGCAAATCATTGCATTAGTCCTGAGTTCAGGTTATTGATGTAAGCACGCCCACTTTCAGCAAACCTAGATATTTCCAAAATGAGAAAAAAGTGATGAAATTTTTTAGACTATGGGAATACCTTTCAGCAAACAACTGGCTCTGATCTATGATCCAATGTGACTAAAATCCTTTGGAAATCCATGGTGGGAATGGGAAATTTTCAGAACTGCTGCCAGGAAGATATAATATACACAGTCCACTGTGGACGGTATCCACAGTCCAGTATACGCTACACAGTCCACAGCAAGCTCTATAACATAGATTAAGGTAAGGCATAAGCCCTGTTGGTAGGCAGAAATCTGAATGACACTTGAGGCTGAATTTGCACAGCTGAACTTGGACAAAGCTTTGAAAAGGAAGAGATACACTTCACACCTTTAAAAGGAAGCAACACCTGCCAGTTTTGCTGATCACTGCAACATTTTATTTCTTAAACTATCCAAAGTATTTTCCTTAAGGTAGGGGTTCTCATCCTTGGGTCTCCAGATATTGTTGGACTACAACTCCCATAGTCTCCAGTGAATGGCCAAGGATGGTGGGAGTTGTAGTCCCACGATATCTGGGGACCTGAGGTTGAGAACCATTACCTGAAGGGAAACAGACCAGTCAAGTCTTGACTGGTCAAACTTCTCTGAATGAAGTGTAAATGAACTTCTACTGTATTTTTGCACCAAGAACCCATGGGTTCTATAGTTTTTTTGCAAACAGAAAGGGCATGGGAACTTGAAAGGTTGCAGACTGTCTAGCAAAACATTAACAGATTGCCCTGTTACTCTCTGCACAGCCTCATTTGTTCCCCTGTGTTCTCCTTCATTGCCAGCTCCACTCTCCCCCAGGCCCTGGCGGTGGAGCCCAACCACCTCCCACACTCCCCGTTGGCTGCACTCCTTCACCACCACTCTTCTCCCCCACCCCACTGTTTAGTATCCAACATGTGCAGTGCTAAGGAATTCCGTTGCCCCCTCCTCATTTGGACAATGAGAGAGACAACCTAACTTCCCAATGCCGGGTGAGCTGGATACTAAATGAGAGGCACGTGTGCCCAGATTAGGCATTGGGGCAAGCCATGCCTCTCATTTAGTCTCCATTTCATGTGGCACCAGAAAGTTAGATTGCCTCTTTCTCTTGAGGCAGGTGATGGAACTCCGTTGCACAGCACATGTTGGATACTGAGCAGGTTGTGTGTTTGGGGGGGGGGGGGGAGTGACAGCAAAGGCATGTGGCTGATGGGAAATGCTGTGTATCCCCAGCCCCGCACCCTCCTAGGGATGGCCCTGAGCATGTCCCATTCCCTCACTCAGCCCTGGATTAACCATTGGGCAAAACAAGCACATGCTTAGGGCATCAAGGGAAGGGGGGGCAGAACAGAGTTTCCCCCCTAACTATATGCCCTTAACTCTTTCACAGAACATAAGAACAGCGCTGCTTGATCAGGCCCAGGCCCATCTAGTCCAGCACCCTGTTTCACACAGTGGCCCACCAGATGCCACTGGGAGCCTAAAGGCAGGAGTTGAGGGCATGCCCTCTCTCCTGCTGATACTCCCCTGCAACTGGAACTCAGAGGCATCCTGCCTCTGAGGCTGGAGGTGGCCTACAACCCTCCAACTAGTAGCCGATGATAGACCTATCCTCAGTGAAGTTATGCAAACCCCTCTTAAAGCCATCCAGGTTGTTGGCTGTCACCACATCTTGTGGCAGAGAATTCCACAAGTTGATTATGCATTGTGTGAAAAAGTACTTCCGTTTGTTGGTCCTAGATTTCCTGGCAATCAATTTCATGGGATGACCCCTGGTTCTAGTGTTATGGGAAAGGGAGAAGAATTTCTCTCTATCCACTTTCTCCACACCATTCATGATTTTATAGACCTCTATCATGTCTCCCCGCAGTTGTCTTTTTTCTAAACTAAGAAGCCGTAGGTGTTGTAGCCTTGCCTCATAAGAAAGATGCTCTAGGCCCCTGATCATATTGGTTGCCCTCTTCTTCACTTTTTCCGGTTCTACAATGTCCTTTTTTAGATGTGGTGACTAGAATTGTACACAGTACTCCAGGTGTGGCCGCACCATAGTTTTGTATAAGGGCATTATAATATTAGCCCTTTTATTTTCAATCCCCTTCCTAATGATCCTTAGCATGGAATTGGCCTTTTTCACAGCTGCGACACATTGTGTCAACACTTTCAATGAGCTGTCCACCATGACCCTAAGATCCCTCTCCTGGTCAGTCACCGACAGCTCAGATCCCATCAGTACATGTGTGGATTGCTAACTGGTTGAAAGACAGGAAACAGAGGGTAGAGATAAATGGGCTTTTCACAATGGAGGGAAGTAAGAAGTGGGGTCCCCCAGGGATCTGTACTGAGACTGGTGCTTTTAAATTTATTCGTAAATGATCTAGAAGTAGGGGTAAGCAGCGAGGTGGCCAAATTTGCAGATGATACACCAAACTCTTTTTGGGTAGCAAAATCAAAAATGGATTGTGAGGGGCTCCACAAGGATCTCTCCAAACAGGGAGTGACAAAATGGCAAATGCACTTCAATGTTGGCAAGTGTAGAGTGATGCACATTGGGACAAAAACCTCCCAACTTCAAGTATACGCTGATGGGATCTGAGCTGTCAGTGACTGACCAGGAGAGGGATCTCCTTAACCCTGGCTGAAGGCAGGCTCAAAACGTTGAGTTACTGAAGCAGCGTTGGGATCTACCTTAATCCCAGTTCTGCACACTAGCAGCCTAACCCAGGCTGGACTGCCCTAGCCTGGGGTAGGCTGCTCATGAGAACAGCCTTAATGTCTCATTACTTTTATATGCAGCCATCAACAGGGCACGACCTACAATACCCAAAGAGAGATCTAACTTTGAAATCTGTTTCATCCCACTTCTAAAAGAATTTTCCTTCCTTTAAAGTGAAACTATATGCAAAATTGTTGCCACATCTTGAGTTAGAATCTGTAGCATGTTGGAAGCAGGTCTCTACTTCTGCTTCTAATACTACAGTGATATCACGTGGTATATTTAGACCAGCTGTTGTTCATATTTGCGTTCTTTGAGGACTCTTGGATGCATGCCATCTGGCCCTGGCAATTTGTTAGTTTTCAGTTTTTCCAGACAGTTTAACGTCATCTCTTGTCACTTCTATCTGAATCAGTTCTTTAGCCTCCATCCCTGAAAAGTCTGGTTCAGGAACAGGTATATGCTCTGTATCCTCTACCATGAAGATGGACACAAAGAACTCATTGAGTTTCTCTGCAACCTTCATATCCTCCTTAATCATCCCTTTCACTCCCTCATTGTCTAATGGCCCAACAGCCTCCCGGCAGGTTTCCTGCTTCTGATGTATTTAAAGAAGTTTTTATTATTCCCCTTGATACTTTTAGCTAAATGTTCCTCAAACTCTCTTTTTGCCTCCCTTATTTTCACCTTGCATTTCTTTTGCCACCTTGCATTTCACTACCACATTAAACTTTAGTCGATTTTTTGTAATTGTTTTTATCTGCCATATTCAACTTTATTCTGCATTGTTAAAAAAATGTTTTCTTTGGCTCCTGGAGCAACTAGTGTTTCGAGAAACTGCTAAACTATCTGAACTAAAAAGTAATTGATTTGTAAAAGATTACTGTAAAGAGCAGTAAAAAATATTGATAAAACATCACATAAAAGATGGTCATATGTTATGATGTCTGACCTTGAAGATAAAATATTTTTCTCAACCATTCCTTCTGTTGCGGCAATTTATAAGAAATTATAGGCAGTGGAATTATTTTGTTTTACCTTAAAAAATCTAGAAGACAACTTTTTAAAATTTAAATAAATATTAAGGTGTAAGTAAATAATTTGCTTGAGTCTTAATGTCTTGTCATTTAAGCAATGGAGGAGGCTGAGGGGGGCACCATTGTTGGGCTGTGCTTAGGGCATCAGTTGCCCTTAATCCGGCCCTGCCCTCACTTGCTCCAAGAGCCTGCTGGGAATTCCCAGCAAGACAAGCTGTTGAGGGGATGGGGCACATGCTTTAGAGGATGCAGGGCACCCTCCTAACCCTCTCCCAAACAGCAATGAGGGGTAGAATGTCCAAGAAGAGGTGGCCAGGCAAGGCAGGGTGTGACCGTTCTAATTCATTTTTATCAAGAACCATTCAAAATTGCAGACTGTAAACAAGTGCTGGCACTTGCTGTGAGTGGGCTGTTGGTGAAAAAATGTAGTATTCATTTAAACAGCAGGTCGGGAGCTGTTGCCAGAAAGGCTCCCTTCCACCAGGAACTTCACAGCACTTTCGCTGCATCGGTTGAATGGTGTACACATTAAGGGCATAGGCTACAGGTTATATCTAGAGATATAATCCAACGGAAATGTTGAAATCAATGTGACTGAAGTTTACAGTTCAAGCACTTCATTGGTATCTATGAGAATTGAGCATATCCTCCTGCATTGCTTGGTGACGCCATCCAAAGGTAACAGAATCAAGCATGTTACTACTTTTTCAATGGCTGTACCCATACACAATTTTCCAAGTTGATATATATACTCACTTGCAAGAGAACATCGCCTACTAATAGGTCATATTTTTACAAAAGCCTTAATTATTATAGCTTCTGAAACATGCAAAATAGGTCAATAGTGGAATCAGAATTTTTGGCCACAGTTTCTGATTCAGTTGCTGATGTATTTTGTGTGTTTCAGACACTATCTGTAATATTTAAGACTTTTGTAAAATGTGGGCTTATAGGAGATGTTCTCTTGCCAGTGGGTATACATAACATCAGCTTGAAAAAAATGCCTATGGATACAGTCACTGAAAAAGTGGTAACATAACCTGATTCCAAGTTGGAATTGCCCGTGAACAGCTTCATTCCAGGAACTGGAATAATGCTTACATGGGAAGGAATGTTGACATGCACTTAGAGAAAGACATGCTGTTCTGGTAGCTCCAGGTCTTAACACTCACATCAATTTCACGTGACTTGCCTCTGGGGGGCAAGTCACATGAAATGTGACAGATGCCTCGGGGGGGGGGCAAGGCAGTGCGCCCCCAGACAACTGTCTCCCCTTGCCCTATTATAGTTACGCCCCTGCTCAGAAATCCAACATTACCACCTGACCATACTACAGGAGATCCCCTACAAACATTGGAAGGCCCCTTTTGGTACTACTATTTATGGGAAATGGCTGCCAGTTTTAGTCCAGTATAACTGAACAGAAGTGGATACTAGTGCTGTTATAGCTGAATGTTTAAGCGGGCAGCTTCCCACCCACATACACATATTTTTTGTGAGCTGGACTGGCTCCATGCAGCTCTGCATTTAATCACACTAGACTAGATGAATGTCTTGAGGTGTTTGTATATCGGCTGAATTATGAATGATTTTTACATTTGCAGCAGGGTAATTTTCTTACGAAAGGGATTTTTATCTTTGCTCAGTGAGCTGAGAATCTGCTAAATTATTCTTCGCTTTCTGAACTCAGCCTTGGCATCATTGTCTCTCCAAAAACTGTTAGCGTGGATATTCTAAGAAATTGCCTGTGCATTAAGCTTAAATTAGCTGTCATTATTATTCGCAAAATAATGAGACTGAGAGCAGATCATGTCATTAGCAACAGCTTTTGCATCAGGATCATATTTTCTCCTCTGTTTACTGCTAAATGTGCATTTTACCTAAAGAGGGGGAAAAGAAAAGATGGAATAATGATAAAGGAATTAGGAGTGATGTTACTTTGTCATATCTTAGGAAGAGAAAGTGTTAGGCTAGTAAGTGTAAGTAACACTCTCTGGAATGTAACCTCTTTTATGTAAAGTTTAATCATGCGCTGCTTGCAGACAGACCTGATTCTGCTAAGGGAACAACAGTTATTTGCTGTCTAGGTTTGAGCCAAAACCACTTGATAACAAACATAGCATGTAGCATTGTCAGTTCTTATGTTTCCACAGTTTACAGAGCCCTGATAAAAAGAGTGTGTAGTTACTGGAGTCAGCAAGCAATAGAAGTGAACTGCTGAGATAATTTTAGAGCCTATCTGCTCCATGCAGGCAGTGCCCCAGACACATTTCAGTTCAAACTTGTAATACAACCCCCCCTTCCCATTCACAAAAGGCCTTGTTTGTTCCTTATTAAAAATAGGGGTGTGTTTGGGGGGGGTTGATTGCTATCCCTTAGCTTCTTTTAAATCCCATTGTTTAAGCCCATTACATTTCTAGCAGTCTCATTTGTATTTATGGCCAGGCATTGGAGTATTGCATGTCAGGCTATCAATTATACACAAATGATACCCTGTATTGACCCTGCTCCCTGACCCTGAGGGCGCATGTCAGTTCTTCCCTGCTCTCTGGAGACCACTAACCTATTGACTCACAGGTCTTTGAGAGCCTGTAAATCCTGACAGCAGCACTAGCTCCCACTATCCCTGGAATAGCCAGTTGCATGGAAGACATGTTTGGTTCTTGTTCCAGGTTGGTTCTTGCATGCTTTTTTACTGCGATGGTTGAAAATCAGTTGTTAGGGGAACAATCCAGATTGTGATCACATTGGAGGTGGAAGAAGGCTTCAACTTGTTCATTCCACAATAGTTGCCAATCTGAACTGGGAGAGCCTGAAGCTACTATTTCCCCAAGAGTCTGTGACATTTCCCCCACTACCTTGCTATTTCCTGTGCTGCCCATGGGAGGTTCCCTCCCAGAGGAAATAGCAGCTGCAGGCTCTCCCAGTCTGGATGGAGAAAGGGAAGGGTTAAAGCCTCCCTTGAACTCCAGCATGGTTCTGATCTGGGTTGGCCGCCTCACAAGCTGATCAGGGCCATGATGAGGCTGGTGAAGTAAAGTAAAGTAGTGCTGTCAAGTCGGTGTCGACGCCTGGCGCCCACAGAGCCAGGTGGTTGTCTTTGGGAGAATACAGGAGTGGTTAACCATTGCCCCCTCCCGCGCACTATGACATGATGCTTTTCAGCATCTTCCCATATTGTTGCTGCCCGATATAGGTGTTTGCCATCATCTGGGAAACATACCAGCAGGGATTAGAACCGGCAATCTCTTGCTCCCTTGGCAAGTTAGATCCCCGCTGCACCATTAGGTGGCTATGGTGAAGTTGGAGGGAGGCTTTAACCAGGGGTGGATTAACCCCTTTGCCGCCCATAAGCAAAGATGATTGTGCTGCTGCGGGGGGGGGAGAGGGGGGAATCTCACCCTTTTCACTCTAAAAAACATCGCCGCTACTGCAGCTGGCTGCAGGGAGGGGGGGGGAGGAGGGAAGAGTGCTCCCTTTTTGTTGGGAATTCTCTCTGGTAAAAGAAACCCTTTTTCAATTATAGCAGAGTGCACAGAGGCACAACACTGTGGATTTAGTTAAGCATGCATGTATGCTGAGAGTAAAGTAACTTGGAGCCAGTTCATAGTTTCAAATCAATATATAAGGTATTTATTAGAGAACTCCATTCTAGCTAGGAAAGTGAGGAGTTAGGATCTCTCATCTATCTATCTAGCTGGATGCAGATGGATTCTGCATCCTCTCTGCACATATGGTGCAGGGAGAGAAGCTTGCCATGTTGCAAGGTAGGCGGGCAGGTAGGAAGAGAGAGAGAGAGGAAGTGTCCCTGAGATTAGCAATATACATTCCAAAGGGATAGTGTCAGAGCAGTATAGAAGGGATAACCAGTGTCTTGACCCTCTAGCCCTCTGACTCACTAATCTGTCCTCCACTGTCTTTGAGACAAGAGACAGCGCAAAGTCCTTCACTTCCAATACCCCCTCTCGATGTCTCGTGACAGTTCACAAGATTCATTTTCTCTCTCAGCTTTTCAAAGCAGGGTCTTGGTAGTGGCTTAGTGAGTATGTCTGCAAGCATTTCATTTGTTGGCAGTAGATCAGTTTGATTAGTCCATCCTTTTGCAGATTTCTCACTACATGGTGCTTCACATCAATATGCTTGGTATGCCTCTTTACATCTTCTTGTTTGGAGAGTTGAATGCAGCTTTGGTTGTCTTCATACACTGGTATGGGCTGTGGTACATCTATACCTAGATCTTTCAGTAGTTGACACAGCCATTGTATCTCATGACAGCCATGTGCAGCTGATACATACTCTGCTTCAGTGGTTGATGCTGCTGTTATGTCTTGCTTGGTGCTTGACCAGCTTATGGCTCCATCTCCATAGAAAATTATGTGACCGCTGGTGGATTTCCTTTCTGTTAGGTCTCCACCCCAGTCTGCATCTACGTATGCTTCTAGTTTTGGTTGACTGTTAGCTGGCAGCTTGAGCTTAAAGTGTGCAGTACCCTTTAGATACCTAACAAGTCTCTTAATTGCATTCCAGTCCTTTACTGTTGGTGATGCAGTCTTTCTGCAAAGTAAGCCAACTGCTGTACTAATATCTGGCCTAGTGAGTGTACTAATATATAGAAGCTTACCCAATGCTTCACGATATCTATGGTTGTCAAATAGTGGCTCAGTTTGATCTTCTTGCTTTATGTAGTTCATTTCCATTGGAGTTGGTGTAGGATTAGCATTTTCCAGTCCAAGCAGGTTTATCAAGTCTTTAATTTTCTGTTCTTGGTTGATGAGGAAACTTCCATCTTTCTCTCTTTGTACTTGAATCCCCAAGTAGTGTGCAATGTTGCCAAGTTGTTTGACTTCTACATCTCTGTTCAGATGATGCATTATTTCCTTGCTGTCAACTGGATTCTCATAGGCAAGAATCAAATCATCAACATACGCCAAAATGTAATTCCATTTGCCATCTCTGCATTTCATGTACAGGGAGGGATCTGCTTCACTCCTTTTGAAGTTTGCTTGAAGCAGCATATCATTTAGTTTTATGTTCCATGCTCTGGCAGCCTGTTTTAAACCATAAATGCTCTTTTGCAGTTTGCATACATAGTCCTCTTTGCCTTTCTCCAAGAAAGGAAAAGAAACCTCCAAGAAACCTGGTGGTTGTTGCATGTAAATGTCCTCTTCCAGTTTGCCATGCAAGAATGCAGCTTTCACATCTAGGTGTTCAACATGCATTCCTTTGCTAGCAGCAATACTTAACAGAGTCCTTACTGTGGTATGTTTAACCACTGGTGCAAATGTCTCATCATGATCTTCTCCATATTTCTGTGAATATCCTTTTGCTACTAATCTGGCTTTTTAGCGCTGAATCTCACCATCAGCATCATGTTTGAGTTTGAAAACCCATTTGCAGCCTATAACTTTCCTTCCTTGAGGTAACTTAGTAAGAGTCCAGGTTTTGCTTTTCTGTAGAGCCTCAAGCTCTTCAACTGCAGCTTGTTTCCACTTCTGGGCTTCTGGTTGTGGTAGCTGGGATATTTCCTCCCATGATGAGGGTTCTGGTTGTTCCGCCATTTTTGTGAGGTAGGACAGTCTCGGGGCTGGCACACCTCTGTTTGAGCGCACTGATCGCCTCACCTCACCCTCTGTGGTCTCTCCCATTATCTCAGGTGCGTCAGGTGGATCGCTGGAGGTCTCTGTGTCGAGCGTGGTTGGATCTGGATCTGCTGTCTCCTCCTCCTCAATTCCTCTGAGATCAGGAAGCATAATCCAGTCGTCAGGGTGTTTGGTCTGATTGCTTGCTTCGGTGCAGGCCCCCTCTGAATATGTAGCTCTTTCATTCTCATCAAAATACACCCTCTGCTTATGGTTATCTTGTCGCTGTCAGGATCCAGAATTCTGTAGCCTTTGGATTGCGCTGAGTAGCCTACAAAAATCCCTTTTGTGGCCCTAGCACCTAACTTAGTCCTTTTTTCCTTTGGGATGTATGAGTAAGCCGTGCTTCCAAAGACACGCAAATGTGTCATGGACGGCTTATGACCATGCCAAAGTTCCTATGGTGTTGTTCCTATAGGCTTTGTGTGCATTCTGTTTTGTATGTATGTTGCAGTCATTATTATTATTGTTGTTGTTGTTGTTGTTGTTGTTATTATTATTATTATTATTATTACATTTATATCCCGCTCTTCCTCCAAGGAGCCCAGAGCAGTGTACTACATACTTTAGTTTCTCCTCACAACAACCCTGTGAAGTAGGTTAGGCTGAGAGGGAAGTGACTGGCCCAGAGTCACCCAGCTAGTATCATGGCTGAATGGGGATTTGAACTCGGCTCTCCCCGGTCCTAGTCCAGCACTCTAACCACTACACCATGGAGGTGTGCATCAGCAAGCATGCATCTTACCATATCCAGAAGGCTTCTATTTTTCCTTTCTGAGACTCCATTTTTGGACGGGTTGTAAGCTACCATGGTTTGATGCACGATTCCATGTTCTCTCAGGAACTGCTGTGTGGCGCTGGACATATACTCTCCTCCATTGTCTGTGCGCAGGCTCTTTGGCTTCCACCCAAATTTGTTGCTTGCCATGGCCACATAGTCCTGAAGTTTCTCAAGCATCTGTGATTTCTCCTTTAGTAGAAACACAACTGGATATTGTGAGAAATCATCTGTGATTGTTAAGAAATATTTGTGATTACCTATGGTAGTTGATAGTGGTCCAGATATATCGCTGTGGATCAGCTCTAGGGGTCTTCTGGTCTTCCTTTCACTCTGCTTAGGAAATGGCTTGTTAACTGCTTTGGACTCAAGACAACAAACACAGTTAGTTACAATGTCACATGGTACAAAATCAATGACATTAGCTAATCCCCTTTTCTTCATGTTCTGGATTGACTCATAGCTCCTGTGTCCTAGGCGTCTATGCCACAGTTGCAAGCAGTTTTCATGCAGGCATGACTGAGAAAGGTTCACTTCATTAGGCTGGTATACCTCAGGTTTGGACCAGGCTGGTCTTTCTCTGTCTGTCTTTGATACAGGTTGCTCCTGCATGCTGTACAGGCCTTTGCATTCAGAGCCTACAAGGCAAACCTCTCCATTCTGGGTAACAATACATTGTCCATTTTTAATATGCAGTTCACAGCCTTGTTTCTCTAGCTTGGATACTGAAAGCAAGGAGCTTGAGAAGTCAGGGATATACAAAACATCTCTCACAAAAAACTCATTAATTGATCCAACCAATAACTTGCAATACAAAATTCCTTCACCTTTCTTCTTTGCTTTAATTGTAGCATTATTGCCCAAATGAACAATCTCTTCAAGAATATCAAACAGTTCAGTATAGAAATCCAAATTATTTGATATATGGACTGAGGAACCACTGTCTAAAATAAACTTTTCATTGCCTTGCATCAGGCAAACATTGAAATTCTTATTTGAATCTGTATGTTTAAACTCCTTATTTAAATTTCTTTCAGTAAAATCAATTCTTCTTGTCTGATTCTTGGGACAGTTCGCCACCTTGTGGCCAAACTGGTTACACAGAAAGGCATTAATCCCAGTTGGCCTCATTCCAGGAGCAGTCTCCCTGCTGGTGGTCATGTGACCTCTCTGGACTGAGTTTCCACGGCAACGAAGCCAGACCTCTTTGTATGCAAATGAGAGGGGCCCATGTGATTTCCTCTCACAGCATTCCCTCCCCACCTTAGGTTTCCTCCTCTGGTATGGCCGATTGTTGCTTTAAGAGCAAAGTTACTTGCCAATTCATCTTCATAGCGAGAATTCAAAACTTTCTTTGCTTCAGAAGACATGGTTTCCACTGCGTTCTCAAAGGTTAGAGTGGTGTGGACTTCTAATTGGCCGATTATACTGCTATAGCTAGGCGGCATGTTTAGGAACAGAGCTTCCAGCTTCTGACTCTCTGTAAATTCCTTCCTCTGCAGCTTTAACTTGTGCAAAAAAGTCCCATAGCAGTCCAACATGCGTGGCAAAACAGTCCCCATCTTTATACTGGAGATTCTGCATTTTCTTTCTCAAGTTATAGGTGTATGCCCACCCCTTTTTCATATGCAAGGAATCTAGCTTGCTTAGCATTTCCTTTGAGGTCTCAAGATCACATATAGTAGTAAGATAGTTTTTACTCACAGAAGCAGCTATCAGGCCTTGAGCTTTCGCATTCTTGAGCACCCATGTTTCTTTAGCAGTTTTCTCAGCAGCTGTAGTTCCATCTGCAGGGGGGTCTTCCTCAGTTACTTTCTGGAGTCCTTTGGCATGCAGTGCAAGCCTCAGTTGGGATTTCCATTCCAAGTAATTGTCTGGGTTCAGGATAGTCAGCCTGAGCTTTCCCTCTAGGTAAGTAGCCATCCTCACTGAGCTCCAAGAAAAGGGCAGCTGCTGTAGATTAGCAATTCAAAGTGTCCATGCTAGATCTCACTGGATCTCCTGGAACAAACCTAACTCTCTAGTTGCAGTACACGCAGCTCAAAATACTGGGTCCATAACCTGTTGGGAATTCTCTCTGGTAGAGAAACCCTTTTTCAATTCTAGCAGAGTGCATAGAGGCACAACACAGCGGATTTAGTTAGGCATGCCTGTATGCTGAGAGTAAAGTAACTTGGAGCCAGTTCATAGTTTCAAATCAATATATAAGGCATTTATTAGAGAACTCCATTCTAGCTAGGAAAGTGAGGAGTTAGGATCTCTAATCTAGCTAGCTAGCTGGATGCAGATGGATTCTGCATCTTCTCTGCACACATGGTGCAGGGAGAGAAGCTTGCTTGCATGTTGCAAGGTAGAAGGCACAAAAAGAGAAGAGAGAGGAAGTGTCCCTGAGATTGGCAATCTACATTCCAAAAGGATAGTGTCAGAGCAGTAGAGAAGGGATGACCAGTGTCTTGATCCTCTAGCCCTCTGACTCACTAATCTGTCCTCCACTGTCTTTGAGACAAGAAACAGCGCAAAGTCCTTAACTTCCAACACTTTTAGCGTACCTTTTTTAAATGCTCCAGAGGAGTGTTGGTGGCCTGACTCTGACCCCGCCACCCTCGAGGAACTGTAGCATGCCTTCGGCGGCGGCTCACTCAGGAAGCCCAGTGGGCTTCTCTCCCCCTGTCTTTTCAGGCAGCCGATGCTGCCTGAACAGCCTTTACTTCCCTTTCTCTCCCTCCCTGTATTTCCCTTTTTCTCTAGAGGGAGAGAAAGGGACATAAAAGCTGTTCAGGCAGAATTGGCTGCCTGAAAAAACAAGGGGAGAGGAGCTTGCTGGGCTTCCTGAGCGAACTGCTGATGAAGGCATGCTACAGTTCCTGGAGGGCAGCGGGTCTGGGGGCATGTGGTGCATTTTTAAAAGGTACACTAAAAGGGGGCACTCTTCCCTCCCCACACCCCCTTCCCTGCAGCCAGCCGCGGCAACGACGATGTTTTTTAGAGTGCAAAGGGGGAGATTTCCTCTCGTGCGCACCCCTGCAGCTACTACTGCCCCCAGAGAGGCACAGCAAAATTTGACAAGCAGCAAAAGTTGCCACCCCTCAAATTTCGCTGCCATAGGCAGATGCTTCTTCTGCCTCTGTGGTAATCTGCCATTGGCTTTAACCCTTCCTTTTGCCACTCCAGCACCATTTTGGGGTTAAATGGAGGTCTTAACCCTTACTTTTCCCAGTCCAGACTGAGAAAGCCTGAAGCTGCTATTTTCTCTGGGAGGGAACCTCCCATGGGCAGCATTGGAAATAGCAAGGCACTGAGGGAAATGCCTCCAGCTATCATATCCTGTTCCATAGGAAATATCGACATGAACGGAAGGCCTCTGCGATTTGTAGTTCTTTGGAGAGTATGTCATATGGGATGCTCCTATCTCTCTGTCTCTCAAATTACAAGTCCTAGAGTCCAATATTCCGAATAGCACATTCTGTTCCATCACTGCTTCTGACTGGATCCAGCATAAATCATATGGATACACTCTACCCATACATCTACACAATTCAGCTATACATCTTTGCATCTACTTATCTAACATTTCTATACCACTTTTCAATTCTTCTCACAAACTGAGTTTACAAAAAATAAAACATAAAGGCAAAAAAAAAATCCAAATATAGATATAAACAGATAAGAAACCAAGATAAGCAGAAAGATAAAATCAATGTTTAAAATCAGGCATGACTTTGAAGAATGAATGAAAGCAAGATGAAATAAAAAGGTGTTTAAAACCAGCCAAACTATTAAAGTGCCACCACAGAGAAGGCCCTGTCCCTGGTCACTATCAACCAAATTTGGGTTAGTGACAGACCAGAAAGCAGGGACTGTGATAATAATCTACAGGTTCCAATGGTTTCATCTGGATACAGGCTGATAGGGCTTTAAAGGTAACAATCAACATCTTAAATTGGGTCAGAAATTAGCCTTTAAGCAGTGGAATTGCTGTAGGAGTGATGTGAACACAGCATAAACATCTCTAAGCATGATCTATGATACATCCTCAATATTTTTCATCATAGTAATAGGTTTATATAAGCCAGGCAGGCCCTCTGGATCTCCATGTCCAAGTCAAGTGACCTTCTTTACTCCCCATGCTTGGGCCCCAAATGGAAATTCTTAGGTAATCAAGATGATTGACAGCGGATTTATATGTTACCTCAATAATAGTGACATGTGTGGAATCAAGAAGAGAACAGATCATAGCTTTTTAGGAAGGCTGTTTCCCACTCTCGGCAAGTGTATTCTCCAGCTGAAAAGTAGCTTTTTATCCTTTTTATACTGTGAAGAAAAGGATCACACTGCAGCTGAACAGTGCTGACATAGTCAGTTCTGCAAGATTCAAAGGCAGCCTGATTCTGTGGGTGTGCATTCGTGATTTGTGATCTGGCAACTTCAGCAGCATCCTGTACATGTGACAGATGGGATGGAGCCATTCATGGCTCCCACATGATATTCAAACCCCTTGACCCATGTATTAAATACCATCCTAGTGGTAGGGGTGCTATTGTGTGGGTGGGGAGATTGTCAAGAGTATTTGATGCCATCCATTTTTGTATGTCATTTCATACAAAATTGTATGTCAGGCGAGGGGCCTATTAGAATGGTCCACCCAAAGAGGTTATTGGATCCAATAGGATTCCAAGAAGCCTTGGAGGGATTTAATGTTGGCTCTGCTGGTGATCCTGTTGATGCCCTTGTGGAGAATCTGAACAGCAAACTCATCAGGGCAGTAGACATGATCGCTCCTAAGCATCCTCTCCAACCTGCTTCAAAATTGGCCCCATGGTATATGGGAGACCTACGGGGGCTGAAGCGGCAAGGTAGGTGACTGGAGCACAAGTGGAGAAAGACTCAACTCGAATCTGACAGATTACAACATAGAGCACAGTTGCTTAGGCAATATGGACGGCAAAGAGGAGGTTCTTTTCTGCCTGTATTGCACCTGCAAGTTCACGTCCAGCAGATTTGTTCAGGGTTGTGAGGGGGCTAGTATATCCCCCCCCCCGCTTCCTTGAATCAGAATTTGGAGCCATCAGTTACCCACTGAGATGTGTTTACAGAATTTTTTGTGGATAAAATCTCTCGGATCCGGGCTGACTTAAATGGAGACTCCACAATTAATTTGATGTCTGAACTGGAGATGACCAGTAACTCCTCTTATGTGGTTCGACTGGATTGGTTTCAGTTTGTGACTCCTGAGGACGTGGACAAGCTGCTCGGAATGGTGAGGGCTATCACTTGTTCTCTTGACCCTTGTCCAGCATGGCTTGTTCTATCGAGCAGGGAGGTTGTTGTAGGAGGCCTGGTAAAAATAATAAATGCTTCTCTGAGGGAGGGCAGGATGCCTCCTTGTCTCAAGGAAGCAATTATTAAACCTCTTCTTAAGAAGCCTGCATTAGATCCCTCAGAGTTGAGTAACTATAGGCCTGTTTCCAACCTCCCATGGCTGGACAAGGTAATTGAGAGGGTGGAGGCCTCTCAGCTCCAGGCAGTCTTGGATGAAATGGATTATCTAGACCCATTTCAAACTGGCTTTCAGGTGGGCTATGGTGTGGGGACTGCCTTGGTTGGCCTGATGGATGATCTCCAATTGGGAATTGACAGAGGAAGTGTGACTCTGTTGGTCCTTTTGGATCTCTTGGCGGCTTTCGATACTATCGACCATAGTATCCTTCTGGAACGTCTGAGGGTGTTGGGGTGGGAGGTACAGTACTGTTTTACAGTGGTTCTACTCCTACCTCTTGGACAGATTCCAGATGGTGTCGATTGGAGACTGTTGCTCTTCAAAATCTGAGCTTAAGTATGGCATCCCCCAAGGCTCCATATTTTCTCCAATACTTTTTAACATCTACATGAAACTGCTGGGAGAGAGCATCAGGGGATTTGGAGCGGGATGTTATCAGTATGCTGATGACACCCAGATCTGCTTCTCCATGTCAACTTCTTCAGGAGATAGCATAACTTCCCTAAATGCTTGCCTGGAAGCAGTAATGGACTGGATGTGGGAGAATAAACTGAGACTGAATCCAGATAAGATGGAGGTACTTCTTGTGCGAGGTCAGAATTCCAAAGACGATTTTGATCTCCCTGTTCTGGATGGGGTCGCACTTCCCCAAAAGAAACAGGCTCGCAGTCTGGGAGTACTTCTGCATCCGCACCTCTCCCTGGTATCTCAGGTTGAGGCGGTGGCCAGAGGCACTTTCTATCAGCTTCGGCTGATACGCCAGCTGCGTCCATTTCTTGAGATGAATGACCTCAAAACAGTGGTACATATGTTGGTAACCTCCAGACTTGACTTCTGCAATGCGCTCTATGTGGGGCTGCCTTTGTATGTAGTCCAGAAGCTTCAGTTGGAACAGAATGCAGCGGCCAGGTTGGTCTCTGGGTCATCTTGGAGATTCCACATCACTCCTTTGTTGGTAGAGTTACACAAGCTGCCAATAGTTTTTCAGGCAAAATACAAAATGCTAGTTATAACTTACAAAGCCCTAAATGGCTTAGGCCCTGGGTATTTAAGAGAACGTCTTCTTCAGTACAAGCCCCACTGCCCATTGAGGTCATCTGAGGAGGTCCGTCTCCAATTGCCGCCAACTCGTTTGGTGGCTACACGGAGATGGGCCTTCTCAGCTGCTGCCCCAAGACTGTGGAATGCACTCCCTACTGAGATATGATCCTCCCCATCTCTGACAATTTTTAGAAAACATTTGAAAACCCACCTCTTCACCCAAGCTTTTTCAGTTCCTTAAAATTTTTAGGTTTTACTTTGTAGGTGATTTTTAAATTGTTACATTGTTCTAAGTTTTTGTATATATTTTAACTTGTTTTATGCTATTGTTAACCACCCAGAGATGAAAGTTTGGGGCGGTGTACAAGATAGATAGATAGATAGATAGATAGATAGATAGATAGATAGATAGATAGATAGATAGAAAGATTTCAGACCAAATTCTGAATGATAATTCAGTGTCTGCCATAGGTAAGTCTGCAAATGTTTGATTACCCAAATACTGAATATAAGAACAGAAGAAGAGTCCTGCTGGATCAGGCCCAAGGCCTATCTAGTCCAGCATCCTGTTTCACACATTGGCCCACCAGATGCCTTGGAGAAGCCCACAGGCATACCTTCTCTCCTGCTTTTGCTCTCCTGCAACTGGTATTTTGAGTCATCTTGCCTCTGAGGCTGGAGGTGGTGAAAAGGTTGGAGGTGGCCTATACTGGCTCTGGGCATGCAAAATTAGGCAAGAAGAAACATCATGGAACCTGGTGGGTCAGAGGATGATGGAGCCAGGAAAGTTACAATGGAGCCAGGGCTGAATCAGGGCTGAATCAGACCTTAAATTTTTGGTTTTGAGGGTGAGTCTTAAACCAGGGTAGCTCCCAGCAATTCCCCTTTGGCACCTCACTTCCAGCACCACCAGCCCTCTGGTCACTCAGCAAGCCAGGCAGATTTGGCTCTTAGGGTTAAAAGCACCCTGTAGTTTGAATTACCAATCTGAACACTGTCAACTTAGTCCACAAGTCAATGGAATTGTTCCATGCCCTATAAAATAACTTCTTTCAGACCAGATCCTTCAGACTGGTGAGTCTGAGCAACTCTTCCTATTTGGCACCAACATATTCTGCCTTGTCCTGATCTGACCTGATCCATTACTTGGCTTCTAGCCTGCCTTCAACCATGCCTCCTACTGGCCTTCTGCTACACACCTGCCTGATCCTGGGGGGATCTCCAGTTCATCCTTGACCACAGCCACTGCCTCTGATTCTTGGCCATCTAGTCTGGTACCCAACTTCAGTCTCCCTATATGTCTCCCACCCTGTCTTTGAGAGTCCCACAGAGAACAATTTGTTCTGGGCAGCAAACAAATAAAGTTTATTATCATTATTTTATTATATTTTATTATATTATCTGTTTGTAGCCCTCTGTTCCGCAGCTGCCTGTGCCTGAACTGGATTCTCTGGCTGCAACCAAGTCTTGGTCCATAGCCTGACAGAAGAAAATAGTGGGTAGTGGAAAGAGCCTAGCATAATCTGTCAGGACATGGGTGTAGATAGTGCTTAATTTATTATTATTATTATTATTATTATTATTATTATTAATAATAATAATAATACACTAGGGCTTACTGATAACTGGCTCTATTGAAAGTGGTCTTTGCTCAGTGGGAGAGGAATGAGTACCTGCTCACAGACTTTTCATTGTTTTTTACTCCATATGGTTGAGCCCTGGCATGAAACCAAATGCCAGGCTGAAACTTTACACAAATTGAACCTTGTGTGGACCCTGGCAGAATCTAAAGTCTGCTGGCTTTTCAGACCCCTGTAATAATTAACTGACAACTTGGCTCTATTGAAAGTGGTCAGTCCAGTAACATACTGTCTCGGGGCCAATCCTAGCTGTAGCTCAGAATAAATAGAATAAGCTCCGACTCGGCTACAAGTGGTAAATGCTTTCCCACTTCTTTATCCTCTGAGCACAAAGCGAAGAAATACACTTTTCAGATATGCCAGTATATGGCTCACCTGCTCAAGAGTGTCAAAAGGCATCAAAGACCTTGAGAAATCCTGTTATATCAAATGTTATGGATGAAGAAGGTTCTGATAAGTTCATGTTAAAGGTTGGTGACCTTTTGGCCTCTAGCCTGTTGACAGCTACAGTTATATGGTGTTGCCCTCACGAGGGTTATTGTTTTAGAACCTGAAAAGGCAGTGTGAAAGATCTTAGTGTGAAAGATTCCAGTGTCCTCTTAGGTGAAGCATATCTGAATCATTTTTGCACACTGCACAGCATTACCATTTGCACATGAGTATCATATTCCTCCTTCAAAAGCACAGACAGCTGTACAGTTGTGACTTGTGTGTCTGATGCACAATTGGCTTGACTTTTCCACTAAGCAGTGAAAACAGCTGTGGATTTGAATCACGGTTCTGCCATACATTCAGGGTTGGCTTGAGTATGCCCTACTTATTCCCACAAATCTGACTTGATCATATTCACAAACATGCTGCTCTTTGAGACTCACCTGCTACAGTGAAGATGTTTTCCTTTTAGAAACAGAAAACAGCGGATATTTGTGGCACCTCAATCACCACAAATAGAACTTTTGTACCTTCTGATGCCAACTCAGATATAGTGTTTTTCAATCCAGACAGTTCATACAATCCAGTGAGAATCACCAAGTACCAAGTCATCAAATTATGTACATACTTGTGTGAATCAGCCCTTGCTTTCCCCCATCAAATAACTGAGCCTCCAAGATCTTTAGTAGCAGAGTTACAGAAGGACAGGCCTGTACAGCTTGTAACTCATCAAGCTGAGTGCTCACCACCAATTATGCAACTGTGGCCTGCCCAATGCCTGACACCCACTGGGTCTTCACAGTCTTAGGATGTCAGTGAATAAGAAGTTTCTCAAGCTCCGTCTGAGCTGCCATAAATAGTTGGAAGCTTGCATTCAGCTTGGCGAATCACCGTTTGGTCGGTCTTAGGCATCCACTGACTTCACCTGCCAGACTGGTGCACTGAAAAATGAGTGTATAATTAAATTTCATATTATGTCCCAGTGAAAATTCCCTGGGTCATAATGATTAATGCTATTTCAATGAAGGCAAGGAAAGTCAATAATCTTGATGAAACAGCTACAGTATTTTGTGGAATACTTTCCTTCTCCATACTCCCTCCTTTTCCTTTTCCTTACAAAGCCTTAAATGGAACTGCCAGGTCCTAGGTTTATCTTAGCCTAAATAGAAGATGTCAGGAGCTTCCAACTGGCTTGCTCCAATTGAATAACCTTCACAAAAGAAACTTTGTTTGGCTGACTGGTACTTTTACAGACATTTACTTGTGAAGGAAGAGAGAGACAACAGATGAGCAGCAGCCACTAAATAAATCACAGCCGTTTTTCATTCCTGGCTTTCAAAAAGGGATACAAAGAAAGGGAAGAGAAATGACAGGAAAGATTCAGGGACTCTCTGCATACTGTTAATAACACTGAAAATGCTGACAGTCACTTTTCTGTAAGAAGATGAAAAGCAGATGATCTGTTATGTGCCCTAGATGAACGAATGAATATATATATATATATACACACACACACACACACACACACACACACTTTTTAAAAACCCTATTTGATTTGCAAGACATTTGCTAAAATTAGGTGATGGTTGGCACTGTTCTACTGATGTGATCATTCCCTCTAATATGAAGTCTCCCTGCCTCCAGAAAAACCAGCCTTGTTCAGCAAGTCACTGAAATGAAATATGAAATATTCGTCTATAAAATTTTCCATTTCTCTTGACACAGCAGCATGATTGAGAAACTTAACTACCATAAACACTTTGCCAGGTATAAAAATAATATGGGTGGGGGAATCATCTCTCCAGGCAGCCACTTAACAACAAATGGATGAACAACTTCCCCTGCACTCAGATTATTAGGGAACAATCCATATAGATAAAGACTAAATTTTGCTTTTATTCAAGATGGATATCTCTTGAATAATCTTAGCAAGCAGCAAATAGAACTGGAATCAGATGTATCTTAAGTTCCATTTATAGTTTGATAGCTTACATTAAAAAAAAACAGCACACCTTTCTGATTTTCTGTAAGAGGCCTTTAGTAGTGACTTTGAAGCATGATTCACATCTAAAATGTTATCATAATCAAATATTCGGACAGTTGCAAGTGCTATTTACTTTGAAGGAGATGGATCAGAAGAGAAATGATGAAGACAATTGTGGTTCATTCCATATTAGATAACAGAAGGCAGCATTCAGAAAGGTTAATAGTTCCACATCTCCCAGAACCTGACACAAATTTGGGCTACAGTGACATTAGTTAATGAAGACAGAACAGGAATGAAAGGAGCATTTATGTCTATTCACATATTTTCTAAGTTTATTTTTATTTTTTCATTTATATCCCACTCTTCCTCCAAGGAAGGGACCCAGAGCAGAGCACATGGTTACATTTATCCTCACAACAACCCTGTGAGGTAGCTTAGGCTGAGAAAGAAGCGACTAGCCCAGCATCACCAAATGAGCTTCATGGCTGAATCGGGATTTAAAGTCTGGTCTCCTCAGTACTAGTCCAACACTTTAATCACTACACCACAGTGGACTAACTGGCAGTGGTCACCTAAGAGTCTCAGAGGGGGCATAAAGTGCGTAGGGATGCAATACTGTAAACTGTGGTAAGCTCTGTCTCATAGCAACATCAATCCAGGATTCTAAGGCCAAGTACACCAGTACAAACCCACCTAGCTAGCAAGGAATATAGAACAAACACTCTTTTCCTTGCACCAGTAGTTTCAAAAGATTCAAGCTTCCAATGTAGAAACTCTCAATTTTTAATTAGTTTAAAAATAATCATTAAGGTTTCTTTGAGGGTAAAGTGTGCCTTCGAGTCGGTGTCGACTCGTGGCGCCCACAGAGCCCTGTGGTTTTCTTTGGTCGAATACAGGAGGGGTTTACCATTGCCATCTCCTACACAGTATGAGATGACGCCTTTCAGCATCTTCCTATATCACTGATGCCCGATATAGGTGTTTCCCATAGTCTGGGAAACATACCAGTGGGGATTCGAACCAGCAAGCTCTGGCTTGGTAGTCAAGTCATTTCCCTGCTGTGCCATTAGGTTGTAGAGGATGTGAATTCACAGCTTCTAAAGTATAATACTAGATGATCCCTTCACCTTTTCTGGCTTGTTGTTGTTTTTATCATTGTGCGGTTATCTTTTGCCTTTTGTCAAGGAGACTAAGTTCCTCCAAGGCCACACAGCTTATGCTGTTGCAGCAATTGTTGACCAAATTGGCTTGTTTCCCTGTCTCTCTTCTTCTAAATAAAGAGGCTATCACCTCTGCAGGGTGCCTGCCCTTTTTTTTTCTAAATGGGCTGGCAGCTGCAAATACTAAATAACCAGTTAATAAAGTTGAGTGGCAAGGAATGGATTTGCTAATCCTACAAGAAAGGCAACTCATGCTGCAGAGTTGCAAATTCATGAGCTAAACTCTGCAGCTTATTTTTCTGTAGTGTCTTTCACAAGGATGAGAGCCTGAAAATGTCCTTTAGAATTTGGTAAAAGAACAAATGAAACAGAGGAAGAGCAGAAGTAGGAGAAGAAAGAAAAGATACTCTGATGAGATTTGAAAATTAGCAAAGGGTTGACAAAGCACAGAAGGAACAAGCATCTTCCTGTGGCAGGCTTGAGCTGGCTCGATTAGAGCCGGCCTCAATGTCAAGCCAGCTCAGCTCAATGGGTTTGGGGTTGAATCAGACCGGCCTCACCCAGTCCGAGTTTGAGCTGAACTGAGCTTGTTTCGAACCGAGCCAGCTCGGAACTATACTGGTGGACGAGAATCAGATGAGGATTCCCCTTTACCACTACAGGCAGGGGCAGGGGAGCTTTTCTAAGTATAGAGGGGTCAGGAGGGGAGTAAAAAATAGTACTTACAAGTACCAGCTGCCTTTTATAAGTATCAGCTGCAGCGGTGACCATGGTGTGTGTGTGGGGGGGGGGTGTCGGCTTACCCACCCACCCCATGTATGGTCATGCAAATAGCTTCTGCGCATGTGTGGAGGCCATTTTAGTTACCTCCACACATGTACAGAGGCCCAAACTGGGCCTGAACGAGGCCCCAAACGGATCAGGCTACTCAGAGGGAGGCCAGTAGTGGTGGGGAGGAGCTGCTGCATCTGCGACTTGGACTTGTAAGTACTTGAATGAGGAAAAGAAGAGAGGAGCTCGAGGAGGGAAAACTGCTAGGAAAGAACATAGCCACACGTGGCCAAGAACTGCAGGGCATTTTCCAGACTGCACATTGTCAAGTGACCTGTTAAGTGCCCCTTTGTATTGCCAGTGTTTTGACATCATGCCCGCTACTCTGTCAGCAGGGTGCTGTCCATATTTCCAATGCCTTGTTTCAAATTTTAATGATGTGTTATGGTCCTATAATGTGCTAATCACATTGCAGGAAAGTAGCTGTATTTTTCCATGGTAGGGAGGCTTGTAACGGTGTTTATGCATTGCAGCATGTTGCAGTATGGACAGTTCTTTGCCCACCCCCACCCCTGCTTGCTTCCACCATCCCCTCACCATGGGCAGAGAAACAGGCAGGGAGAAATCTTGACTTTCCCTTCCTTTCCTCCCCACAGATCCCAAATCTCACACCTCCCTCCTCCTCCACTTGCTTCCAATATAACTTGAGTTTGTCAACACAGAAGGGGAGCAGCTGAGCAGATTTCTGAATCCATCTCTTTCTCATGCACTTTTTGCTGAAGAGGAAGCCTATTGAACTAAATCATTTACTTCTGTGCAATCCCACTTGCTTACTACAAGGCAAAGGGCCGAGAGAGAGAACAGTCACTTACTAAATGGAAGCCCATTGAACTGAATCATGATTCATTTACTTCTGTACAATCTCACAGCCCTCACAGCCCTCCACCTCCTCCCTCATATTTATTTATTTATTTATCGGGAGGCACTCCAGTTCCTTTCTCTCCCCCTTCGTGGCTTGCCACAGGATTCCCTTTCACCCCTCCTCCCAAAAGCAGCTCCCTTGTTTTATCACTCCAAAGGATCTCCTCACACACTCCACTCCCCCTCTTTTCTTTTTAAAATTTCCTCCCGGGTTTTCCTGTATAAAACTGGAATGATGCAAGACAAAGTTAGATTTTTGTTTTGTAACAGCACTTCCCCCTTGCTGTTGGATTTGTGCAAGGCAGCCGAGAAGTTACCCAAAAAATTTCATGTCAAACCCCCACCAACACAACTTTATTGGCCCAAATGGGGCAAGAGGAGGGGCACAGAAGCATGTTTCAGGAGAATATGGACAGTCCTGCCTTGAAAACACATTGCAATGGACGGAAAATATGAATGGCCACCAGCCTAAAACAAAGCATTGAATAACGTTTTATTCTTGGTTTTAAACCACTGCACTATTTTTTTTGCTTTAATTTTTTTATTGATTTTAACAATATCTTAAGAATCTCATTACATCAAGCATTAAACAAAAAAAATTGACTTCCAGCTCACTAATCAGTGCGAATCACTAATTATACAATTAACCCTTGCTATAATAATTCAAAACATATAACCTATACCTTACCAAACTCAATTTTAGTCTACTCAACCTGCTAATATTACTAAATTTCAAACCCTGTTGAAAAATCAATTTTAGGAAAATAGTTCTTTAAGTACAATAAGAATAGTTTCCAATCTTCTGTAAAACCTTCCAAATTTTGATCTCTTATCAGTACTGTAAGTTTTGCCATCTCCATGTATTCCAAAATTTTTATAAACCACTGCACGATTCTGTCACACTTTGCAATGCTCTACCCATTGTAAATCTTGTAGTCCAGAAAAAGCCCAGAAGTGAAAAATGTTGAGGTTAACATATTGAATTGGGGAAAAACACACTCAAAAGTTTGTGTCAGGCGTCTAGTCAGTTCTGTAAAACAGGGCATAATGAACACTGGTGTTGTGGTAGAAGAAAACAGTGATTGTTATATCATAGTATGTAATTTAGCCTTACATGTGCATGCCACATTTGTAAGATTTGTGTGGGGTCTGTGAAGAATTGAGGGAGCTTCCTGTTATGCTGAGACAAGAAGAAGGGATGTTGGATTATAAATCTCATCATAGATAGTAATGATGCATGTCAGATGTTGTTAAATCCAGATGTCTTTCCCATATACTGATGTGTTTAGAGTGTGAGTGAGATGTATATGTGGGAACATACTCCGTATCACAAGTTAGCTACTTTATCCATCTTAGCAGAATCACAGATTGGTAGGTTAATGCAAAGCAAATGGAAAGGGTCATCGTGCAGTGGTAAAACACTCATAGTGCCGTTATACAGGTGAAACTCGAAAAATTAGAATATCGTGCAAAAGTTCATTAATTTCAGTAATGCAAATTAAAAGGTGAAACTGATATATGAGATAGACGCATTACATGCAAAGCGAGATAAGTCAAGCCTTAATTTGTTATAATTGTGATTATCATGGCGTACAGCTCATGAGAACCCCAAATCCACAATCTCAGAAAATTAGAATATTACATAAAACAAGGATTGTAAATAGAACAATATCGGACCTCTGAAAAGTATAAGCATGCATATGTATTCAGTACTTGGTTTGGGCCCCTTTTGCAGCAATTACTGCCTCAATGCGGCGTGGCATGGATGCTATCAGCCTGTGTTATGGAAGACCAGGATGCTTCAATAGCGGCCTTCAGCTCTTCTGCATTGTTTGGTCTCATGTCTCTCATACTTCTCTTGGCAATACCCCATAGATTCTCTATGGGGTTCCGGTCAGGCGAGTTTGCTGCTGGCCAATCAAGCACAGTAATCCCATGGTCATTGAACCAGGTTTTGGTACTTTTGGCAGTGTGGGCAGGTGCCAAGTCCTGCTGGAAAATGAAGTCAGCATCCCCATACAGCTCGTCTGCTGAAGGAAGCATGAAGTGCTCCAAAATCTCCTGATCGACGGCTGTGTTGACCCTGGACTTAATGAAGCACAGTGGACCAACACCAGCAGATGACATGGCTCCCCAAATCAACACAGACTGTGGAAACTTCACACTGGACTTCAAGCATCTTGCATTGTGTGCCTCTCCATTCTTTCTCCAGACTCTGGGTCCTTAGTTTCCAAATGAGATGCAAAAGTTGCTCTCATCAGAAAAGAGGACTTTGGACCACTGAGCAACAGACCAGTTCTTTTTTTCTTGAGCCCAGGTAAGACGTTGTTTGTTGTTCAGGAGTGGCTTGACAAGAGGAATACGACATTTGAAGCCCATGTCCAGGATCTGTCTGTGTGTGGTGGCTCTTGATGCACTAACTCCAGCCTCAGTCCACTCCTTGTGAAAGTCCCCAACACTTTTGAATGGCCTTTTCCTGACAATCCTCTCCAGGCTGCAGTCATCCCTGCTGCTTGTGCACCTTTTTCTTCCACACTTTTCCCTTCCACATAACTTTCTATTAATGTGCTTTGATACAGCACTTTGGGAACATCCAACTTCTTTTGCAATTACCTTTTGAGGCTTTCCCTCATTATGGAGGGTGTCAATGATGGTTTTCTGCACAACTGTCAAGTCAGCAGTCTTTCCCATGATTGTGATTCCTAATGAACCAGACTGAGAGACCATTTAAAGGCTCAGGAACCCTTTGCAGGTGTTATGGATTGATTAGCTGATTGGAGTGGGACACCTGGAGCCTAGACTGTTGAACCTTTTCACAATATTCTAATTTTCTGAGATTGTGGATTTGGGGTTTTCATGAGCTGTACGCCATGATCATCACAATTATAACAAATTAAGGCTTGACTTATCTCGCTTTGCATGTAATGCGTCTATCTCATATATCAGTTTCACCTTTTAATTTGCATTACTGAAATTAATGAACTTTTGCACGATATTCTAATTTTTCGAGTTTCACCTGTAAGGTTTCAGTTTCAATTTCTGATAAGTTAAAAGGATACCAGGTTGAGAGAAAAATTGTCTGTGACCTTGAAGCACTGCTGGTGGTTGGACCAGTAGCCAAAGATCTCTTAGTTAAATGGACCAATGGACTGAGGCAGCACAAAATGTTCCTTGTAGGGTATTTTAATGCATACTTATGGTTGACATGAAGTTTTTCTTCCCTTTATGACAGTGAATTCAGAATCAGGAGGTAATAATTTAGACAGACTGATTAATGCAGAGCGTGAGCTTATATAGTGGTGAGAGTAAGCTGAAAGGAAGGTTGGGATGTATGGCTCCACACCCCATCCTGAGAAATGTCTTTAATCTCATCAAAAGTCTTTTTTGCTTTCCTTGAAACTCTTTCAGTGCTTCCCTCAATATCCCCCCCCGGCGGGGGGAAATTGCTTAAGTCAAAAGTTTGTGGGAGCTGAAGGATTTGCAAGATGCTCTGAAAAATGTTGATTGTCCTATTTTTGCTTCCTTCGACATTCTTCAGATGCTTTTCCCAAGCAGGAGCTTCCAAATTGCAAACTGAATGTGAAGAAGCAAACTTCCAGTTAGCACTGCAGGTCAACTATATATTTTATTCACTTCCAGCCAATCACGGATGTGCATTAATTCTTGAGCAGGAACTACCCTTCCCTTCTTGACAGATGCGTTCCCAGCAGCTGTCAAGTACCTGCTGTCCATGCTTGTTCTGGTTCCTGTTAAGTTTTCTGCATGATCATCTTTCCTTTCCCAGACCACCATCTGGTAGATGCTAAAATTACTTGTCCTTAAGATTACATTACCACTCCTAATGGAAAAGCAATGATGCTAACTGTTCAGATAAAAGCTATACCACAAATGAATCATGACAAGGCAGGCCGAGATGTAGTTTGGTATCTGCTGTGACAAGTAGTCATATCTATGGTACATAAATATGCAGTCATATGTATGATACAAAGTATGGCAAGGACTGTGATCCACAAGACCAATTAAATCAAAGCATTTTATATTGTGATTCTCTTGTTTCAAACTAGGCACATTTGTAACCTTCATTTTATATTGTGATCCTTTTGTTTTAAATTTTGTCAGTGTACTTTTCATTTTGTACTGTGATGACTTTGGTTTTATGCAGTCAAGAACCTGAACTACAAAGCAGTTGGATGTAAGTCAGCTTTACATAATTGTATTTAATGGAACTAAATCCAAATTAATGTGTGTGAATTATGCTTTTTTTTAAATGTCAGTGCATTAAAACTGTCTCTCATGTATCCAGCTCCTTCATCTTCTGTTGTTCCATCTTATTGTCTGTAAAGGAAATACTACCATATTTTTTGCTGGATAATTATCTATCTATCTATCTATCTATCTATCTATCTATCTATCTATCTATCTATCTAATTTATACTCTGCCCAAACTTACATATCTGGGCAGATTTTTAGGGGGGGATAACCTCAATACTACACAATTTCACTGCTATGTAATCTCTTTCATTTGGGACTCTTTGGGGCTATTCACACAATTGCAGAAAATCGGGCTAGCCTCCGCTAGCCCAATTTTCTATAATCGCGAGAACCACGGGGCTCAGCTACAAGCCCGGTGGTTCTTGAGCAGGTAACCCACTCAAGTAGCCCACCCCGTAAACCGGGTTTGCGGAGCGAGTGCTCCGCAAACTCAGGTTTTTAAAATCATGAGTAGCCACGGCACATCTCCGTGCTGCATTTACTCATGAGTAGACCCCTGGTGGGAGCTGAAAAGCAGCCTCCCGGCTCGGGGGTCTACCCAGTATGCCCTGCACGCTCGCACAGAGCATATTGGTGCTTCCGGGGGCAGCGCCCCCCAAACTCCCTGGTCCCTGCTGGCTCCGTCACGGAGCTGGCAATCGTGTGGGTGGCCGGTCCGGTCACCCAGGGCTCCCGCCCTGCTCCTTTGCAGGCTAAGCTCACTCTCCCCACTGAGCTTCCCAAACTGGGTCTCACTAATCGTGAGACCCGGCTCCTTGAATAGTATAACAGGTTGGGCAGCTCAAAACATTAACTGATAAGAGGTCAAAGTTTTCAGTGTTTGGGCTCTTTTTCAAGAGGGTATGGTATGAGTTACACTTACTTCAGTCATCTGGGTGTGTGTTACCACATGCCCTGTCCTTTCAGCAACTTGGTTTCGTTCTGTCTGTGGCACAGATGTGTTTGGATTGAAAGATCCTGCTTTACTGCAAAGGGGTTAAGTTCAGCTCTATGTATTTATAATGTCTCTATACTGACTGACATGCGCATTCCTAAGTGGTGTATATAAGTTAGAATACAACAAATATAAGAACAGGATAAAATGATTAAAACAAATATGATAGAAAACCAATTCAAATTAATTAAAAGCCTGAGAAAACAGGTACATCTTAAGGGCTTTTAAAAAAAACAGCCAGGGATGGAGAAACATAATTTTAACAGGGAGTGCATTCCAAAGCCCTGGAGCATCACAGAAAAGCTGAGTAGCCACCAAACGAGCTGGTGGCAGCCGTGACTAGACCTGCCCAGATGATCTTAATAGGTGGGAGGGTTCATGACAAATGAGGCACTCTCTTAAATACCCTGAAACCAAGCCATTAAGCGCTTTCTAGGTAATAACCAGCACTTTGTATTTTGGAAACATAGCAACAGCCAGTGCAGTTCTTTTAATATTGGTGGTGTAATATGGTCTCTTTCAGTTATCCTGGAGACCAGTCCGGCTTCCACATTCTCCACCAAACGTAGTTTCCTGACTATGTACAAAGGCAGCCCCACATAGAGTGCATTACAGTAGTCAAGCCCAAAGGTTGCCAACATATGTACCACTGTTTAAAGTCATTTTCCTCCAGAAATGGGCATTGTTGATGTATCAATCAAAGAGATAAAATGCGCCCTTGGCCGTCTTCTCAGCCTGAGAGACCACAGAGAGTTTGGGATCCAGGAGCACTCCCAAGCTATGTACTTGTTCTTTTTGGGAGACTGTAATCCCATCCAGAACAGGCAGCTCTAAACCATCTCTCAGGTTCTGATCCCCCAGTCAGTACCTCCATCTTATTTTGATTCAATTTCAGTCTGTTAGCCCTCATCTTGCCCATTAACACCTCTAGGCAGGCATTTAGGGAAATAATTGCATTACTTGATGGAGTTGATATGGAGAAATAGAATTTGTGACTCATGAAGCCACATGCAGGTCACCAGCTGTTTATAGCAGCTTATCAGGGGCTCAGTAAACTTCTCACTGCCTGTGTGAGACTGCAAATCCAAGAGTGTTCTGAAGCACATTATATGGCTGATGCAGGCTGTGTTCAGCTTGGCAGGCCCTAAGTTGTGCAGGCTTTGCCTAGATGAACTTTAGGCCAATAACACACTTTGAAAGAAGTTAAGTTTTGATTGACAGAGTCAGGAATTAACATAGGACAGATAGGCAGACTTACTGCACCAGATTCTCACTATGCAGAACTGTGTTCAAACCCTTGATTAGCCATGAAATTCAACACGTGGCCTTAGCAAGTTACTAGTTCCCAGCCTAACTCACCTTGGATGCATATTATGAGGAAGACAATTTGATAAACCTATATATATATGTCACCCTCAGTTTCTCAGAGAAAGAAGGGGAGAATTTTAAAATGATGGAAAATACATTATTTAAATGCCTAACCCACACTTTCCTTCAGGCTCGCACTAGTTACCAAATCTTCAAAAAGCACAACATTAACACATAAAAATAAACCTACTCAGACTTGCACAACCTATGACTCACTGATCTAAATACAGCCTACCAGCTATCTTTTGCAACCCACCAGGGGACCAGTAATCCTCCTGGTTTTGCTGCCTGAGCGGGAACATCAAATGAGGGGGAAGAGTGGGTTGCCAAGCACCTGGCAGTCTACAATACAAGACCAAGATATAATGCTTGATTATGAGCATGGTTATATATTGTAAGTTGTCATTCCAAATGGTTTTGCTGGTTTCATGCATGCATGTGAGCCACCTTGAGGTCCCTGTTGGGCATAGAGATGGTATATCAATTAAAATAAATATAAATGCGAAATTCAGATGGACCCCCTGCTCCTTCCCACCTTTCCCTGTCATTCCTGACCACTAAAGGCACAGGTAGCCTGAGCTCCAAATGGTTAGCAGCTCTCTTGGTGGTTAAAAGGAGTACATCATTTTTATTTGTATTTTTGTCCCCAGGCCAGACTCCTTTTTAGAGTCCCTGGGCAGGGATAAGCAGTTGCTGCTACTGCTGGGGTGGTAAAATGAAGTATGACAGGGCTACACAGTTTGTGGTTCTTCACAAGCACATAACCAAGTTGAATGCCAGTCATGTTACTACCAGGAGATCGCTAAACATTTAGCTCATTCCTGATTCCTTCCTGGCACAGCAAAACTCAGACCATTGTTTAGCATCTGGCAGGCCACAATATGAGGATGGCATTTGACTTGGTGCATCACAAGTTGTTCAGGCTTGGCATATGACGTACTTCAGATTTGCTCCAGCATTGGAGAGCAGGCCTTGCCTACTATTAAGAAACGTTTCATCTCTTTCTACTTGGAATGGCCTGGAATTTTATTTATTTGAAGCACAGTTTCATAGTAAACATTATTTACGACAAAGAAATTTTGTTTTGTTTTATTTTATTTTAGAGTCCCCTCTATCTTTGCAATTTCTCTTGGCAACTGATAGTTGGAGGGCAATTGGGAAGAATTACTATAACCACAAATATAACAGATGTCTCATAAAATTAACTTCAATTGCTTCTATCTGACCTCTGTCAAGGAAGTAGGATTCAAATTCGACTCAGCGTGAGCGGCTGCAGACATTGCTGTTTGATAACAGTGACCTTGTGCTCCCAAGGGTGGTGCTCAAGAACAGGAGAATTGTAGCTTGGCACATAGTAAATATGATTAATGCCAAAATAACTCAGCAAGCATCACTTCAACCTCATTGTGATAAGACACCTTTGGGTCAAGAAGAAAAGAAGCTATTTCTCCTTGGGTGAACAATTAGAACCTATAATAGGGATGAGTGGATCTCCCTAGTTACATTCTGTTATTGTTCTGTCATTTGCTATGGCCTGCAGTTCAAACCACCAATTTTCAGTTTGACTAGGAGAATATCTGAGATTAAATTCTGAACTGGGGTGCATGCATTTTGACACAGTTTTCAATTTGAATGTTTGGTTTTTCCCACCATCTAGGTCATTGACAAGCACCAGCATGTATGGCACAGTGATTAAAGCAGTGCAAAATGTTTTCTTGATGTGATCACATAACTGCATCAAGATTCTGTGGGTGGGTGTGCGAGTGCATTCATGAGAGTGTTCATGCAGCTATTACTGTTATATTTGAATTATTGGGGCTGTTCTCAGCAGCAGCCAAGCCTGGGCTTGGCTGCCTGTGAGAACCACTGGGCTTCATGCAGATCCCAGTGGTGCCTTGGTGCCAAACCCTGTGCCAAAGACCAGCTCGTAGCCGAGGTTAAAGGCACAAACCCACCCTTAACCTGGCTGCTGGGATTGTGTGTCAGCACGAGCTGCTTGCTGCTTGTGCTGACACAGAGCCGGGCTCCTAGAGTGCTTGTCCCCTGGGAGAATCCCCCAATGCACTTCACTCAACCCACAGTGCACTGTGGGATACCTGGAGGCCAGGATAATGAGTCCCTGCATCAGAGTGATCCACCGTGCTCCATGCTGCACAGAGTACTGGGGATTGCATGGAACTGCAGAGCATGCTCCTACCAAGCAAACAATGATGGGGGGGGGGAGGCAAGGTTTGTGAAGCCTTCCCCCCACTCGCCCACCTACCTGGTAGGTTTTGTGAATGACCCCGATGTGTGATATTCAGTCCTCCTCCTCTTTGTTCCAGTAATGCCCAGTTCCTCTTGTTGCTAAACCCTTTTTCTTCCAGTTCCTTTGTTCCTTCTTGAACCCTGCAACCAATCCATGAGCCCTCCAAGATTCAACATTTTTGTCTTATCACTCCAAAGACAATGCACTATCCACCTATATGAGATTTCCCCCTGCACAAATCAAGTACCTTTTTCATAGCAGCTGCAATGATTTTCCACTATCCATCATTCACCTTTCCAACTTCAGCAGTTATAATGTTTTGAACATTCTGTGACAGATAGCCAGGACAGATGACACGAGCAGTTTTTGGCTTATTATTCATGAGATCTATTATATACTATTGCAGCCTTAAATACACTCAGCTTTGGCTGGATCATGCTATTCCTGTCTTTTTTTCTCTGTAGATAAACCTTGCAGTCTCTTGAGACTGTGGAGATATACTGGTTGTTCAGTGAGTCTTCAATTCTCAGGAAAAAAAGCATTGCTGGTCCCAATTTGTCATGGTATGGTTTATTTATCATTATGTGAAGGTGTCAAGCATCCGTTAAGAAGTCGGGCGGGGGGGGAACCCCTCTTGTCTCTTTGAGTTGAAACATTCAGACTTTTAGACAGGTAAGAAAGCAAGTCAAAATCCAACACTTGAGCACGAATCTCTGTGTTTGGTCAATACTGCATTGCCATTAGTCATACATGGCAAGCCTAACAGCAGTAGAGCACTGTTACAGACACAGAAGTAGTGGAGCCACTGTAGGAAACCAGTGGTTCTCACTACAATGGGAATAACAATGGTAATGCTGCTAATACAACTGCACTTCTGTACAATAACGCCACTGTTTCCAGATCTGCAGCAGCAATGCCACAAGTCACTCCAGCACCATTCGGCTTTGATGTGTGTGGTTTGGGTAAAAAGGGCTTTGTAATAGTCAGCTTTGGCCGAAGACAAAATGGAGGAGCTAATGTCAAGCTCTTGTGTTGTGAGAGACACATAAGGTGGCTGAACTAGTATTAACTGAGAGCTGTAATGCCCAAGAATTGAACTGAAGTGACTGTTCTGTGCCTCGAGGCATTGAGGAGAGGAGAGCTGGTCTTAGGAGAGGAGAGAAGAGGAGAGGAGAGGAGAGGAGAGCTGGTCTTGTGGTAGCAAGCATGACTTGTCCCCATAGCTAAGCAGGGTCTGCCCTGGTTGCATCTGAATGGGAGACTTGATGTGTGAGCACTGCAAGATATTCCCCTCAGGGGATGAAGCCACTCTGGGAAGAGCAGAAGGTTTCAAGTTCCCTCTGTGGCTTCTCCAAGATAGGGCTGAGAGAGATTCTCGCCTGCAACCTTGGGGAAGCCGCTGCCAGTCTTTGAAGACAATACAGAGCTAGATAGACCAATGGTCTGACTCAGTATATAGCAGTTTCCTATGTTCCTATGTTCTTATTGCTTAAGTTGTTTTGAACATAACTTTATTTTAATTATTTTTTTGTTAAGTTGCAGTTGATTCTCAAGATCTGGCAATGGGTGTGACAAACTGTGGAAAGGAAATATCTGTATGTTGGGTGAGTGTGGAACAGTTAGCTAGAAGAAAGGTTATTAAAAGACAACCAAGTTGGTGGTGGGTGGAGACATGAGAAGGATCATGTGCAGGATACCAAGGGTCATATGTAGAGTGCAGGATCAGAGATGGGCCATTCTAAGACCAACCCCAGATGCTGGATGGACCTCCTAAGAGCTAGGCCTAATTGTGACCATCTGCCAATGGCCGGGCTTCAAGGGACTTCCTTTGGGTGGAAAAGCCTACCCAGGACAGAGCAACACACCTACAGGAAAAGGCTGGAACCAGTAGAGAACACCCCATCTAGACCTATAAAATCTCTGGACATCAGAACCCCAGGAGGAGACCCTACCATCACCAACCAGCTGGATTTGAATGCAGCATCGCCTCATCCTCCCACCCCTAAGCACCAGCCTGCTCCACCAAGCTGATTACTTGCTCTCATACTCAGTAGTTAAGTATGAGAGTGAATGTGTGTGTATGAGAGTTGATGTGCCCTCGTGTTATCAAACTTGTGTTAATGTACCGTGGCTTGCATTCTTCTTGGCTGCTCTTATATTCTTTGCCTTGATCATTATTGGTTGTCATATTTGCTGATGCTGAATAAAAATTACATGAATAGTGTTTTACCTAAAACTGTGTCAATCACTCTATTGCCCCAGGGAACTCAAACCTAAACAATTTGGGGTTATGAAGGTCAGCCGTAACCCTGCATTAGGAATAGCTCTGTTTACAGCTGCAGCAGTCATACATGTCCTGCTTTCCAAGATAATGTCCAATTTAATCTAAATCATGTCCAGGCTTTAAAGCTTATGGTATAAAGTTAGTCATCTGCATTAGTCATTAATAATTCTTGCAGATTAATGCAGTTCGACACCCTTGCCTTTAAATTAAAAAGAAAATGGAATATTGGAAAAATGCATTTAATATAGGACATATTAGCTTAGCTTTATAAAATCCAACAAATGCAAACAAGCTGTCTGACAGCAACAAATCGTATAGGCTGATACACAGGTGTCTTCTCAGTGTCCATGTTAGTCTGTGTATCTGTTTGACAATACTTTGCCCAACCAGTCTGCCCATATGACTAAGATGTGCACATGTCTCCCTCCCGCTCGCCATTCCTTCGTCATGTGGGCATACTTATCCTAACCATTCTTCCACATGCTCCAAAAAGATTTGGTGTGTGTGTGGACAGGCTGCTTGGATGAACCAATTTCATGAGATTAAGGAACACCATGTTGGAACAGGGAGATATGCTTACTCACAGCACGCTCATGCCTTAATCATATGGGCAAGCTAGTTGGGCAAGCTAGTTAGCCCTATGGCAGTTGTGTTTCATTATGTCTGTTTACCCATAATTCCCAAAATGGGAAGCAGTGCTTCCATGAGAAGACAAATGCAGTTGTTAAAGAATGCAGCGCTTCCTTTCTGACCCTCCTGCAGTTCATTGATTTGAGTGCTTAGGCTGAGCTGGCTGCATGATCCCCTCCAGTTATAGAGCTTTTAACACATTTCACCTAATGAAAATTCAAGGCAAATTTAGACAATTCTCCTCCAGTGAAACATCTGCAAGAATTTCAAAATTTGAAGGGGAAAAACTCAAATTGGAGGCATCACACGTCTCTGCCCCAGTTATCACCTTACATGATATTGCTGATGACCAGTAACAAATAACTCTTTGCTCTTTTACTGAGCTTAGGTCCTTTTTTTCATGGGCCCTAAATCCTGTTGCCCAGATCATAACCAGGGGGTATTTGCATACAGAAGAAAGCTCTCATGAACAGATCCCTAGTTCAATGGGAAACAGGGCAGGTGCTACATGAGAGGTTTCTCTCCTGAACCAGCTGTTAGGGTGTTGCACACCCTACAGATGTCAGGAAATGTTCTGGAGGGGAGAAGCATGAGCTAGAGTTATCTCCCACACATATTTCCTCTTTCCCAGTTTGGTTGGGTTCACACGTAGCACCGAATCAATGGTTTGGCAGAGTTTGCTAGAACCCCATGCATGTACTACAACTATTTATATACCACTCTTAAACCAAAATTCTCAAAGCAGTTAAAGAAATAAAAAGAAACATGGTAGATACCAGCCACAGCCATGGGAGGGGTGCTATACTGGGGTTGGATAGGGCCAGTTACTCTCCTCTGATAAGAGAATCACCACTTTAAAAGCTGTCTCTTTGCTCAGTTAGCAGAGCTAACTGAGCATCTTTGAATACCAGTTCTTGGAGCAAAGAACAGGCAACATGTGGCTTTTATGCCCTGCTTGTGGATCACCTGGAGACAGTTGGCTAGCCTAAGTGGAAAACAGGATGCTGAACTAGATGGGCCCTTGGTGTGACCCAGCAGGGCTTTTATATTCTTATCTCCAAGCAGGTAAAGAGAATAACCAGTTCCAGGAGGGGGAAGATATGGAGCAAGCCAAAGAGCTAGTAAAGCCACTTGGGCCCAAGGAGTCAGCAAGATAAAATAGTTAAGGGGGCAGAAATTATATCGAACCCAAAGTAAGGATTTAAGACTGAGAAGTTTAGGATGAGAGGGTAGTTTAGTCAGGATAGGCTAATTATAGCTAATAAGGTTGAATATGTAGTGGTTGCATTAAAGAGTAGTTTCGGTTTTAGAAGAGAGACTATTGGGATTATTAAGATTGTTGGAACAATAACTTTTATCACTGTAGAAGACTGAAGTTTTTGAGGTAGTCTGTGCTGTGCATTCGTGCTGTTGCTACTAGGAGTGCTAGGCCTGTACCTGCTTCGCAGGCAGAGAAGGCTAGAAGAATAATTGGACTTGTTGTGGTGACAGGGGTTTGGTGGGTTACTGTGAGTGTAGATAAAAGTATAAAGATTGTGAGTATTATACCCCCAATGCAAAGGAGGGCTGAGACAAAGTGGGTTCAGTGAAGAGATAAGCCGATTGTGCAAAGCAAAAAGGCCAAGGTTATTATGAAGATTATTGTGGTCATTTAGGGTCCCCAGTATTATTAGGCTGGGATCTACTAAATTGAAATTAGTAATCTTTGTTAGACTAATCCCTAATTTGGCTCATTCTAAGACCCCTTTTTGTCATTCATAGATGATGAGGCCTAATGTAAGTAAAACAAGGATAGTAGATACTCAAGTCATGGTGGTGGTTGGGGTAGGGAGGTTGATAGTTCAGGGGGTAGGGAGAAGGAAGGCAATTTCTATATCAAATAACAAGAATATAATGAAAACAGAATAACAAGAAAGAAACAAAGTGAAAACGAAAGGCATGCTGTTCCTATGGGGTTGAAGCCGCATTCATATGGTGAGAGTTTTCATGGTCAGAGGATGTTTGCGAGAGTCAAAATCTAATTCAAATTAGAATGGTTGAAATGGTAGTGGTGATGAGAAGTATTATGTTGATGTTTATTGTACTTCCTCAGTAGAGACTGAGATGAAGTGAGTGGAAATCACTTGTACTATTAATACTAGAAGAGCAAGAACCTCATCAGTAGATTGAAACGTAAAGGAATAATCATACTACAGGGCTTGAGGTAGGAGCGGAACCACCTCCAAGCAGTGCCTCCCACACCCAACTTGGGACAGCCCATCCAAAAGGCATCGAAAGACCCTGAAAGTTCCAAGAAGGTTAACAGGGTTGCATTCCGCCATGTCTCTCTCTGCACACTTCAACACGCAGGGCGACCAAAGCAGTTTCTGTTCCAAATCAGGCCTGTCCTCCATGTACTCCAGAGCATGAGATTCAGTAGTGCACACAATACACAGTGGTATAGAGCTGTAATGCTCAGCCCTGGGGCTGCTGCTGCAGACTCAACAGCCCTGACACTGTAGAAAACGGAAGGCTGAGTGTGCTAGAGTTGTTTCTCCATGGTTGCAAATGCGAGAAACTCTGGCATCATGGCTTGTGCAACTGCCCATTTTCTACAGCATGGGAGTTGCTTACAAATCCACAGCAACCCCCGGGGGAAAGTGATACAGCTCTATACTGCTGTGCACCATGTAAGCCAGTAAAACTACTCTTCAGTAAATAGTGTGTGGATTACAGCCTTCAAAACTTCTGTGGAAAAGAAAATGAGTACAGTGAGTTATGATAATGCATTCAGACAAGCTTTTCAGGGCAGAGTTTTTTAATGCAACACCCTGCTCAGTGTTTCAAATTACTCAGATGACATTTAAAGGTACCCATCCCTTCTTTGTGAATCTCAATGTCTTTGCCAGTTATCTGTATATCCTCCGGCAATGAAAATTTGCATTTTGCCCAATAAAATGAATCATTTCTGAAAAGTAATTACTTTATTGCTGTAAAAAGTTATATGCAGAATACAACATTTGCATCTACATAAGAGAACATATAAAAGCCCAAAGGCACAGTTCTATGACCGTCAAAACTGACTAGCTTAATTATGGAACCAACTGCTATTGTGGGTTGGTCACTATACATTCGGAGGGTTAGGACAGAGGGATGAGAAATCTCACAATATACCCACTGTATACCAGTTTAAATGTATGTCTTTTTTTCCAAAGAATACTGGGAATGTAAGTATGCTGAAAATTGGTGTAAGAATGGTGTAAGTATGCTGAAAATTGGAGCATGGGATTGTGTGAAGTACCTCCACTTCAATCCAGGGACCACCTTCGGAGGGGTCCCCTTTTGATTCAGATCTGTCTGGAGAGTTCTCCTTCACTTTTGGCCAAATCCTCAGTCCACTTTGGTTCATTTCAGCCCCTCTTTGGCCCCAACCAGACAGTGCTTTGTTATAGTCTGAAATGGGCCAGAGCTGAACAAGTGCCTGAAGCTACACACAGTTAGAAACATAAGAAGCTTCCATATACAGAGTCAGACCCTTGGTCCATCTAGCTCAGTATTGTCTACACAGACTGGCAGCAGCTTCTCCAAGGTTGCAGGCAGGAATCTCTCTCAGCCCTATCTTGGAGATGCCAGGGAGGGAACTGATGCTCTTCCCAGAGCGGCTTCATCCCCTGAGGGAAATATCTGACAGTGCTCACACATCAAGTCTCCCATTCATATGCAACCAGGGCAGACCCTGCTTAGCTAAGGGGACAAGTCATGCTTGCTACCACAAGACCAGCTCTTCTCGTTACAGTTCTATTGGAGAATCTAACAGAGAACCCAGGACAATCTAAGAGAACTACAGCTCCCAGGATTCCATGGGGAGAGGAACTAGCTGTTATAAATCACTGGTGTCAGTTAAGCTCTCTCTCTGTATATATATATATATATATATATATATATATATATATACACACACACACACATATATATATGCTTCACTATGATGCCCTACATAAGTGGGCTTCTTCTAGGTAGGTCTTGACACCAGTAAAATATGAAAGGGAGGTCCTCTCGGTAACTACATTGTTTTGACTATAGTTAGCCAGCACCTGTATTCTCAGGAGCAGTTATATTTCCCAATATAATTCCCAAATTCCTTCATAGATTATCAGGCTGTTTAATAAAGTTGGCACTGACCCTTGCTAACAGGGCAAAAATAATTAGCAAGCGGAAAGCAAATATCCCTATTTTTATAACATTCTTGAAATGTTATGATTATCCGACCATGCTGCTGTTTTGTGTTTTATTGTGATTTTATATCTTGTTTTTAACTGATAATTGTAAATTGCTTTGTAGTCTTTTTTCAAATATCTAAAATAAATAGCTACATATACACATACAGTACCTACACGGTGTCCCTAACAGAAGTGTCCTATTTTCCCATTCATTTTTGCTATGTAGTGAACATCCATGAATTTTAATGAGACTACTTTGAGTAATTTTCCTCATCATGTCAGCCACTCTAAATAAAATAAAATAAAACACACACAATAATTGCCACAAAGTAAATCCTTGCAGGTATGGAGCACAAGCAATCAGATGAGAACTATTCATAAATACAAATTCTCGCTTCCGATGTAAACTCAACAGACTAGTTCTGACTATACATCCAGCAGCTATGCATCTGACTTACATCCAGCAGGGTAAGGCAGCAGCTGGAATCAAGAGCTTAATGAGGGTGCTATTGAACCAGCAAGGTCAGGCTTCAAATAGGGGGAATATATAGGAGCCAGAAGTCCCATCCCTTCCTGGAGCTCAAGCCAGCCATGATCCATGGCAGGCTCCTGAGCTGGCCTCTCCCTCTGAGTAATCCCATTGGGATGGAGGCCTTGAGCAGCTAGGAAAGCGCTTTGTTGCCAGTGCTGGAGCTCAGCGTTGCTTCTGCTCTTGGGGTCTCAGGGGCACTGGAGAGAGTTCCAGCGATGGCAGAGTCTTGGTTGGTGGAGTCACTGTATCCACAGAGGTCCAGGGTTTCTTCAAAGGAGTGACTGCTGGATGGGCAATAAGCTCAGCCTGCTCAGGGTCTATGGTTCAAGAGGGTTTTACTGGATCAGGGAGTCTCACCTGGGGCATGAAACGATAGGGTTTCCTCATGACTGGAGTCTAGGTAGGTCTTGACACCAACCATCTCAATCACTACAGAGAGGAGCATGGATACACATGTATCGCCCTCATTTGTTGTGCCATTCAAGGCAGTCAGCTGAAGCAGTGTTTTGCTTTGGACAAACTGCCCTCTGTGTGATTAAGTGGTTGGGTAGCACACAGAGTGGCGGGTGGGGGTCCATGTCCACACATGCTGCTTCTCCATGTGCATCATGAATCCCAAGCCTGACTCTATGGTGTCTGGGTCTGACTCTGAGGATTCGCTGAAGGAGGCAGTCAGTATCCCTGAACCAGACCCTACAATGCTGGGGTTTGGCTCAGAGGACTCTCTGGATGAGGTGGGATTTGAGGGGCAAGTGTTCCCCCTTGCCTGCTGACTCTCTCAACATTCCCCTACCCTTGTCCTTGGACTTGGGAGAATGAGGCAGAGGCACCACAACCAACACTGCAGCTACACAGCCCCACCAAAGCACCTAGAAATGGGGAGACCAATCCTTTAAGGCCAAGGACATTCCAGGCTTGGAGAGGAGAGCTGGTCTTGTGGTAGCAAGCATGACTTGTCCCCATAGCTAAGAAGGGTCTGCCCTGGTTGCATCTGAATGGGAGACTTGATGTGTGAGCACTGCAAGATATTCCCCTCAGGGTTGTGGATGTGCTCTGGTTCCTAGTTCTTGCTGTGTGATTCCCTGGCTTCTAACCTCTTGTTCATGTTTGACTCTTGCTTGGCTCATACCTCTTGTCTGATCCTTGGCTCCAGATCTCCTGTTTGTTTGACTCCATCATAGCTAACCGCTGTTGGACTGATTACCTGGTTGTGACCTCTGGCTTGTATTTGACTCTAGACCAGTTCTTCCCCTGACAGGTGCTCCTTACCTCCACTTTGCCTGGTGGACTGCTTTGTTACCCACCTGCACTGCCTGGGTACAACAATGTGATTAGGACAGGCAGGCAGATTTACTGTTTGAACTGACCTGATTAGTGGAAGTGGGAAGCTGGACTGCACTCACTTGCCTCAGTACAGACATTGATGTCTGTAGTGTTGGCCCTATGTTGGCCCTAAGTTGACCCTATGCCCCAACATCCAACAGTGGGTGCTGTGTGGGCAGGCTCTGTTCTGCACAGGAAGAACAGGGTGGAAACAGGAAGTGTGTGAACATTGTGGAGAAGGGCCAGGATGCACAGCCCTGTTCTCCCTCCCTCACTGAGTATACACAGGGGACAGTTTTATTTGATGCAAAGTCATTGATTGGGGAGGGAGGCTTTAAGCCAGGACTGCATAACTTAAGCCCTCCGACTGTTGTTGGCCTACAACTCCCATCACTCCCAGCCACAGTGACCAATAAGGATGATGAGAGTTTGTAGTTCAGCATCTGCAGGAGGACCGAAGTTGTACCGCCTGCTCTAAGCAATGCATATGATTCCTGAAATATTCCTGAAGAGGCATGTTGTCCAGTGCCCTTTGCCTTCCTAGAATGTGTGTGATGCGAGGTAGCCATGTAATACAACAGACTCTTAGGTCTGGTTGTTGTTGTTTCTTAATCCTCTTAATCTGTTGTTTCTTAATCTGTGTGGTATGTCGGGCTCAGGGTCACCCATCAAGCTTCTTAGATAAATGATTCTTTAAATTCATGGTCCAAGTCCAGTTCCTTATTGACTAAACCATAATGTCCCCTCTAACTTCTCCCACCCTGCCCCATGATGCAACAATAATCCAGCTCATAGGTGCAATGAACCCTTGCTCTTATCTCCCTGCAAAACTAGGGCTTGTGTTGTACACTGATACCTCGCCATGTATAATCATCATGTCTACCAATCTGTGAGAGGTTTCCAGAAGTATGGATGGGAGGATAAATAATTTGGAAGGAATTATTTACTGAAAGGAAATGTAATTCTGAACAAACTACAGAAACCATTTTTTGTGCATGTTCTAATGAATTCTAGATTAGTATCTGTTCATTAAGGTCGCTGAGAAAAGCATGGATGACATTTCATTGCAACAGCTGGATAGCCTGAAGTGGGTTATTTTCAAGTGCAACTATAGTGTGAATCATTAGTTAGCACAGCATTATTAGTGCACGATCAAGACATACTTATTATAATAATGAATATCCAAGGGACAGCTGAAACTGTTATTTCTTACGGGAATTCCAAAGTGGCTGCACTAAAAGATTGTTCAATGTATCTGTGTATTTCTTTATTTTTCTACATATTATTAATACACATTTCACATTTGTCAGACTAGAATAGTGGGTTTCAACACACTGCTTTGTATTATAGTGTATTGTGAACTATTTTTTCCTGGTGCTTACCAGTGAGTCTCAGACCTTTCCATTTTAGATGTCATTTTTAGAAATCTTATGATTAAACCAGCAGCACAAAATGGTATCTCAATCCTGAAATAGCAACATGTCTATAACCCCATTGATTTCCATTATGCAATGCATAAATGTGCATATGGAGGCTTTTAGCTAAGTGGCAACTAATTCAAAGTGGTGTCAGTCTGCCTCTAGTTTGTTGGGAATGGAAAAGATACAATGTATAAGATACTGTGTTTAAAAGATGATTTCCAGTATGAAGGAATCTGGAGCTGACGGTTATTCCGTTTCTTTACGTACATAGGAGCCTCATGCAATAGAAATGCTACTGCCTTATAATGAAAGAGATTTAGGCCATGCTTCATGCTCCCACTGAACTCAGAGAAGTTCTAAGACATAACATATGGGTACCTGTATGTTTTCTCCCATGGGTAAGTAGCATTTCTGGAAGTATTTTAATTGGGATGATCACACAGCGGTGGGTGGGGGGAGGTCACCTCTTTCCCTCTCAGTGCCAAAGCCCTAGTCTGATATAGGTTTCCCATAGCTGGTATTAATAATAATAATAATTATTATTATTATTATTATTATTATTATTATTATTATTATTCTTCTACTACCTTGGCATGGTTGTGGGGTTTGCATGCTTCTCATGCTGGAAGGTGAGAGCTATGCCAGAGGTTCAACCATACTGGAAAGGTGTCATCAGAGCAGCCAGACAAAGAGTGCCTCTCCCACAAACAATGTGGTGAGATGTAACTTTAATAAATCTATACCGGATCGGTGGTCACCCGGGTCAACAAGGACCACGCCAGGTGCTGGAGTCCCTGGACAGCTGGTGGCAAGTGGGCTACAGGACTCAGGATCTTTAGTTGAGCAACCAGGGCTGGATACTGTAGGGTTACTGGCAGAAACGTTGCTTAACCAGAAAAAAATATACGGAAAACACCAACAAGGAAATAACGATTTGCTATTATAAGTCTAGTCCAACTAGAAGAAGTTACTTAAAAACAATGTACCAATTTTGGAAAGAGAAGCATCCAGATACAGAAATAACAGGCTAGCAGACCAGAGAAGATTCATAAGAAGAAATAAAGTATTCACAGAAGTTGAGCTGGAAGAACTGCAAAGAGCAACACAGGCTCAAGATATGGAAGAAGAATTACCACCAACTGAAGAAATTGCTCAGGCGCAGGTGGAGGAGGTGTCGGCAATAGAGTATGCCACTGTCACTGAACTGTTTCAAATTCAAAACCAGGCAACCTCCCCTTTGCCTTCACCTCAAAAACCCAAATGCCGTTTAACAGAAAAGCAACAAGAACTAAAGCAAAAAATAACTGAGCACATGAACCAAACAAACACCAGGGTTTAACTTCCAGCTCTAAAAACAGTTGCCAAAAAACAACTTGCTCAGGCATTAAAAGATGTCAATACTGCACTTGTAGAAATAACAACCAAGAATTTGCAAGAAACAAACCAACTAATGTACAGTGCAGCAACAATAACAACACAAGAGCTCAGATATAAGATCAGTGGACCTGTAAGAAAAGAAAGTAGTATATCACCTAAATGGAAGATTAGATTAGAAAATAAAATCTCCAGGCTTAGATCAGATGCTAGTAAATTGAAAGATATGAAAGACAAGAAGCTGAAGAATGAAAACACCAACCAGTATCTGATCCAAAAATACCACCTAGATTCAAGGAAAATTAGAGAAGTCCTGGAAATAATAAAGCAGCAAATAACAGCAGTGTCAAAGAAGATTAGCAGATACGAAGCCAGAATTACACAACACAGGTAGAATCTCCAGTTCCAGTCGAATCAGAGACATTTCTACCAAAGCATAGAAGTAGAAACTGCAAGAAACATAGAAACACCAAAAAAAGAAGAAACAGTGCAATTCTGGGGGGAAATTATGGGACAATCCAATAGATTATAATAAAAAAGCAGGCTGGATGAAAGAGGTCAAAAAATGTAACCAACAAATGCAAGAGCACCTCAACACTTTAGGGGCCACAGAAATCACCATCAGCCAACTACAAAAAACAGCCTTACTGGGCACAGCCTACATTTTGCGGCGATACCTATAACAACAACAATATTGATAACAAAATTCTGGCATCCCAGGTCCTTGGGAAGGACTCGATGTCTGGATAAAACAAACCAGTCAATAACACCTGTTTGACTGTGCAAACAAGAAATAATTAATAATTAATAAAAACAACCATGGGAATCCTCATTATGGATATCTTGGATCATGTTTCATTTGGCCTTTAAATGTGCTTAAATTTGGCTACATTGGGTCTTTAATGTGTTAACTTTTGTTTTCATTATCTTCTCACCAGTACTTTTTGGAGATTCCCTCTCCCACTTCTGGAGAGCAGGCACTTGCATGCTGGGTGGCAATTTTCATCAATCTCCCCTTCCTGCAGAAATACTTTGTGTAACCTCCAAATATGTCCCAAAAATGATGAAATAGACTTAACTGCTACTTCATGCTGCCTTTTTAGTCTACTTTTCAGTAGGCTTATGAGATCACACAGCATTCTGTGTGTGTGTCCGTGTGTCCGTGTGTGTGTGTATGTGTCTGTTCGAGTGTGCGTCTCGCCCCGCATCAACTTTGCAAAGCCTGGACCAATATGAACCAAATCGGGTGCGGTTGTAGGGACATATAGGGACACCTCAACAGTGTAGTGTAGATGATGTCATCCACCCTGATCCAAGATATCGTACGCTTAAACCTTTGAGGTGCAAGTGGGTTAACTTGTGAACCGCCTAACCGATTTGAACCAAATTTGCTACAGTTGTAGGGACACATAGGAATGCCCTAATGGCATGGTGTGTGATGATGTCAGCCACTCCAATTCAAGATGGCAGCCATGTGAACATCTGAGGCACAAGTGGGCTAATTTGTGGACTATCAACTAATTTAAACCAAACTAGATACAGTTGCAGTGAGTGACACACAGGGACACTTCAACGGTGTAATTTGTGATGATGTTATGCACACCGATTCAAGATGGCAGATGCATAAACTTTTGAAGCACAAGTGGGCTAACTTGTGAACCGCTTAACCGATTTGAACCAAAATTGCTGCAGCTGTAATGGACACATAGGGACATCTCAATGGCATAGTTTGTGATGATGTCATCCGCCCCAATTCAAGATGGTAGACATGTAAACCTTTGAGGTGCAAGTGGGCTAACTTGTAAACCGCTTAACCTATTTGAACAAAATTTGGAACAGCTGTAGGGAAACACAGGGACACCTCAACTGTGTAGTTTGTGATGATGTCATCCACCCGAATCCAAGAGGGTGGTCATGTGAATGTTTGTTTGTTTGTTTGTTTGTAAAGACAGTGAAAGGAAAGTAGGCTGATTAGTTCTTAATAGAACAACTCGTTTATTTCCTAGATAATTAGGACTTATTTAAAACAATAATAAAGACCTACCATTTCTGTATTTTACAGATTTGCTGTCACATCATTCCAAATGTGGAAAAAAGAATATGATTAATAAAAATATAGGATGTTTTTTTTAAAGAATTGGAAAGGAAGAAGAAATCATCCCTAACTTGAGAATTTCAGTAAATTGTCAGGCACGAAACATATTCATATCTACATTCAACAAGATTATTTTTTTTAATACTTTCAGTCTTTAACAGTATCAATAATTGATGCTAGCTGAAGAAACATGAAGGGAACTTCTCAGGCATTTATAGGTTTAACTCTGAAAGGTATAATTTCTTTCACTATAATTTTAGGAAACCAGTATTTTATTCTAATCCCATGCTGGCATGTTTCATTAAAAGAATGAGTCAAGCAAGTGGATTAAGTCTGAAATTTATAACTGACCTCATATCTTGAATTTTAGAGCTGTTCGTATGCTGGTTTGCTTGTATGGCTTCTCAAAGAGCAAGTGGCTTGTGATTTTGATTCCTGGCAATTTAAAAACAACAACTCTTGAAGTAGAGTTTATAGCTTACGTAAAGTGTTGGATTTGCAAACCACACTTCAAATACTGCCTTAATTGCAATCTGTCAGAAGTGCAAGGTACTCAACCCCCTGAAAATGTATAATTTTTTAAAAAAGGGAATCATTGGTTCGTGCTGATACATATCATAAGAACATAAAACAGCCCTGCTGGAGGACAATCTAGTGCAGCATCCTGTTTCAGAAGGTGGCCCACCAGATGCCTCTGAGAAGCCCACAGCAAGAGGTGAGGGCATGCCTTCTCTCTTGCTGTTCCTCCCCTGCAACTGGTATTTAGAAGTATCTTGCCTCTGAGACTGGAGGTGGCCTGTAGCCACCAGGCTAGTAGCCACTGATAGAAATATCCTCTATGAATTTGTTGATGGCCATTTTAAAGCCATCAACACATCATGTGACAAAGGATTCCACTGATTAATTTATGAGCTGTGTGAAAAAGTAATTCCTTTTGTTGGTCCTAAATTTCCTGGCCTTCAGTTTCATGGGCAGAGATTAAGACATTTGCCATCCATAGGCGGCCAAGGATTCACTGCCCCCACTGCCACAGGGAGGGCATGGGTGGCAAGGGGGAAATCCCTGCTTTTTTTCTTCTAAAAACTGCCACTGTGCAGTGGGATGGCGGCACCTCCCTTCCTTCACACATGTGGAGAAAGTTCCAAAACGGGCTGCAAATGGGGGCGTGCAGTCATTTGGAAGGGAGGAGGGGAGCTGGAAGGAGCTCTTCCTCACCCCACCCCTCATTGTAGTGTTGCATTAAAGGTAAAGGGGCAACTTTCTCCTTGCCCCACCACCACCCCTCACCCTGCCACAGCTGTTGCCCCATCCCGCTGCAAAGCAGAGTTTTAAAGTAAAAAGGGGGACTTTCCCTCTCACCCCCACTCCTAGCAGCTGTTGTACTATGTGGCTTTTGCTGCCCCCATCTCACCATGCAGTGGTGGTTTTTAGAATAAAAGGGGGGACTTTCCCCTTGCGCCCCACTCTCGCTGTAGCCACCACCACTACCCCCCAGAGAGGGTGGCAAAATTTGAGGAGTGGCAAAATTGCTGCTTCTCAAATTTTGCCACTGTAGGCAAGTGCCTACTTTGCCTCTTTTTAAATCCGCCACTGTCTATGGGATGACCCCTGGTTCTAGGGTTGTGAGAGAGGGAGAAAAATTTCTCTCTCTACTTGATGCACAGTTTTCTACACCTCAATCATGTCTCCCCGTAGTCACCTCTTTTCCAAACTAAAAAGCCCCAGATGCTGAAGCCTTGCCTCATGAAGAAGGCGCTCCAAGCATCTTGGTTGCCCTCATGTTGCACCTTTTCCAGTTCTACAATGTCCTTCTTAAGATATGGTGACGAGAATTGTACACAGTACTCCAAATGTGGGCGCACCATAGATTTGTATAAGGGCATTATAATATTAGCATTTTTATTTTCAATCCTCTTCTGAATGATCCCTAGCATGTAATTTTTCACAGCTGCTTTGCACTGAGTAGACACTCTCAATGTCATTAGCTACTGAATTATATCAGGTTTTGGTAAGCCCAGCACTAGGACCAGGTACCTAGTTTCCACTGCAGCACAGAATTCAGGGAGTTAATGCAATGCAGAAGAAGAGGAAAATCCAGGTTTTGTGAACAAAGCCCACTACAAAACTTGTGGTTTCACCCACCTCTAATGAGAACTGCTTATGTAACAATTCACTTCAATGTAAGATATAGCTCCACATGAACAGTGATTGAGATGACTGGGAAGTATTTGCTCAAGCTGGACTTCTGGGTGCCCATCAGAATTCCCATGAAGATTTTCTAATTTTGAATTGAGCTATTACTCAGCAGTTTGGTTGGTCTAGCTTGGCTACAGATCAGTGATACCACTTCAGATTTCAGTGGAGGGAGGGGCTCAGAAATGTCAATCAAGAGGGCAATAGTTCCACTAAGTTTAATCATGCATATATTTAATATTATATTGTGGGTGGCGGGAGCAGTATATAATTAGGGAACAGACAGAAATCTCTTGAAACTGCGCTTTTGACTTGCTTTGAAAATTCACAGATGTCTGAAATTCACATCAAATTTGAGAGGGTGGTGTTTGTTCTTTAAAAATTTGGTGCCAACTCTAAGTTTAAGAGAAGCTCCTGTGGCCACTTTTTCCTATCTCTGGTTATAAGATGTGTCCCAGGTTCAATCCTTGGGATCTCCAGGAAGGCCTGGGGAAGCCTCCTGCCTGAAAACCTGGAAAAGCTGCTGCCAGTTAGTGTAGACAATACAGAGCTAGTTGGACAAATGGTCTGGCTTGGTATAATGCAACTTCCTGATTTCCTAAATTGTTACCTCTTCTTTAAATGATAAGGGATGCATATCTTTGACAGATACCTAGAGACGCATCCACACGTTATATTCAATACCCGTACAATGAATGTACAGTTTACATAGGTACAGATCTGTATACAGGTATAGTCATTCACATATTATGTTGAATGCAGGTACAGAAATACACTTCTCTGTCTGTACCATGCATCTGAAGGCCCTGTATCCAGGTTCACTTTTAAAATGAACCCAGGTAAAGCTTTTCACAAAAATACATGTACAGGTGTACAGAGATCCGTACACTTGTACAGCATAATGTCTGAATCAGGCTAGAATGTTCTACGAATAACAACATGAGTTCTGAAGCATGGGGTTGGAGGGGCTAAGTTTCTCCCTTCTCCTCCTACATGGCATCCGTACTACAACCATTGAAACTTCAGAATTACATCCTGCAAGAATGGTTGCACGTATTTATTACAATTCTAGAAAGTAAGGCCCATCATTGACCAATCAAAGCCATTTTGCATGGATTGCACTGCTTTTAAAAGTTCATGATATTAAATATATGTAATATAATTTGTTATTAATGTGCTTGAAGGGGAGAAGGAAAAGAATAGTTTGCAATTTGTTGGAGTCCAGCTTCAAACATTCATTTCATTGTATATTACCCTAAACATAAATTTAAATCATAGTAAACTTGAATTTGAGAAAGATCTTCTGCTTTTCTTGGGCATTATGTCAGTCTGGAATAATCTGATTATTGAGTGTTAAAAATTTGATGAGAATAATAACAGTTAAAAACTGTTCAGAATTTCTGTTCAAAAAATAATAATTTAAAAAAAATTAAACCCTTCCCCAAGCATGTTCAGGTGTAACAAGTACTGCATTCAGCTAATTTAAGTGACAGAATTGTTGATGCAAAATTTGGTACATATAGGTTATCGGGAGGTATGATATTTGGAATTTCTTTTTTTAAAAAACCCTACCAAAACATTGTGAATGGGGAATGGGGAGAGTGTCAACTTCAACGGATTGATTGATTGGTTGGTTAAGTGCCGTCAAGTCAGTGTCAACTCTTAGTGACCACAGGTTCTCTCGATTATCTGTCTTCCACTTGGCCTATAAGGTCTCTCAGTGATGCATTCATTGCTGTCATAATCGAGTCCATCCACCTTGCTGCTGGTCGTCTTCTTCTCTTTCCTTCAGCTTTCCCCAGCAATATGGACATTGCAAGGGAGCTGGGTTTTCACATAACATGTCCAAAACATTATAGTTTGAGCCTGGTCATTTGTGCCTCAAGTGAGAATTCTGGATTGATTTGTTCTATGATCCATTTGTTTATTTTCCTGGCTGTCCATGGTATCATCAAAAGTCTTCTCCAGCACAAAAGTTCAAAAGCATCACTACTTTTTCTGCCTTGCTTCTTCAGAGTCTAGCTTTTGCATCCATAGAGTGTCATGGGGCTATCAGCCACTTCAGTGTCTTCATTATCAATTCTGAGTCTGATTGCTGTACCAGTTGTCATTAGTTTAGTCTTTACGTTTAGTTGTAGTCCCGTTTTTTCACTCTGCTCCTTGACTTTCATTACTAGAGTTTGCAGATCATCCTCATTCTCAGCTATCAGAGTGGACTCATCAGCGTAGCGCAGGTTATTGATGTTTCTTTCTCCAACTTTAAAACCACACTCATCTTCTTCCAATCCAGTTTCTCTCAGTATATATTCAGCATATATGTTGAATAAATATGGAGAAAGTATACAGCCTTGTCTTACTCCTTTGCTGATCTGGAACCAGTCTGTTTCATCATGTTCCGTCTAGACTGTGGCTTCCTGTCCTATGTACAGGTTTCTCATGAGAACAATGAGATGTTCTGGGACATCCATTTTCCTAAGGATATTCCACAACTTGACACGATCGATACAATCTAAAGCTTTTCTGTAGTGTCACATGTATATGTAGCACATATTGACTTCTTTTTGATATTCTTTGGCTTTCTCAATTATCCAGCGTGTATCAGCAATAACAACTCTTGTTCTTTGGCCTTTTCTAAAACCAGTTTGATAATCTGGCATTTCCCTTTCCACATAGGGCTAATCTGCGTTGGATGAACCTGAGCATTTTTTGCTAGCATGTGAAATTAAGGATATTGTGCAATGGTTTGCACAATCTGTTGTCTCCTTTCTTTGGTATGGGTATGTGGACTGATCTCTTCCAATCTGTTGGCCACTGTGTCATTCTCTAAATTTGCTGGCATAGTTTGGTTAGAGCCTTGACTGATCCTTCTCATGTTGCCTGCCACATTTCTGTAGCTATTCCATCAATTCCTGTAGCCTTCCGACTTGGTAATGACCAGGATGCTCATCTAACTTCATCTTCCTGTACTAGGTGTTCTTGCAATTAGGGAATGTCTTCTAGATTATCTTGGATGTTGATGTCCCTGCTGTAAAGATTTTCAGTATACTCCTTCCATTTCAGTTTGATCTTCTCTGAAACAATTACTATCTGTCCTTTGGCATCCCTTAACATACCAATTAGAGGTTGGAAACGCCTTCTGAGTACAGAGATCTTTTTGAATGCTTTCCTTTTCCCATGTCTATTTCCATCCTCAAGGTCTTTATAGATGTCATTGTAGTACTGCTCCTGCTTTCTTCTAACAGCTTTCTGAAATTCCCTATTAAGTTCCTTCCTGAGGTCTTTATCTTTCTTGACTTTGGCTTCTCTCTGCTTCTTGGCAATTTCCACCAACTGCTTGCTTTCTTCTGATTCTTGGTCTTTGGCAGTCTCTTTTCACATTCTTCCTTAACAACTTCTTTGATTTCATTCCACAGTTCCTCTAGTTCCCTATCAATGAGGTTCAGAACTTCAAAGCAGTCCCTGATGTTCACTTTGAAAATGGTGGGTACATTCTCAAGATCTTATCCTGGAAACGGGATACCTTTGTTTTTCCACTTTAGCTTGACTTGGAACACACACACCCCACGCTACGATGAGGCAACATAACAGGAGTTGGGGGCGGGAGGGGGGCTCCATATCAATAGGCTGCTGTAAATAATTTATTCTACTCTAATTGAAGCACTTGGAGAACCAGTTATGGAGATTAAAGTTTCTTGAATGAATAATCCTCTGTAAGAGGCAAATAACAAACTACATTTTCTGCAGTACACACAGTAGATAATACAATAGTCTCTGCATATCATTGAAGCATTAGCCTAAGCTCCTACTTCAGAGAATGCAATTTTACCTAGCATATTTTTACTGAAACCCTTAATAAGTCTTCAAGTTTGTACTCTGACCTTTCTTCATCTTGTTCACAACTTCTTTTTCTGTTTTGTTTCATGCCAGGCACAGTGATCTAAATGAGATAGCAATTTGTCCAAATGGAGGCTTGCTAAGGTGTTCCATTTATATGTGTTGAGAGAGTTTAGTTTTATTTCTTGCTCTGCTCTCATACATGTTTAAGAATTTACGTTGTGTACAATTCCTTGTTTGTCTGAAGAATATTATTACATTTTAAAGGAATGATGATTAACATGTTATTGTATCCCTTTATTTGTTTCTTTTCAAGTCATCCAGCCCCCTCATCGTTTGTTATGTTTTCAAATATTTGTTCACCTCATTACTTTTTTTAAAAGTAATGTCCCTTTGTTTTCCCAGGAAAGAAAGTCATTAAGTAAAATTCTGATGTGCTGAAGTTCATTTTGCCATGAAAGGAGGAAACACAAAGCCAGTTTTGCATATATTTATGCAAATATCCTATACTGGCAGAGACACAATGCTCACATTATGGTTTTGTTCTGATTCCTGACAAAGAAAGCCTCATCAGGGTGCTGAAGCTCCATGCAACATGCAACACAGCTTATTAAAAAGAATTATGAGACAGCAATGCCCTTTCTTGGGAGCCTCTAACTTTGGTTTGACCCATGTGATCCACCCTATGGGTTGAGACCAAATTCACTCCTGCAGTATTACGCTACTTCTCCCTGCTATTCTCTTCAGTGGGACAATGAGCCTCAGATCAATACTTCTTAATGGCAGGTGTAGACTACCACAAATTAATAAGCAGGGAAATGTGGTGTTTTGGTTAATCCATTCCTTGATCCAGGCCAGCTTTTGAATGGTGCTTTAGTTACTTTTATTCCAGTCCTGGAATAGAGGCAAGGCTAACAAACAGCCAGCAGCAAGAGCACTGAAGGCAGACTGCACTTGCCTCTCTGTAAATAATATCTGTCTCATTAAACTGTTAATATTCCTTATTCAACTCCACTGCCTTGTCCTTGCATACCACAACTCTTTCTACTGGATTCTACAGGAAGGAAGAGAGAAATAAGCAGTAACTGTTGTGACTGGGAATTAAAAGGGAGAGTCAAGAGGGGTAAAATTAAGAACAGCCACAGAAGAGGCTGGGAAGAAATGCTCGGCCTGCCCCCAACAGTGAAAAAAGTATGAGGGCCCTATAGGGTCAGGCCTGTAAGCGGATAGTTAGAAAAGTCAGAAACAGGTATACAGTCATGGTCAAGCAGTGTCAGGTTCCAAAAGGTGGCTAAGAGAAGGGAGGGCAGGGAAGGCCAGTGTATGGCTGGTTCCCGTCTGATTCAAGACCCTTAGAATATTGATTGATTGATTGATTGGTTGGTTAAGTGCCGTCAAGTCAGTGTCAACTCTTAGCGACCACATAGATAGATTCTCTCCAGGATGATCAACTTGGTGTTTAAGGTATCTAGGTGGGGCATTCATTGCTGATGTAATAAGTTGCTGCTGGTCATTCTCTTCTCTTGCGTTCAGCTTTCCTCAGCATTATGGACTTCTCAAGGGAGCTGGGTTTTTGCATAATCTATCCAAAGTATGGTAGTTTGATCCTGATCATTTGTGCCTCGAGTGAAAATTCTGCATTGATTTGTTCTTATTGGGCAGCCTGTAAAGCTAGCCATCCTAAGAAGAGTTGCTTCTTTGGGCGTATAGCTGCCTCCACAAAGCTTGCCAGTAAGTACCATGAAAGACACTGGGCCGTTGCCCTAGCCTTTTGTCCGGGGCTGTCCCTAGGGGGGTGCAGGGCTGGGGGCGAATCAGCATGTGCGGGGCCTCCTTAACATTTCATATCATTACAGAATCTTACTGATTGATGACATACAGTGTAAATAGTGTAAGTGAGGTTTTTGGACATGTCCAACCAGCTTGGACATATAGTGCATTTCTAAAGGAAAAATAAAATGAAAACAAAAGTACAACACATGCTTCACAGTTCTCACTCAAATCTTATGGGTTGCAAACCAACTTGAGCAAAGTGCATGTGTGTGTGTGTGTGTGTGTGTGTGTGTGTGTGTGTGAGAGAGAGAGAGAGAGAGAGAGAGAGAGAGAGAGAGAGAGAGAGAGAGAGAGAGAGAGAATATTGTTTGTTTATTCCATAAGTTTTTGTAATTTTCTGCCATGAAACAAGTCACCTGTAGGACTTTTTGAATAGTTGTTTTTTAATTTAAATTTTTTTAAAAAAAAACAATTTGTCCAATCCACTTCATTGTATATTTACATATTCCTCCCACTCTGCCCTACATCTCTGCTCAATACCAAATCCCTATGCCAAGTCATTCCAGGTGATCTAAAGGCTGGGGCAGGAAGGCGGGTGTTTTACCCTTTTTTATGAAGGCAAAGGGCAGATTACCTCATGTGGGGATGGAATGATGGTCTAAGCGGGGGCCTTCAGTTCTAGACATTTTTGTAATTTTCTGTCATGAAACCAGCCACAAAATTAAAAAAAATCATTAAATTCCCCAATAAGTTTCAAATTAAATATTCAAAGTCTTCTCAATCTGCCCTATATCTGTGCCTGATATCCAAGCCTTATGGCAAGCGGTTCCCCAAATATGCAAAGGAGGCGGGGGGGAAATCAACACAAAAAGGAAATGACGTTATACCTCCATTGCTAAGCCTGGACTGGGCAGGGCTGGGCAGAGGGTCTGCACAGAGTTGTGGTGGGCATCGGCAGCCAGCTCTGGCCACTTTGCCTTCCTTCCTTCCCTACAGCAGGCAGCCTGCCAGCCAGCCAGCACTGGAGAGAGCTTCAGGCTTCAGTGAGGGGCCTCTCTGGAAGCCCCACCCACCCGCTGAACAGCTGAGAGCAGGAGAGGGAAGGAGCTGTAGCAGGGAGGGAGCCTTTCACTTGCAGGTAAGCCCGCGCTGCACCAAAAGAGAAAGAAAAAGAAAAAAGATCGGCTCCCAGCTGGAGCGTGGGGAAATATATTTCCCTGGGCCTGGGAGACAGAGCAGGGCAGGCTGCAGTGTGCCCAGAGCAGGTGGCCTGTGCCAGCGCAGGGCTCAAGGTGATCACCCCGATCACCCCACCTTAAGTACGGCCCTGCTATTGTAGTGCCTGCTCTCAGGAGAAGGGAAGAAAAGAGAGGAAGAAATGGAGACATAAAATGTGTGTCCCAGTCAAAACCCCACGAAAGCATAGGAAGCTGCCATATACTGAGTCAGACCATTGGTCTATCTAGCTCAGTATTGTCTTCACAGACTGGCAGCAGCTTCTCCAAGGTTGCAGGCAGGAATCTCTCCTAGCCCTATCTTGGAGATGCTGCCAGGGAGGGAACTTGGAACCTTCTGCTCTTCCCAGAGTGGCTCCATCCCCTGGGGGGAAGATCTTCCAGTGCCAAGTCTCCCATTCAAATGCAACCAGGGCAGACCCTGCTTAGCTAAGGGGACAAGTAACATAGGAAGCTAAGCCATAAACTTGATTCTGTATTTGTTAATTTACAATATACACAGAAAAAAGTGTACCTGTGTATGCACTGTCTCCTGATATCCTACACTGTGCACCCACCCATACAAGAGAATCCAATCACCTATGTAACCTACCTTACACGTTTATTGTATGGATTACAGGGAGATAATGGCTCAATTCAGGCATTCAGGTTTTAGAGTTTTTATTGCATTTTAAATTGTTTTAATTGTGTTGATGTTTTATTTGGTTTTATATTGTGAACCACCCAGGGACTTTTTAATATGAGGAAGTATATAAGTGTACTAAATAAATAAATAATTAAGATGTCTGTACACTCATACATGTGTTTGTGTAAATGACTGCACCTGTGTTCATTTTTAAAGCGAACAGGCCCTTCAAAAGCACGGTACAGATAGGAAGTGTACTTCTGTACCTGCATTCAGCATAACATGTGAATGATTGTACTGTTGGCACAGATCTATACCTTTGTATACTGTAAGCTCGTATGAGTGTTGAACATAATGTGCGAATAGGCCTAATGTATGTGAAGAGCTTTGAACATTTTAAAGCTCTACATGAATGCTTTTGCTAAAAGTGCTCTATAACATCCAAAGAGGGCTATTGTTATTTCCAGGGTCTGCTGGATTCTGCCCAAAATGGCATACACTGGGGCCAATTTTTGCTTTAACTCTGTTTGCATGCATTCAGACATGCAGTTTGCAAAACCAGATCTCCGGTTTTGTGCTACATGAGAATGCGGCTGCTGTAAAGGTCCACCACGAAAACTTAAGAGACAATGAAATGTAGAAAAACATTAGTTGATGTACTGCCAAAACATGTCCGTAAGGGTGATTTGTGTAGTTGATCATTTCTTAGATCAGACTTTTTGGAGCAAATGAAGCAAGCAGTCACACAGGGAAGTCATCAATGTGTTTCCCAACAGGGAACATGTAATTGCTTCCAGAATTATCCCCGTCTACCATATGATGAAATGCTAGCAAACTTCATATAGGGAATAATAACAAATGCACTAGCTTGGGGATGAATTAGAACAGGTCAAATAGAAGGTCCATGGAGCTCAAATGGAAACCGACAGTCTTTTGTTTCTTTGAATCGGGAAGCTGTCAGTTTGCTCCCATGCTACTTGTTACAGCCAAACAAGATGTGGTGGAGGATAATTTTAAAACATATAAACACAGGCTGTCTTTAGAATCACATCTATAGTACTTCTTTCTCAAAGTGACTACTGTATCAAATTCAGTTTAAAAGCCTGGGCTGTAGCAGGGGAGCCCTGAAAAATAAGAAGATAATGACAAGGTTTAATATTCAGACTCTTCCAGGATTGTTAAGAATAAAAAAAGGGAAACTACTCAATAGGTAGAAAAATGCTAATTTTATCCTTGTTAAAATCCGCAGCAAGCTTGATATCTGGTAACAAATCAGTCAGTGTAATTTCATAAGCTACTGGAAGTATATTAATTCCACTGAAATGGTCTTGCTCATGATTAATCCAATTAATGCAATGTTCATTATGTATTTGCTCAATGCCATTTGTGATACCCCCAACACTTTTTAATCACCTCTTTGCCTAACTTTCTCTGAAATGATGCTGAACAAACAATAATCATTCGCACCTAATGAGTCTAATTAATAGAGCTGTAATGACAAAACACTAGACGTATGGCTATTCTCATTCCTCATATTTTAAAAGCCTCTTTAACTCAGCAAAGAAAGAATGGAATGAAAAGGATGAGAGGTGCTAAACACCTTAAAAGCCAGCACAAAATAGGCAGAAAAATAGCAGGGCGGGGGGCGGGGAGTGAATTGATAATTGATGACAATAATACAAGCTGAAACCCTCAAGCCAATATATCATTGTGATTGCTTTGACAGGTGTATATGTTGATTCATTTTTCTTAATACAGGAAACTGCAGATTGAAATTAGTATCCAAGAAACTCCTTGTGCTTCTCTACATGCACCAGGTTTCTGAATTTCATCTTCCAACTTCACATTGCATCCGATAATGCTCCAAAGAGTTACCAGAATGCTGGGAGTAGTGTTTCAGGCAATGCCATAAGGCTGGAAGATGTCCTCAAAAGTGCCACAAAGCAATTCTGTGTAGTGACAAAATGTGACTGATTCACTAACAGTGGGTAGTAGGGATGTGCATGCAACCTGTTTTCCTGGTTTGGTTCGAATTAGAGGTGAATTTGAACTAAACTGGGAGGCTTGGGCTTAGTTGAGCTTTCCTGGTCTGGTTCGACCATCGGGTCCATCTCCCCAACTGGCTCGCAAGCTGGCTCTAGGGGCATACTTGTAAAGGGAAATCTGGCAAAGATTCCTCTTTACAAGTAAAGGGTTTTGGCAATAGTAATTGGGGGGGGTGGGGTAAAAATGCTCTTCTTTACCTTGTAAAAACTGCAAGCCGAGGTTAGTGGTGGCTCGACAGGGATGGCGGCAATCACTCCTGGTGAATGTGGCTGGTGATCATGCTGGTGATTGCCATGAGGATGGCAGGGGATGGCATCTGTGGTGAGGGCAGTGGCAGAGCCTCCCCCAGCCCCACCACCAGCCTCCCAAATCACAGGCCCAGTCATGCCAGTGGCTGGCTTCGGACCTCTGCACAGGCACAGATCCCACTGTAATAGCAGTTGCGCCATTCAGGCAGAGGCCTGATGCCGGCTGCAGGCATGACCTGGCCTATGATTTGGGAAGCTGGCAGGGGGGCTGGAGGAACCCCCACCACAGACACCATCCCCTGCCAAGAATGGCAGGCATGATCGCCAGGCACAATCACTTTCATCCCCGCCGGGCTCCTGCCACCATCAACTGGCAGTTTTAAAGTTTAAAAAGAGAATTTTTCACTACCCCCACCACTGCAACTACTATTGATAAAACTGCTGTCCAATTTTAATGATTTGGTTTCTGGTAACGTTTTACCAGAAATTTTACCAAGTTTTTACCAAGTTTTACCAGAAATGTTATCAAGTTTTGCTACATAGTTTGTAAAACTTGGAAAGAACTCACCATCTAATTGGTGGCTACTGTTACTGTTATTGTTTATATATTATGCTGGTCAGTGACCGAAATACCCTGCTGGACTCCCCTTTACAAGTATGCCCCTTGAGCCCTTAAGTCGGCTAATGAGTCGGGGCTTTGAGCTGGGGGCTGGCTCACCCCCACCCCAGCTTGTACAGGCCCCATTTCTCAGGGGGCTGGCTTGGCTCGAGGGCGAGCTTTTGAACCTGCCCAGTTTGACCTCGAACCAGCTCAACCTCAAGCCAGTTTACACATCCCTAGTGGGTTGATATAGATCTGAACCAAACTACTCACATTTTTTTACAAATGCTTTTGCCAGGGTTGAAAAACGGCTCCCTTTCAGATGATTTTGGCACTGCTTGCAAAAATGTTAGCCTCTTCATTTGCTGTCAACTTGCTTCACATGTGTCATGCCCTCATCCTCAGATAACAAGGATGAACAGGAGTCTGGCAGCCCTCCAGCAGCTGCAGAAGTACCTGGAGAACAGAGTGTGGCTGTCGGGCCACAAGAAATGTCTGGATTAAACTGCATCTGTCGTCCACAGGTCTGGACAAAACTGCACAGAAGAAGAGGGGTGAAGAGCCAAACTTGGAGTCGGAAAGCGTGCAAACAATAACACCCCAACAGGGGAGATATGAGTGTTGTCAGCAGCAGCTGGAAACACTCAGACAGAGTGAATGGTTGCTTAATAGGCAAGATAAACGCTGAATCATTGGCAGCTGATTGGAGGAGGAACCCAATTAGTCAAGCACTATATATCAAAGCCAGCAGGCAGTGAGCAGGCTGCTGGAAGCAATGTGTCATTCCTGGAGCGTGCTTCAGCCCCAGCCTTTGACTCTGAGGGATTCCAGCTTCATGTTGGCTTTGGAGTTTCTGGCTGTTCCTGATCAACCCTTGTTCCCTGCTCAAGACCAGACTGCTGTGCCCAGTCAGTATCCTTCCATGGAGAGGCCTTGCACCTTGTTGGGCTCTGGACCCATGGATATCTGGTGAGTGGCTCAGGTTGTTGGGGAGGCAGTTTGAACCTGATAATTCTAGTGAAGTGTTCTCTTGTGTTTTCTTTGCAGACTGGGGAGGACTCCGAGAAGCTGCCTGCGACCCTGCCCAAGACCTCAATGAAGACGTCGGACAGACGAACTGGAGAGGATTCTGGAGAACACCCAGTAACCCTGACAGGGACCTTGACTTGGACACCGGACAGACAGGCTCCTGATAACATGGCCACAGTCAAATCGGATTAGCAGTGTGGGATTGTGAAGTCATCCAGTTCACTGCATGACTCCATCTTAATTGGGATCTCCCATGTAATTAGTCCAAGATACATTGTTCTCACTGTTAATTAGCCTCCATCATCTAGAAGGAATTGTTTGGTTACACAGTATTGTGACAACAGCCATTTGTTGATCCCTAACTGGGTGGGATCACCCATTTGATTAACCCAGGAGGAAAAAAACAGGAAAAAAAATGTTAACAAAGCTAAAGAAAGCAGTGGCACCAAACAGGTTCGGAAAACAGTGAATATTTGGACAAAGTACTTATCATTGTCTGGCACTGGCCTTACTGTGAGTAGGAAGGCAGGGGAGCAAAACCACCTTTTTATTCCTTTCTCCCTGTGCCTTCTACAACCAGGTGGAAATCCCATTTTCTATGACTGCCTCCATCAAACAGTCCCAAAAGCCCTTAAAGGCCTCATTGTTTAACTTCAGGTGGCCTTTGGATGAAGGATTGGAAACAAACAAACAAAACCCAGACTGACATTCCCTGCAGTGCTCCAACAACAGAAAGTCTGTGAGGATGCAAAGAGGTTGCAAACTAGGAACATAACATAGGAAGCTGCCATATACCGAGTTAGATCATTGGTCTATCTAGCTCAGTATTGCCTTCACAGCCTGGCAGCAGCTTCTCCAAGGTTGCAGGCAGGAATCTCTCTCAGCCCCATCTTGGAGATGCCAGGGAGGGAACTTGGAACTTTCTGCTCTTCCCAGAGTGGCTCCATACCCTGAGAGGAATATCTTACAGTATTCACATATCATGTCTCCCATTCATATGCAACCAGGGTGGACCCTGCTTAGCTAAGGGGACAAGTCATGCTTGCTACCACAAGACCAGCTCTCCTCTCCTGTGCTTCTAGCTGTGCTTCTTTCTTCTTTGACAGCCTAGTAGCTGCAGAGGGTTGGGGTAAGGAGAGATTTCTCCTTACACACACGCACACACTCATGTGTGCAAGTGTGTGTGTGTGCATTCATGCACCCCTGATATAAAGGGGGGGGGGATAAACCCAGTCACCTGTGGCTAACTAAAACAGATTCTGTACCAGTTCAGATGACATACAGGTCCAGAGGACCCGAGATTCCATGCCCACCTCCCCCCACACTCTCCAGTCTGAGTTCAGACCTACTGCAGTCTCGCTGACTACAGAAGACATTGGTGAGAATCTAACATTTGTGTTCTAAGCAGAAATTAAAAGCTGGGAAGCTGTCCTCCAACTACACTTGGAAGACTGGTCCCTGTATTACCTAAGGCTTTAAAAAGGTTTCAAATACAATGCAGTTTCATTCCTTTTTAAATAAATGCTAAGAGTTTTTCCCCTTTCTGTTATTTTGGCTTTCAGCTACAGAATTCTGGAACACAGAGAGGGTCATAATGATATCTGAATGAAATGTATTCCTATAACTCAACCCTATAAATGCACTCTGTGAAAAGAAACATTCTTCTGTAGTGCATTTTATTTCTCCGTGTTCACATTTGAAATACATTATCCCCTTGGGGTTCTTAACACCTGTATTAGGTCTAAGGTTTACTTTAAAGTAAATGGAAAATGTGATAGGCATGATCATATAAAAAAGTCTAGTAGAGACACATGGCCGATATATAACAAGTGTGTTTTATTGCTTAGCATTACTTCAATATACCTGGTGAAAAGGAATCCTTTGGAACTTTATGATACAAATAATGTTCTGTAAAGGTTCAAGTATACACTATCTCTAGTTCATAGAGTTATTTGATAAATATAAGAATATATTTTCCTCCATGTTTCACCAATAATTGGACATGAACATACATAAATACTGCACAGTACAAACATCCAAAATGCTACTTTGGAGAGCCTTCCAGAGTAAGAACCACTATAGCGTCTCTTTCCAGTGCTGTTGCAGTAAGGTCAGAAGCTCAAGGTTGCATTAAAAATGCTGGAAACACTTTATTCCCATGCCAGTGGGCTGATGTGGACTCTGACTTACCCTTTCAAATGTGGAGGAGTGTGGCTCATTCCCCATAGAGGACACCACCCTCTAATACCTGATTATTTGATTATTATTGATTATTGCCTCCTCCATTTGAATAGACAATGGTGCAGTGGCAAAACTCGTGGTGGGGCAGGGAGGGGAGTTGCACACCAACCCTTCTCCCAAAGGGCCACTTGGGATATCATCTAAACTGGCTCAATGTTGTCACTCCCAAGTGGGACAACAGTGGCAGGAGTAGGAGCTATGTTGTGGGCTCCAGCAATATGACTCGGAGCATCGAAAACTGCTGAAGCAGCATTTATTTAGTTATTTTTACATTTTATTTATTTTTTTACTTATTTGTTTATTTGTTGGTTTATTTATTTATTTATTTATTTATTTATTTATTTATTTAACACATTTGTATACTGCCCCAAACGCAAGTCTCTGGGGGGTTTACAATACAATAAAAACAGATAAAAAGATTAAAACATTACAATTAAAATTTAAAACTTTAAAATGATTAAAAACACAATTAAATCAATATCTAATTAAAAGCCTGGGTGAACAATTGCATCTTGACTGCCTTTTAAAATGTTGTAAGAGATGGGGCGGCTCTTATTTCAGCAAGAAGTGTGTTCCAAAGCCTCGGGGCAGCGATGGAGAAGGCCCGTCCCTGAGTAGCTACCAGATGAGCTGGTGGCAACTGCAGATGAACCTTTCCAGATGATCTCAGTGGGTGGTGTGGTTCATAACAAGGAAAGCATTCTCCTAAATACCCTGGGCCCAAGCTGTTTAGGGCTTTATAGGTTATAACCAAAACCTTGTATTTTGCCCAGAAATTTATCGGCAGCCAGTGTAGATCTTTTAAGGTAGGAGTGATGTGGGCTCTCCAAGATGACCCAGAGACCAACCTGGCTGCCGCATTCTGAACCAACTGCAGTTTCCGGACCACATACAAAGGCAGCCCCACATAGAGCGCATTGCAGTAATCAAGTCTGGAAGTGACCAGCAGATATATTACTGTTCTGAGGTCATTTATCTCAAGAGATGGACTCAGCTGGCATATCAGCCAAAACTGATAAAAGGCACCTCTGGCCACTACCTCAACCTGGGACACCAAGGAGAGGTTTGTGTCCAGCAGCACTCCCAGACTGCATACCTGTTCCTTCTGGAGAAGTGTGACCCCATCCAAAGTGACAGACAGAAATCATCTCCCGAGTTCCGACCCCACACAATAAGTACCTCCGTCTTATCTGGATTCAGCCTCAGCCTGTTACCTCTCATCCAGCCCATCACTGCCTTTAGGCAGGCATTTAGGGAGGTTATGCCTTCTCCTGATGATGCTGACATGGAGAAAAAGATTTGGGTACCATCAGCATACTGATAACACCCTGCACCAAATCTCATGATGACCAATCCCAGCAATTTTATGTAGATGTTAAACAACATTGGAGACAATATGAAGCCCTGAGGGACACCATACCGAAGTTCAATTTTTGAAGAGCAACAGTCCCTGAGGGACACCATCTGGAATCTGCCAGACAAGTAAAAATGGAACTACTGCAAAGCAGTGCCTCCTACCCCCAACCCCCTCAGACACTCCAGAAGGATACTATGGTCAATAGTATCGAAAGCCACTGAGAGGTACAAAAAGACAGAGTTACACTTCCTCTGTCAATTTCCAATTGGAGATCATCTATCTGGCTGACCAATGCAGTCTCCACCCCATAGCCTGCCCAATAGCCAGTCTGAAATGGGTCTAGATAATCAGTTTTATCCAAAACTGCCTGGAGTTGGGAGGCCACCACCCTCTCAATTACCTTGCCCAGCCATGGAAGGTTGGAGACAGGCCTATAGTTGCTCAACTCTGAGGAATCCAAGACAGGCTTCTTCAGAATTGGTCTAATTGCCTCCTTAAGGCAAGGAGGCATCCTGCCCTCCCTCAGAGAACCATTTATGATCTCTACTAGGCCTTCTACAACAACCTCCCTGCCAGATAGTATTAGCCATGTCGGGCAAGGGTCAAGAGAACATGTGGTAGGCTGCATTGATTCAAGCAGCTTGTCCACATCCTCACGAGTCAGAAACTGAAACTGATCCAGCCTGACCACATAAGAGGAGTCGCTGGACACCTCCGATTCAGACATTGCAGTAATTGTAGGGTCTAAATCTAGGTCAGCCTGAATACGAGAGATTTTATCCACACAAAAATCATTAAACATGTCACAGCAAGTAACAGATGGTTCCAGATTCTGATTCAAGGGAGGAGGGGCACTTACTAGCCCTCTCACAACCCTGAACACTGGATGTGAACTTGCAGATGCAGTACAGGCTGAAAAGAATCACTTCTTTGCCACCCGTATTGCCAGAGCATAGATCTTCAAATGTGCTCTATGTTGTAATCTGTTGGATTCGAGTCAAGTCTTCCTCCATTGCGCTCCAGTCGTCTACTTGCTGCTTCAGCTCCCATATACCATGGGGCCAATTTTGAAGCAGGTTGGAGAGGATGCTTAGGAGTGATCATGTCTACTGCCCTGATAAGTTTGCTGTTCAGATTCTCCACAAGGGCATCAACAGGATCACCAGCAGAGCCAACACTAAATCCCTCCAAGGCTTCGCGGAGCCATATTGGATCCAATAACCTTCTCGAGCGAACCATTCTAATGGGCCTCTCACCCCCGCGAAGATGGGGTGTTACTGTGAGTCTAACCTTAACCAGATAGTGGTCCATCCATGAGAATGGGGAAATCACAGGAGTCACAGAGTGAAAGACCAGATCAAGTGTGTGACCTGCAATGTGCATCGGTCCTGAGACCGTTTGGGATAGGCCCATAGTTTTCATGGTTGCTATGAACTCCTGAGCTGCCACAGACAAATTGGTCCCACACACTGAAGTCCCCCAGCTCCACAAGCCTGGGGGACTCCAACGCCAAACCCGAGACCAAGTCCGTCAGCTCAGTTAGGGACTCGATTGGGCAGCAGGGCGATTGGTACACCAACAGTCTATCCCTGGTCCCGAAACTTAGGTACACACATTCAATATGGTCAGACACTTCAACTTGTCAGGGAGAGGTTATTCTTATAGACCACAGCCACTCCACCTCCCCGCCCACATCCCCGTAGCTGCTCCTTAACAGAGTACCCTGGAGGGAGAAGCTGGGACCAGATTGGGTCACCAGCCTTCCCCAACAAAGTCTCTGTAATACATACCAGGTCTGCCCTTTCATCCAGAATCAAATCATGGATGGTTTCTGACTTATTCTGGACAGACCTGGCATTACAGAGGAGCAAGTTAAGGGTCTGTGGGAGGTTGGCAGTGCTCCCCAGGGTCACAGAGCTGGCAGGACAGCCAGAAGGGGAAACAGCTAATAGATTTCTGACTTCCTTCCCCCCTGTAATGACTCACTGACCTGCCAACTTTACTTCTTCTATTCTCCACCACCACCAGAATAGCCACCCCACAGTCAGTGGACACCCCCCCTGTCTCCCCATCCCCAGACAAACCAAGACGCAGCTGAAACACCTAGGACCTAAAAACAACAGAAGCCAGAAAATATCACCTGGCCCTTGCCACCACCCGAAGCGGCTCCCCCAAAAGGGCGACCCCCTTTGGTGTCACCCCTTTGGTGGTGACTCTGCTGGTGGCAGGCCCGCCGCCACTGGGCAGCAGCTGCCTCTGGGAAGCAGATGTTAAGATGTCCTTCTCCCTGCCAGGCTCTTGGCAATTTATATCCTGCTCTTCCTCCAAGAAGCCCATGGTTATGTTTCTCCTCACAACAACCCTGTGAGGTAGGTTAGGCTGAGAGAGAAGTGACTGTTTCAGAGTCACCCAGTGAGTTTCATGGTTGAACGAGGGTTTGAATTCAGGTCTCCCTGGTCCTCATGCTAACCACTACATCATACTGGCTTTGTCATAGGAGGGAAACACACTGCAAGAGCTAATGTAATGTTAGAAGGGGCCTTGGGTCATCCCAAAAGTTTGAACATGTCCACTGCAGCGGGCTGACAAAGAAAAAGACACACAGGCAAAATCAATGCCTGCTTGTTGCTCAGTGAAAGACCCATGCCTGACCTGGAAGTCTTTGCAATTATGCTAGGATTAATGGCCTGATAGGTAGAGTAGGCATCTTGAAACCTCAAAAAACAACAACAACTGTTCTTCTCCACTCTGCAGCCTCAAGAGCTCACCACAAGGAAGAGCAATTGCATATTGGGAGGCACTCAGCTCAAACCTTAGTTTATTCCTGCAGCAGTATTTGATTAATCTCCTGCACACTTCCTTTATTGACCCTTCTCATCACTCTTCCTCTTCTCTCAGGGCTCGCTAAGTTTTAGCTGCCCTGCTGCCTGGAGCTAGTTTATTTCTTTAGGAAAAAGGATGGGTGGCAAGCCAACCTGGAGCATCTTTCCACCCTTAGTCTGTCCCACAAAGCTAGTCCTAACCCTAGGTCTCATTGGTTTTACTCCCTCAGAAGGATAGACTGCAAACATTACAGGAGCATTATTATCTGATCAGTTGGAATGTCCATGTCCCATGCCATGGGCTGACAAAGCGAAAGACACACAGACAACACCAAAGTTGGTTTGCTGCTGAAGCCTGAGCTAGAAGCATTTATAACTAGGCTAGGACCAAAGGCCTGGTACATTCTATGATATCCCACCACTTGGGGGAGCAAATACCTGTATACCACAGTAATGAGACATGTTGTTCAGTAGTTATTATTATTATTATTATTACATTTATATCCCGCTCTTCCTCCAAGGAGCCCAGAGCAGTGTACTACATACTTGAGTTTCTCTTTCACAACAGCCCTGTGAAGTAGATTAGGCTGAGAGAAAAGTGACTGGCCCAGAGTCACCCAGCTAGTTTTATGGCTGAATGGGGATTTGAACTCGGGTCTCCCTGGTCCTAGTCCAGCACTCTAACCACTACACCACGCTGGCTCTCCAGTTATCATGCCCTTGAGATATTATGCAACTGCTTTGACTCCTACAGAATTTTCAGTTGCATAGTACTGCATAGTATTGATTGGACCACAAGCAGATTACTCAGGGGTGTGCAGTCCTGTAATATGTACATATGTTTTGTTTTGTTTTTCCTGTTAGTGGATGTGATGTGATGGAAATGAAATGTGCCCAGCTGTTGTCCTCCACTACTATAGAGACTTTTATGCAGCTAGTCCCTCTTCAATCACCATTCTTTCACACACTATGTCTGGCCTTGATTAAATCCCACGTTATATTTATAATTACAGTTTACTGTAGAATGAAGAATTAATAACAGGACAACACTGGAGAAAGGAACATCCCCCAGTCCCTAGCTAACACATCATTATATGTCCCTGGTGGGGGTGTTGGGGTGGTATTGGAAACCACAAGCATGAGAATGGCAATCTAAATGCTCTAACACATATTAAAACAATTAACATGAACAGTTCAATAATGGAGCCATTTATTTCCACCTACAGTGAACTATGTCAGAGGCTTCACTGCCACCAGCCGAATAAAATACAGATGCTGATCCTTGTATGATGGGATTGTCTGCTCATATGATAGAGCTTCCCAACACAAGTGGACATTTGGGACACATGATCAAATGCATGCATATACAAGCATCTATTTTTGCTTCCTTTCTCCATGCTGAGAAAACTAACTCACTCCCTCTCTTCCTCTGTCTCTCCCATAATACTGTGGAGGGTCTTCCTAGATTTATGCTAGCATTACAGAACAGGATTCATCATTTCTTTAATTTGAATCCTAATGAAATTATTGGGGGGAAACCCAACAATTAAAATACAAACTTAAATATTCTTCTGGTTAATTTGCATCCAAAGAACAAAATGTTCAAAAGAAGTCAAAAAGCCTGGAGCGATATATGAAAAAAAATCCTTTTAATTTTTTTTAAAGGATCTTTTTGACCAAACTCTCTCTATGCTAATTTCCTTAACATTCCAGACAAAAGAGGGGCAATTATGGCTGAAAATAAATTTATTTCCATTGACTTTAAAAATACGGCACGAATGTGAAATAGAATTATAATTAAGCTTTCTACACGACATTGCCATTAGTTACAGTCTGTCTGACACTGGGCTTTTCCTTGAACACAGAAGGGTTTTTTAATTATTATTTCCCATCACCTCACTGTTTGAATTATTATGGCCCTCAAGGCCATGTACTTGGACAATATTAAGAAAAAATACAAGTCAATCCTTGCCAAAAGACTCTAACGTTAGAGCTCTCTTTTATAAAGCACTAAGCTCACTTCCACTCAGCCTTTCATCATTTAATTGGGGTAATCTTGTGTATCAGGCCTGTGTGGCTTGTGATTACCAAGCCAAATGCAGCCCACTAGCCATGGATGGTGCCCCACTGGAGATTCCATAAGACTTCAGTTTTTGCTTCTCTCTCTTTGCAGTCTGAGGCCTCAGACTGCAAAAAGAGAGAAGTTGTCAAGCATTTGGCAGGTCACAGTACAAAGTGGATGTGTTGTGTTCAGCTTGGCGGGTCAGAGAATTATGCAGGCTTACTGAAACATGCGTCTTGGGGCTGAATTTGGCTTATTGGTTCATTAACCAGAGATAGATAGATAGATAGATAGATAGATAGATAGATAGATAGATAGATAGATATTCAGGTTACAGATGTGTTGCCCATCAAATTCATCGTTTATATGGATGAATAAGGATGAATTTGATGGGCAACACATCTGTAACCTGAACCACCCACTCTCATTCAGATAGATAGATAGATAGATAGATAGATAGATAGATAGATCTGAAGGCTATGAGCCAATAAGTCAAATTCTGACCCAAGGCACATTTTCTTGACCTGCCAGGTGTTTACCAATCCCTTTGACTTACTATCCCATCAAGCAGCAAAACCGGAAGGTTTACCACACAATTAGGATGGCCACCTTTCGATTTAGGTGTCCCTATCTATCAGCCATCTGGGGTGGGAAAGCAGCTTATGGGAAGGAAGAGTTGTGAAAAATTGGTTCTTTTATTGCCTCACTAGGCTTTTTGAATGATCAAACCCCAAACCGAATGACCACAGCTTTTAAAACTAAAAGGTTTTATTCAAAGTCTTGAGGCATATAGAATGGTAAATGTATAGCTAAAGTTATATAAAATGGTAAATGCATAGCAAAAGATTTATCAAAATATAAGCATAAGCAAACTATAACATTATAAGAAGTATAAAATGTGTAGCATTTGAAGCTATTATTATTAATAATATGAAAATACCTGAAAATACCTCAAGCTGCCAGAAGGGTAAATATAACTTTTACTTAGGAGTATAGGTTAAGGGATATAGATTAATTTAGTATAGAAAAGGGTTAGGAAACATTGGAGTGGATTTTATTATTCACAACATCAATAATGTTGTTAATAATAAAATCCACTCCAATGTTCCCTGACCCTTTTCTATACTAAATTAATCTATACCCCTTAACTGATACCCCTAAAGTTTTCAGGCTTCTCCCAGAAGGATTCAGGTGTGGGGGGGATCTTAAAATAAAAAGCTAAGTAAAGAATTAGCTATTCAGTTGATAGATAAGTCTGTAGGAATATAATAAGTTTATAGATGAAGTGTGTATACTTAGAGGAGGATAGAATACTTGAGTGCACTAACTTGAGGACTGTCTAACTGATTTGAACCAAATTTGGAACAGCTTTAGTGAGTGAAACACAGGGACACCTCGATGGTGCAGTTTGTAATGATGACATCCACCCTGATCTCAGATGGCAGACACATGAACATTTGAGGTTCAAGAGATCTAACTTGTGGACCTCGATGTACACCAAATTTAGTCCAGATGTAGAGACAGTGAAAGGAAAGTAGCCTGATTAGTTCTTAGTAGAACAACTTGTCTTCAAGTTCCCAATGGAATTTCCAAAAAAGTGCTTGAACCATGGTTCAAAACACGGTTTGTGCACATCCCTAGCCTGAGTATGGCTATAATCTGCTATAATCTTTCTATAATGTATGGCTATAATTTCTGCTATAATCTTTCTTAGTATACAGCAAAATATTAAATTTTCTCTTTATTTGTCTTCATTTGGTTCAGTTTCTAGTTCATTGTTCCTTTTTAGTACGAGCTTCCATAGTCCAAAATAGCTTAGTCCAAATTAGCACAGTCCACCAAAGTTCCTAAAGTGGTTTACATAGAAAAACAAATAATAAATAAATAAGATGTTTTCCTGTCCCCAAAGGGCTCACGATCTAAAAATAAACATAAGGCAGATACCAGCAACAGCCACTGGAGGAATGCTGTGCTGAGGCTGGATAGGGCCAGTTGCTCTCCCCCTGATAAATATAAGAGAATCAGGACTTTAAGAGGTGTCTCTTTGCGGAGTTAGCAGGGATTAGCTGGAGCAAATGTTTTTGATTCTTACACACAACTGCTCATTCCCACACACCTGATTGCATGCAACTATATATCAAGGACATTTAGTTCTATTGTCAGAGCATTCTCCAATTTTGGACCACCTGTCCAAACTTATACTTTCCATCAACATCCATCCTTCCTATCTCTCAGTCAGCCAATCAATCAGTCAGTCAGTCTAGTAACTACTGAGAACTGAAAACAACAGATATATGCTTTTCTGCACCCACAGCTAGGCAGCCCCACATGTTCAGTTTGAGAAATTGCTGCCAACAAATTTGCAGGCGTTTGATCTTGTAGAACTTTTTCCTGCCTCTGGGGAATTTAGGGTTGATTCCCATCTGATTTTCTGAGGTTGATTAGCAAGCCAGAGGTTGCTGGTTCAAATCCCCAATGGTATGTTTCCTAGACTATAGGAAACACCTATATCTGGTAGCAGTGATATAGGAAGATGCTGAAAGACATCATGTCATACTGTGTGGGAAGAGGCAATGGTAAACCCCTCCTGTATTCTACCAAAGACAACCACAGGGCTCTGTGGTCGCCAGGAGTTGACATCACCTCGACAACACAATTTACCTTACAGTCCTAACACATTGGGTAATATTTGAAACCACCCTTTGTGAAAATCACCAAATATACCAAATAATAAATCACATTTCCTTTTTAGAGTGAGAGCTGCTGCAGTGTGACTCTTTCCCAGTGACGATCTGAGTCCTTGACCACATTGGAGAAGCCTGTGTAATCACTCTTGCCCACACTACTGGTTCCTCTCCTGGAAAATGGGGCAATGCTGGGCTGAGGAGTGCTAAAATTTATTTTATTTTATTTTCTTATTTACTAACTTACTTACCTGATTTATATACTGCCCTTCCAAAAATGGCTCATGGTGGTTTTAAAATGTAGGCCACTTCTGTATTGCTCCTTAACTAGAGGGGTAAGGGAAGGAGTCACACTTGTATTGCAGGGATTTCCATGCCACAAATAGAAATGTGAGAAGGGATCATGAGAAAATACTGGTTCCCAGGCCTTCTCTCTGACAGGAGTTTTATGTGGGAATGTTTTCAGTCAAGGTAGCTGAACATGACAAATGATTACTGCTAATTGAGACATAATTGATTATTGATGCAAAAGATGACTAGACTGTAGCTATAAAACAGATACTTGATTCCATTGGGAATGTATCATGGCAAATGTGTATCTTTTTGAAGATTTCTAGTAAACAAGATCTTTTATACCACAGATTACTGGAAACTGAAGCTCTATGTATTTCATACCCTGAGAAGTTTCACACCACCTAGATGCTGTTCAGGCTTCTGAAAGGCACTTTGAACTAAATGGAGCTCAGTCAATGTGCTGCACATGATTAAAAGGATAAGCAGAGTCATTAACAAAACTGACTAATGGACGACTGGCTTCTCAAACTCCCAACTGCCATTGTGATAAAATGAAGTCTTTTACTTATTAATTTTCATGCATAGATCTTCAGTGCTTAGCATAGATTTGGCATCATTACTCTAGAATGATGCAGGTGGGCAAAGTGTCAGTTGCATGGTGTGCAGTTTTTCATTTTAATTCAGAAGGATAACTTCCCTTGCATATCACAGCTTCACATTAACAAAGCATATTGTGTATGCAGTATGCACTCCAGCCCAAAACTAAGCATCTACTCAGATGGAAGTCTCACTTTGTTCAATAGGATTTACTTCTAAGTCTCTTAAGACTGCAGTTTTGATATTATATTACCACCAAGCAAGTCCACATCAAACTATATGACTCTATATGGAGTTGTCTTCTATCTAGTAATCTTTCATGTTGTGTTGTTTCTTTGTGTCTATGAGGAAAGCAGCTATAAAACAGGAGTCTTTATATGGAGTCTTTGGGGTGGGAAAAGGGCAGCCCCTCCTTTGCATTCCATTGTGGATCTCCTCTAGTTTGCTACATCCCTTCCCTCTATCATCTCCTTCACTCCCTCTTTTCCAGCTCATTCTCCTCTTACACCAGAGATGAGGTCATCACTGTCTCATCTCTCCACTCCTCACCCAAACTTGCCTAGGGTGAATAGTAGCCCATCCCCCTGGGAAGCCTGTTATAGCAGGATCTTCAGTTCCCAACTGTATTCAGGGTAATATTCAGAGTCATGCATGTCTGGGAAGGGAGGAAGGTTGCTGATCACTAGGTTGCTGATCCTTGTGCTTGGTTGTGCCAAGCACAACCTCACTGGTTGTGCTTGTCCCAGAGCAGTGTTCCAGGATGAGCAGGAATTTTTGCCAAGACTGCTCCTCTATCAATCCAAACATGACCTTATCAGGGTGCCCTGATATATTGGATTTCCGCACCCCATTCCCAAACTTCTTCAGCTTCTGCTTCTCTACCACATTCAGGTATGACACTGATAGAGTGTCACAGAAGATAGATCATCACAGAAGAGTGTCACAGAATACATCCACACTAGTCCTGCCCAGTTGCAAATGAGCATGTCTGGTTCCCTCTCACAGCATGCCACTCTTCTTAACAATTGAAGGGGGTTGTCCAAACTACTGGATATTGGGCATGATGCATATTGTGTATCTGTATTGCATATCTCCCCCATTTTGTAAAATAGGATTAATTGCACAATACAAATCACATTTTTACAGATCCAAAATAATAGTTTAGAAACATCTCTTTGTATTTATAACACTTACCTGCTACTGCAAATATGTAGGTTGCATTAGGAAATGAAAATAATGGATATTCAATGCAGCATTCATTCATTCCATCTTCATCCCAAACCATTTCTAGAATTTGGGATCTATCTGTCTGTCTGTCTGTCTGTCTAAGCACTGACCCTACTAACTGGACCAAGAGGCATCTTTAAACTGTTGTAATTAGCTGTTATTATTTATATACCACTTTTAAACAAAAATCAGTGACTCGTGTTTAGCAGGGGGATAGCAACCTGTTCTAAAAATAAAATATAGCATATTTGTAGCGGGGGGGGTCATCTGGACTGGCAAGCATCATGTCCAATATCTCGACAATCATTCAGTACTTTAGAAGGGAAATTATGACAAGAAAAAGTCCAGCACCATGTGCAGTAATAATTTGGCCTATTTCCCCCACAGGGGGAAATATGTATACATATATGCCTGTGTTAAAAGAGAAATTTATTTTATTTTATTTTATTTATTAAGAGATTTAATATACTGCCCAATCCACAGACCCAGGGCGATGTACAAACAAGAGCAGCATCCGAGATTTAAGGGCAGGGGGATAAACAAACAAACAAACAAAAAATCAAAGGACAAATGCCTGATGTAGAAATATACATCAAGTAAGGTCTCTGGGCTGTAACAGTCCATAGTGGTGCTAGGATCTGAACTAGCAGATCAACTAACATGTGCAATAATAATTTTGAAAATCCCACTGCAGCCAAAAAAAAACTACATTTCTGCTTCTGTAGGTAAGTATCCTGGTTTACAGTATCATTTTTTTGACAAGATGGAATAATAGTCACAGAAATAACAGGGCAGATTCCACACATCCCTAGAAAGATACTGAATCTGTATCAAAAGGGCAACAAACAAATAAAGCCAATGCTGGGCTCAAGATCATTCCTAATTGTGACCCTGTACAGTGATCTCAGTGACAACTTATACCAAATGACTGTAAACAAACATTTGCAACTGTTTAGAAGAAAAAAATGGGGGAAATTTCCCACTCATGTCATCATCAACACTGGGTTGAGCTACCTACTAATTAGGTAGGCAACTAATTAGTAAAATATTTACATTGTTAATTAACTTAATCAGTAATGTATGCTCAAGTTTAAGCTAGTTTATCACTAGAAGTGTGCAGAACTGGTTTGAATTAAACTGGGTTCAATTAAAAAAAATACGTTGTTTTTTTAAACATTTTATAACCCACTCTTCCTTCAAGGAGCCCAAAGTGGTGTACTAGAAACTTATGTTTCTCCTCACAAGAACCCTGTGAAGTAGATTAGGCTGAGAGAGAAGTGACTGGCCCAGAGTTACCCAGCTAGTATCATGGCTGAGTGGGGATTTGAACTCAGGTCTCCCCAGTCCTAGTCCAGCACTCTAACCACTACACCACGGGGGCCGATTCAAACTCAAACTGAACCAGACTCAAAGAAAGGTGACTGGTCTGAGTTAGAACAGAACTGGGCCCGAACCACCACGGACCAGTTCGACCCTGTTTGACATTTTGAGGGGTGATGCTTGTAAAGGGAGAAACAGTGAGGATTCCCCTTTACAAGCAAAGGAGAATACTGCCTTTAAAAGGTTTCTAAGGATGGCTGGGGGACCAGCCAGGGCCAGAGGCCTTGTGAGGCTCAAACAGAATCTGAACCAGTTTCACCTTCTCTGTATCTCATATTATCTAGGTTCTTGAACATCAAATAAGAATGTTAATGACTTTTAACTATAATAATAACGAAGGTCAGTATATGGATATTAAGCTAATTAAGAATTATGAAAAATCTTCATAAAGGTTTGACATATTTAATTGAGTGTAGAGACTCTCTTTGCTTTTACATTTTCATCAGAAGATTTTTAAAAAGATGATGATAAACATTAGAGAAGTGTTCCAGTGTAAATGAAACATAAGTATATGATTCCTATATATAATATATTTTATGTATCTTAGCCTGATTTTCTTTAATAAAGTCCACAATAGGTTTCTAACAAATGTCTTAGTAAGGATATTCAGGAAATCTATTTAATAATAATAATTTTAAAAAATCAGCTACCCCAGGGCAATTTAGGAAGAAACTTTAGCTTCACTCCCATTATTCATTTATATTCAAATGTGTTAATATAAAGGAGGGCAAATAGATGTTTTTATGATCAAAGGGATGCTGCAACTATTGTGTTTAACTGACTTTTCAAAAATGATGGTAGAGAAGAGACCTAATACTAAAACTTGAATTTCTGTTGATTGAAAAATGCAATAAAGTTTTATGCGTCAATCAAAGTGGTGTGAAGGTGCTTTTAAAAGTTTATAAATAGCACAATAGGAACTTTGAGCATGCTCTACAACTTCTTCATATTTAGGAAAATTATTTTATCTATTTATTTAACATATTGTAGAAGTACCCCCCCCCACACACTAGCTGCCTGCCTTATTGTCACTCAGATCTGTTAACCTCTTGGCCTCCGTGTTGATGGTCCATATAATGAGGGGTTGTACCAGGTAAATTTCCAGGCAGCTCATTGGCTTCTAATGACTTGATCTAGCCATAAATACATCAAGGTCAACGCTGGATACTGCTAGGGCAATAGCTAGATTTTCACCTTGAGATGCTACTTATCCTTAATTTCCATCCTCTTATTTCCCTCCCTCCCTCTCTCTCTCTGATAGATTCCTCCCCCCCCCCCAAGATTTCTCCCAGCTCCCCCAACTGCTGGCAAGTGGCTCATTCCAGCCCCACTTTAGATGGCCATGAAAGGGACTCAGGCTTGATCTCCCTGACACTCCATCACCAGCCAGCTTCACACATGTTCAGGGTAACACTTAGGTTCTTCCTGAGATACACATTTTCTCGGAGTGAAGGGCTTTATCACTATCCAATACCTGTCAATACAAAAAGGAAGGAGTTATAAAGCTGCCTAAGTTTTACAACACAAAAGAAAGTGGAAGAACACTCATTCACTTGTAAAACCTAGTGATCATGAAGAGCACTATGGTTTGTAGAAACAGTTAATGAAATGTGACAACAAATTAAATCATATATTGCTATTGTGGCATTGTGAATATATAAAGCTCATAGTAGTGCTTTCAACAACGCAACCATATTTTCAACTTCTACAGAATGCAATCAAAGTCAAAAACATGGCACTGTAGCTCCATGACAGGCAAAGGATCAAAGTTCAAAATACACACTCAAATAAAAACACGAAACTTGCAGAGGTAACTCCCACAATCTCAACTGATTCACAATCTCTTCCTGCCCTGCAATGCAGTTTCTGTAGACAAGGTGGTGCACTGCACACAGACTCAGGAATAAGGAGATGATACTATGAAATTAGGGGTTAAATAAGGGCCACAAGTTTATTAAGTTTAGGATCTGCACCAAGGTGGGTTCTTATTCTATTAAATTGCTGTATTGGCACCGGTGGCCAGCCAGTGTCCAAAAGGTCCAGGGATTTGGAGGCAATAAGCTCACACCTGTGTAAATGTCAAAGAAGTTGTATTAGATAGAACTAAATAATACCCAAAGAGGATTACAGAACAAAAGATACACCATACATTCCTGTGACTTGTCAGGAACCCCAGACGATAAAAGACAAATCCCAATGCTGACTGGCTGCATAGCACCTTCCCAGGACTCTTGGTCTACGCTGAGGTTCAAATTCCTGGAAAGCTCTGCTGTCTTTCTTATACTTTTACAAAACTCATTAACACCACCTGGAAATGGGGTGCTGATAAGGAAATAGGCTCCTTATCAGTAGCCTCTGTAAGACCCAAACACTGGACCACCTGCCACATTCCAATCAAGATATTGTCCTTGGCTGCACGTCCTCCTATCCTCTCTACCACAGGTGGGTGATTGGAAAGTATGTTTTTAAGGAAACCTTATCTTTGCCTTGCTATATTAATTGGCACAAAGATATAAAATTCAAAATATGGGATGCAGGTGGTTACACGGTCTTCAGTGAAAAACAGGATTACAAGGTTACAAAAGTTTAAACTGAATCCCTTTATATGTATGAGTATAAGAACCCTATAAAATCCTACATGTGCAAAGAGGAAAAGGCGACCACATCACTAAACCTCCTCGCATATCTTCCGCAGTTCCACTACAATTGCCTAACTCCCATCCCCAGTACAGTTATCAATAAGCTTTGGGATGGGCAGTAGAGACTGGCCAACAGGCCCTCCAGCATAACATGTGTGGTTTGGAACCACTCATATTGCTGAGAGGTGCTAACACCAAACACCCACTGTGCTACAAAAGAGGGCTGTGCTGGTGCAACTCATTAGAACATAAGAACAGCCCTGCTGGATCAGGCCCAAGGCCTATCTAGTCCAGCATCCTGTTTCACACAGTGGCCCACCAGATGCCTCTGAGAAGTCCACAGGCAAGAGATGAAGGCATGTCCTCTCTCCTGCTGTTGCTTCCCTGCCCTGCAGCTGCTCATACTGCCTCTGAGCCTGGAGGTAGCCTATAGTAGGGATGCGCACAGGTTCAATGTCAAACAGGTTTACTAGACCTGTTCGGTTCGATGGTCTGGTATCAAACTGAACCCACCCCCAGTTCAGTTTGCTATTGCACTGAACCCCTCTGGCTGTGGAGGGAGGGGGTTTCATGAGTTTAATTTTTTTTGTTTAAAAAAAAGTTAAAAAAAATAAATTTTATTCACTGCCACCTGGTCTGGGGACTTAGATTCGGCCACAGAGGGGGATTGTCTCCAGAAGTTCTCCCTCCCCTCCATCTATATGCAAATTGCCCAGTTCAGGGGGTCTTTGTCCCGTTCTAGGCCTGCCCTCCATTGTGGCAGCCATTTTGGAGGCTGCTGTGCATGCCCAATAGGCCTCTGCATGCCCCAGGCCATGCAGAGGCTGATTGGGCATGTGTGGTGTCCTCCAAAATGGCCACTGCAATGGAGGGCAAGCCTGAACCAAACCAAACCCCTGAACTAAGCTGAACTGGGGGAGGGTGTGTTCGGTGAGTGCCAAAACTGAAGATGCCTGGTCTGGTTTGAGTCCGGTCTGGACTCAAACTGAACTGGGCATCCCAGTGTTTGTGCGCTCCCCTAGCCAATAGCCTTTGTAAAGCCTTCCCACCTCACACACCCAAAGCTAATAAGCCTGAATGGTTGTGAATGGGCTAGGCACATCCTTGGACGTATGGACAATGAAGAACCAGGAGCAGTTCTTGTAAACTGCTCCTGGGCTCTGAGAGAGGGTGGGCTCACCTAAACATGGGAACAAAGCATGAGGAGATAGTGGCTGACTTCCCCTGCAACATAACATGGGCAGCAAGACTAGCAGTCATTGACAGACCTCCAGGAATTTGTCTAAGCCCCTCTTGAAGCCAATCAAGTTGGTAGTCATCACCACATCCCATGGCAGAGAATCCCATAGAATAAATTATGTGCTGTGTGAAAAAAAGTGCTTCCTTTTGTTGGTCCTAAAATTCCCAGCAATCAGTTTCATAGGGTGACTCTACTTGTATGATTTCAGGTGGCAAATTACTTGCATTATTCCCAGTGCAAGTAATGTGTGGTCTGCAATCGTGTGCGCGGCAGGCAGGCAGTTGTGAATTGCCCATGTTATGCTGCAGGGGATGTCAGCCACATCCAAGGATGTGCTGAGGGATCCTGGCCTAGTCACATCCATCCGGGATTATTAGCTTCCAGGTGTCTCTGTGTGAGGTGGGCAGGCCTCAGAAAGGGTTCCAGTTCCTATTCTCTCTGAACCTCATTTCCTGACAGGCAGGTCTAAAGAAGCCCCCTTCACCTTCCAAGTGATGCTTTGAAGTTCTCCCCAGTATTACTTCTCCTTATTCCCTCTTGTACATGCACTAACCCTAGCAGCTGTGATCTAGTTAAATAACTTGCCTAAGGAAATCTGAAGTCCATCACCCAAGAAGAGCAGCATCCTAGCTGTAAAGTATGGGATCAGTGGAGGCGGGGGTGGGGGGGGCTGATACCATTCACTTCATGATCAAAAGGGACAAATTTCCTGTCTGCTCCAGAGTTGGAAATTCCACATTGCATCATATTGGGAGGGTAGATGTTTAACAAATAATTGGAGTCTGAATAGGGAGCCAGCACATCCAGTCTTAAATAGCTGGCTGTTTCCTGCCTCCCAGGATGGCTTCTGTGAGGCACTTGCAGCTGGCTCTTCCCTTCATGGGAAAGCCACCGTATGAAGCAGGGAGAGAGGAAGGGCACAGGAGCACTCATTTTAGTGCCTCAGCTAGCTCATTCAGATGCTTTGCAAGGAGGCTGTACTCAAGTACAGCTTCTGAAAATGAGGCAGAAGTCCCACCCAGTGCATCAATCACTCTCTCCTGCCAGGTGGGTCCATCACACTTACAGTCTTTGTCTGAAGTGGGGAAGGCTGTAAGTGTGATGGAGGGTGCTTTCACAATTGGGAGGTACCAGCACCCAAGCCTCCCAAGCACAGAAGCACGTTCCATCATGCTTCCAGCCTTCCCCTCTTCACACAAAGGCTGTAAGCATGATGGATCTGCTCAGCAGGGGAGAGTGATTGACGTGCCCTCCCCCACCCATACAAAAGGCTGGCCTCTCCCTGCCTTTCCTCCCTGGCAGCTTATCAGTTGCTCTGCCCTGCCTAATTGCTTTGACATAGAGCAGCTGGGGCAATTCTGGCTCATAGGGTGAGTGAGAGTAACCCGGAGCTTTCTCAGAAAGGGCTTCCAGCTCTCGGGGTATATGATGAGCAAAGCCATGTTGAATAATGCACTCAGCTGAGGGAAGCAGCCGCTCGTGTGTGTGTGTGCAGGTTCACATTGCATGCCTCCATGTTTCCTTCTAGCCAATGGAAAGTAAGTGTGTGTGTGTGTGTGTGTGTGTGTGTGTGTGTGTGTGTGTGTGTGTGTTTGGGAGCTCTGGGGAGAAACACAATGTTGCCTTCAAAACCTCATGTCCTAGATTGGGACACTCACAGATTTCTTCCCTTTTTTCTAGCACATATATGGTGTGCTTTACATCAATTTGTTGCTAAGACCTCTTTTTTAACCAGTGAAAACATTAAGCAAGCAGACTGATATTGTTCCAAAAAGTTAGCTTGCGCATACACAGAAATTTTGTAACTGGAACTGCTGAAATCTGGTTTTTCCACTCTTCGTATCTAGGCAAGGCAGCTCTAATTCCCTTCCTAAGGAGTGCTTTCCTCTTATCATGATGAATCTCTATGTCAGTGCCTTTCCTTATTTGCTCCGGTGTTTTCAGAAAAATTCACTTTAAAAAAGGATTTTTAAAAACACAGAAATACATTGGGGCAAGCTAGAATTCGGAAGTGAAAGCCAGGCTTGTGTGTAGGGTGCTTTCAAATATCTCAAATGGACTTCAGGGTAAGTCTGGCTGATGTGTGAACACACAGACTCTCTTCCAGAGGAGATTTGTGGTAACAGCCCTGTCTGTTAAGGCTCCTGGAGCATTCCCCTCCCCAGTTCTTGGCCATTAACACTATTAGCCCTCCCCTCCTCTCCCTTCTGGGGCTGGTAGAGTGGCAGAAGGCTGAACTCTTGTCCCTTAAAAAGGAGGGCAACTCAGGGTGTGCAGCCTCTGGTGCAGTTGGTGGCTGCTGAAGCCAGTCTCCACAGCCAGCCACCAAAGGGGGCTGGCCTTTGGTGGCAGCCTTTGGTGGTGGCCTTTGGGGGTGGGACTGAGGGCTGGGAACTAACTGATCTCATGGACCTGGTTGCGGAGTTGGCATTTGCGTGGCCCAAGTTGGTGCTGGTGGTGGGACTTCAATGTTCATTTTGGGACCACATTCCTGAAAGGAGCAGCTCAAAAGATCACAGCAGGCATGATGACTATGGGCCTAACCCAATTGGTTTCTGGACCAACACATGATGCTGGTCACACGCTTGATTTGGTCTTTTGCTCTGATCAGGGTGGTGTTCTGTGGCTGAGGACTCCTGTCATCTCCCCATTGTCATGAACGGATCACCATCTATTTACGGTAGGACTTGCAACCACAACCCACCTCTGCAGGGGTGAAGGACCTATTAGGTAGGTTCGCCTGAGAGTGTTATTGGATCCAATAGGATTCCAAGAAGCCTTGGAAGGGTTTGGAGATGGTTCTGCAAGTGATTCTGTCGACACTGTGGTACAAACATGGAATCATGAACTCACTGGCGCAGTAGATACAATCACTCCTAAGTGTCTTCTCCGACCTGCTTCATGGTATTCAGAAGCCCCATGGTATTCAGAAGTAATATGGGAGCTGAAGTGGTGAGGTAGACAGCTAGAGCACAAGTGGAGGAAGACTGTGCAAATCTGACAAGTTTCAGAGCACATTTGACACAGAGCACATTATATTTATATTTATTTTATTTATTTATTGTTAAATTTATACCCCGCCTTTCATTAAGAAAATCCCAAGGCGGCTCACAATAAAATTTAAAAACAAGATTATAAAAATGACACATTAAAATATTGAGCTAAAAGATATATAAACAAATTAAATTAAAACACAAGCACAACAACATTACAAAATACAAGATGCAGGAGTGGAGACAATCATATAAAAGCCTGGGTAAAAAGTCACAATTTAACATGCTTTCTAAAAACTGTGATGGAGACTGAGGAGCAGATACCCACCGGGAGAGCATTCCAGAGTGCAGATTCTATTGTAGTGATGTCCAGCAACTCCTCTTATAGGATTAGATTGGATCACTTTCAGTTTGTGACTCCTGAGGATGTGGACGAACCGCTTTGGACTGTGCATCCTATAACTTGTTCTCTTGACCCTTGCCCAACTTGGCTTATTTCATCGGGTAACTGTATTATCAGAGAGGGTCTGGTAAATATTATAAAGCTTCTCCTTCTTGTCTCAAGGAGGCTATTATTAGACCTTATTTTAAGAAGCCTGCATTGGATCCCTTGGAGGTAGCTAATTACAGACCCGTATCTAATTTTTCATGGTTAGGCAAGGTAGCTAAGTAGGTGGTGACCTCTCCGCTCCAGTCAGTTTTGGATGATACAGCTTATCTAGACCCATTTCAAACCAGCTTTTGAGTGGACTATGGGCTTGAGACTGCTTTGGTCGGCCTTATGGATGATCTCCAATTGGCTTTCGTCAGAGGGAGCATGACTCTGCTGATCCTTTTGAATCTCTCAGCAGCTTTTGATTCCAGCAACCATGATATCCTTCTGGGTCCCCTGAGGAGGGTGGGATTAGGTGGCACTGTTTTACAGTGGTAACATTCCTACCTCTCTGGTAGATTCCAGGTGGTGTCACTTGGAGACTGTTGCTATGTAAAGTGAGAACTAAAGAACACTGATTTTAAAAGAATTACACTGGCTGCTTCGGCCCAGGGTACTTTAGAGAGTGCCTTCTTTCTCATGAACTCTGTCGCCTATTAAGATAATCTGGAGAGGTCCAGTTACAGTTGCCGCTGGCTTGTTTAGTGGTGATTTGGGACCAGGCTTTCTCTGTGGCTGCCCCAGGGCTTTGGAATATGTTCCTGTTTAAATAAGAGTGCATCCTCCTCTGTTTGCTTTTAGGAAGACCTTCAAGATACACCAATTTCCTAGGCATTTAACTGAAATTAATTTTAAACTATTTAATTTGTTTTTATCTTATAAGATTGTTTTTATTTATCTTGTGAAATTTTAATTGTTTTTATTCTGACATTTGTTGTGTTTTAATTCTGTACACTGCCTAGAGATGCACATATCAGGCTGTATAAAAATATGATAGATAGATAGATAGATAGATCTCTGGAATGCAGGATAATAGTCCCATTTCATATATCCATACTCATAAGCATCCAAAATTCAACACAATAAGCACAGGACCTTTATTGTGTTATTCACTGACGGAGCATTGTTATTCTCAGTCATTCACTGGCTATTTTGCTGCACCAAGCCACCACTGTATCTTTTGAGAGGTCAAAGCTCTAAATCAGCTACTAGAAAACTGTCATCATATAAATTGAAGGAGGGGTGGGGTCATAGAAGTCCTTCCTCTCTGTTATGCTGATGTCCCATTTCTATGAGTGACCAAATACTATATGGGAAATTCTGGTGTAGTCAATTTATTTGATGAAGTCTTCAATTTTTTTTTAATTGACCAATGGTCATGCAATAAAGATGTACTGTAACTAACTTTACTAAGTCTTCTGCTAATATTTACATGACATCATTTGGAGAACACAGCATTAACTTTTTAGTGGGACAAAAAAAAATTAAATCAACTTGAAAAATATATTAAGGCAACTTCCTGAACCTTCTTCAGACAAAACCATTAAAATATTAATGCAATGCTGTTTAGCTATTTGAAGGCATTATTTGCTGTTTAGCTATTTAAAGGCATTATTTAACCATGAAGCTTAAAATCATTAATCTACAGACAAAAAATTTAGACCTCTTTAATGCATCATAAAACAAATAAAAAACTCTTCCAGCTAGAGCAAATGCATTTCAATGTCCATACATTATCATCAATGCTCTATTTCAGGCAGCTGGAAACACTAGAGATTAAATTTAAGGAAATAAGAGGGCCAATGAAATGCATTGCCCTATAGAAGGGTTAATTTGTCGAAGAGCCATTAATCTCCCCCTCCTCCCCCTCCCCCGCCCTTGGATTGGTCATTTAGTTTCCGTTACTGTATTTAATTTTGAGTGTTTCCAGTTGCCTGGAATAGAGCATTGATGATGTATGGACATTGAAATGTGTTTGCTTGAGTTGAAAGATCTTTTATTTGTTTTTTTAATGCATTAAAGAGGTCTGAAATTTTCCTCTCAGGTACAGGAGTATGCATATATCATCACCATTATATTTTCTTTAATCTACAGGGAAAAGGATAAGACAAACTGTCCTCAAACTTCCAGTAAATGATTGTACCCAGTTTACCTCATGAAGATATTGGAATGCAAGGGAAGATTCCTTGGACAAGATGCACCAGAATTTTTCCATTAAAATGTTATTATTGATAGTGGTTAAAATGTTGTTTTTGATAGTGGTATGCCATTTTTTCCCTTTTGCATCACAGTACAAAATACATTGCCAACAAAACCCACTTCAGATGGAAAATATGGAGATCTGCATGACTATGATCACAGTGAAAATAATACGGCTCATAAGTCTCTAACTCAAAATACAGCAGTGTCCAGAAAATCCCTTTAAAAATCCTAGTGTTCTTTCTTTTCTTTTTTTTTGAAATAGCATTTTTCAAATCCCTCTTCAGAAGTTATTTCCTATTCCTGTATTCAGTGAACATGCCAGGGGGAAATGGGAATGCACCGTGCCTCCAGGCCTCTACAGGCTTGTCTGCAAAGGGAGGCACTGAATAAGGGGCATGTTTCCTCCATGTGATTTGGGACCCATCTAGCTGAGAAATAACTTCTGAGAGGGCTGGAGCGTTCATAATTGCTATGGGGTGGGAGGAAAAGGAAGGAACATGTGAGCAGTTTCTTCGAATGGCTTGGAAATCAGAAGGGGTTGAATGGTCTCTTTGAGCACTGGACAGATGCTCATCTTTGGCCTTCTTTCCCTACTGACGTTTCTTGCTTAAATAATGTTCCCACCATCAGCAACAAACCATTGCAGCCCACAAAACTTCAGCTAAACCAAAACAGCTGGAGCTCTAAGATGCCATTACTATAAAGGATTGTTTCCAACTGTCAGAGGTAACCATTAACCCACTTACATATCCCATATATACTCAGCAGCTTTCTTTTGCTCTACTTTATTTTGCTCTAGTCACTTGAAACATAAGGGAATATATGCAAATTAGAGCTGTTTTTCCAAGTACAGATTTGGGACCTTATGGTTGAGGGACTTGGGTTTTCAGAACACAATCCTGTTCCCCTGAGAGTAGAGAAATGGGACCACAAACATTTCCCATTGCTTGCAACTTGAATGCATAAAAAGAATTACTTCCTCCGTGCTTAAAGACACCTGTCTTAACTATATTTAACATGAAATTGACATTTCAAATGTGTTTATGAGGAAGAGAGAAAGAATCCTTATATGGCCAGATATAAAGAATATTATTATCTGTCTCAGACAGTGCTGGTCCCCAAAGAAATTTACCATTCCCACTTTTTACACAGAGAAATAAGAAAATCCATCAAGAGGTCACACTCAGGCAAAAGGAAGTGTAAGATGTAATTGATGATCGAATGTATGGGTAGTTCTATTACTAGGAAATATATCTGAAAACTTAACACGTTCCAGCTACATATATAAAGACTAGAGAAAAGGTCATCTCTACACTTAATAGCTATTGTAATATATTAGTTCCATGTAGTAATACTTAGTGTGTGTGTGTGTTGTCAAGTGGTGAAAAGATTCCCATGCAATCAATGGCAAAGTTATATAATGAATGAATCCATGGCACATTCTCGACAGCTTCACTTGTTCTCTACCCACTAATCTAGCTCTCCAAAGAATTAATATAATGTTCTAAGCCACTGAGCAGCTTCATAAAACTGCCTTTAAAAATACATTTGTCAGAAAAAAATATTTCTCCCCTTATCTCTCAAAGGGTGTATTCATATGACATTAGAGCAGATGGTAACAGTTGCCCCAGCTTTCTTAGCTGTCGATATTTTGCTTCCTCCTGCTGTTGGCCAATTAAACTTCTGGAGTTCCTGTTGACATGAGTGGCAGTTAGAAAATGATGTGAATGGTTCAAAGGGATTGAAGACTAGGAGGAATATGGTGAAGCCTTGAAAATTTATCAGCAATAGCTGATATGAGAAAGAGAGATTAAGAGCTGAAGCACATACTACGGTTGCTATAGGAATGGCACTGAAAAATGATCCCCATGTGGATCATATACAAATTCTCATTGTGTGATCTTTCCTCATCATGCTGTGAATCCACAACACATGGGCTCCATATTTCCAGTGACTGATGATGGAGGTGGACAAGTTCAGACAAAATGATGGGGAAATCATATGATGAATCCTTGCAAGGAAAGGTTCAGTAGGGATCATTTTCCTCAGTAACCCATGATTGTTAATATTTGGAGATCACACCAGTGGATGATCAGTTACATGACTGCCTAAACATCCATCCAAAATCCTAAGCACTCTTATTAGGCACACAAATACAGATGCGGCCCGTGGCATAGTGACCTCTAACCCATGCTGTGATGTCACACCAATGGGGTTTGCATAAATATCACATCCATATGGATCAGTCTGATCAGATAGACTTTTCCACATGGGCTGTTAAATGGCCATTGCCATTTATCACTGAAGACATCTGTGTCCCCTTTGTTGCAACATTTTCCCAGGCACTTGGATGACTTCTATTTGAAGTACTTATTGTCCAGTTCTGATGACAACCTAATCATCAAAATGGCAAGGTATTGTCATATCATTTGCACCATCCGCTCAGGTTTTCAATAATGTTCTGTTCTTTTCTTTCCTTCCCCTGTGATTCCTGTTTCATGATTGCAATGGAGGGTGCTCTGTGGTTTTCAGTCAGACCTATTTGGAGTTCACCATAACTGTTCTAATTTTAACTTGGTACTATTGTGTTATAATCTGTCCGTTTTATTATGCTGAGTCTCTTTTCTTATATGTAAGCATGTAAGCATGTAAGTATGTATGTTTTAGCTATGCACTGGTCCATGACCGTAATAAAGGACTGACTGACTGAAGACATCATACATTTTCACTTTGGAAATCATATTTGGGTTTATGCATTAGCAAAAAGCAGGAAAATAGAAAGATTTTATCTGATTAAAAGAAACATTAACATAAATACCACAGCACCATATATGTTTATCTTTTCTCGCTTTACACAGGGTTAGAAAGTCAACAAATGCAACACTGTGAAATACTGAACAAAAAGTATTCTAAATTTATATAGCTCTTTGCTACATTTGGTACAATCAGCTCCATCAAGAGGCAAATTTGTTTTCTCTTTCCACATCATTACCAGTCACAATCCAGCCAATAGGGCTGGTGTGAAATGGTTCTAGATGGTTTCCCAACCTTCATGCAATGTTTGAAGACCGTAAAATTCTTTTTAAGAAGCATACCTCAGTTGCAGCTTGTTGTTTGGGTTTGGTCTATTTTATCTAACTTGTGGCAATCATAAATCACTTGATAGGACTACTGCATTGTTTGTTTTAAACCTTTCAGCTGTAAAGGTTTTGTTTCAGCTGTAAAGGTTTTGTTTGTTTCAAATTCCATGCTGAATGTGTTTGATACTTTCAGGTAACTCTGAACAGTGACTCAAGGAGGATCACTCATTGTGGCATTGATTTGTGAACCCAATCTCACTTTAAAAACATTCTGTTGAATCATATACACAATCCCAGAGTGAAGTATTGATTTAGTACTCAAGAGGCATTCAGATGTTAGGTATTTTGGACCCAGATACAGAATGAAAGCAAATAGGCTGCTAAGCACCACCCTATCACCAGCACACTGGGCCTCTTCAGATGAACATAGCCTTGCACATGCAGTAACGTTGGGGAAGCACTGAGAACATGCCTGTCCTGATGTCACCGACAGATGTCCTGACATGCCTTTGGTGCATGCTTTAATAATCTAAGAGGGGTGTTCATATGAATCATCCCTCTACACATTCTCCAGTCCCCTGTTTAAAAAGGGTTTTTGAGTATCTGCAGAGGGGCAATTCAGATGAACATCCCTCTCACATGCTTAAAGGATGTTCTAAGAGCATGTTGGGGCATCCACTGGTGACTTCAGGGTGGGCATACTTTTGGCAGGTCCCCAATGTTATCGTGAAAACTTGGCTGTGTTCATCTGAACCAGCCCCCTCTGTAGCCATGCCCTCTGCTCTCCCCATGTTCAGTGCTTGTTTGCAAAGAGAGTGCTGAACTTCAGAAGAGCTTCTCCTCATGTTACAAATCATGTGGAAAAACTGTCCCCAATTTGATACTTGCCTCTGCAGACAAGTGCTGAGCATGGGGAGAGCAGAGTGTGTGGCTACAGAGCACATCATCAATGAGGGAAGGTAGCTAATCAGCATGCTCCCATTTACTCTGTACCTGGGTCCAATGTACCAGTTTCTGGATGCCTGAAGAGGACTTGTCTCCTCATCTCTGACAACTTTTAAAAAGTCTTTAAAGATGCATCTGTTCACCCAGGCTTTTAACTGATATTGTTTTGATTGATGAGAACCAGTGTGGTGTAGTGGTTAGAGTGCTGGACTAGGACCGGGGAGACCCGAGTTCAAATCCCCATTCAGCCATAATACTAGCTGGGTGACTCTGGGCCAGTCACTTCTCTCTCAGCCTAACCTACTTCACAAGGTTGTTGTGAACGAGAAACTCAAGGATGTAGTACACCGCTCTGGGCTCCTTGGAGGAAAAGCGGGATATAAATGTAATAATAATAATAATAATTGTTTTAATGTTGTTTTTAGAATATTGTTTTAAAATTTCAAATTGTGTTTTAAATTTCTTGCTTTTAATTTTTTTTGTTTTGTTTTTAATTAATGTTTTACTTTTTAATCTTCTTGTAAACCGCCCAGAGACGTAAGTTTGGGGCAGTATAAAAACATGTTAAATAAAATAAATAAATAAACCCTCTTGAAATGGCTTCTCAACCCCAGAAAACACACAAAGAGTCCATTCACAGGCTTTGTGGGAAACACTTCCAATGAAATTTATACAGAACATGTTCCTGTCCAGATCCCAATGGTGGTTTGTGTCTTTCCAAAACATTTGTGTGTGGCATTGTTTGTTTGCTTGATGTTTACTTAAGTTGCCCTTCTTACGTTACACTAAGGATATGGGGGCCACTGCTATTTGGTTCTTTCCATTGCTCCTGAGAATAATGTGAGACTATCAGACCACATGGGAGAAGTCTATGCTACAGCTATTTCCATACCCCCACTTGGCCACCCTTATAACAAACTAAGTCAGTACCCCCATTCACACATTCTGTTCAAAGATATATCATCTATGAATAGTTTACACATGTACAGATTTGTATGCATGCATAGTAATTCATACGCTATGTTCAACATCTGTACTGTTGTACAATTCTTCTTTGCACCCTGTGTTTGAGGGTTCCTCTTCCCAGGTTTGCTTTTAAAATTCATTGAGATTATTGTAATGATAGGCACTATAGACATTTAAAAATAAATACATAAAATAAATAAATTCATGGCTGAAGTGTGATTTCAACCAGATGTACTTATTCACAGGTCGGTGTTCTAGTCATTTGTTTGGCTGAGCTGTTACATCAAGCTTTTTGCATACTACAAAGTTTGAAGTGGCATTTTATCCATTTTAGTAGTGGTGGCATGAAGAGGGGCAGCGTTTCTGTTAGTGGTTCAACATCAGTTGGCAGGTGACATTTTTATGCCAGCAGGTTTCAGAGTGAGGACAGGGAGTATTTCAAGAAGCCAATGAGAGGAGAGGAGAGCTGGTCTTGTGGTAGCAAGCATGACTTGCTACCATAGCTAAGCAGGGTCTGCCCTGGTTGCATTTGAATGGGAGACTTGATGTGTGAGCACTGCAAGATATCCCCCTCAGGGGATGAAGCCACTCTGGGAAGAGCATAAGGTTTCAAGTTCCCTCCCTGGTTTCTCCAAGATAGGGCTGAGAGAGATTCCTGCCTGCAACCTTGGAGAAGCTGCTGCCAGTCTGTGAAGACAATACTGAGCTAGATAGACCAATGGTCTGACTCAGTATATGGCAGCTTCCTATGTTCCTATGTTCCTAATGTGATTGGCTTCTGCCAATGCTACATCATCACAAGGTATCATCGATTTCCTGCCCCCTCATTGGGGTGGGGAAATGCATCCTCTAGTTGCCAGGAATCTTGGGACTATGATCAGTTTCTCTTTCAGGGAAAATGCTTTTTCTGAGGTATGGTAAGACTTTTTGTGATCGTAGATGATAAACCTGAGTTCACGTAAATGAATGTTTGTGACCCACAACAGATCATCATGACTTACTGTATGAAATACTGAGTAGTGTTACTTATCTAACATGCTATTTTTTCCAGCTGCAATTTGCAGCTTCTTTCTGCCAAGGAAGAAACATCTGTTTACAGCTATCCTTCATTTGGGCAGAGTGTACCGAATTCCATGGGACATACCGAATGACTCCTTGAAGTGAAATTATTCAAGAGGATAATAATTGTGACCCAGCAAGCTGTGCACAGCCCACCAGCAGCTGTGCATTAAAAACCATCTGAAGAACCAATAAACCTAGTTTTTGCATCCAGACCCAATAAAGACACGAGGCTCTTGAATGGAGTTAAATCAAGCCACAAGCTTATTAATGATAATAAAAAAGAACTGGAGGATTGTCTCTCCACCCCGCACAGTGCGGACACTAAATATTAACTGCTCCCAGTGAATCCACCTCTCTCTAAGGAGAATGGGGGATACACCTTGGCTCCATCTAGCATCAGCCCTGTGGTTAACGCTGCCATCTTGGCCGACCTATGTCAAAGCAGCCTGCCTCAAGATCACCCCCTCCAGTCCAATAAAGCAGGTGATCCCTAGGCAGGAAGGAGTAAACAGCTCTTTACTGTTTTAGTGGTTTGTTTTAATTGTAAACCGCCCTGAGCCATTTTGGAAGGACGGTATACAAATCTAAATAAGAATAAGAATAAGAATAAGAAGAAGAAGAAGAAGAAGAAGAAGAAGAAGAAGAAGAAGAAGAAGAAGAAGAAACTTACAGATACTTGGGCATTCTCCAGGCTGATAACATCGTACACACTGAAGTTAAAAGAAAAATGGGAAGTGAATACATCAGGAGAGTTAGAAAAATCCTCAAGTCCAAACTCAATGGCGGGAACACCATACAAGCCATAAACACCTGGGCTATACCTGTTATCAGATACACTGCAGGAATAATAGACTGGACCCAGGCAGAGCTAGAGACGCTGGATCGTAAGACCAGGAAAAGCATGACCATCAATCATGCTCTGCACCCCCGCAGTGATGTAGATAGGCTCTACCTACCTCACAGCTCAGGTGGAAGAGGAATGCTGCAAGTCCATCAAACAGTAGAGGAGGAGAAAAGAGGCCTTGAAGAATATATCAAGGACAGTTAAGAAGATGCACTTAGGATGGTCAATAACGCGAAACTATTCAACACCAATGAAACAAAGCAGGCCTACAAGAAAGAACAAGTCAAGAACCGAGCAGAAAAATGGAGAAATAAGCCACTGCATGGTCAATATTTGCACAATATAAGTGGAAAATCAGACATCAGCAAGACCTGGCAATGGCTTAAGAATGGCAACTTGAAGAAAGAAACAGAGGGTTTAATACTGGCTGCACAAGAACAGGCACTAAGAACAAATGCAATAAGAGCAAAAGTCAAAAAATCCACCACAAACAGCAAGTGCCGCCTCTGTAAAGAAGCAGATGAAAACGTGGACCACCTAATCAGCTGTTGTAAGAAGATCGCACAGACTGACTACAAACAAAGGCATGACAAGGTAGCGGGGATGATACACTGGAACATCTGCAAAAAATACAAGCTACCTGTAGCCAAACATTGGAGGGACCATCGAATTGAAAAAGTTGAAGAAAATGAAGATGTAAAAATATTATGGGACTTCCGACTACAAACAGACAAACATCTGCCACACAATACACCAGATATAACTGTAGTCAAGAAGAAAGAAAAACAAGTCAAAATAATCGACATGGCAATATCAATAGAAGAAAAAGAAATAGAAAAAATCACCAAATACAAAGATCTACAAATTGAAATTGAAAGGCTGTGGCAGAAAAAGACCAAAATAATCCCAGTGGTAATTGGTGCCCTGGGTGCAGTTCCAAAACACCTTGAAGAGCACCTCAACACCATAGGGGTCACAGAAATCACCATCAGACAATTACAAAAAGCAGCTTTACGGGGAACAGCCTATATTCTGCGACAATATCTATAACAATTGACAATAAAATTCTGGCATCCCAGGTCCTTGGGAAGGACTCGATGTCTGGATAAAACAAACCAGTCAATAACACCTGTCTGACTGTGTAAACAAGAGAGATAATAATAATAATAATAATAATAATAATAATAATAATAATAATAATAATAATAAATTTACAACAGCTGATTAGGTGGTCCACTGTTTCATCTGCTTCTTTACAAAGGCGGCACTTGCTGTTTGTTGTGGATTTTTTGACTTTTGCTCTTATTACATTTGTTCTTAGTGCCTGGCTGCGCAAGAACAGGCACTAAGAACAAATGCAATAAGAGCAAAAGTCAAAAAATCCACAACAAACAGCAAGTGCCGCCTTTGTAAAGAAGCAGATGAAACAGTGGACCACCTAATCAGCTGTTGTAAGAAGATTGCACAGACTGACTACAAACAAAGGCATGACAAGGTAGCAGGGATGATACACTGGAACATCTGCAAAAAATACAAGCTACCTGTTGCCAAAAATTGGTGGGACCATAAAATTGAAGAAGTTGAAGAAAATGAAGATGTAAAAATATTATGGGACTTCCGACTACAAACAGACAAACATCTGCCACACAATACACCAGATATAACTGTAGTCGAGAAGAAAGAAAAACAAGTCAAAATAATCGACATAGCAATACCAGGGGATAGCAGAATAGAAGAAAAAGAAATAGAGAAAAAACACCAAATACAAATATCTACAAATTGAAATTGAAAGGCTGTGGCAGAAAAAGACCAAAATAATCCCAGTGGTAACTGGTGCCCTGGGTGCAGTTCCAAAACACCTTGAAGAGCACCTCAACACCATAGGGGCCACAGAAATCACCATTAGACAATTACAAAAAGCAGCTTCATGGGGAACAGCCTATATTCTGCAACAATATCTATAACAATTGACAATAAAATTCTGGCATCCCAGGTCCTTGGGAAGGACTCGATGTCTGGATAAAACAAACCAGTCAATAACACCTGTCTGACTTTGTAAACAAGAAATAAAAAATAATCCAGGGCCAGCGCTTCTTGAACTGTGAAACCTTTAAAGAATGAGAAGAACTCCTCCTGATGTCAACAAATGCCATGCTTTAAGGCGCTCACCATAATCTACACTGCCCATTTTTTCACCGCACTGTGCCTGCCAGTGGGAGCACCAGCCTAGTCTGGCGCCTCCCCCCACCCACCCACCATCCAAAAATGAAGCTTGAGTGTGCTATAAAACTCCCCCCTATTGAGGAAACAAAACGACAAAACATCTGATTAATCTTCCTACATGCCCTGTCCACCCTACTGGGCTTCAAGGCCCCATGCCAAACTCTGTGCTGTAACAAATCAGACCACAACACTCAAACACCAGGGATCCAGGACCTAATGGTTTTGATATCCCCCACCACCTGTCATGACACAGAGATCCGTGTCCTATCTACCAAGTTGTTCTCCCCAGGTGAATAAGGAAAATGTCAGGAGGTGAGTTGGTTGCAAGGAACTCCTGGATGATAGGCAAGAGCTGATAAAAGACAATGGCCCTCCTACCGATCCATGAGATCGATGCCCGACAGTCCAGTCTGAGCTGCCTCCCCCATCTGGAATCCCTGGCATGCCTATGGGCCCCAAACACAACAGAATGCCCCACAATCATCACCTTGGCAGTCCGCCAGGCCACAGCTGAACCTGGCATGCACGAGAGAATTTACAATTTAACATCAACGTAAATGCACATACCGCTTGTAGGCATTGGAGCGCCACTGGTGCCTATGCAGAATGAGGCCTGAATGTAGGCAATGACACCATGCCTATGCAGAATGAATGCAAAGAAAAGGCTCCAACAGGCCAGCCCTCTTGCTTCAGAGCACATTGTAATATAGCCCGCAACTGAAATTGGGTCAAAGGCGAGCCATTGGCATGCCAAAACAGACACTCTGGAGCGGACCCCACCAAAGATGAATAGCATTCAGGAGCTGTCACGGGACAGATACAAGAGCCCACCGCTTGATGAAGGGTGACCAAATGTCCTTTACCCATCTGATCCATATTCGCATACTGAAGCTTTATGGTTACCCGCTGTACAAGATGGTCAAGTCACACCATTGGACAACATGTGCTCGGGGGGCAGCCTTACCTCTCACAAACAGCTCAGAGGCTTGAAAAGCACCCCCCCAAAGGCTACTACAATGGCTGCATGAAACAGAGCAATTTCATACTCAGACACGCAGCCTGAAGGGAGAAAACCTATCAGAGCCTCTCTAACACAAATGGCCGCACTAGGGACATAACTCGAGCAGACCAGGATGTTTGGGAATTGATAACATGCACAACAGCTATGGGTTTACCCTCCCCCAGAAAGAGCAGGTACATAGTCTGGGTATACTTCTGGACCCAAACCTCTCCCTGATTTCTTAGGTTGAGGCAGTGGCCAGGAGGCTTTCAATCAGCTTCAGCTGATACGCCAGCTGTGTCCATTTCTGGAAATCAATGACCTGAAAACAGTGGTTCGTGTGCTGGTAACATCCAGACTTGGCTACTGTAATGTGCTCTACATTGGGCTGCCATTGTACGTAGTCCAGAAACTTCAGCTGGTACAGAATGCAGCAGCCAGGTTGGTCTCTGGGGTTATGTGAAGAGATCATATTATACCCAATTTAGGAGATCTACACTGGCTGCCAATAGCTTTCCAGGCAAAATACAGTGCTGGTTATTACTTATAAAGCCATGAACAGCTTGAGGCAGTGCTGGTTATTACTTAAGAAGCCATGAACAGCTTGGGTCCAAAGTATTTCAGAGAACACCTTCTTCTTCATGAACCCTGCTGCCTGTTAGGGGAGGTCCGGTTGCGTTTGCCACTGTCTCAGTTGGTGGTGACTCAGAACCAGGCCTTTTCTAGGGTTGCCCAGGACTTTGGAATGTGTTTCCTAATGAAATTAGAGCCTCCCCTTCTCTGGATATTTTCAAGAAGGACCTGAAAACATACTTGTTTAGTCAGGCTTTTAGTTTATAGTTTCAAAGGTATAAGATTTTAGAGTTTTTATCTGTATTTTAAATGGGTTTAATTGTCTTCATGTTGCATTTTTAGATTGTGAACTGCCCAGGGACTTATATATCGGGCAGTATAAAAATGTGTTAAGCAAACAAAGTGTGAGCCATTCAGATAAACAGCCTCCACTAAAGGGACGTGTGTCATAGACAGCCATGTGTTGAGGAATAATAATACATTTTCTATGTGAATAATTTTAATGTGATGGTTTTAGTATTGTAGATTGTCTTTCAGGTACAAAGTCCTTGTTATTATCAACGTAACACATGTTTTCCAATGCTATAATTAGGAGACCTTTATTTTGTTGCAATTAATGAGTTTTTTCCAAGGTCAGTTGAAATAAGCCTTCACTCATTACTTTTCTCCAGCATCTCAAGGCTTCTCTGCAACCCCCTATTTTATGTTTGCAGGCGTGGTGGGGGAGAGTCATAAGGTCCTTTTTAATCATCAGATATATCTCAGGAGGATGCAAAGTCGAAAGTGTACCAAGGGTTTGTGATGCTTAGTTAAGTGCTAGAACTCTTCAGCCAAGTGGTTATTAAAGCTTTAAGGTTCAGTGATCCATCGGCTGGAAGATCTATATTCTCCACTTCTATCATAAAGAAAGTGGCTCTGTCATACTAGAGCTCTATTGATTTAGGGGGAAAGAAAGGAAAATTAGTTGGGGAATGTATAGGACATCTTGCTCATTAAATGAGCTTAGAGAATCATGCTTCTAAGCTCTTCATTTTTACTGGAAATTATGTAAAATCAGAAATAATTTTATTACAGACATGGTTTTATAATATATTCAGGATATAATCTTTTATCATTGTGTAGAAGAATTTTAATTCCCGTATGGCAAAATGAACCTGTGAAAATGCCTCCTTATACATAGCTACAGAAAGCAGAGCTTCTGGTCACCCTAATTTGTGCATGGCCAGATACAGGTTGAGCTGCAATTGCTAATCTTCCTGGCAGCATGGTGAAGCTGTTGTGCAAGTGCTGTGTTACTTGCTCACACTGCTTCATTCACAACTCAATCCTGGCTAAAAGCTCTGGCTGTGCATCAGATTGGAACCATAATCAGATCCCATTCGATACAGTCCATATCAGCAGCATTTTGCCTTGTATCGTTTTCAATGGGAAATTGCTAATATTTGCACTGGTTAATATGATATTTTGCGTTTCACGTCAGGCTGTATCGAACCCTTAACAAATGATCAAATGGCTATTTACATGCTTTTCTCTGTTGCTGATTATGTCATAAAACGTGCTTGTAGTTTAACCTGGCGATGTGCCATATATGGAAAGTGTTGAGAGCGGGGGAGACTAGTGATGTGATTGACATATCTGCTTCAGTTAAAGTATGCTGCAGTTGGTTCATCTCCCTTTCAATCCTGGTAGGAGGGATGCAGTATTTGTGGGGAGGTAGAATTGTATATTACAAGCTGTACAAGATGGAACTTCATCCTTCAGTGAGTTACTCTTTCGAGGAGCATTGGAAATGTACTGCTTGCCAAAAGCGGTTGCAACTGAATATTGTTGACTTCATCTGTATATACATATTCAAACCATAAGTGTGGGAAGGAGGTTGCGTCTCTGGCACTTCTTCATGAAATTGGGTTGGTATCAAGCTCTAAGAAGGATCCACCATCAACTCTAAGAGAGGTCTACCATGCCTGAAAGTTTTATCCAGTTCTGACTTACGTATATTTAAATTATTTCCCAATATTTCATCTGGGCCATTATATCCTATGGGACAGCAAACTCACCTAATAACGATGCATTGCACAATTCAATCCAGGCTGGTACAATTACTGGATGCATGATTCAAGAATCACTTGCATTTGTTTGGAATCTGATCAAATGCAACAATTTAGTGCATGCACAGCCCTAATAAAGGCAAACATTCTGCTCATGGAGAGTTCCCTGCCCAATTTCCTGCAATTCCCCCATCCAGCCCCAAAACCTGACTGTCAGGAATGGCTTTTTGGAGGGGGTGACTGCTATGGGGAGAAGCAAATGAGAAAGTTCCCTTGTGCAAGTTTCTTTCTGGTTGGTCAAGTTGGTCAATTCAATGCCTTCTTTTTGAGGAGCTTTTGAAAATAATTTGAAAACTGCCAGCCAAAATCATGAAATGGTCAAAGTATGGGACTGCTTCAGACAGTATATCTGACTGGGTAGCAGCATATGCATACCTATCTCCCTCCTCCTGACATGCCATTCTGTTGCTGTGTAATCAAATGTTGGGGGACATCCAATCCAAATTATATCTCACTGTATGATCTAAGTATTTAAACCTCCGAACAGTTTGAACATTTCACCCCCCATTTGATTATGTGGACACGCACCAGTTGAGAGGAGACATATATGAACACACAGTCCTCCAAAATTGAAATAAACTTGCACAAGGGTACTTTTCCATTTACATGTAAATCTGACTATTTACAGCATTCTTATTTTAAGAGAGCATTGATTTGGACCATATGTCCAAGAGGACATATGGCCCAAAACAATGTTCTCTTAAATGAGAATGATGTAAATGGTCAGATTCTGAATGCCATTTAGTTCTCATTGTCTTCCCTCATGCTTTATCTTGATCAGGTCTCTGGTACACTATGAAAGCACCTGTCAAAGAAGTAGCAAAAGGGTCTGCTTAGACAAGACAGCCAAGGCCATCTCCTGTTCCAAGGAATGACTAAGTAAATAACAAGCCAATTGTTAACCAATCTTATTTTACAGAAAATAACGTTCAGAACTGTGGGCAAAACTGATGCAATATATTTTAAAAGGAGGCAAGCACGAATAATTCTCCTCCTGCATATGTCTGCTAGTCTATGGATTCCGACCTTGCACTTTAATATGACAATATCACATTTTCTGTTCTTCTTTCCTTGGGGAAAATGAACCATTAATCATTCTAAATGTTATTTTGCAAGCATCTCTTTTCCACATCTGTACAACATGGCTTTTAAAATGCAAATAAAGGTCTGAAAGTTTCCAGAGAAGCCTTCTCAGGCAAGGGAGTTGGTTAGCATTCCTATTCTCAGGCATCATCAAGCATTTGACAAGCAGATACGCCTTTACATGCTTCAGAAGTGGTTGCCTGTATTAAGGATGTCGCCTCTGGTCTGGTGGCTACAGAGAGGAGTGCAGACAGAGGGAAAGCTTGTGGAGCAACTCTTCACTCAAATTTTGGAGGGAGAGAAGACAGACACTTTTAGAGAGAGAGGAAAGATACTTTTGAGGAAAAGGGAAATATGTTTTAGGAATTGAAAATATAGATTATTAGATTTGGTGGGGTGTCTGTAAAAATAAAGGGGGAACTCCTCAAATACTTGGAAGGGATCTGCACCCCCGGCCACACATTTCACCATCTGACCACCTTCAAGAGCAAGCAAAAGCTCATCCTTCTCAGTACTGCAATCTGAATGGGCAAATTCATGTTTTTAGTAAAGACAATAAGATTCATTCAGTAGAGTCAAGAAAATGAGTTTTATTCGTATCTTTGGTTTGGAGTTCAGATAAACCCTTCAGTTTCAGACAAACTGAGGCTCTTCTCACGATCCCTGAGAAGAGCCTCTAGGGGGTTAGTGGGCAGAGTGGGCTTAGCCCGTTCTCCCCGCACACGAGCAGGGTGACAGCTCTGGGTGGCCAGATCGGCCGCCCACATGACTGCCGGCTCCATTACAGAGCTGGCGGGGCTGGGAGCAGAGGCTAGCCCGATTTTCTCCCTTCGTGTGAATAGCCTCACTGTATCACTGAAAGTGTACTGTTTGGGTATGCAAAGTAGTCTTTGGTCTGAGTCTAGGTTTTTGTGTAGCTTGAAAAGTAAAGATGCTCAATAGTTTTTGGTGGATGATGACTAAACTAAATGACTAGAAATTAGGGCTGTTCTCATAACTGGGAATTGGGCAGAAGGAGCTTCTGACCCTAATATAGGGATGCACACGGAACCAGCTGGCCCGGTTCGGTTCAAGTCCAGAACAGACTCAAACCTGACTGGGCCAGTTAGGTCCTGCACCCCCTCAAACCTCCCTGGTTCGGTTCAGTCCAGGGGGGTTCGTGGAGTTGTTGTTGTTATTATTATTTTATTATTACTAAAACAACTTTTTTTAATGTCACTTACCCCCTCTGGGGGAGTTGTTGGAGGCGGCGGGGAGATGGTGTCTGCGGAGGTTCCCCTTCCCCCTGCCGGCCTCAATACAGCCCGAATCAGGCCATTCGGTCCTTCCCCCTTGGCATGGTGGCCATTTTGGAGGCTGCCATGCCTGCGCAATTGACCTCTGAGAGGCCTGAGGGCTGCATTGAGGCTGGTGGGGGAGGGGGAGCCTCTGCAGACACCCCTGCCACCTCCAACAACTCCTCAGAGGGGGTAAGTGACATTTTTTTTAAAATGAGTTTTTTTAAAAAAAAGTCCACAAACCCCCAAACAGTCGGGGGATGTTTGGTCCGGGGTCGGATGGAACAGGGGGTGGTTCAGTTTGAACCACCTGAACCATCGAACCTAACTGGCTCAATTTTGAACTTGTTTGACACCGAGCCGGTTTGCATATGCCTACCGCAATACAGGAGCCATGGATGCATCCAATTGGCAATTGTGGGAATTCTACAAGCAAAGTAGAAGGAGAGGAAAATGATTGTCTGAGAGCTGGGTACAAAGGCAGGAGGTGTGGGGAGTGTTTTCCCTCCACCCACTGGATACAATTTCTGAACTCACCACTGTCATCTAGGGATGTACAAACAGGTTCAACGTTGAATGGGTTAGACATTGAAATAGTTCAGTTCAACAGTTTGGGGTTGAACCAAACCACCCCCTGTTCAGTCTGACCTTGGATTGAACCCACCACAGCTGTTTGGGGGGGTATGTGAGTCAATTTTAAAAAATAGTATTTCCCCCCGCCAGGGAGAACCAAGGACACGGGGATGAGGTCCGTGGAGGTTACCCCTCCCCCTGCCAGCCTTCCTTGTGGCTAGAATTGCCCATTTCAGGCATTCTTCTGCCCTTTCCGGGCCTTTCCCCCATCGCGGTGGCCATTTTGGAGGCTGCTATGCATGCACAATGGGCCCCTGCATGACTGGGTCATGACCCAGGCCACACAGAGGCACATTCTGTGTTGTGCTGGGTCCTATTTGGAACTGGCCCAGTCTTGTTTGGGTCCAATTCAGACTCAAACCGAACTGGGCCAGCCAGTTTTGTGCACACCCCTACTGTCATCCACCTTCATACCCATCTCACAGACAATCATTTTCTCCTCCTCCTCCCTTGCTTGTAGGATTTTCACACGGGCCAACTGGAAGTGTGCATGGCTCCCAAATCAGGGTCAGAGGCTTCTCCTACCCTATTCCCAGTCATTAGAACAGCCCTATTATGTGTCAGAGCCCATCTGCCCAGTTGGGGGCTGAAAGGAACAGTTCAGCATTTTCTGTAGGCCAAAGAAACCAGTTTGAGGATTTTATGGCTGGCTGGCAAGACACTTTGGGGGAGCAAGAGGGAGACTTCTGCTGCTTTTTGGAACTGTTGCTTATTTGGACATCGAGGGAAACTACACACACAGCACAAGTGTTGGGTGCTGTTCTAATTACAGCAGTTCCCATTGCTGAGAGACTTCAAAACTGTATATCCTTTTCTTTATAGCCTCTTGGCAGTGCACTAAAACAAATAAAGGGGTTAGAGTACCTTCCCTACAAGGGCAGGCTAAATCTTTAAGGGTATTTTCTCCATACATTCTCACTAATTGTTATAATCATTGCTGTTTTGCTTCCACTGTAACATCATGCTCCCTCCTCCATCCTATGAAATAAAAATGAATGCATGTGCTATTTGCAAACAAACAAACAAAAAACCCACTGATGACTTCTCATATGTTGTGAGTCTGGACATTTCTTGGCAAGGGTTAATTTAATGATGTAGTAAGAAAGAGCCATAGCTCAGTGATAAAGTGCATGCCTTACATGTGGAAGGTCTCGGGTCCAGCCCTTGACCTTTCCACTTGAAAAGATTTCATGTAGCAGGGCATGGAAAGATATCTGACTAAGTCTTTGTGTAGCCACTACCAATAAAAGTAGATGGCACTTGGTTTCTAGTGGTACTAGTAACCCACTAGTCTGGTGCAATATAATGTCGCTTCAGAGACTCATGTGATGTTTTAAATAAGAGGCCATAGTTCAGTGTAGAGCACATACTTTACATGCAGAAGGTCCCAGGTTAATCTCTGACCACTTCATAGAAAAGGGAGCAGAGCCAGCAGGGCTAGAACAGATCCCTGCATGAGACCTTGAAGAGCCACTGTCAGTGAGGGTAGATATTACTAAGCGAGATCCCATTTGGTATAAAGCAGATTCATTTTCTTATTTGCAGGATAGGACTGGAAGCCATAAAAGGAGAAAATGTAACTGTAAGTAGGGATGTGCAAACAGGTTCGAATTTGAACTGGTTCGGTTTGGAGGTTCGAACTCGAACCAAACAGGGCATTGAATTGGCAATTTCGGTCTGAGTTCGAACCAAACAGAGCCTGGTTCTATTTGAACTGGTTCAAACTGGTTTGAGCCTCCAAAACTGGGTTGAGTGGTAGGCACCCATGGGTGCCAGCTACCACCCAAACCCCAAAGCAATCAAACACTCCTACAATATTTAATGATTTTTTGAATTTATTTTCCCCCTCATAGGGTATAATGGGGACTCGAACCAGCCCATTATTCCCTATGTGGAGTACCTAGGGGCACAAAGTGGTTCTGGGGGCATGGCAGGTATGACATCAACTCCCGCCAGGCAGCCCCAAGTTTGTAGGATTTATTGATTTTTTTAAAAAAAAATGTTTTAAAATATTTTTTGTCCTTTCATTGCAATGCATAGGAGACTCTCCCCATTCATATAAGTAGAACAGTGAGAGTGACCCCAAATGCTGTGAACTCTGAACTCAGAGTTCACAGGAATTAAGGTCACACACAGTTCTAATTATGAATGGGGAGAGACTCCTGTGCATTGCAATGAAATAGCAATAGCAATAGCACTTACATTTATATACCGCTCTATAGCTGGAAGCTCTCTAAGCGGTTTACAATGATTTAGCATATTGCCCCCAACATTCTGGGTACTGAAAGGAAAAAATGCTTTAATTTTTTTTTAACAATAAATCCTACAAACTTGGGGCTGCCTGGGGGGAATTGAGGCCATACCTGCTGTGTCCCCAGACCCATTTTGGGGTGCCCTGGAACTAACCAAAGGGGGGGAATGGGGCATCCTCAAGTCCCCATTATTCCCTATGGGGAAAATGCAAAAATGGGGGGAAAGCTTCAGAAAATAATTAATAATCACAGGAATGTCCGATTGCTTTGGAATTTGGTGGGCGGTAGGCACCCTTGGGTGCCTACCACCCACCCCAGTTTTGTGCCCCTAGGTACTCCACATAGGGAATAATAGGTTGGTTCGAATCCCCATTATACCCTATGTGGAACCTTTTAGAGCCAGTTCAAATTTGAACCTGTGTGGGCCAGTTTGATGGTTCTAGAGGCCGGTTTAGGTCCTATCCTCCATATTTCATCACTTGTTTTGCTTGATTTTCCTTTGCTGAGCTCATGCTTTCCTGATTGGCCAGGTGGGTCTGGCTCTCTGGTAAACCCTGAGAATTGGCACCCTATTGGCCAGGGGGGAGGGCAAAGGTGAGGGCTCCCGAAGGAAGGAGTTTCAAATCCTATTTAAAGCCAAGCCTCTGGACTAGCAAAATCACTCTGGTTGTAGTCTTGCTTGGCTTCCTTCTGGCCTGTTGCTGCTGGTAGTGAAAGTCTGCTTGGCAGACCTGGTTGTATTTTTGCAAAATGCATGCCCAAAGAGAAGAGCATAAAAAGGGGGTTGTGTGTGTTACTTTAAGTTCTCCTTCACTGTGGTGTGTTTTTAGCTTGCCCCTCTTTCTTTGCAGTTTGCATGATGCCAGGTTGGTTTTACTGCCTTGCACTGCCGTCTTGATAGGTCTCTTGTTGGTTTGTGTGGCTGTTGTGTAGTCTGTGCTGTTTTGTTTGGTTCCCTTGGCTTTGCAGTTGTGCGAGCACAGCAGCAGCAGGTCAGTTTCTGTGGTGGTTTTGGTTTTTGTTGTTGTTGTTCTTAGCTGGGTGTCTTTTTAGTTGTGTCACTGTGCGTCGGGGCACAAACCTGGGATGGTGGTGGTAGGCACCTATGGTGCCCACCACCCACTGAACCCCCAAGCAATGGACACTCCTGTGGTTTTTTTTTAAATTACATTTTTTCCCCATTTCTCCCATAAAGAACAATGGGGGTTTGAGGTGACCCATCCAGCCCATTTCCCCACTTCGGGGGTGCCTAGCCACCTCAAAGTGGGTCTGGTGGCACAGCAGGTTGTGCCAGAACTCCCCCCAGGCAACCCTTCTGAAGAGCTTTTCATAATATTATATACACAAACCAGAGAACCCACTCTGAGATAGATTGTTAAGAGGAGTCAGAACCAAAAGATTCCTGGGGAAAACCCTGTAAACCCCACTGACTTAGGGCTGTCTGTGGGGAGTTCTGGCATCATCAAATCCCCATTATTCCCACTGGGAATAATGAAAAAATCTTCAAAAATTCATTAATAACAACAGGAGTATCCAATTGCTTTGGGGTTTGGTGAGTGGTAGGCACCTCTGGGTGCCTACCACCCACCCCAGTTTTGTGCCCCGAGGTTTTCCACATAGGGAATAATGGGCTGGTTCAAGTTCCCATTATACTCTATGTAGAACCTTTTAGAACCAGTTTGAATTGGGTTCAAATTCGAACCAAACCAGGGGGAGGTTCGACCAAAACCAAACCTACCCACTCTGGTTCGAAGCTGGTTCGAATTCAAACCAAACAGGCCAAGCCAGTTTTGTGCACATCCCTAACTGTAAGTACAGAAACTTCAGCATCTAATGACAGAAACTTTCATAGATATTCTTTGCATATTTTCAAATACCTCCCTTTTCAAGCATGAGGGCAAAAATCTGACAATCTAGAAATCAGAGAAACACTGGGCTCTCAAACTAGATAATGGAATCTAATGGAAGTATTCCATTATTTCCATTTTCATAATGGCTCACTTCCAGACTAATGAAGTTTTTCAAAGTTGTGCTAGTGCAAGAAAATCACATGGCTGCACGAGGTCACAGGGGTGCTCAGACCTTGTGCTATTGTGCAAAAGTTCTCTGCAAAACATGTAAGGTATGTCAAAGGCTGAACACCTTGTTGCACAAATACAAACACGTTTGCACTAGCACATCAGTAATCTGGTATGCAAGCTCCAGGCTTAGTGCAACTAATATCCTTGCACTATCACAATACATTTGCACAAGGGCTTTGTTGGCTGGAAGTCTCCCAGTACTTTTCACTTTAAAAAAAACATCCAGAAGATTTGGCCTGGGTCAAAACCCAATAATCAAAAGCTAACTATATTTTGCTGGGTGGTAGAAAACCTTGCAGGAGCAGACTGTTCAGATGAGTTTATTGGAGAGTGCCACAGGAAGCTCATTCCCTATGGCATTTGTGATATCTGTATCCAGTTTTAGCCAAGTATACACAGAGACTGTCCCAGTATTTCCAAACTTCAAAAAGGTGGTACTTTCCATTTTAGTTACCGGCAAAGCATCAGATGTGTTTCAACTTTGTTTTGAATCAATTGACCTTTCCCTGTGGGAGACAACTGTGGGAAGGTAGGAAGTTGAACTTTCTTTTACTCTTTATGCTTCAGTCAGCTCTGTTTCTCATTCTTGTAGCAGTCTTTCTTTCTTTCTTTCTTTCTTTCTTTCTTTCTTTCTTTCTTTCTTTCTTTCTTTCTTTCTTTCTTTCTATTACCACCTTTTTTTATTCAGATCCTCTGCACTTATTATACAGTGAACCTCACAATGAAAATCCACTGAAGATGTATTTATATATAAAAAGCCCATCAGCACTACTCTAAGACTTGTCCGTATCTAGACATCAGATGTATTAAGAAGAACCTTATTTAAATGGTAATAACTACATAATGCAGGTCTCATTTTAGTGTGATGCAAAACCCTCCCCAGAGATAAGTCTGCCATATTTTGGAGTCCATGTTCTTTCATGATATTTAAAGTGTATTTAATATCCGATTCTGTCCAGTATAAATCAAGGTTGCTGTCCTAGTCTCATCTCTAGGGCTACTCTGGAATTGCCAACTTAATGGTGGCAGAGAAATCCAAGCTGTGGTAGCCAAGTATCCATTATTATACCCTTGAAAGATAATAGACGTCAGAGTGGGGCTGGGTTGAAAGTTCCCCACCATTTTTATGGGTACTTTCATGGATGGCAAAGTGTGTGTGTGTGTGTGTGTGTGTGTGTGTGTGTGTGTGTGTGTGAGAGAGAGTGGGGGGGGGGGTTTCAGACATTTTTTCATTCAAACGGTTGCTGAAATGGCAGTGTGGTATAGTTCTGCTTCTCTCCCAGTCTCTTGTCTCTCAGCAGCCATTTTCTTTCATATAATACACCAGGAAGTACACCCTATATCACAACTTACATCCTTTCTGGGTGCATTCCAGAAAGGAAAATGGCAGCAAGGAGCAGGGCCATCCATTGGTAGGGCAAATCGGGCTGGCTGATCTAAGCCCCATGAAATTCAGAGCTCCGCATCTGGCCTCTTCCCTGAGTGGGATGGTTCCCCTTCTCTGCCCTTTCATGCAGCTCTGCCTTACATTCTAGGAAGGCTGCAACTGGGTGTTAAAGGGAAGAGCAGCAACAGCTGGTGAGGGAGCCTGACCTCTCCAGCTGCAGTGGATCTCTACTTTAACATCTTAGCGCAGCCAGCCTAGAAGGTAAGAGCACTGCATGGACCAGGAAGCAGCAGGTGAGGAAGTGGGGGCAGACCCAGCTACAAGATGGGTAAAATTGCCAGGGACACAGGCATTATATGGGGCTGGCACTCGCTCAGCTTACAGCCAGTTGACTAGATGGAGTGCTTGCTTTCTCTTTGCAAGTGTTCCACCTAGCAAAGTGACTGCATGTTGGGCTCTGAGAGCCTAATGAAGGGGCACAGCAAAGGAGGTGGAATGAATATGCCCTTCAACATGAGGGGCATGACTGGGACCCACACATGCTTACATTTGCTCTGTGCCCTGCTTCCCCATTGGATGGCCCTGGCCAGGATACAAATGACTGAGAAACAAGCATCACTTTGAAGTGTTCCTGCTACTGCCTCAAAATGGCAGGGTTTTGTTTGTTTTTCATTAAAAGCAAAAACAAAACAAAAAACCCACCATGCTGCCATTTCAGTTAAGCACCCCCCCAACCTCTCTCTCTCTCTCTCTACACACACACACACACACACACACACACACACACACACACACACACACACATGGTTCCTTTGGAGGAAAGCCCCAGTAAAGAAACCCCCATTGAACCTGAAAAAATGCCAAGCCTTTCTCACTTTATAGGCAGCTGCACTCAAACAAAGTCCCCCAACTGAAATGTTCGCTGTTTCTCACCCCTTTCTGATTCATATACAATTTGCATTTTTATTGCTTTCCCCCTTACCCAATCATGAATCTCTACATTCTCATGGTGAGATGTCATGGAAAGCCCTATCAGTTGCTGCCATTGGGAAAGTCTGGTGGTAGCGTAGTTCGATAAGCAAATAGAGTTACATGGATTGCCTCTTTCCAGGATTGTTGTGGTTTAGTAGCAATTTGTAAACTTTTTTTCTCTAATCTGTTCATTCTTTCCACTCGAGGATGGTACAAGGAAATATCTTGTGCTTTATCCCATGGTTGTCCAAGTATTGCACCATTTCAAATGAGGTACACTGTGTCCCATTGTCAGTCATTAGTTCTTTAGGAAGATCTTCTCTTGCAAAAACTGCATCCATGAATTGTATCACCTTGTTTGTAGTAATATTTTCAGCAAATGAAACTTCTGGCCACCTGGAACAGTAATCCACAATCACTAAAACCAACCTTTAGTTTGTGGGTTGCTTATCGAAAGACCCCATTATATCCACAGCAAGTTTTCCCCAAGAACCATTGTGATACTCTGCGGGAGACAAGAGAGTGGCAAAAGTCTTCTGTGACTTGTTAGATACAGGAAAGTGTATGATTACATCTTCAGTGTGTTTGTCCATACCTGGCCACCAGAAACTTTCTCTGATTCACCTTTTATTCATGCTCATGCCCAGGTGACTTTCATGGGTAATTTTGATCACTTTTGCTTGTAAGGAGGTTGGCACTAGCATTGTGCATTTTGTTTTTTTTTTTCTGTTTAGTTTTTGGCCCAAATCTGAAACACCCCTCATTTTGTTCTTTGTTCGAAATTGCAAAATCCGAATCCAAAATGTTTTGGATTTTTAAAAATAGCACCGGGGCAAAACTAGTGGGTGGTGGTGGCAGTGCCCAATGGGTGGAAGCTACCACCCACATTTCAGAGGAATTGGGCAAAGGGCTGGTTTTTGGTGAATTTTTGAAGTTTAAGATTTTTCCCATAGGTAATAATGGAGGTTTCAGCAAAAGTATAGCTTCATATTGGGGGGGGAAAGGGGGTGGCCCAGAGCAGAGTAGTGTGGGTGGTAGTGCCCAGTGGGGGCAAGGAAGCTGCCAGAATTATTTCAAAGGAATTGGGCAGAGGGCTGATTTTTACAGATTTAATGGAGTTTACGCGTCTTAAAGGTTCTTCCCCATAGGGAATGATGGTGGTTTCAGCAGCCCCATAACTGCACTTGGGGGGCACTGGGATGGCCCAGCGTGAGTGGTGGTGTAGAACACATAGTGTGCTAACCACCCCCATGGGTGGCTAACCCACGTGGTACTGGGTTCTGTTGTTTCTGAGATAGTTTGACTGTAGATTCTCTGGTAGCATATGAGAGTGGATTCATGGTTTGTCATTGAAAATCTCATATGCTACCAGAGAATCTACAGGCTGGGCTCAGGCTGGCAACAAGGCAGGCATAGGCAATGGCATGGCATCTCTCAAGGGGGTGAAAAAAATATTCTGGAAGAAAAAAGCAATGCAGCAGATAGATCCATTCCCAGGCTGGCATGCAGTAGCCATAGCAGGCTGGCAGGCTGGGCTCAGGCTGGCAACAAGGCAGGCAGGCAGGCAAAGGCAATGGCATGGCATCATCTTGGCAACTATCTCCCTTCTCTGCTTCCCTCCCCGCATTCCTAGCACTTTTCACGGCAAGCCTTAAACCAGCCTCTGAGATTTAGCCAGCTTGATTTACTCTTGACTGAGACTCTAGCTAAATTATTTCCAGTAAGACTCATAGTTCTAATATCAGCCAAGATTGAATTGCCTTGCCTAAATAAACTTTTGCCTTCTGTATCCAGATTTTGCCCTTAATAAAGCGGAAAGTAAAGGATATTAGATATGGAATGGCAACAGAAAATAAACAGGATCCTGAAATGACTCAAAATATGGAGATTTGCCTTTAGTACTAAGCCAGCTGATTATTTTCAAGATCTAATTACTCCTAAGTACCATAGAGCATTTGTGCTGACCCGCTATGATGTATTGCCCTCGGCGGTTCTGTACGGTAGTTGTGGTAAGATTTCTTATTCTGAATGCTACTGCCCAAGTAATGTGCAGGCCATAGAGGATGTGGGTCATGTTTTATTATATTGCAATTTTTATAGAACTCATGTGAGTCATTAATTTTACCCCTGATTAAGGACATACCAGGCAGGGAAGATGAAGTATATATTTCATTTCTCTTGTCAGACCATCAAGTCAATATTACCATGTGGCTAAGTTTTGTTTAACAGCAATGAATATACAACATCTAATGACTAACATTGTGGGATAATTTACTATGTCATTGTATATTCATAAAACTATATTGGTGCTATATTGGTGCATTGGTGTGACATTATGTCCCTTCCTTAATGTTTCTGTACTGGTCAAAGAGTGTAATAAAGTTTATCTATCTATCCTTAATAAAGCTTTAAAAGTGCACCTATGCCACCTCATCTTTTCCAAATACACTGTGGATCTCCTCCCTCAGTTCCTTCACTTTCCTCTGCAAGAATCCCACACGGTGGGTTGAAGGGTGCTTGCCGGGGGTGAGTTAAGCAGTCCTTGCCCCCTGGAGGCATCGGCAGCTGGAGCAACCTCTGGGCCTGTCCGTTCGGCCCAGCGGCTCTTGCTAACTGTGAGGCATGCCTGCACAGTTGAGAGAGAGCGTCGCACGCTTGTGACATCACGGGCTTGCGACGATCTCTCTCAACTGCGCAGGCGCACCTTACAGTTGGCAAGAGCCGCTAGGCTGAACAGATAGGCTCAGCAGTTGCTCCAGCCTCTGACACCACCAAAGTGGGGGGGGGCCTTCTTGGCTCACCCCCTGGAAGCCACCTCTCGGCTGTGCAGTGGCCGAAATAAAAAAAAAGAGGTTTGGTGTGGCAGGAAGCCCCCAAAAGTAGGTTTTGGGGGCCTCCTGGCAACAGGGGAGGGGAATCGCAGCAGGGGCAGTCTGGGCAGCAAAATTACCTAGGTGCGCCCATGGGTAGCAACATCCTTTGTATTCCAGGACAACAGCAAAGTATCCATTTATGGCAATAAGTGAACCTCCATATCCCCATGGATGGATGTCTGAAGGCTGCAGGTACAGATCTGATGTAGTAAGGAATTTCTTGTAAATCAGATGAGAAATGGTAGTGTACAGAGAACCAGAATCAGCCAGCCTCCACACTTCATGGCCATTAAGTTTAACTTGACAATGTGGAGAAGTAGGTTCTGATTCTGTCACACTTCAAATGCTGTCAGGGAGTTGTTCAGCTGCCTCATTCTTATCATATAGCGAATCAGTCATGGAGTGGACAGCAGACTTGCAAACCTTAGCAAAATACCCCCCTTTTTGCACCCGTTGCAAGTGACTTTCCATGCAGGATGGTGAAAAAGATTGGTTTTGTGGACAGAGTCTCCACATCAGTAGCAGTGGTGGAACCTCTTTTTTTGTGCTGCCACATGAGAAGATTGGAAGGAAGGATTTAGACTAAACAGCCTGGATTTCACTAAACTGGATTTGGGGTACCAAAGGGAGTGCACCTCAGAGGTCACTTCTGGTTACGTAGGAACCATGGATATGTAGGTATTAACCCTTTCTGTATCCATATATGCTGAAGTCAGGTGCCTATTTTCAGAACTCAGATACGTGGAACTGTGAATAACGGTACTGCGTATAGCAAGGTCCACCTGTATAAACTCCTTGCTCACACAAAACTAGAACAGCGGAAAGAAGGATAGACTCTTCTCCCTGACATCATTTTGTACATGCATGATTTTATTTATTTATATATATTTTTTGAGGAGCTGGTGGGACGACATTCTGTCATGTGAAACCGCACCTGTATTTGGGAAATGGTACCTTGCAAGAACAGTTTTAGAACTGTTTTTGCCTTATACATAGTAGAATCAGGTGACCGTGACCACAATCCAGTAGACATATGAACTGCAAATGTGTATAATTATGTAACATTATCCAAACTTCACATGTCACTTTCATTCAAACTGCCAAAGCATTTTCGCAGAGCTTTCTACTCTCAAATGTGATTCCCAAGGGGCCCAGCTCCACGACATGTTTAATCTGCTAGCTTACTAATACACCTTCTATGAGTTAGTGATAAGAAAACATCAAACATATATACACACATTCCAGGTGAACACAAGCCCTGGGAATAATCAGGAAGCCATGATCATCTTCAGAGAACAGAGATGTTTTTATGATCTGAAAGCTTATAGCAGTCCAAAGATGTATTTTTTAAATAAAAAAAAAGTCTGGATACGTACAAAGATGTACACTGGAACACATTAAGAAATCCTCATGAGTTTATAGTGTAAAGCTCTGTTTGGCAACAGAATATGTAGACAAGGGAATCACAAATAAATTTGACTGGAGGGACAAGATATTTTTGGTAAAACATCTGTTAACTGCATGAATAAGATGGTAAGGGAGTCTGGCCAGATGGATCCCAACAGCATGCTTTTGTTCAATGGAATAGCATGGGATAGGATTACATAAATATTTCTTTAATTTATTTTCCCTCTTTGAAGTTCCCCCAGTTACAAATTAAGCTACCAAGGCACATAGAATACATTTTGGGGGGCAAAAAATATCAGGAATGCACATGGTAAGGCTTTGAGAGGAAAATCACATTATAACCATGGTTTCTAATGGAACCCAATCTAACAGCACCAGTTTAAAATGCTTTACAGTGCTAACTGTTAGATTATTACAGAAATCAGCTTCATCATGTGTCCGTATGTCTCTCTGCTCTTACTGCCATCAAGCTGTAGAGGAGCAGTGTTGTTGTGTTGTGTATCTTACATTCCATAGCATAATACACCATTTTTTTGAGAGCTGTATGCAAGCAGTGGCTAACATCCTAACTAAGGAAGTGTCAGTGCAGCAAGATTATTAATTTATTATTTATATTTTCTAAACTGAAAGGCTTTGTCTTGTTGAAAAATAGAATGTAAATATTCTTCGTGGTGGTGGTGGTGGTGAGAATCAGAATAACAGTGCTTTTAGACTAATGGTGCAGCAGAGAAGTGATAAGTTTTTGACTACCTCCCCTTCCCTGCACAGTCCTCCAAGACATATTTGCAGGGGCACAGAAAGCTTCCTGGGGAAGGAGAGGTTGTCAAAAATATCTCCTTCCTAGGTGCACCAGTGCTATTAGTCTGGAAGAGCTGTTATTCTGCTTCTCTGTCGGCACCAATGCTTCCTTAGTTAGGATGTCAGCCACTGTGTGTTGTGTCTGTGAGATTCTTCTAACCCTGAGTTAATTAGTGAAGATCCTTTATCCATGCTCTCACCTTGACTCAATAGGATACCCCTTGTTTCCAGCATCTTTTCATCTTTTTCCATATTACAGACCACTACGGGAAGGGATGGTGAAATGAAGGGAAGAAGCACAGATAGGTTTAACTAAATGTCATGGGGAAATGGAGGAATAACTCATTCTGCCCTTGCTGAATGCTTTGTGGAAATATCTTCCTTCTTGAAAAGAATGAGTTTTTCATTCCTCATTCAACTAAGAAAAAACCTGTCACAAAATTCTGCTCTTTTTATTGTCTTACTTTTCCTGGTCTTTTCCATAAGGTCATGCATAGACAGGCCCTCCTGTCATTTATTGTTTTATTTATAGCTTTTGGATATTTTACTTCTCTTGCCCAAAGGCATTTGCCTTTATTTAGTGGCAAAAAATCTATTTTATTAGTGGTGGCTGGAGTAATTCATTTCCTGCCTCCTAAGGATGCCTCCTTGGGGGTTTATTGCCCCACTGCAGTTTTCAAGTGCTCAGGCCAGGTTCCCAAGCAATCTAGTGTTTTATCCTTGTGCTTTTAATTATCATTTGAGACTAAGACATAAATCTCTTGAAACTGGGAAGTAAAAAGAGCCAATGAACATATTTTTAACAGCTGTCCATTGGCAACAGACTTTTAACAAGATTTTGAACCTGAGCAAGTCCTAGTAAAACAACCGGAACACTTCTTAAGACAAACTTTTGACGGCTTTCTAAATGATACTTTCTTTCCTTCTGACACTTTTGGAGCTTTCAGCGTATTTAGCTAACGATCCTTGTTTTAGTTTGATGTGTTGTATAAATTAGGCTTTAACAGTGTTGTGTGCAAACACAAATCCCAGGTAAGATTCTGGGAATATTTATTTTTATTTATTTATTTATTACATTTATAGACTACCCCATCCAAAGGCTCTGGGGGGTGCACAAATTTTTTTAAAAACATAAAAACAAAGACAATTTAAACACTGCTTAAAAGAATATAAAAACCATTTAAAAACAATTCAGAATCATTTAAAACCAATTAAAATGCTTAAAAACAATTGAAAAACCTTAGAAGGCCAGGTCAAACAAGTAAGTTTGACCTGGGCTCTCTTAAAGGCCAACAGCGAGCCTAAATTAAATTCAGCGAGCCTGAAGATACCTGCCAGGAGTGCATTCCATAGGCCAGTGGCAGCTGCAGAGAAGGCCCGACTCCTGAGCTGCCACCAGACATACCAGTGGTAACTGAAGAAAGACCTCTCCAGATGACCTCAATGTGTGATGGGGAAAGTTGTCAATTCAAAGCTGCCAATGAAGTTTATAGAAGACACTCCTGGTCACACACACACACCCACACACACTGAACCAAATCCAGGAGCACACCAAATCCACATAGCAGTTCCAACAGGTCAACTGCAACCCCATCAGTCATAGGCACATTCACCCATCACCCCATTTTCTAGAAACTGGGCCTCCTCACCAACATCATGTTTCTTATTTCTATTCAGTTTCATCATGTTTAAAGAGGAAAGACTGCAGTTCAGTGGTAGAGGACCGGCTTTCCAATGCAGAAAGTCCTAGGTTCAATCCTTGGCATCGTCAGGGCTGAGAAAGACCCAACTGTAACCCTGGGGAGCTATTGCCAATCACTGTGAACAATACCTGTAGGGCAGGTTATACTACACTGTCTTATATGGTCTGATTCAGTTTAGGGCAGCATCTTATACCCATCTGTTGAAGCAGGAAAGAGCATGCTTTTAAGGGTATGGGGCTGTAGAGTATTTGCTTTGGAAACAAAAGATCTCAGGTTGGGAAATGCTCTTGCCTGAAACTCTGGGTTGCTGCTGACAGAGTAAACAATACTGAGAGATATTGACCAATGGTGTGACTCAGTATAAGACAGCTTCCTATGTACTAATCTCATATGCCTAACACCCAGGTGCAGGTGTGATGTGTACAGTGGCTGACAAAAGAGCTGAGAGGTATGGAAGTTGGAGAGCAGCCCTAATTCACCACCTCATTCATTCTTCATGCAAACCACTGTAGCTGTAAAACAAGCTAGGACTGGGATGGGACTGGGCCAACTTCAGAGACTTGAGCCTTTTGTTTAGGCCATGTTATATGGATATGACACCATTTTAAAAATTATTCAAATTTATTTATTTAGCACAATTTTAATACCGCCCCAACCCAAGGTCTCAGGGTGGTTCACAACAAACAAAAACAAAAATTCAATTAAATCCTAAAAACAGTTTAAAACAATCAATAAATAATCCAAAAGTTAAAAAGTTAAAAAGCTAAAAGGCCTGGGTAAAAAGATAAGTCTTTAGACACTTTTAAAAAGCGGCTAGAGATGGGGAGACTCTTATTCCCACATGAAGCATGATCCAAAGTCTTGGGGTGATAACAGAGAAGGCCCGTCCCTGGGTGGCCACCAGATGACATGAAGGTAGCCACAGACAAGCCTCCCCTGATGTATGCAGTGGACGATGGGGGATCATGCAGAAGAAGATGCTCTCTTAAGTACCGTGGGCCTAAGCTGTTTAGGACTTTATAGGTTATAACCAGCACTTTGTATTTTGCCCGGAAACTTATTGGCAGCCTGTGCAACTCCTGCAATACAGGAGTAATATGGTCTCTTCGAAATGACCCGGAGGCCAACCTGGCTGCTGCATTTTGTACTAATTGCAGTTTCTGGACTACGTACAAAGGCAGCCCCACATAGAGCGCATTGCAGTAATCAAGTCTGGAGGTTACCAGCAAGTGTACTACTGTTTTGAGATCATGAACCTCAAGAAACGGAAGCAGCTAGCGTATCAAACAAAGTTGATAGAAAGCGCTTCTGGCCACTGCCTCAACCTGGGGAACCAGGGAAAGGTGTGGATCCAGAAGCACTCCCAGACTGTGTACCTGTTCCTTCTGATGAAGTGTGAGCCCATCTAGAACAGATAGATCAATATTGCTTCCAGAGTGATGACCCCGCACAATAAGTACCTCCGTCTTGTCTGGATTCAGTCTCAGTTTGTTATCCCTCATCCAGCCCATTACTGCTTCCAAGCAGGCATTTAGGGAGGATATGCCTTCTGCTGATGATGTTGACATGGATAAATAGATTTGGGTGTCATCAGCATACTGATAACACCCAGCACCAAATCTCCAGATGATCTCTCCCAACGGTTTCATGTAGATATTAAAAAGCATTGGAGACAGTATGGAGCCCTGAGGGACCCCATGTAAAAGCTCAGATTTTGAAGAGCAACAGTCTCCAGGTGACACCACCTGGAATCTGCCCGAAAGGTAGGTGCAGAACCACTGCATAGCAATGCCTCCTACCCCCAACTCCCCCAGACGTTCCAGAAGGATACTATGGTTGATAGTATCAAAAGCCACCGAGAGTTCCAAAAGGACCAATAGAGTCACACTTCCTCTGTCAATTCCCAATTAGAGTTCATCCATCAGGCCGACCAAGGCAGTCTCCAACCCATAGCCCGTCCGAAAACCAGTTTGAAATGGGTCTAGATAGTCAGTTTCCTCCAAGATCGCCTGGAGCTGGGAGGCCACTACCCTCTCAATTACCTTACCCAGCCATGGGAAGTTGGAGACAGGCCTGTAGCTACTAAACTCCAAGGGGTCCAAGGCAGGCTTCTTAAGAACAGGTCTAATAATTGCCTCCTTTAAACAAGGAGGCATCCTGCCCTCCCTCAAATAGGTATTTATAATTGCCACCAGTCTCTCCATAACAACTCCCTTGCCAGATAGTATAAGCCACGTTGGGCAAGGATCAAACAGACAGATGGTAGGACGCACCGTTCCAAGCAGCTTGTCCACATGCTCAGGAGTCACAAACTGAAACTGATCCAGTCTAACCACACAGGAGGATTTGCTGGATACCTCTGCATCTGACACTGCGATAACTGTGAAGTCTAAATCTAGATCGACCCGAATACAAGAGACTTTGTCCACAAAAAACTCATTAAAAGCATCACAGCAGGCCACTGATGGTTCCAAATTCAGATTCATGGGTGTAGGGGGCCCTACTAGCCCCCTCACAACCCCGAATAGCCCCGCTGGACGAGAGCCTGCAGAAGCAATACAGGCAGAAAAGAAACACTTCTTTGCTGCACGTATAGCCAGAACATACTGTAGATCTTTAAATGTGCTCTATGTTGCAATCTGTCGGATTTGAGTTGAGTCTTCCTCTACTTGAACTCCAGTTGTCTACCTTGCCGCTTCAGCTCCCACAGATCTTCCATATTCCAAGGAGCCATTTTTGAAGCAGGTCGGAGAGGACGCTTAGGAGCGATCATGTCGACTGCCCTGGTGAGCTGACTATTCCAATTCTCCACCAGGGCATCAACCGGATCACCAGCAGGGCCAACATTAAATCCTTCCAAGGTTTCTTGGAATCCTATTGGCTCCAATAACCTTTTTGGATGGACCATTCTAATAGGTCCCTCACCCCTGCAGAGGTGGGGCACAACTGTGAGTCCGACCTTAACCAGATGGTGGTCTGTCCATGACAATGGGGAAATCACAGGAGTCCCCACCCACGGAACACCACCGTGATCAGAATGAAAGATCAGATCAAGAGTATGACCAGCAACATGTGTCGGTCCAGAGACCACTTGGGATAGGCCCATAGTGGTCATGGCCACTATGAACTCCTAAGCAACCTGGTCCTGAAGTGGATATTGAAGTCCCCCAGCACCATAAACCTGGGGGACTCCAATGACAAACAGGCGACCAAGTCTGCAAGCTCAGTTAGGGACTCTGTTGGGCAGCAGGGTGATCGGTACACCAACAGAAGTCCCAATCTATCCCTGGTCCCCAAATGTAAATACACAAATGCAGTATGATCAGACACTCTGACAGGGATCCTGGTAAGGGAGATACTATCCTTAAAGACCACAGCTCCTCCACCTCCCCACCCACACTCCATTACCTGCTCCTCTACAGAGTACCCTGGAGGGAGAAGCTGGGCCCAAACTAGGCCCCCAGCCTCCCCCAGACAAGTCTCTGGGATACACACCTGGTCAGCCCCTTCATAAATTATGGTGCATTTGTCTTGATTTAGTTGATATATGGTTTGATCATTTCTATTTTGGACCATGGACTTTAGAATAGGAGAAAGCTTCCATTTCTTTCTGAAGGGAAGCTCTTTGGCTTCCCTAACTAGAGAATTCCAGCAGGTTTCGCTAGTACTAAAATGAGTGGAGGAGATGAACACAGTTGAACACCAAAAAACAGGAAAGGGAAAGCCAGATCTGCTAAACCTCACTTATCCATAGAGTTCTTAGTATTACGAGTGACCTGTTTGCATGAGCAGGTGGCATCCTGTGATATTCCCATACAATGTGGCATCCTGACAAAGGCAAGGTACCAGATCATGCAAGCAGAATCTATAAACATATTTATATATTTATCTATCAGAATTGTACACCTCCCCAAAATCTCCAGATGGCATCAATGGGCAGTGGGGCTCATAATGAAGAAGACATTCTCTTAAATACCCAGGGCCCAAGCCGTTAAGGGCTTTATAGGTTATAACGAGCACTTTATATTTTGCCCGGAAACCTATGGACAGCCAGTGTAGCTCTATAAGCAAAGGAGTAATGTGGTCACCGAGATGACACAGAGACTAATCTGGTCACTGCCAGGCATATATAAGTATGCAGGCTCTGTTCAGACCTTCAGAACAATGTTTGGAAGTGAGTAGTGGACAGCCATACTGGACAGGTCTCACCAGAGGAGCCAGACAAAGAGTGCCTCTCCCATCAACAATATGGAGAGACATAACTTTAATAAACCTATACCAGATTGGTCATTGCCCAGGTCAACAAGGACCGCGCCAGGTGCTGGAGTCCCTGGACATCTGGTGGCAACTGGGCTACAGGACTCAGGATCTTCAATTGAGCAACCAGGACTGGAGACTGCAAGGTGGCTGGAAGAAACGTCGCTTAACCAGAAAAAATATATGGAAAATGCCAACAAGGAAATAATGATCTGCTATTACAAGTCTAGTCCAACTAGAAGAGGTTATTTAAAAAGAATGTATTTGGAAATTTGGAAAGAGAAGCATCCAGATACAGAAATAACAGAACAAAGGCTAGTAGACCAGAGAAGATTCATAATAAGAAATAAAGTATTCATGGAAGTTGAGCTGGAAGAACTGCAAAGAACACAGGCTCAAAATACGGAAGAAGAATTACCACCAACTGAAGCAGTTGCTCAGGTGCAGGTGGAGGAGGTGTTGGAAATAGAGGATGCCACTGTTGCTGAACTGTTTCAAAATCAAAACCAGGCAACCTCCCCTTTGCCTTCACCTCAAAAACCTGAATGCCATTTAACAGAAAAGCAACAAGAACTAAAGCAAAAAATAACTGAGCATATGAACCAAACAACCACCAGGGTTCAACTTCCAGCTCTAAAAACAGTTGCCAAAAAACAACTTGCGCATGCATTAAAAGATGTCAATGCTGCACTTGCAGAAATAACAACCAATAATTTGCAAGAAACAAACCAACTAATGTACAGTGCTGCAACAATAACAACACAAGAGCTCGGATATAAGATCAATGGAACTGTAAAAAAAGAAAGTAGTACATCACCTAAATGGAAGATTAGATTAGAAAATAAAATCTCCAGGCTTAGATCAGATGCTAGTAAATTAAAAGATATGAAAGACAAGAAGCTGAAGAATGAAAACGCCAAACAGTATCTGATCCAAAAATACCACTTAGTTTCAAGGAAAATTAGAGGTGTCCTGGAAATAATAAAGCAGCAAATAACAGCAGTGTCAAAGAAGATTAGCAGATACAAAGCCAGAATTACATAACACAGGCAGAATCTCCAGTTCAAGTCGAATCAGAGACATTTCTACCAAAGCATAGAAGGAGAAACTGCAAGAAACGTAGAAACACCAAATAAAGAAGAAACAGTGCAATTCTGGGGGAAATTATGGGACAATCCAATAGATTATAATAAAAAAGCAGGCTGGGTGAAAGAGGTCCAAAAATGTAACCAACAAATGCAAGATCTAATAATAACACCAGAAGTATTACCTGAAAGAGCAAAGAAAATTAAAAATGGGACTGCACCAGACGACAATGAACTGCATGGCTTTTGGCTTAAACACCTAACAAGCCTTCATAAACAACTATCAAAACAGTTCAATCACATTATGAAAGGCGGTGATATTGAACAATGGCTAACAACTGGGAAAATTCATCTCATCATGAAAGACCCAGCAAAAGGTGCAGTTCCAAGTAATTATAGACCGATAACCTGCCTGCCAACCATGTTCAAATTATTAACTGGAATAATAGCAGATGAAGTCATGCAACACTTATTAACTAACAAATAGCTTCCAGTTGAACAGGAAGGAAATTGTCCAAACACCAGAGCCACAAAAGACCAGCTGCTGATTGACAAAATGATTTTAGAAAATTGCAAGAGAAGAAAAACAAATCTAATTGTTGCATGGATTGACTACAAGAAAGGCTTCGACTCATTGCCTCACACATGGATACTAAAATGTTTAGAAACAACTGGTGTCAGCAAAAACATTCAGATATTTATTTAAAAAGCAATGAGCATGTGGAGTACACAGTTAACGAAATGGCGAAACACTTGGACAGGTTAGCATTAGAAGAGGTATTTTCCAAGGGGACTCACTATCCCCTCTGTTGTTTGTAATCGCCATGACTCCACTTTTACAAATACATCTAAAACATCAAGTCAAATCAACCATCTGCTGTACATGGACAATCTGAAGTTGTATGGAAAGTCCAGTCAGAAATCGAATCACTGCTAAACACTGTCCGTATATTCAGTAGCGATATAGCTATGGAGTTTGGACTAGACATGTGTGCTGCATTAATAATGAACAGAGGGAAAATAACAAAAACAGAAGGAATAGAACTGCCCAATGGAAGCACGATCAAGAACCTGGAAGAGAAAGAACCTTACAAATACTTGGGCATTCTCCAGGCTGATTACATTGCACACACTGAAGTTAAAAGAAAAATGGGATGTGAATACATCAGGAGAGTTAGAAAAATCCTCAAGTCCAAACTCAATGGCGGGAACACCATACAAGCCATAAACACCTGGGCTATACCTGTTATTAGATACACTGCAGGAATAATAGACTGGACCCAGGCAGAGCTAGAGACGCTAGATTGTAAGACCAGGAAAATCATGACCATCAATCATGCTCTGCACCCCCGCAGTGATGTCGATAGGCTATACCTCCCTCGCAGCTCAGGTGGAAGAGGAATGCTGCAAGTCCATCAAACAGTAGAGGAGGAGAAAAGAGGCCTTGAAGAATATATAAAGGACAGTGCAGAAGATGCACTTCAAATGGTCAATAATGAGAAACTATTCAACACCAATGAAACAAAGCAGGCCTACAAGAAAGAAGAAGTCAAGAACCGAGCAGAACAATGGAAAAAGAAGCCCCTGCATGGTCAATATTTGCACAATATAAGTGGAAAATCAGACATCACCAAGACCTGGCAATGGCTTAAGCATGGCAACTTGAAGAAAGAAACAGAGGGTTTTATATTGGCTGCATGAGAATAGGCACTAAGAACAAATGAAATAGGAGCAAAAGTAGAAAAATCCACAACAAACAGCAAGTGCCGCCTTTGTAAAGAAGCAGATGAAACCATGGACCACCTAATCAGCTGTTGTAAAAAGATCGCACAGACTGACTACAAACAAAGGCATGACAAGGTAGCAGGGATGATACACTGGAACATTTGCAAAAAATACAAGCTACCTGTAGCCAAAGATTAGTGGGACCATAAAATTGAAAAAGTTGTAGAAAATGAAGATGCAAAAATATTATGGGACTTCTGACTACAAACAGACAAACATCTGCCACACAATACACCGGATATAACTGTAGTCGAGAAGAAAGAAAAAGAAGTTAAAATAATCGACATAGCAATACCAAGGGATAGCAGAATAGAAGAAAAAGAAATATAAAAAACAACAAAATACAAAGATCTACAAATTGAAATTGAAAGGCTGTGGCAGAAAAAGACCCAAATAATCCCAGTGGTAATTGGCGCCCTGGGTGCAGTTCCAAAACACCTTGAAGAGCACCTCAGCACCATAGGGGTCACAGAAATCACCATCAGCCAATTACAAAAAGCAACTTTACTGGGAACAGCCTATATTCTGCGATGATATCTATAATAACAGCAACAACATTGATAATAAAATTCAGCCATCCCAGGGCCTTGGGAAGGACTCAATGTTAGTAAGTTTCAGTGTTTCATGTCTCACTGTTTAAAATCCACACTCATATCCCACCAGATACTCTTTCTGAATCTAATCAGGCATCTGATTTAGGGGTGTGCAATTCGGGTTTTCAGTGATTTGGTTTGGGACCTGAACCGAATCACCCCTGTTCTGTTCTGTGCCCGAATATGGGCTTCCCGAATCACCCCTGATTCGGTTCAGATTTGGATTAAATCTGAATCCAAATCAGAATCAATTCGTGTAAGAAAAATGGGTCCCAGGGACAAAATAGTGGGGTAGCTACCACCCATGTTTCAGGGGAATTGGGCAAAGGGCTGATTTTTGGGGAATTTTTGAAGTTTTAGTATCTTTGGGGCAGATCAGGGGCATAGCGTGGGATCTGGGCAAAAAATAGTGTGGTGGGTTGGTAGTGTCTAATGGGTGGAGGCTACCACCCCAATTTCAGAGTGATTGGGCAGAGGGCTGATTTTGGGGGAATTGTTGAAATTTACGTGTCTTTAAGGTTTTTCTCCATAAAGAAGCATTGAGGTGTCAGCAAATGTATAGCTTCATGTGGGGGACAAAGGGGTGGCCTAGAGCAGTGTGGGGTTGGTGGTTGTGCCAGGTAGGGGCAAGGAAGCTACCAGAATTTTTTCAAAGGATTTGGGCAGAGGGCTGATTTTTGGTAAATTGTTGAAGATTACGCATCTTTACGCTTTTTCCTCATAGAGTATACATGGAGCTTTTAGCAGCCCCATAAGTGCACTTGGGGGGTGCTGGGGTGGCCCAGAGCGAGTGGTAGTGTAGTGCACATAGAGTGCCAACCACCCCCATGGGTTTCTAACCCATGGGGTGCAAGGTTCTGTTGTTTCTGAGGTATTCTGAGTGTGGATTCTATGATCGCTAATGAGATTTTCAATGAAACACCATGAATCCACTCTAATTTGCTATCATAGAATCCACACTCAGAATACCTCAGAAACAACAGAACCCTGTACCCCATGGGTTAGATACCCATGGGGGTGGTTGCCACCCCTTTGCCCCCCATGTGAAGCTATACATTTGCTGACACCTCAATGCTTCTTTATGGAGAAAAACCTTAAAGACGTGTAAACTTCAACAATTCCCCCAAAATCAGCCCTCTGCCCAATCACTCTGAAATTGGGGTGGTAGCCTCCACCCATTAGACACTACCAACCCACCCCACTATTTTTGCCCAGATCCGCTATGCCCCTGATCTGCCCCAAAGACACTAAAACTTCAAAAATTCCCCAAAAATCAGCCCTTTGTCCAATTCCCCTGAAATTTGGTTGGTAGCCTCCACCCATTAGGCACTACCACCCCACTCCACTATTTTGCCCCTGGAACCCAAAATTCAAGCAGACGTCACACCAGACCTTTTTGCACTGAAATCAATGGAGGCAAACAGGCGGGAAATTCAAAGAGACGTCATCCCGAATCACCCGGATTTTTCGGGCACGAATCAGGGTTGATTCGGCTCAGGGCCGAAAAATATCGGGGGGCATCAGGGGTGATTCGGTTCAGCCCCGAATCACCCGAAATTGCTCGTTTTGGGCACAGATCGATCTGTGCCCGAAACGTTTTGCACATCCCTAATCTGATTAGCATGTGAAAAAAGAGGGCAGGAAGGCAAGGTGTAAATGCATGACTCAAAAATTTGCTTGCTTAACACTAACTCTGACAGATAAACAAAGAAAAATGGGGGGGGGGGATGTCTGCAAACTAAATTACTAACTGTAATTGTGTCCCATCATGTCGATTTTGACTCCTGGCTCGCACAGAGCCCTGTGGGTTTTTTTGGTAGAATACAAGAGCCCTGTGGTTTTCTTTGGTACAAGAGGAGTTTGCCATTGCCTCTTCCTGCACAGTGTGAGATGATGCCTTTCAGCATCTTTCTATATCACTGCTGCCCGATATAGTACCAGCAGAGATTCGAACCGGCAACCTTCTGCTTGTTAGTCATTTCCCCACTGCACCACTTAGGATACCCTTTAATAGCTTATACCTCCCGCCACCTCTTTTTTCATGGTGCCTGATTAGATTTAGGGAGAGTATCTGGGATATAAACGTGTAAACTTTAAAGAGTGAGACATGTACATGTTTTAACGTGTTTTTATCTATGATTTTTATCTTTTTTATGAATTTTAAATGTGTTCTATTTTATATTTTACCACCTAGAGATTTTTATACTAGGCAGTATAGAAAGCCAATAAATAAATAATAAATAAAATGCCTATTGTTTATATGTAGTTTTTAATTTTCTTTTAATCTACGCAATAAGAGATGATGATGATGATGATGATGATGATGATGATGATGATAATCTGGAGATGATGATGATGATCATGATGATGATATATACCATTCATTTAAAAACTATCCTGACTCAATTGGATATGATTTCTCAAAGTCAATATGATATGTCCATGTAACAAAACTGAGTTCATAAAAGATAATAGATGATGTCTCATAAGAATATCCACTGTATATCCAGTTTAGAAAATTAAGTCCAAGAATATAGCCAATGATTTATTTCTGAAATAGTATGCTGTCAACTTGTGGGAGAAGTGTGGATGAATATCCCCATATGAGTACAATACTGTATTCAGTTGGAGAATAGAGTATTCAATCAATCTTATGGTTTTTCCAAACGTGTATTATGTCACTTGGATTCCTTTAAGCCTACTTTCCAGTAGGCTTATGAGGTCACCTGGCATTCTGTGTGTGTGTCCGTGTGTCTGTCCGTGTCCGCCCCCCCCCCCCGCAACTTAGCAACGCCTGAACCAATATGAATAAAACTGAGTTGTAGGGACACATAGGGTCACTTCAACGGCATAGTTTGTGATGATGTCATCCACTCTGATCCAAGATGGCGGATGCATACACTTTTGGGTTCAAGTGGGTTAACTTGTGAACTGCCTAACCAATTTTGAACCAAATTTGCTACAGCTGTAGGGACACATAGGGATGCCCCAATGGTGCAGTTTGTGATGATGTCATCCACTCCAAACCAAGGTTTTGGGTGTGTGTACACTTGAGGACTGTCTAATGATTTGAACCAAATTTGGTACAGTTGTAGTGAGTGACACACAGGGACACCTTAATGGTATAGTTTGTAATGATGTCATCCAACTCGATCCAAGATGGTGGACACATGAACATTTGAGGTGCAAGAGATCTAACGTTTGGACCTCAATTTGAACCAAATTTAGTTCAATTGTAGAGACAGTGAAAGGAAAGTAGGCTGATTAGTTCTTACTAGAACAACTTGTTGATATTGTGATACACTGCAAAATCCAAATAAGGTTTTTGTGTTTTTGCATATTTTCAAATGATACAGAAGACTTCTGTGGGAAGGGGATGTCATTGAAACCCCTTGTGCGAGTGCTGGTGCTGAGTTGGTCAATCCCATCCGCAACATGGGCGTAACTCATGGAGCACCTTTGCTCCATTATCTGGGTAGGCCTCAAGAACATTATTCTACCTCTCTTCCACTTATTCCATCTTATTTCATCTCAAGGATCTGCAGTGGACCTTTCTGATGGCTCTGGGCAGCAGTGATGCCAACCCCTTACATCAGTTCTGGGCATGCTTGTCCATAACAGCAAATATGTAGTTTCCGTATGGAGAACATAGCATCCCTACTTTTGAAAAAGCTGTTTGTGGCCCACTGAGGGGAGTTGCTGGAGAAGTGGACCAATAAACTTCAAACGTGTATTCACTGTATCTTGTACGTGCATAAATTCACCTAATTGGAACATAACCATAAATTTTCTTTTGCACTGGGAATGCTCTGATATAGAGTTTGCAATAAGCACAAAGGCTTTTTTTTTCATGTGTACCATAAATGACCATAAACAAACAAACAAAAAGACATTTTAGTCTGTCTCATTGGATCACATGAAATGCAGTTTCTCTTTTAAGTGCAGCCAATATAATAATTTTAAAGCTGCTTATCTGCTTCTCTCTACGTATTATTCTTCTACCCATTTTCCTACCACTCAGAGAAGGAAAGTGCATACAAGTAGATGCATTATACTTTCAGCAGGTGCTTCAAACTGCATTCTATGAAAACCTGGAGTTCTTTAGAAGGCTATCTGCAAGTTCTCAGTGAGAGGAACTGGAATGCTGGATGAGCTTCCCTAAAAGACAGACTGCCCATCCATTATTGATACCCTTCAGAACACGGGTCCATGGGAGTGCTGGCCATATACTATAGTGCACACTCAATTCAACACTCAAAAAGAGAGGAGAGCCGATCTTGTGGTAGCAGGCATGACTTGTCCCACTAGCTAAGCAGGGTCTGCCCTGGTTGTATTTGAATGAGAGACTACATGTGAGCACTGTAAGATGATGATGATGATGATGATGATATTTATATCCCGCTCTTCCTTCGAGGAGCCTAGAGCGGTGTACTACATACTTGAGTTTCTCTTTCACAACAATCCTGTGAAGTAGGTTAGGCTGAGAGAGAAGTGACTGGCCCAGAGTCACCAAGCTAGTTTCATGGCTGAATGGGGATTTGAACTCGGGTCTCCCCGGTCCTAGTCCAGCACTCCAACCACTACACCACGCTGGCTCTTAGCCATATTCCCCTTAGGGGATGGAGCCACTCTGGGAAGAGCATCTAGATTCCAAGTTCCCTCTCTGGCATTTCCAAGATAGGGCTGAGAGAGATTCCTGCCAGCAGCCTTGGAGAAGCCACTGCCAGTCTGTGTAGACAATACTGAGCTAGATAGACCAATGGTCAGACTCGGTATATGGCAGCTTCCTGTGTTCCTTATTCACACAGATGAGGCCAAGCACAGTTACTGTATATGCCTTGAAACATTCCCTGGAATCCTCTGCACTACAGAGGACCTCTTCCGTTGACTTGCAGGTGTTCCCCTGGCAAACACTGATGTGGGATGGGTTCTCCGAAAAGCATTGAGTCTGAAAGGCACTGCCTTACAGAGGGAAAAATAAATAAATCTGTAGCATGGATGAGAAGCAAAAACACCTACAGCAATGCAAGCCTGAAGCTGTTTTTGCATCTTTCTTTCTTTCACATTTACCTTTAATGTGTAGACATACTGTAGATGTCTTCTTATTTTAACATTCTGCTTCAAAATCTTTTCTATCACCAAATCCTCTTGCTTCATGGAGTAAATAAATAAAAATATCAGTTTTACTCAATGTGATTCCCCTCCCCCTGACTCAAGCTCCAATACCCAGAGGCCCCAAAGACATGAATATGAAATCTGGCTGCAAGAGATCTGCTTAAGAACTAGAAAGAGATAAAAAGCGTCTACAATTTGTGTGTTCCATAGAATAGTTGTTACTGTTAAGCATAAAAAGCTACATTAAAATGTGATCACTCAGAGGAATCACAAAAATATATGGAGGCTTCATTACCTCCCACTCCACCACTACTCTTGGTTATCAGTTCAAATTCAGTTCAGCTAAATGCTCAATGCAATTTCTTATTGTGCTCTGGCTGAAGGACGGCCTACCTATGCGTGTATATCAAACACATATAGATGTCTTAATATTAAATTGAGCAGTTGCTCTATCTAACTCTGTAGGAGTCTATTCCAGCTGCAAGTGTCATGGATGCACATGGGAAGTGGGGAGCCAGTACATGGTGAATTCACATAAAATTAGCTTACCTCCTAACAGAAAAATATACTTTCCTCACAGGGGTTAACTTTGGACCAACTTACTCCTTAGTTTGATACCCTAAAAGGTCATTCACACAATCAAAAACTGTGTTCTACCTGGGTTTGGGAGCTGTGTGTGCTCCAAATGTTTGGTTGTGTGGAAGCAAGGCAAGAGGGAAACCTGGGTTGAAGGGATTGTGTGGAAGCAAGGTTGGAGGAAAACCTGGGTAGCATTTCCTCCGACCTTGCTTCCACACAGTCACTTCTACCCAGGTCTTCTCCTGCCTTCCTTCCACACAACCGAAAATTGGGAGCACACACAGCTTCCACTCCTCACCTCTAATATATATCTCCCTCCAATTACTTGCTGAACATTTTCCTCAGAAAATTGTTGACATCTTACTAACATAGCATTTGTGGATGATAGAAACACTCATTTCACTGATTTGAATGCTCTCATTGGGGTTTGATTAACACCTTACTACTGCAGTATGGGAGCCATTTCTGAGTGTTCACTTGCATCTTCAAAGAGGAACCGCGTGAAGTCAAACAACTGATATAGCTATCTCCCATGCCGGTCTGTCCAGTGCCTAGCCCCTGAATAACCATGTCAGTGTCCAAAGCTGTGTCATGAAAGTAGACCACCTAGAAGTGGCCCCTGCACCAGATTTGTGATGTCTGACTCAAACAAGAGCCAGTACAGTATGGTCCTTTCCCAACAACAAACCCCAAATGTCCACTGAATGTGTGAGGGTACCACATCCCTTGACAATGTGCCCACTGGCCATGCCCCCAGCAACTGGGCCTGTAAAAGTTAGAGTATTGAACTAGAACTAGTCAGAAGCAGCCGGTGTGGGCGCCACCAGGGGGCAGCGGCGAGAGGCACCTTTTAAGCACAAATTAATAGGTGCTTACCTCTGCTCTGGCTGCAGCTGCAAACTACTCTCAGCAGCAGCGCCACTCCCTGCAGCAGAGGATTGGACTCACCTGGCTTCCACTGAGCCCATCCCCCACCATGTGACTCTGGGCCAGTCAAGTATCTCTTCGCCTACCCTGCTTCACAGGGTTGCTGGGATGATAAACATAAACATGGCCACTGCTTTGGGCTCCTTGGAGGAAGAGCGGGATATCAATGTAAAAATAAATAAATAAAATAATAAAATAATTTTAAAAGGCAGCACTGAATATGCAGAGAAGTCCAATGAACAGTTTGGAACCCCAGATGATCAGAGTTCCAAGTCATGCAGAGGAATCCTCCATTTATTCAGCACTGCCCTTTCCAGGCAGATGAGGCATGGTTGCTGGGGAATATGACCAGTAGGTGCGCTGGCATTGGGTTGTGTGACTAGCACTCTCATTCCCCCTTCTCTCACATTAAGATATGCACAAAGACCCACACAAGATCTGGCCCACTCCTTAGCAGTGGAGGAGCTGCTGTGCAATTGCATATATAGAGATTCAAAAATATAAAGTTAAACATCTCTCTATATATAATTCTCTAAGGCATACCCATGGCTAATCCTGTGTGTGGCTGCTCTCGCGAGAGTTTGTGAACAGCAGAACTGTGGTGAATGGGCAGTGGGGATTCCATATGCAGATAGGGAGGAGAAGGCTGTGATGGTTAAGGTCAGCTGGGATGCAACTGTTACTGGCCAGAAGAAGTTCTTGATTGTAGAGGAGAGGATTCTATAAATATAAAAGGATAGTGGGCAGGGTTCTGCGAAGAGAGGGGTTGTGAGGGAGGAAAGAGCTCCTTCAGGAGGAGGCTGCTGTTGTGTGATTTAGATGAGGGAACAAGATGAACAAGATCTGTTAACTCAGGGGGGGGGGAGAGAAGGGGAGAGAGAGAGAGAGAGAGAGAGAGAGAGAGATGATTCTGAAAGGCATCATCTCATACTGCATGGGAAGAGGCAATGGTAAACCCCTCCTTTATTCTACCAAAAGAAAACCACAGGGCTCTGTGGGTGCCAGGAGTCAAAATTGACTTGAAGGCATGTTGGAACTGCGCAGTTGTTGAAGAGTAAAGGTTGCTAGCCCTCAGCAAGGTCCTAGTAAGAACACCCAGAGATGCGAGTAAAATCACAGCCAGATTGCTTTCTGGTCAGCGTGACCTTGGAGCAAGCTGTTTTTTCGCAGAAACAGCCTTTTCAACATCTCCCAACATTCCACAGCCTTAGTGAGACCTCTTACATGAACCAGCAGTCTGTCTTCCAAACTCAGGATTATGCTGGCTAGTGCTTTTTCATTCTCTCTCTCCTGTGCCTCGTCCGGCTCTTCTGGGGGGTCCCGCACTATCTCCCACAGGCCTTTTCTGCGTAAGTACATTTCTATCTTTAGGCTCCATGCCATATAGTTAGTCCCATTCAACTTACTCACAGGGAGATATAGGGTCTGTGCACTCACCATGGTTCTCACCCCACCTTCCACTTTACTTTACTATTGGTCACTGTGGCTGGGAATGATAGGAGCTGTAGCCCAACAGCAGCTGGAGGATGACATTGTGCAGCCCTGCTCCAAGGCCATTTTGATTATGTACTTTTTACTAAGATTCTAGAAAATTATCTCTAGAAGGGGAGAGAAGGAAGAGAGAAGCCATAGCTCAGTCAATGCAGTGTACAGAACTCAGCCTCACATGCAGAAGGTCACAGGTTTGATATGTGGATCTATATGTGGGATCCATGCCTGAAACTCTGTAGAGACACTGCCAGTTTGTGCAGATAATATTGAGCTAGATGGACCAAAATTCATTTTAAAAAAACTTATCAAAAAGTACATAAGAGCCCAGCTGGATCAAGCCCACAGCTTATCTAGCCCAGCATCCTATTTCCAACAGCAGTTCACCAGATGCTTCTGGAAAGCCCACAAGCAGGAGCTGAAGGCATGCCCCTCTCTCACTGTTGCTTGCAGCTAGTATTCGGAGGGATCCTGCCTCTGAATCTGAAAACATCATATAGCCATCAAGACTAGTAATCATTAATAGACATCTCCTCCCTGAAATAGTATAATTCTTTTTTAAAACCACCCAAGCTGGTGGTCATCACCACATCACGTGGCAAAACATCCCCCAGATTAATTATGCTTTGTGTGTCCTAAATTTCCTGGCAGATTACCCCTGGTTCTAGTGTTGCAAGAGAGGGAGAAAATCTTCTGTCGGTCTCTTCCATCCACACCATGCATCATGTTATAAACCACTATCATGTCTTCCATTAGTTGCCTTTTTCTGAAACAAAAAAGCTCCAAATGTTGCAGCCTTAGCAGGTAGGGAACATGCTCTGATCATTTTGGTTGCCCTCTTCTGCAGTTTTTCCAATTCTATAATATTCTTTTTTGAAATATGTTGAGAGGAACTGTACACAGTATTCCAAATGTAGCCACACCATAGGTTTGTACAATAGCATCATAATATTACCGATTTTATATTCAGTCCCCTTGCTAATTACTCCTAGTATGGAATTCACCATTTTTGCAGCTGTTGAACAAGGAGTTAAAATTTTCATTGAGTAGTAGATCTAAACCACCCATCCCCCGTGTATATGTGAGGTTGGGGATTTTTTTTGCCCCAATATGCCTCACTTTACACTTACATTGAACCACATTTGCCATTTTGTTGCCCACTCACCCAGTCCGGAAAGATCCTTTTGGAGCTCCTCACAGTCTGTTTAGGATTTCACAACTCTCAAGAGTTTAGTATCATCTGCAAATTTGTCTCCCTGAGTTAGTCATTCCTGTATGTATTTTGTTAGTTAAGATGTCAGCCACCATTTTGAATGTCCCCTGCTAAGTGAGCAAAGAGTGGTGATTTTTAGTGGTGATTCTCTTTATTGAGCAGGGGAAGAGCAATTGGCCCTATCCATCCCCAGCACAGCATCCCTCCAGTGGCTGATACTGCTGTCTATCTTATGTTTCTTTTTTAGATTGTGAGCCCTTTGGGGACAGAGAGCCATTTTATTTACATACTTACTTAATTACTTACTTAGTTTATTTCTATGTAAACTGATTTGGGAAACTTTTGTCGAGAAGTGATATACTGTATAAATACTTGTCATATTCATATGATGCATTAAGGAAAAACAATTTAATAAATTATAAGTAAAGTGAATGAATGAATCCAAAACATTTGTAAGAGAGTTTTTCTTAGGAGTATATAGCTCTTCTTTTTAAAAAAAGTTTTCAAATATACTGTTTTAAGTAAGGGCCAGTTCATAAACTGAGCATTTATTTTAACAGCAAAATCATTGCAGGAGGAGTTCCATATTGGTATGGATCCCCTTACAACATTTTACAATACCTGAATAGACTACTTGTGTGACCTGTTAAATATGTGTTGTGTTCTATCTTTAATCCTTTATGTTTTGTTGATTAGAACTTTGTCCCAATGGGGATCCTGTAGAAAGTGTGGAGGATGGAGTCAGAAAGAAAAAGGAGGGGAAAGAGGAGAAGAAAATGGAGTTGTTCCAGGAATAAAGTCTTTGTTATACAGATATAAAATTACTTGTATTTATGAGGAAAGCAGCTATAAAACAATATGCAAATAAGAAGCTGAATAACTAATTGGTCCTCTCTAAACAGTATACATTTCCTAGTATGACTGTGTTTCATTGATTGCCGTGCAAGCCGTTCAGGGAATGATGTTTAATGCAGTCCTTGTTTGAAATGGCCTCACATGTAAATTGATTTATTCTACATGTCTTAGTGGTTGGGAAGAGAATCCAATATTTCAAGATCAAAACCAACTGTTTTTAGTCCTCATAGATGTGTCTGAATAAGCCTATCAGTTCAATAGCTAAACTGTGGCTGCTATGTCTATCTGACTTTTCCTAAAAGGAAAATCATAAAGACCTGAGACAAGCATGAGTTGAAGGTCATGTGTACAAATTAGACCATCTTAATTTGTTTGATATTTTCAAATTAGAAAGAACTTTGCATAATAAGCAAGCAAGAGCATTCAATGTGTGAGCGATATAAATAAATGAAATGTATCAGCTAGTTAGCATTCATCTAAAAGTGCATCTTAGGAACATAGGAAGCTGCCTTATATTGAGTCAGACCATTAGTCCATGTAGTTCAGTACTGTCTGCATAGACTTGAGAGTGGCTTCTCCTAGTTTGCAGGCAGGAGTCTCTCTCAGTAAGGATGTGAATGGAACCGGTTCAGTGTTCCTTTTCTGGAGCCCCGAACCAGTTCGAAATGCCACCATTCAAGCCGGTTCGGAGGCGGGGGGTGGTTGCTTTAAGGCACGAGGAGGGTGTCCTTACCTCCCCCACCACATCCCCCCCGTCCGGCGCTGCTGCCAAAACTGCTCTCGCAGGGCAGCTGTATACCCTCTTGCTGCCACAGTCAGCATAATACCGGAAGTGGACAGAATGCATGACACTGATCGGGGCAGCAAGAAGGTACTCAGCCATCCTGCGTCAGCGATTTTGGCAGCAGCGCCGGCAGGAGAAACATGGTCGGGGAGCTAAGGACACCCTCCCCGCGCCTTAAAACAACCACCCCCACCTCGCAGGATTGCACAGAACCAGTTCTGTGCATATCCCTATCTCTCAGCCCTATCTTGGAGATGCCAGGGAGGGAACTTGGATCCATTTGCATGCAAGCGTTCAGATGTTCTTCCTAGAGCAGCCTCATCCCCTAAGGGGAATATTTTAGAATGCTCACACAAATAGTCTCCCATTCAAATTCAAAGCACAGCGGACTCTGCTTAGCAAAGGGGACCACTTATGCTTGCTACCACAAGACCAGCTCTTAAAAAGAAGCTTGTGATTCTGCTAAGATAGAGCATTCTTTTATGCTTTAAAATGCTGTGACTGACATCCATACTAAAGATGTCCTGGTGGTGCAAATGTTGCACACATGCTATGGGAAGGGGTGATTTTTGTCCATTTCCCCTTTGAAGCCCTCTTCACATGCGCAGTGTCTCTATAATACAGCTTCATTAGACCAGATGTCGGTCACTATAATTAATTATCTTGTAGGCAAATTCCTTCCAAACTTACACCATTTTAAATGCATTCTTAGACTTTAAGCCTGTTTACCAAAATGAGCCAATATGAATGTACAAATGGGCAGTCACACTCTTGAGACTGCCTCATTTCCACATGTTTACTGTGATACAACAAATGAAGTTGAAATGGGTTTTTGTCTGCTACCTTTAGCCCTCCCCTTCCCTCCACGGAAGTAGACGTTCATTTTCAGCTATTCCAGTGCTTAAAACTGGGGTCAAGGAGTATGTGTTTAACAACAGTTGCCGTCACCAGTGTTTTGCAGGCTTTCTGGTTACCATAGCTGTAGGAAAGACCTTTGCTAGGCCCCAACCCCTGCTGTCTGTACTTTCCTGGCTTTTGGGTTGTGCTTGGTTGATCTGGGATTTTCCAAGGACATGGGAGGACAAGCGATCTAGGCAGCCTCTTGCATTAGCATCATCTCAGTACCCTTTGGCAAACATCTTATTTAATAGAGCATAAAATAATACAAATATAACAACACATGGAACTAAGAACACAATAGAGAAGTCCTTGACCGAAATCACACTGTTAACTCACTAGGTGATTTATATAATCCTATATAAAAGGATTAACTTCCATGGAGGCCTTCAGGAGAGCCTTAAACGCATCTTTTTAGCCTGGCTTTTAATGATACCTAGCTTTAATTTTGATCTTGTTTAACTTATTTTATTTTATTTTAATGGTTCTATTATGTTTTTTAAATTTTAATGTAAATCTCCCTGAGCCACTTTAGGAAGGGCGGTGTAATTTATATGACAGTTATATTTCATTTATAAACAATAAATAATAGGTGGCTTTTGGCAAGCCAGATGTCCTAGGGATGTGCAAACTGGTTCGGGATTCAGGGGTTCGGTGGGGGGGCGTGTTAGTCCCTCCGGCTGGACCAAACAACCCCCTGCCCCAGTTTGCAATTTTTAAAATTTATTTATTTATTTATTTATTTATTTATTTATTTATTTATTTATTTATTTTACTTGTTGCCCCTTTGGGGGGGAATTCCTAAAGGCTGCAGGGGGGGGGGACAAAGGCACCCCTTTCCACCACTGGCCTCTTAAATCACCATCACGGGCCATTTTAATAATTTTTGTGACCCATTTAGGTCTCCGTATATTGGTGCAGTGGCCATTTTGGAGACCGCAGCACATGCTCAAACGGCCTCTGCGATGCCTGGCATGGCCTAGGGCTTCGCAGGAACCATTTGCACATGTGCAGTGGCCATTTTTTTCCAGCGACCATTTTTTTAAAAAAAGAAAAAAAGAAAAAAAAGTGGTTCTAAAACTACTGTGATTATAGATTTTTCCGATTTTTGCATTCCTTCCATAAGGAATAATAGGGATTTGAGGCAGCCCATCTGGCCCATTCTCCCCTTGTGGGGTGCCAGGGTACCCCAAAGTGGGTCTGGAGGCCCAGTGGGTTGTGCCACAGTCCCCCCCAGGCAGCCCCAAGCTGGAGGGGTTCATGGTCCCCCCCCCAAGAATTTTTTCAGTTACTGTTCTTTTAACAAGTCTATTTCTATCAGAGTAGCTTATCTGGTCTATCTGTATATATGTATGGAGAGATCTTCATAGGGATTCACTGAGAGAACTTATACAGCCACCAAGAATCCAATTTGAGTTTGGACTTGCTGTGTAAGAGTTCTCTCAATGAATCCCTATGAAGATCTTTCACACACACACACACACACACACACACACACACACACACACACACAGAGAGAGAAGTTATTCTGATAGAGATAGACTTGTTCAGAGGACAGGAAATGAAAAAAAAATCATGGGGAAAAAACCATGAACCCCACCGGCTTGGGGCTGCCTGGGGGCAGTTATGGTACAACCCACCATGCCACCAGACCCACTTTGGGGTGCCCTGGCACCTCCCAAAAGAGGGGAGTGGGTCTGCCTCAAATCCCCATTATTCCCTATGGGAGAAATGCAAAAATTAGAAAAATTCATTAAATACATAGGAGTGTCCGATTACTTTGAGGTTCGGTGGGTGGTTGGCACACCGGATGCCTACCACCCACTCCGGTTTTGTGCCCCTAGGTGCTCTACATAGGGAGTAATGGGCCTGTTTGAGTCCCCATTACACTCTATGTAGAACCTTTTAGAGCCAGTTCAAAGCTGGTTCGAATTTGAATCAAGCAGGCCAAGACGGTTTTGTGCATATCCCTAGTGGGGGCGGGGGCTGCTTTACCTGCTTCTGTGCCTTTAACAGCAACTCAATGTACAGAAATCAGCAGATGAAATTTTCACAGTGATAAGCACTATGATCTGCTGATGTCTGCAGATCAAGATGATGTTAAAAAACTAAAACAAACTAAAAATACTGACAATCCTAGCAATATGGGGGAAATAATCCTGACCTACTTAAACAGATGAGATATTGGATGTGAAGAGTTTTGAATAGTATGAAATATTACATTAAGTGACCCATTGTTTTGAAAGACAGACGAAAACAATAGTAGTGAACAGTATATACTTATACAATACAGGATTTCTTACCTTGTAAGAATTTAGAATTTACTAAATAAGACATATGCATTGCATGGCATTAATATTTTGTTCCAGATGAAAAGTGGTTCTAAAACTACTTAGACTTGTTGGATCCCAAAACAGGGCTGTAAATAACTTACACCTGTAAAGGGACTATCCTCCGAACTACAAAGCAGGCCTGCAAACCCTGTAACCAATCAAAATGAATGCACCTCCACCAGCAGGCATATATATTTTCACCTTGTGAGAGTTTGACATCCCAGTTTTTCTAATCCCGGGTAGGCCACAAAAATAGGAGGTCTATTGAGTTCCTGGTGGACTCTCTTCTGCTTGATTACTCACAAATCCTGCAGGCTTGTATGGCATAGATCCTTTGAACTCTTGTATACAATAAAATAATAATAATAATAATAACAACCTATGTTCTGTGATGAGATCTATAATAATAACAGCAACTACACTGATAATAAAATTCAGCCATCCCAGGTCCTTGGGAAGGACTCGATGTCTGGAAAAAACAAACCAGTCAATAACACCTGTCTGACTGTGCAAACAACAACAACAACAATAATAATAATGATAAATGTAATCCAGCACATAACCCAAGTGTAACATAAGTCATTCTTGCTGTTTTCCATTGAATTCCTGAACAGAAAGTAAAATGAATTATTTGGATTTCTGTTGAGGTTCCCAGCTCTCACTGAACTTATTCATGGATTTCCCCCCAATATTCCCTGCCCCCAACATTTTTTACAATATCAAGTCATTTAAATCCCCAGATTTGTTTCAACAGTCTGCTAGATATTGACAGATTCCTGGAAACTCCAGGTTAGCAACCCGACTGGAGGTTAGCAACCTTAACTCCTGTGTACATATGGCAGACCTCCCTCCACCCCCAATTATTGTAGATGATGTCTTTATTGTGAATTTTCATTATAATATAGCAGACTTGGTACCCTCATTCAAAACATACCTAATTCATTTCCACATACTGTGAACTGATAAAATAATCATGACAAGGATTTCATTTGCAACATTCCAGAGTACTGAATGCCATGATTACTGACATTGCAACTGTCTATGCACTCTTTATTATTAATGCAGTCAGCTGCTGCTCTTGAAGGCTGGAACATTTCTGAACCAAAGTTGGCATATTATGAGATGGAACTAGTTCACCTGGGTTCAGACTTGAGGAAGGAAAGGCACATGCATTCTTGTGTTTGGCATTCTTCTAAAAGAAAGAACAGTTAAGACAGGAAAAATAAAAATGTTGTCTCAGTACAACATTAATTCTAAATTCCATGTTGATAGGTGGCTCTATCTGGTTTTGTCCAGAAGAAGGTCATTCAAAAATTTAGTTCCAGTAGCATGTGAGAAGCAAAACCAAAAAATCAGAATGGAAAGGATCAAGAAAGGAACAGAAAGGTTAGATATGAAGGCAATGGGAACAGAAGACATACTCAGGGTCACCAGATTTCACAAAGACATCTCTGCAAAACAGCATATACTCTAGATTAAATGATAAAATGCAGCATATTTTAATTCATTATGGTTCATTTATTTTTTACCTCATAGTAAACAATAGTTGTGTTAACAACTCGGTCATATTGTCGCATGATTTATTATTTTGACACGTAGTTCTCTGTGGCTGAAATCCAGATTAATGTTGCCCTGGCTGAAGAGTATCTTCCATTGTGTAAATGGAAAGAGGCAATTTTCACCAATCTGTTCGTTCCCTCTACAACTGCCTGCATCTCCTGAAAATATGTCCTTGAGCATCCCACAGAACTCAGACATATTTACAGCAGGTAGAGAGGAATGCAAAGGAAAAGGTGAATCAGCAAAAAACAAAGAAACCCATCCCTTGCACAATAGAATAGTCTCTTCTGCCAGTGTGATGTTAGTCCAGGTGTCAGCCTGCATTTCGAACCAATTATTTGGGAATTGCTAGGTGCTTCTAAAGCCACCTAATGGTGCAGTGGGGAAATGACTTGACTAGCAAGCCAAAGGTTGCAATGCCAGTTTGAATCCCCACTGGTATGGGAAACACCTATATTGAGCATCAGTAATATAGGAAGATGCTGAAAGGCATCATCTCATACTGCACAGGAGATGGCAATGGTAAACCCCTCCTGTATTCTACCAAAGACAACCACAGGGCTCTGTGGTCGCCAGGAGTCTACACTGACTCAATGACACACTTTACCTTTAGGTGCTTCTAAGGAATTAGTACATGAAGTCCCAGAATCCAGAAAGGGGTGGTGGTGGTTGGTCTTGTAAAATGAAAACTGTGTGCACCTATTTGCATGTTTGAACTGTAAGCAATAGGAATCAACAGGTCTTACATACTCTGGTATTTTGTAAGATTTTGTAACAGCAGGTATTCTTTCTCCTGCTGCTTCCTCGTATCAAGAGCTGATATGCAATCATTTCAAGCCTAGTTTTTTGTTTGTCTTAAGGTGTTTTTAATTGTATGTTTTATTTTACTGTTGTTTTATTGTAGTATCTTGTGAATCACTCAGAGAACAATTTTTTAGGAGGTGGCAATATGAATAAAATTGTTCTTGTTATTGAGTTAGACCACTGAAACACCTAACTCAGAGGCAATTCTCATGATTGCCAGGGTGCACAGGTGGGCAAGGGTGGGGAAGGCAGGGTAAAACTTACCTTCTCCAGAGACAAGCAAGGTGAAGGTGGTGGTGGTACACTCCACACTCCCACATGGGCAGCCCTGCTCTATGAAGCTCCCTGAAGCATGGAACAGGGCAGAGGGATCTGGGGCCGGAACTTCTTGTTGCACACATGTTACATTGGGGGATTTCCTCATCAGATAGGCGCTCTATGTATCTGTGCCTGTGCCTGTGCCTGTGCCTCCTCGGGCTGAACTCAGCCCAAGGAGACACACAGTCCCTGGAGACATACAATACCTGGCAGCTGGGTGAAGTTTAAAAAGACATAAAAACAAACACCATTTAAAATACACTGCTTAATACATAAAAGCAATTCTAAAACAATTCAAAACCATTTAAAACCAATTAAAATACTTAAAAACAATGTGAAAATCTTGGATGGCTACGCCAAACAAGTAAGTTTTTTGTGTTCTCTTAAAGGCCATCAAGAAGCCGAAACTGCAGATATCTGCCGGGAGTGCATTCCATAGGCTAGGCGCAGCTACAGAGAAGGTATGGTTCCGAGTTGCCACCAGACAGACCTCTCCAGATAATCTCAACGTGTGATGGGGATCATACAGAAGAAGGCACTCTCAAAAGTAGCCCAGACCAAGCCATTCAGGAGGGGTGTGCACAGAACTTGCTGGTCCAGTTTGGTTCGAGTCCAAACCGGATATGAACTGGACAGGGCTAGTTCAGTCTGGCACCACCTCAAAACCACCCCCCTTGGTTTGTTTTTGTCTGGGGTGGGTTTGTGTGTGTGTGTGTTTTAAATTATTTTTAAACTTACCCTCTCTGGGGGAGTGGCTCGAGGTGGCAGGGATGAGTCCATGGAGGTTCCTCCTCCCACCCTCTGACCACCCATAGTGCCCAAACCAGCCTCTTTGTCCGGCTTTCTGGCCCATTCAGGACTTCTCCCTCCAGTGGGCTGGCCATTATGGAAGCCACCGTGCCTGTGCAATTGGCCCCTGCATGTCCTGGGTCATGCCAGGCAAAGCAGAGGCCAGTTGCGCAGGAGTGGCAGCCTCCAAAATGGCTGCTGCACCGGAGAGGGAAATCCTGAATGGGCCAAAGAGCTGGCTGAAGGGGCCAGTTTAGGCAGTAAGTGAGGCTGGTGGAGGGAGGGGGAACCTCCATGGAAACACCCTCCTGCCACCACCATGAGCAACTCCCCTGAAGGGGTCATTTAAAACACATTTTTTTAAAATTGAGAATCCCCTTAACAGCTGGGGATGATTTGTCCAGCTTTCAATGTAATAACCAGCACTTTGTATTTCACCCAGAAACATAGCCGCAGCTAGTGCAAATGTTTTAAAACAGGCATAATATGGTGTCTTCAGTTTGCCCCAGAGACCATTCTGGCTGCCGCATTTTGAAATAACTGAAGTTTCTGGAACTATGTACAAAAGCAGCCCAATGTAGAGTGCATTGCAATAGTCAACCCTGGAGGTTACCAGCTGATGCACCACTGTTTTGAGATCATTCTCTTCAAGGAATGGAATCAGCAAAAGTTGGTGGAAAGCGCTCCTGACCATAGCCTCCACCTGATACTAGGGTTAGGCCTGGATCCAAGAGTACTCCCAAGCTGCATACCTGTTCCTTATGGGGGAGTGTAACCCCATCCAGCACAAGAAGATCTAACTCATCCCTCAAATTCCGATCCCCCACAATGAGCACCTCCTTATTGCTTGGATTCAGCTTCAATTTCTTATCTCTCATCCAGCCCATTACTGCCCGTACGCAGGCATTTAGGGAGTGAATGCCATTTCATGAGGAGGAGGAGGAGAAATAGACTTGTGTGTCATCAGCATACTGATAACTCCCTGCACCAGATCTCCTGATGATCTCACCCAGTGGTTTCATGTAGGTGACAGAATGGAGCCCTGAGGGACTCCATATAATAGCTCCCATTTCAAAGAGCCACTGTCACCAAGCTTAACCATCTGGAATCTGAGAATTGAATGCTCTGGAATGCTCTGGAATGCCTGATAGATAGGAGCAGAACCACTGCAAAGCAGTGCCTCCTGTCCGCAACTCCCCCAGGCAATCCAGAAGGATACCATGGTCAATGGTATCAAATGCAGCAGAGAGATCCAAAAGAACCAACAGAGTCACACTCCCTCTGTTGATTCCCTGGTAAAGGTCACCCATCATGCCAACCAAGGCAGACTCAACCCCATAGCGAGCTCTAAAGCCAGTTTGAAATGAGTGTCGATAACTAGTTTTCCTCCAAAGCTGCCTGGAGCTGGTTAGCCACCACTCTTTGCCCAACCATGGGAGATTGGAGACCAACCTATAACTATCCATCACTGAGGGATCTAGGGAAGGCTTCTTAAGAAGTGGTTTAATCATTGCCTCCTTCAAACAAGGAGGCATCCTACCCTCCCTCATTGGTGAACTAATGATATTCATTAGGTCATCTCCAACAATTTCCCTATTATATAGAAGCAGCCAAGTCAGGCAAGTATCCAGAGAACAAGTGGTAGGCGGCACCACCCCATGCAGCTTGTCCATATCCTTGGGCATCACAAATCCATCTTATTTATTTATTATTTCTCTGTATAAACCACCCAGAGCCATTTTTGGAAGGGCAGTATAGAAATCAAATAAATAAATAAATAAATAAATAGAAATGGATCCAATCTAATACTGTAAGAGGGATTGCTGGAAAAGACTTTAATGCTCTGCAAATATAGAGGAGTCTACATCGGCCCAAATACAAGAGAATTTAGTGAATTTAACCCAGCCTTTGTCTCAAAGCAAGCCCACGTGAGGTGAAGAAAAACGCTGAATCATCCTCTTTCTTGCTTTCACTCACAAAGGCTGTTCCTATTGTGGACAGTTTCCTCAGTAGTTTAATCGCTGCCACCACTCAGTGTCCCCTGTTTCTCAAACATAAAGATTAGAGAAGAAATTTAAATCTATATGAAAGAGGTTAATTATAAATCTGTGTTAAAGTAACAATAGATCAAAGAAGCATCAAACTAGTTGTACGTGGCATGAAGATTTGTATGAAGAGAGGACTGGTATGTTGATATATTTCTCCAAGTCATGATTTCCTTTAGTCATGCTAAATTTAGGATTAAAATGTGGATGTTTTGATCTTGATTCAGGCTGCCTTCGGGCCTAACCTCACCTGACTCTTTTGTAAGAACTATCTTTCTTGAACTGATCAAGAAATGATCTTTCATGACAAACCCTTTGTAATCAATGCTGTACTGGTGTCTCATGCTCTGTCTTTGTTTTAAGCTCCAAATAAGCTGTAGTAAAAGCTCTATAAGTAAACTGCTATTTTAAGTTGTTTTCTTTCAAGTTCATATTTAATATTGTCAGTACTTGGACTCAGGAACCTAGTGGTATATTTTCTGAATGGAAGCTTTACACATTTTACAGTTTCCTGATAAAGCTTGCGGATAATAAAAATAATGAGGTGTGAAAAGTCATCTAATTCAGGAAGATCTGCAACAGGCTGGCTGTAAGGTTTGAGATGGATAATTTCCCAGCCCCAGTTGGAGATGCCAAGCATTGATCCTGGGTCCTGCAAAGCAGGTGCTCTTCCTCTGAACTATGGTTCTTCTTTTCCAGTCTGTGCAGAATCTTTGTCCTTTATTTTTATCAAGTTGAAGAACCTGTGTCCTACCAAGTTGAATGCAACCCACCAGCTGGCCTGTCAGGGGGATAAACCTGCTTTTGCTGTCTGCTAAGGTTGGCAAAAACAGGGGAGTTGTCAAAACTGGGTAGGACATCTTATATGGATTCTGAGCTCCATGTCTGGTGGGTCACAAGTTGTGCAGGCTAGTTTTCCAGGCTGTAGATCCTTTACAGATTCCTGTTGCCATTATTCCCCCCTGCATCTATTGGAGTGGAAAAAAAATATTTCAAATGAACAAACTGACACTACAAGGGGGGGGGGGGAGACTTACTGTGAATACTACCCAAAGGGGGTTTAAAATGATGAAAGTACTTCACATTATAGGTTAGCTCCAGTCTCCTAACATGGATTCCAGTTTGAAAGATTGAACATCTCCCTAAACTCTGAAGCATTTAAATAATTTAGATTAAATTTAAATTGTGCTACACTTTACAAGCCCAGAACTACAGTCACATCTTCACTGAAAAGCTTATAAAAATTTGAAATGCTCCAATAATTTTAAATCTTGTAGAAGCCTGGTACCTTCCAAATGAAAGTGCTAATAAAAAAATTAGTACTGAAATTTAAATCAGAGCAGTGCAGAATGATTTAAAATTATTGAAGCTTTTCTATTTTTTATGAACTCTCCATGCACAAGTTGAACAAGCAACTTCTATAGCACAATGCAAGGTATTCAAATAATATGCCCCATTTAAGAACGAAAGAAAGAAAGAAAGAACGAAAGAAAGAAAGAAAGAAAAGAAAAAGGCTGAAACAATTTTAAAAATGCTGTAGCAAGGCCTTTGTAATGCATTGAGTTTCTTGGGTAGAAAATAATCACAAACTATAGATAGCAGAATTTAGAGAAAAACATATGACACACTGAAATGAGATCCAGGAGATCTGCATTTGTCACTGATTTATTATTACGTTCATTTGTAATTTTGAAACAAACATTTAATTTCCGTTTTTACCCATTCCAAACTCCAATAAATAGAGAATATTGATGCATACTACAAGTTGTCAAATTGTCTGAAAGCAAAGTTAGATTCAGATGGGTCATACATGAATAAAATCAACAGTGTTTGCCTCTCTGTCATCAAGGGATTCCTAATCAGCAAAAAAGGCATCTTTTAAAGTAGTGACCCTCTTATATAGCAGGGGGAGAAGAACGGTCCCAATCCAGTCCCAGCACAGCTTCCCTCCAGTGATTGTTACTACTGTCAATGTTATATTTCCTTTTAGACTGTGAACCCTTTTGGGACAGGGAACCATCATTTTATTTATTTATTTTGATGTAAAACACCTTGGGCATTTTTGTTGAAAAGTGGTATATAAATATTTGTTGTGGTCGTGGTAGTAGAACTTCCACTACTGTCCTGGGAAGAAAGCAGGACAGAAGGGCCTACATGGGGGTGCCAAAAAGTTCTAGGCCCGACCAAGAAGGGAATGACCTAGAGCCATGAAACCTATGTGCTATCCCACATATTCACCCCAAAGTTCAACACACTTGGCACATGGTTTCTCAAGTTTCTTTAACCCTTCAAAAAACAAATACTGATGTTTGGTCACTGAAATACTGCTCTGCTGCTGCTATCACCTCTGAATCATTCAAAAATTTCCTCCCTTTCAAACTCTTTTTAAGGTTTGGAAACAGGAAATAGGCAGATGGAGGGTGGATGGTCTATGCACTCAAACCCCAAATTCTTCACAACATCAATCATCTTGCCAGCCTTGTGAGTAGGTACATTGTCCTGAAAAAAGAGAACACCTTTCTGCAGCTTCGCTCGCCGTTTTTCTTTCAACACCTCCTTTAATTGGCACAGCAAGTTAGAGTAGTATTCTGCATTAACTGTTTGGCCCTTCTCAAGATAGTCAGTCAACAAAATTCCTTCCTTATCCCCCCAAAACGTGCCCATGACCTTTCCTGCTGATCTTTGGGTCTTGAATTTCTTAGGCCGTGGAGAACCCGAGTGCTGCCACTGCAAGGACTCTTGTTTGGTCTCCAGATCATAGTGGTGTAACCATGTTTCATCAACAGCGACGAGTCGTTCCAAAACACTATCACTAGATCGCTCCAAATGCTGCAAAATCAACTTGGAGGTGTCCACTCGATATCATTTCTTGTCGGCATTCAAACATTTTGGCACCCATTTGGCTGACAGCTTCTGCATATCCAACTGCTCATGAATTATAAACCCATTGCCTGGATATCTCTAGTGTCTCAGCAATTGTTTTAGCCGAGATTCGTCAATCTGCCAAAATCAGGTCATGAACATGATCAACAATTTCAGGAGTTGACACTGTTGAAGGCCTCCCAGATCTTGTCGCATCTTCGGTATCAAAATCTCCAAGCTGGAAGTTGGCACACCACTTCTTCACAGTTGAGTATGACGGGCACTTGTCACTCAATGTTTGCATCATACACTCATGTATTTCCTTTGGAGTTTTCTTCTGCAAGAACAGGAACTTCATGAGAGCCCGGAATTCAACACTTGAAAATTCCACACTTTTTGTTGACATGGTTCTTTCAATGATCTGAAAAAGATTCAAAACGTAGTGCTACAATCCTGCAAATTGGCACTTTACAATATAAAAGAACACTTTCCAGCTACAGTGACAAAATTATGCTCAGATTTGGGGAAGTGGGTCGGGCTGAGAACTTTTCAGCGCCTCCTCATAAAAGAAGGCCATTTATGGCCATCCAGAAAGGCAACTACTGCTATTACTACTACTAATTATTATTATTATTACTAGCAGATCCGGCACACAGCATCTGTGCCACTTCCCCCCCTTCCGCCCCAGTCCATTCCCCGTTCCCTCCTCTGCTGTTCTCTTCCCTCCCAGCCCCTATGCTCATCACAACAGCCCCAGTTATTCCACCAGGCTCCGTCTGGCCATTTTCAGGAGCCCACCCCCACTACCGCCCGCCCAACTGGGATCTTCTTGGCAGTGCAGCTCAGCCCCCCGCTTCCTCCTCTACACCCCTTTTTGTCTCACGGCCCTCACTTTTTTTGTCTCGCTGCCTGTTCCCCTCTTGACCTGGCCTCCAATGGGTGCCTCGCCACCCATTACCCTCCCGCAGCAGGCAATGTTCCTGCTCCTGCCTGTTCCTTCCCAAGGCAATGGTTGGAACTCTCACAGGACCTCACGAGAGTTCCAGCAGGCATCCAGACACCTGGATAAAAAACATCCCACAGCAGCTAATCAGAGGCCAATAATTTTGTAACATACAATGTTGTGAGGCATGGTGAAGAAATAGTGACACTATGTCATTCCCATGATGACTGCTATTATATGTGACCCCAAAGTACAATTCAGGAATCTGCATGTACTAAAAAGCAGGAATGAATTGAGAGCTTGAAATACAGGACAATTTTTGACTGAATTTTCATTTATTAACAAATTATACTAGCTTTCTAATCTCAGTAGAGTAAATTGACTAACTTTCTTGGAATATAACCCAGTGCTTTCTGAATAACTGTATGAGGTATCCTTCTGCTGCAAGCAAGAATGCTGAGTGTCCTAGCTTTGCAAATTCTGCTTGCTATGGAAAGGGCCCTTGCTCGGCATTAGAGCACATGCTTTGCACACACAATTTGATAACTCCAGTTGTTGGATCTCAGATAGCAGGAATGGGACTGATCTGCCTGAGACCTTAGAGGACTGTTCCTCATTACAGCCAAAGGTGAGCTAGAGGAACTAATGATCTGAGGCAGTGCAAGCTAACTTTAAGCAGCTAGATCAGGTTCCCAGCAGGAGTCCCCAGATGCTATTACTCCCATCATCCCCAGCCACACTCTCCAAGGGCCACTGTGGCAGGGGATGATCGGAGTTGTTGTCTGGGGACCCAAGGTTGCGTACCCCTGAGCTAGATATCTTCTATAGTTGCAATACTTCCTGCTGCACCTTTTGCACTTGCATTTGATGCATGATGTCTGCACTCTTCTGTCTGATGGATAATGACCCCAAACCCTATCTGTAACTTAGCTGATTTCCATACTGAATGACATTGCTGCAATGCATTCTACAGGGGCTATCCCTGAAGTTCACTTGGAAGATCCAGCTGGTGCGAAAATGCATCTGGCAATTCATTTGGCAGTATTATCCACAGGGAAAACATGACAAAGATTATTTGTGTCTTACGACTGAAATCTGAAGTACTGACATTGATCTACATAGCAATGTGTAAAGTTTTGCTTCTGGCTTATAGCTCCCCCTGCCCACCCCATGTGTTCATCTACAAACTATCTGAAAACATCTGGAGGTGTTTTGGTATACTGAAATGCTAGAAATAGCTTAATCTATGAAACTCACTTCCTTCCCTGATGAATGGGAGCTGTTACTAGCAATGCTTTTCTGCTAGATCCAGAAGCGCCACCCTCCACTTGTGTTTGAGTCTCCAGGCTTGGAGATCTCACTCTTGACATGCTCAGGAGCCTCACAGCATCATGAGCTCTCTATTTGTGGAACATGGGGACAAGTAGTTTAGTTGTCAATGGGCCAGTTGCCCCTAAATTTGGCTACTAACAGATGCACACCCTCCTTACGTTGGGATCAGTGTTTCCTCTAAGGTGTTCACATGTGCAGACGCTCACATGTTTTTAAATGTCCGCTCAGTTAATTTTAGAACCCACTCAGGTTGAATCAGGAAGGTCCCACTCTGAATATATGTGTGCGTGCACTGCCTTGATACAGCTGCCCAGAACAAAACTCATTCAGCGAACAGATGAAAAAATAATTAGAGAGACCACTAGTTGGGATACTCTAAGTAGACTCCAGAAACTAGCTAAAGCAGGCTAACTTCCAGCCAAGGCCACTCTGCACTCGGTAACTCTCCCCCGTCACAAAAGAGGTTGAGTCAGTGATAAGGACCTCAAGATGCACCCAGTGGCTCACTTAGGCAAATTAGATGCCCGGATCGCCCCTGCTGCGAGCCCCCCTCCCCGGCTGCCATGAACCCTCTTCCCCGATATGCCATCTGCCCATATGCATGGATGGTGGGTAGGGGGTGAGATGAGCAGGCCTCCCTCTGCCCGTGGTGGTGGCAGCAGCGGTGGCAGGTGGAGCGGGAACGGTCGACCCTCCAGCTCAGTGAGCTCTTAGAACTGCGAGGCACCCCAGTGCACCTGCACAGTTTGAATACAGCATCACAAGCCCACACGTCTCAAGCCTGCACCCTGTATGTTCTCAATAACTGACTGCTTTCTGTGCTTTCTCTCACTGTGCACCGTCAATGGAGAATAAGTCTTCTCCAAACTTAAGAAGAAGGAGGAGGACGTCATTCCTCTCTCCCCATCATGCCTCAGCAGTTCTCTGCCCACTGCTGCTGCTGCTGCTGCTGCCACAGGAGGGGGGGGGCTGCTCACCTCACCCCACCCCCCCAACCATGCACATGGGTGGTTGGCATATTGGGAATGACGGCTCGCGGTGGCGGGAATGAAGGCTCGTGGTGGTGGAGTGGCTCACAGCAGTGGCAGGAGGCCCCCCTGGCATTTGGAGCCCCCCCCCGGACTTGGAGGCCATGGGCCAGGTCTGGAAATAAGAGTGCCTCTGGATGCACCCATTAAAAGTACTAATTGGATTACTGGACCCTCTGTCCATGCAGATTTCCCCTTCTCATGTGTATGCACTCTATTGTCATGGGAATCAGACTCCCAGTCTGATCCCCACATTGTTACACTCAGGAAGAGCGATCAGCAACAATGGAATCCTTGCAGGTTCCACCCAACACACCTATTCAGCATAGAAGGGTAACAGGAATTTGGCCCCAGGATATCTTCTTGAGTATATCAAGCCCCAATTTCCTGATCCAGTGTGCTCTTTGCATACCATCTACCTTGGAGTCACCAGCTGTTTGGGCATTTTACTGTTCACAGGCGATCACGCCAGGCTGTGTCCAGTTCCTTGTGCCATCCTCCAGATCAGCTTTCTTGACTAGCCTGATCTGCCCAGTCTTCCCTGCTAACATAGGAAGCTGGCCCCATGGAGGAAGCACCCCCATGGATTCACCTCTGTTAACCAACCCCTCCAGTCTCTTTGCCCCTGCCTCTTACTGAGCTGTACCCTGAGCAATTAGGTTCTTCAGTTGTTCCAGGAGCCCTGAGCTCCTTTGGCCCAGATCAGGTGATATGAATGTTTGCCCCTCACTGGGCCCAACTCTATCCCTATCCCCTTTTCCTGAATCCAATCACCTCCTGAATCCAATCACCCTTTTCCTGAATCCAATCACCCTATCCCCTTTTCCTGAATCCAATCTCTAAAAGCCTCTTTCTCTTGCCTGCCTGGGAATGTATACAATTAGGATTTTAGTTTAAAACTGCCTCTTCACAGTTGAACATACTTTTAATAGTAATATTGCTTTAACCTCACATTTCTTTCCACTGTACCCTTCCCTCCAATAAAAGCTTTCTTTTGATTTTGAAACTTAAAATCTTGACTCCGTCCAATCATATCCTGGGTCCACAATTTTGCACAAATTTAATCTGAAGTAAAGCTGTTCCTTTCTAAGCTAATTTCCCCACACAAGCCTGAACACAAATTTAGGGGTATTAGCCAATCACTCCAGGACAGTTTTATTAAGAGAGTCAATATATAATTTGATCTTCTAATATACTAAAGGAACTAAGTCTCTTCTCGAAGTGGCTTTGGAACCTGAATGTTTATTTTCTTTCATTCCTTTCCTCCCCGCCCCCATTTGAGTGGCGGAATATATTTCAGAAAAATGCTATATGAATATAGTGGAGACTGAGAAATCTATTGTATACTTTAAAAACTAACAATTTAGAACTCCCCCAAACCATCCATAAGTAGATGGATTGTCCTTGTATTATTTCAAGTAAACTCTAACTAATAGTTTTATTGGGTGCCAACTTGCTCTGAACACGGCACTCAGACATCTTCCCTCCCCCTGGTGCTTTTAAATATTTTAAAGGGGGGGACTCAAAAACTTGGCTATAAAATCTAACCTACCCATCCACACCCCCAACAGCAACACAATGGGGGACTAAAGGTGACCTGAAAAAGAACAAACATTACCTGCAAAAAAGCACACAAAAATACACAAATTCCTCCCCAAAACCAACCCAGGAGGCCCTATTTACCAGAAACTAAGGGGCAAAGGGGGTAAGAAAAATGCAATGGATTTACCCCTCAGTTGTCCTGAAGTTTTTTTTCCTGGGCAGCGACAGCGGCACTGCACGCACAGGCCAGGGGGCTGCAGCACTGGCTGGCAGCCACAACGCACACACAGCCCAGGAGTGGGGGGAGATGGGCAGCCTGCAGGTGGGACACCCACCCACCCACGCAAGCAAATTAAAATAACCACTGATAAAATAAAATAAAAAGATGAGAGGAAAGTGCAAAAGCACACTTTAAAAAACAACAACACCAAAAAGCAGGAAAAAATGGGAGAGTGGGGAAAGTCTGCCTCTCTCTCCAAAAAAGTTTACTGAAGGAGAGTCTGGGAGACACACAGGGTCCAAAAAATAAAACACAGGGCCAAGCATGAGCCAGTATTGCCAATTCGATTGCCTGTTTGGTTCGAATTAGAACCTCTTTTCACACCCCTACTATAGATCAGTCCTTGCGTTGATCAAGAAAAAGTGGAGCTAGTTGGAAAGTGCTACAAGATATTTACAAATATTTAAATACCTTGGTATTCATGAGGGTCACATTACTCACTCTTGACAAGAATTCAGACATTTAATCAGAAATGTAATAAAAGAGAACTTCCATGGCTGTGCTCCTAATCCCCACTTGCTGATATATTCGTCTGTGGCACTACAATCCACAATAAATTAAACAATGAGGCATTTTTTAAAACTTTCATGTATCCTGCTTAATTTTTAAGATGATGATGTCTCATAAATTACAGTTTTAAAAACAAAGCTCTTTTTAAAATAGCAGTGTAGCACAGGCAAATACTGATGCCTGGAAGTGTACTATAGGCATTGGCTGAAGCCAAGTTGGGAACTTTCTTATGATTTAATCACGAGAGAGTGCCTTTCTGTGAAAAGTCACTGGTGCCTATATTTCTTTTAAAGGTTACTTTTCAAATTTCCACAACTCACAGCCCCTTCTTATGGTATGGGAGCAGCCTGGGAGACATCACAGCCTAGTTCCTTCCTGCACCCCTGGGCAAGTCCTCTGAGCTTCTTTCCCCCTCCTAGAAAATGGGGCAATGATGTAGAGGCTTCCCATAAGACCCAAAGTCTCTAATATTATTTGTCAAAGGAAGGAGTTGTGCTGCAGTGGTCCCATAGCAGAAGGGCTGCTAAGATTGTAGCTGGATCATAAAATCCATCTGTCCACACTTTCCTCTGTTTTCTTGGACTGGACTGGGGTCCTGGTTGCTACAGAAGTCAGGGCCAGAGGTCAGGAGAATGGTCTGTTTCAACTTATTGTTCTACAAGCATGCTCCTAAATTGAAATTTAGCTAATGTGACATCTTGGCTGCTGTCTCTGGAAGCAGCCAGTCTTGTCTCCTTGCTCACTTTTGCCCTGTTCCCTGGTTCCCTAGCTCCTATTTGTTTCTTTCAGGCACAGGTGTACTATATTTCAATCAAACATGCTCTAGTGCAATTATAAGATATTGAAAATGTGACAAAAATGAGGCTCAAAGGCAAACAATCAAACCCTTTCTTATGTCCCAAGGGACTGAATCCAGTTTGCATAACCACTAGTATTGCTTCCTTGGGGGAAGCTTTATCTGCAGAAAAATGGTTTACCACCAACTATTTATTTATTTATTTATTTATTTTACATATTTTATATCACCCAAAAATTACATCCCTGGGTGGTTTACAATAAGATAAAGACCTTAAAACATTAATTAAAAACAAAAACAATAAATTTAAAACACAACTATTTAAAATATTTTTAAACAATATTCTAAAACAACATTAAAATCAATCAATATCAGTTAAAAGCCTGGGTGAACAGATGCATCTTTAAAGACTTCTTAAAAATTGCCAGAGATGGGGAGAATCTTATTTTAATAGGGAGTGCATTCCAAAGCCTTGGGGCAGCAAAGGAGAAGGCCCAACCCTGAGTAGCCACCAGGCGAGCCGGTGGCAAATGCAGACACCACAAGCCTGTGGGACTCCAACACCAAGTCTGAGACCAAGTCTGTCAGCTCAGTTAGGGACTCTGTTGAGCGGCGGGGCGATCTATACACCAACAGAAGTCCCAGTCTATCTTAAGTCTGAGGACCAAAGTACACATATTCAATATGGTCCGCCACACTAACAGGGATCCTGGTAAGGGAAAGGTTATTCTTATAGACCACAGCCACTTAACCTCCCCGCCCACGGTCCCTCACCCGCTCCTCAACAGAGTACCCTGGAGGGAGAAGCTGGGACCACATTGGGCCCCCAGCCTTCCCCAGCCAGGTCTCTGTAATACATATCAGGTCGGCACCTTCATCCAGAATCAAATCATGGATGGTTTCTGATTTATTCTGGACCGATCTGGCATTACAGAGGAGCAAGGTGAGGTTCCAAGGGTGGTCAGCACTGCTCCCCAAGGTCAAAGAGCTGGCTTGCCAATGTTAGGGTGCTTAGAAAATGTGTGCTTTTCTTCTTCTTGAATTCATACTTCCTCAGGAAGGCAGCAGTGATGTCATCTCTCTTTTGGAAAAAGGGCAATATGACATGGGTTTCTTTGACAGCAGGAGATGGATTTCCAAGCCCTGTATTTTGTGCTAAATCAGTTTTATGAATGAGCAAAAAGCCGCTCGTCATTTAAATTAAATCAGAAGATTGAAGGGCTTTGGACTTTAAAACTAGTCATGAAATATGTGTATGCCTGTGCTAGATTTGATGAGGCCGGGCTCACTGTGATCAGAAAGGAGTTTCACTCATATGTGCTTCTTCAGTTATTCTATCGTTACCTTCTCCCAGCCATTCTATATGCAAATGAAAGCATGCTCCAAAGGCCCCTACATCATGGTAGGAGCTCCTGAAGGATGCTACTATTTGTGGATAGTATGGCGGGAGGTGCCTTCAGCCCTGCCACAGGAAAGGAGAGAGAGAACTGAAGACAGAGACGAGGACAAAAATATCACCCTCACCTTGCAACCCCCAGCTCCAGCCCTTCCACAGCTTAGAGGGGAAACCACCCACATAGGAGACCGCCTTATAGAGGGCAGTTTGCCAAGGGCTCCCCTAGAGCTGGAGCCAGTCCTCATAGCCACCATGTCCTGGACTCCTTAATCATCCTTTGGCTTGGAGACTCACTTACCATCCTTCACCCTACTCCCCTGTTCCTCATGCAGATGGACAATTTGGTAAGATATTTGTATAATTGGATTGCAGTTAGCAGACAGAGGCTGCTAGACTTTCCAGTGGCTAAGCACAGCTATGCTAGCACAAGACACTTTATGTCCAATTACAAATATCAATATTTATAAAAGGATTGAGGTTTTCTGGTCTAAAGTGCATGGAAGGAAGAAATCAGTTCACACTGATAATTCCATAGTAGGTTGTTGTCCAAGAGCACAATATTTACCATTTTGTGGCTTAGCATAAGTATTTCCATGCAGGAATAATGTACATGCTAATGACAATGAAAATTGCTGCATTTTGCTTTGAGCCTCTATCAGAATGCTTTGACCCTCTGCTTATCTACTCTATATGCACCTGTTAATCTTACGGTTAGTCCTATAGTTGGAAGTGGAACTGAAATATCTCCGAAGTGAAATGTGAAACAGAATTTCAGTGTTCTTCCACGAAGAACTAGAAATTCAAAGAGGAATTTTAGGATTCCTCCCAAGCAGGGGAACAGGGTCCACTGGACAAGGGGGTGCATTTGCACCCAGCCCCAGAGGGTCAAGGGGCACCACAAGGCTCTACAGACCCATGGCTAGGGTGTGACATTGCCCCCAAACATTTCTCCTCCCTCCCAACATGGCCAGTGAGCGGATTCTCTTTTTTCAACAGGAAGACGGAGGCTGCTGGGAAAGAAAAGTGTTAAACCAGCCCAGGGATTGGTCCTCCTTTCTTGAGTTGTGCTTCTACCCCACTCAGCAGTTCAGAGCAGAGTTGGCGAGGGAGCAGAAAGGAAGCATGGCAACAAGGAGAGCTGGAAAGGATAGGCAAAGAAACCACCCTTATCTGTTGTTGTTGTTGTTTTGTGAATGTGATTTCTTCCCTCAGAAGCCAATGCACGTTTTTCTCCTACCGACATTCATGAACCGTGTGTGTGTGTGTGTGTGTGTGTGTGTGTGTGTGTGTGTGAGAGAGAGAGAGAGAGAGAGAGAGAGAGAGAGAGAGAGAGAGAGAGAGAGAGAGAGAGAGAGCAAGCAATGTTTCTGAGCTAGGGGAATACGTGCGCATAAGTATGTGTGTGGACGTGTATGCATATATGAAGAGGGCATAAAATTATATGCATAGAAGGGAAAGAAAGGGCTTGCAAAGAATCTTGTTTTCATCATGTCCTTACAGTTTTTCTGCTCCCCCCAAAAAAAAAAAATGGGGGGGAGGGAAACAAAGAAGACTGGGAGTAATGTGGCCCATCTTCAATGTTTGTCCCTAGGCCCACTCCAACCCTGCAAAGAGAGCCAGCGTGGTGTAGTGGTTAGAGTGCTGGACTAGGACCGGGGAGACTAGAGTTCAAATCCCCATTCAGCCATGAAAACTAGCTGGGTGACTCTGGGCCAGTCACTTCTCTCTCAGCCTAACCTACTTCACAGGGTTGTTGTGAAAGAGAAACTCAAGTATGTAGTACACTGCTCTGAGCTCCTTGGAGAAAGAGTGGGATATAAATGTAATAATGATGATGATGATGATGATGATGATGATCATAATATTCCCTTCCCCCATTGTTGCTTAACTTTATAATTGAAACCAAAAAAAAGTCATTTGTGTAGGAAAGTGATTCCTGTCCCTCTAATTCATTTTTTAAAATGTATTTTTAGAAGAAGCTAGATGCTGTTCCACATGTATGTATGTATGTAGTACACCACTCTGGGCTCCTTGGAGGAAGAGTGGGATATAAATGTAAAAATAATTAATTAAATAAATAAAAATAATAATAATAACCCCTGCTCCCATGGGAAGTGTCTCAACTTTCTTTGCATCCCTCAGTTCCTATCCTTGCCTTTCTGGAGCTTTTCTGATTATGAGTTTTATGATTCTCAAAACTGTGATGTGAATATTTTCGTTGGATGAGGGATGCTGTGAAGCAGGCACATATGTCTGAATAGAAGATGGTCCACGTTAGCTATTGCCCTCTTCGAGATCAAGAAATCACAGCTTGCCTCCTAAAGCTTCTTTTTTGTATTTTAAGCAACAGCAGATTGGAAAATCAAGTGCATGGAGCCTAATGTTTCCATTTTAACAAGCCCTTCTATTCGAGATCCACATTTACTAGAACATATGAGTTACTGACTTTTCAGTCTGTTTTTTTCTCCCAGCACTAGAATTTGTTCTGCCTTTTCTAACACCTTTAAAATGTAAAATGTTTTTCCCTTTTAAAAGAGAGCATCATTTTCAACAGAATCGCACACTCAAACGATAGATGTGAGATTCAGAGGAGGGGGGAAAGCTATTAGATGTATTCACTTTTCCTGTTGCTGTAGGATTGATTCTTACAATGTGTTTTATAGTGCTTTGTTCAGTCTGGTTTTTATGAATCTCAGATAACAAGCTTCCATCACTTTCCTGAGCTGTTAGAAAAGAAAGAACCAAAACCTTATGATACTTCAGCACAAATGCATTCCCATTCCTTTGAAAGTCCCCTACTTTGCCATTCCTTTGAAACTCCCTTAAAAGTCATTGAATAGAACTCAGAATCACAGAAATTACAATTAGTTTATATAATTTCACAACAATTTACAGTCAAATATAAGCACCACCATCAGTACTATCAGACTGCCACCTCCACCAAGGCACTTCTCCAGTCAGGTTCCAGCATTCCTTAGATCAACGTTTAAAGTACTACATTCTAAGGACATACTTGCTTTAAAACTTAAACACCAGACTTGTCTGACTTTATTTGACAGCAATACACTGGCAGCCTTTTAATTTGCATGGCAGGGACAGGTGCTTCTAGTCTCTGGTTCCACGGATGTGGCAGCTGCGGGCAGTGACCCCATGCTACCATCTCCACGTTTAAGAATGGTGCATCCTTCCAACACCACACAACTGCCCGCCTTGGTGGTGGGACAGAGGGAGATGCTCCCAGGAGTGCCTTCCAAAGGCTGCTCTCCCTGCCCATGCCTCCTTGCTGACACCAACAATCCTCGAAGTGGGTCTGTGGGGTCTGCAAGCACAGCACCCATCTCTGCCAGGTGCCCCTTTGCCACCAATCTCGCCCTCTGGATGTGTGGGCAAGTCTGCAAGCTCCTCCAGCAGGACATCTCCTCTCGACTCACAGTGCAGGATGCAGCAGGCCATGATTACCTTTGACACAAGACCTTCTTTGACATCCAGCAAGGTGTAGGGTATGCCACCAGGCCTTCCGTCTCTCAAATGCCTGCTCGACCACGATTCTGATGCTACTGTGCCTGAAGTTGAAGTTCCCCTCCAGGGCTGAATGTGCGATAGTGAGGGTGACCATCCACTCCTGGAGGCTGTATCCCTGGCCACTGAATATCACTGGCTTAACTCCTAGCCTGCCCACCTCCATGGATGCAACATTCACCCAGGTACTGGGGCACAGCTTTGGGGCGAGTGGAGAGGTCCAGAAAATGGTCATGTAGTGGCTTCTACCTGAAACCCCAGCGCAGACATCCATGAACCACACCATAGAGTCTACTACACCTTGCTACACCTTCCTATACTACACCATGGTATAATAGTGCTTTTGCCGGTAGTACTCCTTGTGGCAACGGGAGTACATTGGGGGTACATTTCCAATACCCAGGCATTAGAGATGTGTGAACCAGCTTGAGGTAAATGGCCAGGAGACATGCATGGGGCCGCCATAATGGCCACCACAACTATGGAGAGAGCTGAAACAGCCCCAAAACAGGCTGAACCAACTCATAGAAGACCAGGGGAGGCCAGCGGGGGAAGGGGGGACTTCAACTTCAGGCTCCAGCACCCCTGGATGCTGTCAGACCGACTAGTAAGCTTAATTTTTTTTAAAAAAAACCCACACATTTAGAACTCTGAACTGGTTCAAACTCAAGCCAAGCCAGAGTTCTAGTTTGGGGGCACAAAACTGATTATGCCCGGTCTGGTTTAAGTCCAGTGTGGACTCGAACAAAACTTGGGCAAACCGGTTTTGTGCACACTCCTACATCCCTTCTGCAGGAACCCCAACATCATCTCTTGTGGGTTGCCTATGCAGATGATGAACTCCAGGAATATTTCCACAAGCAGGTTCGCCACTTCCATCTGGAAGATAGACCATGTGCCAACCACAAACTAATTGCTCAGTGCCAGGTAGTTGCAGTTGGAGGCCAGCTTGTAAATTGTTTTGACAAGCCGCTTGTGCACTAGCACCATGTGGCACATCACTAGTGGAGCACGGGATCCATCTCACTTGCCAGAAAGTCGAAGATCCCCTGCGACATCATGAAACTGCCCCGGAAATGCTCATCGTTCCATTTGTCTGCATCCTCCATAGACTTCCATGTGCTGTCATACGTCGGCAGCACCCACATCCTTCCCACTGTCCATTCTTCCTGCAGGATGCGGGCAGCCGAGGAGAGGGCTGCCACACATCTCTGGGCTATATAGGTGGCTGCCCTGGAGTGCTCAATTGGCTTGTCAAATCTCCTAGAGACCGCAAAGAACCTTGCTACCTTGTTATGGGCAGCTGCTGCCCCTGCAGGCCCCAAGTGACCCAGTGCCCACAGCAAGAGCCCCTTTTGCTGGGCTCTGTGTCTTGCTTCCTCCTCCATGGTGCTCAAGAGCATCTCCATTGTGCTGTGTACTGTGATTCTGGGTTTTGTGCCCGCCATAGCAAAACCATTCTTTGCTTGCTGGCAGTGTGGTCATGAACGCATGCTCCACATGTTTCTGGTTCACATATCTACTGTATGCTACATGTCCCATACTGATATTGAATAGCTGATACAATACACTATTTATGTTTTTAATTACATGTATTCTTTTTATCCTGCCCACTACATTACTCTTATTATTTATTTATTATATTTTATTGTTAAATTTATATACTGCCTTTCATTAAAACAATGCCAAGGCAGTTTACAGTAAAATTTAAAAACAAGATTGTAAAAATGACACAGTTAAAATATTAAGCTAAAAATGTGAGACAAATCTGATTTAAAAAACTAATTAATAAATAAATTAAATAAATTTGATTTTATTATGCTATTTTTAATAAAGTATGTGACATAACCTAGGTAGTAGTGTCTCATGCAAACTGTTAACACTAATGTTGAGTAGAGTTCGGGGGGGGAGATGGGATTTTCTTATGTGAGTGATTTATTAGAACAAATAAGCAACATATGTAGAGTGCATTTAATCTGGATAATTTGTTCATTCTGTGACAAATATGCAAAATTTGTTTTTCAAATTGGAAAACTCTCCAGTCATGTCTATACTCTAAACTTAAGCTGATTTGATACCACTTTTACTGTCATGGTATTTTACCAAAGAATCTTGGGACTTGTAGTTTTATTGAGTTGGGGAGAATTCTTAATTAGAGATCAGTACCCTTTCCCTGCCCATGTGAAGCTCTCAGGTCATGCTGTGAAGTGGGTTGACACTAAGCTCCCGAAAGTTGTATGAGAAACAGAAGAACCCTGCCCTTGAGACTTCATTGTCTTTGCTGCATGTATAGCATTTCTTTCCCTTTTCTTATTTTTTTCAATTTCATTTTGCCTTCAAGACATTATGCAGAGTTCAAAGAGCCTGGGCTGCATGTCAATGGAATATTTGTGGGTTTGAAAAAAAGCTTTCTGTGGGAAACATTTAACTGAAAATAGTATGTCATTTCTTATAAGCATTAGCTGGGAATTATGCTTGAGGTAAACAGTTTTAGAATTACTTCTGAAGGTGCCTGAATGGATGCCTTAGCACAATTTAAATTATTTACCAACTTTAAATCATATGTGTGAGAGATAATAGCAAATGACTAGCAAATCAATAAGAAAGCAAGTAATAAATTTAGTGTGGCATGCAAAACACAGCAACCCGAAATGTACAAATGGAAGTCCTGGGCTATAAACATTAAGTCCAAATAACCAGAACTAACCATATCAGAAAAAAAGTGATTATGACTGGCATTGGATCAGAAGCCCAACAGATCTCATTAGAAGTATTAATTTGTGGATGTGGTGCTCGTTTTGAGCTAGCAGCAGCTCTTCAAGACAATCCTTTCATGTGCATGAGCATCTTTCAAGGCAAGGTTTGTGCCTTTCAGGTTTCCACCCACCCACCACCATGTGTTACTGCTAATTATTCAAAGCTGAATTTGCAGGCATTCGTTTTGTCCTTTACATCTCTTCACGTCTCGTAAGCGGAATGACATCCACTTCTAACAGGGTGTCCCAGAGGCAAAAGCCCAAAGAAGGTCACAAGAAAAACAAAGCATGTTAGCTTAAATGAAAATGAAGATAGGGGATTAAGGAATTTCTTAAAAGAGGAGGGGGGGAACCCTGCAGCTTAAGCTGCAATCGACATGAAAGAGCAAGAAAACAAGATGTTCACCTATGTATTTAAGAAGAGAAGAATCACTTTCTTTCCAAAGGGATTATTTATTACAGTCCCACAACTGCTGTGATGCACTGACTGCTTGACACGGTTATAGAAAATCAATGGGATTCAATCTGAGAAAGTTGTGTTGCATGCATTCAATCCTGACGGTTGCATAAATCAGTATTTCAGACTTTTAAAAAACACACACATACCTTTAGCTCTAAACAAAACTAGATTCATTTGTATACTATTCCCCCCCACACACACACCTTTAAAGGCAAGATTGTGACTGATATTTCATTTTTCTTCAGAATGGCCTCTATTACCAATTGGCATTCAGCTGCCCTGTATGGCTGAGTGATGAAAGATCTCTCTTTTTATATATATAAAAAAATCTGATTAGGCGACCTGTCTTCAAAGCATTTTCCCTTGTTGAGAATGTTCTGTTTTAGAGGACACTGAAGTGAAAACTTCTTCCAAAGGAACTATACAGATACAGATATTCCTCCACCTATGTCAAACTCAATGCCCTCAGACTGCCTGATTGCACTTTCTTGTAATGTGAGTACCAAAAAGCTATCTTGCCTTTTCAGTATTTCCTTGTTATTATGATGATAGAGAGAAATCCTTAGTTGTTGCAATTTAACTACATAATGCTATTTGAAGCTTAATACTGGACTTTAATCCACACACACACACTCTGATATTTAATATTTGCCCTGCTGACCCACCTTGCTACAATCTCAGACTTAATTAGGGATGTGCAAACTGGCTCACCCCGAGCCTGTTTGCACTCGAGCCAGCTGGGCTTGAAGGCTTGTTCCTGCTCGCGAGCTGGCTCAAGGGCCATGTAAAGGGGAATCCGGCAAGGATCCCCCTTTGCAAGTAAGGACTGGTGTGTGTGGGGGAAGTTCCCCCTTCAATCTTTTAAGAAATATACTACTGTACAGCAGGATGGGGGTGGCAGCAGCTGCTGAGGGGTGGGTGGTGAGGGTTGCAATGGGCGGGGCAAGAGGAAAGCTCCCTTTTTACCTCTTTAAGCCACTGTGTGGTGGGATAAGGGTAGTGGTGGCTGCAGCACCTGTGGGATGCGGGTGGTGAGAGCTCCTTCAAGCTCCCCTCCTGCCTCCTAAATGGTGGCAGCCTTCAGACAACATGATGCTGGTTTCTGACCTGAGATTTCAGCAGTGAAACTCAAGTGGAACCAAAGGTTCCAATTCAGGTTTGTGGTCAAAAACCTCAGGGCACTTTTGTAATGGAACCACGGGTTCCTGTATTTGGACTACCACAAACTCGAACCTCTGGAATGGTGGCCTCCAGTTTGGCATGATGTCCAAAGGCAGTCCTTTTTTTACCCCACTTCCACCCCTGGGATTTTATGACAGGCCATTCAAAGAGAATATTGTCAGTGAGTGGTCAGATTTCAATTTATTTTGAGTACTCTGTAGTGCCCCACATACTACAGGATGTTGTATTCTATAGTACAAGATGCTACCACATGTAGCATCTGGCAATCTTGCATTTGCTAGAAGGGCCCCAAGTGGCACAGTGGCCCCACCAAGGGGCTGGCATCTGCAGAATTGAAAGGAGGACAGCTCTCTGTCTAGGTCTCAGTGCCATGTTTCAGAGCCAAAGTGGAGAGTTTCCAGTAGTCAAGAGAGACCCTACTTGTAAACATCATTAGTACACCAGAACTGAAGCTTCTCCTCTAAGAGCCATTCAGGTCAAAAGAGGCCGCACCTCCCATTAATTTCAATGGAAAGCCATCATAATCAGATCTTTTGAAACCATCATGTTTTTAAAAGACAGAGTGGCAGCCCCCCAAATTCACCCCAATCTAGGACTGGTGGTAGTTTGCTATGACTGGAGCAATATTTCAATCTTTGGCTCACTTCGCTTTCTTCAGTTATCTGCTGGATGACTTCCAGTATTTGGGGTTATAGTGCTTCCTGCTGCTGGTGAAGATTTGATTGGACCCATACATTCCAGAATTTCCTTCAGGAACCAGTGTGTCTTCAACTACATTGATAACATATTTTAGGGTTCTCACTCATTGAGAAGTCAATGTACAGATCTTTCCATTCTGTACAAATTTCATGCAGTTTCCTTTGTTTTTCATTCCACTCTCTTCTGCCAAAATGTCCTTCCCATCACATTCAAGTATTTTAACATATGTCCTACCCCAAGAGTATGTGTGAAAAATAAATAAATACATATTGTCCACAAATGTACAGAATGCATAGGATCTGTAGATGCACCCTACTTTATAAAATCCAACCTGCTAGTAGGAAGTAGAAGTGGGTGGGGGGAGAGAGGCTGGAATCAAAGTGTCCCATCATGAATGTTGGTAAGAGAGGAATTCACCTAAATCCCTAATAAGCATTTTGGCAGCCTGTGAGGGTATCCTCACAATGAGAGAAAACCAGGCTAAAGGAGCCCAGCTCGGTGTTCCCACATAGTGAGAACCATTGGCTTGCGGGTGAGCCTGGTGGTTCTCTGGAGCCTAGCCTGCCAAAGTAGCCTTCCCCTTAAAGAGGTTCGTGGAGCAAGCACTCCAGTAACCCCATTTAGGCGATTGTGAGTCACCATGATGCTGCTTCGCACAATGGTGACTCATGAGGATACACCCACTGGGAGGCTAAAACAAGCCTCCTCGTCTCGGGGGTCTCCCCAGGATGCCCTGCACACTCCATGATGGAGCCGGGAGTTGTGTGGGTGGCTGATCCGGCTGCCCAGGGCTCCAGGAGTGATCATTTAACTCTCCCAGGCTCTACATACCGCTTGTGTGTAGAGTCTCAGAGAGACGTGAGTATCTAAATATACAGCTATTGTGTATGTGTGCACCTCTCTACCTATGGACCAACTATACATTGCAGTAAACTCACAGTTTGGTCCTCCTGTGCCTTTTTTAAAATTACATTTTTGCTGTGGGGGTTGGGGAGCAGATCTGGAATGGAGTGGGATGGGATGAATGGAAGGCTTTAATCTGTTTCCTCTGCTGCAGTCCCAGTTTAGACTGGGGGCTCCCCATGAGCGGCACCAAGAACTGAATTTGCATCTTTCTGAATGCAAAGCATGCACTGCACCACGGAGCTATCGGGGGTCATAATAAGGGGTCTCCAGCATGAAAGACTACACCTTGCCTGCTGTGGCTGCCAATGCTTCTTGCCCAGGAGCATGACAAGGAAGGGACTATGGATACTGGGAGAAAATTGGAGGAAATGCATGCTAGGCAAAGAAGCTCCTTTCAAAGTGGTGATTTTCTTTCTGTCAAGCAGAGGAAGGGAACTGGCCCTATTCAACACCAGCACAGCATCCCCCCGGTGGCTGTTGCTGGTATCTCCCTTCTGATACTTTTTAAAACTGTGAGCCCTTTAAGGACAGGGAAACATCTTCTTTCTATTCTTTTTTCTTTGTAAACCACATGGACAACTTTTTTGGATCAAAAGCAAAATAATAATAATAATAATATATTCTGAGACGATATCTTATCTGCGACGATATATAATAATAATAATAATAATAATATTCTGTGATGATATCTATAACAATTGACAATAAAATTCAGCCATCCCAGGTCCTTGGGAAGGACTCAATGTCTGGATAAAACAAACCAGTCAATAACACCTGTCTGACTGTGTAAACAAGAAATAATCATAATCATAATAATAATTTGGAAAGAAAAGCATCCAGATACAGAAATGACAGAAAAAAGGCTAGCAGACCAGAGACGATTCATAATAAGAAATAAAGTATTCACAGAAGTTGAGCTGGAAGAACTGCAAAGAGCAACACAGAATCAAGATATGGAAGAAAAATTACCACCAACTGAAGAAGTTGCTCAGGTGCAGGTTGAGGAGGTGTTGGAAACAGAGGATGCCACTGTTGCTGAACTGTTTCAAAATCAAAACCAGGCAGCCTCCCATTTGACTTCACCTCAAAAACCGGAATGACGTTTAACAGAAAATCAACAAGAACGAAAGCAAAAAATAACTGAGCACATGAACCAAACAACCACCAAGGTTCGACTGCCAGCGCTAAAAACAGTTGCCAAAAAACAACTTGCGCAGGCATTAAAAGATGTCAATGCTACACTTGCAGAAATAACAACCAATAATTTGCAAGAAACAAACCAACTAATGTACAGTGCTGCAACAATAACAACACAAGAGCTCGGATATAAGATCAGTGGAACTGTAAAAAAAGAAAGTAGTACATCACCTAAATGGAAGATTAGATTAGAAAATAAAATCTCCAGGCTTAGATCAGATGCTAGTAAATTGAAATATATGAAAGACAAGAAGCTGAAGAATGAAAACACCAACCAGTATCTGATCCAAAAATACCACCTAGTTTCAAGGAAAATTAGAGGTGTCCTGGAAATAATAAAGCAGCAAATAACAGCAGTGTCAAAGAAGATTAGCAGATACGAAGCCAGAATTACACAACACAGGTAGAATCTCCAGTTCCAGTCGAATCAGAGACATTTCTACCAAAGCATAGAAGGAGAAACTGCAAGAAACATAGAAACACCAAAAAAAAAAAAGAAAGAAACAGTGCAATTCTGGGGGGAAATTATGGGACAATCCAATAGATTATAATAAAAAAGCAGGCTGGATGAAAGAAGTCAAAAAATGTAACCAACAAATGCAAGATCTGATAATAACACCAGAATTAATAAGTGAAAGAGCAAAGGAAATTAAAAATTGGACTGCACCAGGCGACGATGAACTGCATGGCTTTTGGCTTAAACACCTAACAAGCTTTCATAAACAACTATCAAAACAGTTCAATCACATTTTGCAAGCAGGTGATATTGAACAATGGATAACAACTGGGAAAACCCATTTCATAATGAAAGACCCAGCAAAAGGTGTAGTTCCAAGTAATTATAGACCGATAACCTCCCTGCCAACCATGTTCAAATTATTAACTGGAATAATAGCAGATGAAGTAATGCAACACTTATTAACTAACAAACAGCTTCTGGTTGAACAGAAAGGAAATTGCCCGTACAACAGAAGCACAAAAGACCAGCTGCTGATTGACAAAATGATTTTAGAAAATTGCAAGAGAAGAAAAACCAATCTAAGTGTTGCATGGATTGACTACAAGAAAGACTTTGACTCATTGCCTCACACATGGATACTAAAATGTTTAGAAACAACTGGTGTTAGCAAAAACATTCAGATATTTATTTAAAAAGCAATGAGCATGTGGAGTACACAGTTAACAATCAATGATGATACAGTTGGACAGGTTAGCATTAAGAGATGTATTTTCCAAAGGGACTCACTATCCCCTCTGTTGTTTGTAATTGCCATGACTCCACTTTCACAAATACTTAACAGAACAGGCCTTGGATACCAAACTTCTAAAACATCAAGTAAAATAAACCATCTGCTCTGCATAGACAATCTGAAGTTGTATGGAAAGTCCCAGTCAGAAATTGAATCACTGCTAAACACTGTCCGTATATTCAGTAGCGATATAGTAATGGAGTTTGGACTAGACAAGTATGCTGCATTGAAAATGAACAGAGGATAAATAAGAAAAACAGAAGGAATAGAACTGCCCAATGGAAGCAAGATCAAGAACCTGGAAGAGAAAGAATCTTACAAATACTTGGGCATTATCCAGACTGATAACATCACACACACTTAATTTAAAATAAAAATGGGAAGTGAATACATCAGGAGAGTTAGAAAAATCCTCAAGTCCAAACTCAATGGCGGGAACACCATACAAGCCATAAACACTTGTGCTATACCTATTATCAGATACACTGCAGGAATAATAGACTGGACCAAGGCAGAGCTAGAGACGCTAGATCAGGGATTCTCAAACTTGGGTCCTCAGGTGTTATTGGACTTCAACTCCCATAATCCCCAGCCTCAGTGGCCTTTGCTTGAGGATTATGGGAGTTGAAGCCCAATAACACCTGAGGACCCAAGTTTGAGAATCACTGCGCTAGATCATAAGACCAGGAAAATAATGACTATCAATCATGCTCTGCACCCCCACAGTGATGTCGATAGCTATACCTCCCTCGCTATACCTCCCTTATACCTCCCTCTATACCTTGTATAGCTGCGAGGGAGCTATACCTCCCTCGCAGCTCAGGTGGAAGAGGAATGCTGCAAGTCCATCAGACAGTAGAGGAGGAGAAAAGAGGCCTTGAAGAATATATCAAGGACAGTGAAGAAGATGCACTTAAAATGGTCAATAACGAGAAACTATTCAACACCAATGAAAGAAAGCAGGCCTACAAGAAAGAACAAGTCAAGAACCGAGCAGAAAAATGGAGAAATAAGCCACTGCATGGTCAATATTTGCACAATATAAGTGGAAAATCAGACATCACCAAGACCTGGCAATGGCTTAAGAATGGCAACTTGAAGAAAGAAACAGAGGATTTAATACTGGCTGCGCAAGAACAGGCACTAAGAACAAATGCAATAAGCGCAAAAGTAGAAAAGTCAACAACAAACAGCAAGTGCAGGCTTTCTAAAGAAGCAGATGAAACAGTGGACCACCTAATCAGCTGTTGTAAAAAGATCGCACAGACTGACCACAAACAAAGGCATGACAAGGTAGCAGGGATGATACACTGGAACATCTGCAAAAAATACAAGCTACCTGTAGCCAAGAATTGGTGGGACCATAAAATTGAAAAAGTTGTAGAAAATGAAGATGCAAAAATATTATGGGACTCCCGATTACAAACAGACATACATCTGCCACACAATACACCAGATATAACTGTAGTCGAGAAGAAAGAAAAGGAAGTCAAAATAATCGACATAGCAATGCCAGGGGATAGCAGAATAGAAGAAAAAGAAATTGAAAAAAATCACAAAATACAAAGATCTACAAATTGAAATTGAAAGGCTGTGGCAGAAGAAGACCAAAATAATCCCAGTAGTATTTGGTGTCCTAGGTGCCATTCCAAAAGACCTTGAAGAGCACCTCAACACCATAGGGGCCACAGAAATCACCATCAGCCAATCACAAAAGCAACTTTACTGGGAACAGCCTATATTTTGCGACAATATCTATAATAATAACAGCCATTTTGATAATAAAATTCAGCCATCCCAGGTCCTTGGGAAGGACTTGATGTCTGGATCAAACAAACCAGTCAATAAGACCTGTCTGACTGTGTAAACAAGAAATAATAATAACTAGCCTACCCCACACAGAGCATCTGTGCGCTCTTTGGGGCCGGCCGTTACCTCTTCCCCCACACCTTCTGCCCCAGTTTCCGCTTCCGGTCCCAGTCGCCTCTCCTCCCCACCGCCACTTCTGCCCCCCCGCACACTTTCTTTCCCCCCTTCTGGGCCTTTCCTCCGTGGCCGGGCCGGGCCCGCCACCGCCTCTGGCCTCCATGGCCGGGCCCTGTGCCACCGCGGCGACCAATCCTCCTGGGCGCGCCTTATCCAATCAGGCGCATCCGCCATCCAGCCAATCAGCTGGGTGCTGGGACGCACATTCCAAGGCACACCCAGGAGAATTATATACATAGATAAATAATAATAAACATGAATATGAAGAATTGCCAAGAGGGCACAGCCCTGCCAGATGGAATCTGTGCCAGTACTTCATATTTCTGCTTCTGAATGTCTGAGCTTAATACATATTGGTTCCTCATCATACTACCCTTAAATCTACACCAGGGTTTTAAAAATGTGCTCAAGGAAGGCACCAAAATAAATTGAGGGGAGGCACAGAAGGGGCAAAGTGTGTTTATGGGTGGGCGAACTGTGTCCCACATATTAAATTTCTGAAACAGAAATGGGTGGCAGTGGGGGGGAAGGCACTTGTCACCTTTGCCACTCTTCTAGAAAAGCAGTCCTCTGAAAGCCTTACAGGGTTTCCTCAATGAGAAATATGGAGTGGTAGACAAGCTTCACTGAAATGTATTTTGTCCTCCTGTGCCAAGAGTGTAGGCTATATTCTAGGTCAAACTATCAGCACAGGGCAGTAGTTCAGTTCCAAAATCTGTAATTTGTGGGGGGTCTTATGGCAGACATTTAGTGTTCCATCAGAGTGTGCAAGCTGACTCGAATTGAGCCCGGTTCAAGCCAGCTCAGCTTGAAGACTTGTGCTCGAGCCAGATCGGCCCCATAAAAAGTGAAGCCAGTCTGAGCTTGACATTTAGTGTTCCAACTGCAGATGGATCAAATTGGAATAAATGCCTTGATGGTAGAAACTTGAAACCCACTGCCTTATACCTATCAATATACATGTAGCCTAAGAATGATTACGTCCTAATTCAAAGGCAGTGAAACTAGAGTCCCTTTGGCATGGCAGTCAATGTAGTTAGTTACCTAACAAGGAAGTCTGGCCATACAGTGCAATCCTCACAAGGAAGGCTGGCCATATCCTTGCATGTCAAGAAGCCACCAAGCCACTGCTACTGTCTATGTGTGAACTGGGCATTGACTTTTGTGGTGATCAATTCACAACTTCCCACATAGTCCCATTACTTAATGTTATATTGATCAAAAAGAGACAGATTGGTTTTCTACAAATATGTATTATCATGTAGCACAGAAGCATTTCTAATATTAGTAACCATCTCAATCCTAAAGGAATACCTTCAGAAATATTTAAAACCCAGCTAGCAGCTTTCAAAAATAAATAATAAAAAAATGAGAAACAGAGAGCTATATGAAGTACATCGCTCATCTGAAAATTCAATACTTCAGTAGAGATAATAGACAGTCTTGCACTAATTTTTCTTCAATGCAAATTAAAGTAACTTCATGCATAAGATTTATATACTTATATGAGTACAGTCAATATTGTCAGGGTGAGCAGAAAGAAGAAGTAGGTATAGGCTGTCAGATTTATTTATTATTTATTAATTTATTCAATCTCTATACCGCCCTTCCAAAAATGGCTCAGGGCGGTTTACTCAGAGAAATAAATAAATAAGATGGATCCCGGTCCCCAAAGGGCTCACAAACTAAAAAGAAACATAAGATACCAGCAACTGTCACTGGAGGTACTGTGCTGTGGGTGGATAGGGCCAATTACTCTCCCCCTGCTAAATAAAGAGAATGACCACGTTCAGAGGTGGCTTTTTGCCAAGTTAGCAGGGATTTTAAAATATAGCAACAAAGAACATGATTACTGCTTCCTTACAATTGTTTTTTGATGCTTGGGTGAATTTAACTTCCTTAACTTTTCTCTTACGCTGTGTTTTTTAAAACAATCCTAGAATAGGCTTACCAAATGATAGGTTTTTGGAAAATGGAAAATGGTGTGGAGAAGGTGAGTATGGTAAATATGGTTTGCTCTCAAAACAGCTGCATTGACTGTCATCCAATAAAATTGATTAGCTTTAGATTCAGGAAAACTAAGATTCAGGGCAACTTCTTCACACAACATGGAATTAATTTGTGGGACGTATTGGTGTAGGGGTTATTGGTTTAGGTAATTATTGGTTATTGGTGAAGGTGGGCACTAGTAGAAATTTAAAATTATTTGTGAAATTCATGGATAAATCTATTGCTGGCTATTAACTGTAATATAATGTATGTATTTATTATATTGTTTCTGCCCCATCCTTGATCTTAACAATGACAACAACAACAACAATAACAACCTTTAGTTGTAAGCCGCCCCATAACAAATTGTTATCTAGGCACTTTTTGGAGTGTTCTTCTCTTGCTCTTCATGCAACTAGGGACACCAGATGCAGAAGTATGTCCAGGGGTGTAACAAAGTTGGATTGGGTCCTGGGACAAAAATAAAGATGGACCCACCACCCCATTCTCTCCACCTACCCCTTGTCTTTGCTGCAGAAGTGTAAGAACATGGTGGAAAATAAAACATTTCAGCATACCCAGGCACTCTTCATGCAGATAGTCTCACATGCACAGTCCCCTGGCTCAGATCCATATCCATATCCATATCTATAGGGCTCATCTTTTTTGAAGCCAAGATAAGTTCTCCAGCCAGGAGTTAACAGCATACAAGTAAATTGGAGAGGTGGAAGTGGCAGAGTGAAGAGCAAACTGTCACTCAGCCAGTGGGCCTCTCTCCTTCTTCAGGGGCCCAAGGACATCTCCCCGCCCACACTCCACATTCAAATATAGCTACGCCCCTGAGTATATCCCTATCAGTCAAACCCATTAAGTTCAGTGGGGATCAGATGACTATTACATACTAATCCGTATCTGCATGGATTAGTTGTTGTTTATGTTTGGAGACAGAATACCTTTTGATTAGCATATGCAGTTGACAGATAAGATGCCTTGGAGCATCCTAAAGCATCTCGAAGGAAGCTGTTGAAGACAGGGCTGGAATCAGGGGTCAGCCAAATCAGGCTCTAGCTGAGGGCCCATGAACATCCCACAAGAGCAGGATCTACATGGAAGGATGCAATGGCAGCACTTTGGCACTAGCTGTGGTTGGCTATTATTGTTCTTATAATACAAATGAAGAACCTTATATTATGGCAGATGCTGTCTACATTTAAAAAAAAACAAATCAGATCCCTCCCTGCCAGTTGCTTACAACCTACAAGCAAGACATAAGGGGAATAGGAAATGGGAAAGCAAAGGAAGAAAAGATTTTAAAGAAGTTTCTTGAAAGAGGGGAGCATAGAATAGCATAGCAGCTGAGCTAAATGGACCTTTAGTCTTATACAGCAAGGCAATGATTATATTCACAGCACAGAAAAGAGAATACACAAGACTAAAGAACAGAAGGGATTTGAAAATGGAGGGCAGTCTCTTTTTCACCTTAGAACACACATTTCCACGTGCGTGGGAAAAGCAGGAAACCTTAATCCGCATGTATAATAAACCTTGTGTGACCTATTACTATATTTGTCAAAGAGTGATTAATATTCAGTGTTCAGTTTAAATGTATGCCTGCTGATTTGTGTGCACATTACAAATTCACCTACTGAAATCCACTCTGCTGAGATTTTTACTCTCTCCTCATTCTTGTATAACCCTCATTTTACGAGCACCAGGTAGGGTAATACTTTGCTCAGATGGGTGATAAATCTAGTGTGTAGAATTCACATCCTGTGCTGCTTTGCTCTTGGGATAAAGTAATATACTCTTTAGAGAAGAAGGAATGTTTATTCTGCAACATGCAGACTTACATCCAGGCTTCCCCCCCAACACATATTGAGGCTATTCCCACGATCAAGCGAAATCAGGCTAGGGGAGCCTAGCCCAATTTCACCTGACCTTGAGAACCACTGGGCTCACAAACAAGCCTGGTGGCCTCCAGGTGTTAACCTACCCAACTATCCCTCCCCTTAAACCAGGTTTGCAGAGTGAGCGCTCTGCAAACCCGGTTTTTAAAATTGTGAGTAGCCGTGGCACGGCTCCGCCAGTCACGAGGAGACCCCCAACCGGGAGGCTGAACAGCAGCCTCCTGGCTTGGGGGTCTCTCCAGCATGCCCTGCATACTCATGCAGAGCATGCTGGAGCTTCCGGTAGCCGTGCACCCCCCGATCCTCTCAGCCCCCGCTGGCTCGGTAATACCTGTTCCAGACTAAAATGCCAATAGCACCTGCGGAGGGGGTGAATTTTGATTGCCTCCTCTTCCTGCAGAAGTCCCCTGTGTCACCTGAAAATGACACAGGGACACTAGGCAACCTTCAGGAACATATTTTCAGGTGGCACAGGGTGCTCCAAGGGAAGGGAAGCCGACAAAATCCTCCCACTCTCACCCATGCAAGTTGCTGTGTTAGTCAATTGTGTCCACAGAACCAGCACATCTCACAAAGCACCAGCACTTCCTTAGTCAGGGTGTCAGCTAACGATAGATAGGTAAATAAATTGATCCTAGGGCCTTTACAAATGGGGGCTGAATAGCAGCCAAAGAGCAGGATGTACAGCAATAAATGGGAACGGGATTCAGTGCGGATCACAAAGACCGCCTCTGTTCCTGATTTTCTCATCCTTTCTTCAAACCCAAACTGGGCCTATTCACATTGAAAAGCTGCAGGTTTCACCCACAAATTTTCCCTGCCTTCTCTTTCCCCCCACCCTCCACAATCCATATTTTTCTCAGATACAGCCCTCCGGAGCCACCTCCTTCCTCCTCCTGCCACCACTGCACACTGCCACTGCCTCTGGCTTCCTCCTTCTACCACTGCTGCCACTTGCTATCATGTTGCACCTGGCTCTTGAGGGGAGTGTGTAGGTGTTTTAGGAGGAAACAGTGCATCTATCCACTCACCTGCAAGCACCGACTGGGAAGAAGCTGAAACAGGTTTCATTTCCCAGCTGGCTCATCAAAAGTTGCGGGAGAGACTGTAGGTCAGAACAAACAACACCTGAAAAAAGTTCAGCTGTCCCCTGCTGCGCCATACTGCACTTTAAAAATCTTTCCTCTTGCTCTCTCCCTCCACATACTGTTCAGGATTTGGCCCTGAATAAGACATTGAGGCTATTCACACACGCATAGAAAACCAGGCTAAGGGAGCCCAGCCCAGCCCGTGTGTGTGTGTGAACTGCCAGGATAGCACCAGATCCCAGTGGCACCACAGCGACAAACCTGCTTGTGGAGTCACCCTTCTAAATTGGGTTAGGGGAGCGAGTGTTCTACTAACTCCATTTATCTGATTGTGTGTCAGATGTGGCTGTTTGCAGCTGTGGCTGCCAGACTCAGGAAGGGGAGGGGGGATCCCCATAATGCACTGCATACTTGCACAGTGCATTATTGGAGCTCTGGGGGTGGGGCAATGCGAGGTAACGTGCCCCAGCACCCTGACCCTCATCTGGGTGGGCGATCTCCCCACCCAAGGAAGAACTGCTCGACTGTGGGGAAGGTACATTTAGCCAGCCTCCGCCTCAGCCCACTCTCTATCCCTTCTCACTTCTCATGAGAAGAGGCTAATTGTGGTACACCTTATGTCAGTCTCCAATAAGTCCTAACCTTGTTAAAGGTGAAGGTAAAATGTACTGTCAAGTTGATTTCGACTCCTGGCGCCCACAGAGCCCTGTGGTTTTCTTTGGTAGAATACAGGAGGGGCTTACCATTGCCTTCTCCCACCCAGTTTGAGATGAAGCCTTTCAGCATCTTCCTATATCACTGCTGCCCGATATAGCACCAGCGGGGATTTGAACTGGCAACCTTCTGCTTGCTGCTAGTCAAGCATTTCCCCACTGCATCACCATTATTCCGGGTACGGTATTAGTCTTTATTAGTACAGTATTAGTTTTCATAGCTGGAGATTAGGCCCAGATCCTTCACTCTGAATTGTGTATGTGTCTGTGTGGGTGGGTGGGGGTGGGGTGGAGAGATGGGGCCCTTAATGAAACCTCACCCCAATATATATTTTTTGCTAAATTGTGCCTCTCTATAGCCTTGTAGAAGCAGTAGCTAAGAGATCCAGCACCAAAGGTAAGGTTCCCAACTTAGTTGGTATATTGCTCCCTAGTCTCTATATTTAGTACCATTTTATTCTGCCCTCTGTGAATCTGTGAACAACAAGTGAGTAGGCCTTGCTGTTGTTATCAGAACATGAATAATTGGTTTGCCCCAAGGTAGAATCCCCTATCTTGTTTAGGTTTTGCTTGCCTTGTAGTGAGAAAGTGTTTCTTTGGAACAATATTCTCTATTTGAAAACTGTAGCTTAGAAGGTCTGACTTTGCATTGTCTTTTCATCCCAGCTCTTCTCATCTGCTTTATTGGATCCGTCATTTACCATCTCTCAACAGTTAGAATTAAACCCTTTGCATTTACAAGTTGCTTGCTGCTCCATCTGTATTTCCAATAAAAATGAAGATTAATCATCAGAATCTGTGAGCTTGGATGTGAATTTGACTGAATAGTCACGCAGCCCGAGATGTGTTGGGGCCAAAGTAAAGAGTCCAGGTGTCCTCTACTTCCCATGCAATTCAAGTAGGGTTGCCAGCCAGGTCCAAATGCTGGGGGGGAAAATGATATCCATCACCAAAAAAGTGGAAATAGAGGATGCTTTTCACTACAAAAGACTCCATAAGGTTTCCACTTTGCATATGATTTGTATATGTTTATTGGTTTGATAGATAGATAGATAGATAGATAGATAGATAGATAGATAGATAGATAGATAGATAGATAGATAGATATTTTAATTAAAATTGGAGAATTTGAGGATAAATACAGCTCAACCACTGTGAAGCTGGTGACCAGGCGAGCTGTATGTCTGCTCAGTCTGCTATCTAGGTGCAGAGTTCTCAAGGCCTCATAAATTCCTCACCTGGTTAGGTTTACCACACACACAGTCCTCTGTCTTCCACTCCCACAGGTCACCCAGCCTACTCTCCCCAGCCAGGACAGCAACTTCACCTCTTGGCTCGAGGCAGGGCAGCCAGCTAGCCAGGGGCGTAGCAAGCTTGGAGTGGGCCCAGAGACAAGATTTTAAAATGCCTCCCCCCACTGAAGCTCAGCTCATGAAGTAAAAATATCATCCTAATTTTTTTTAAAGGTTTTGTAAATTGTGGATGATGCAAGTCATTTAATGGTACTACAGAAAGACATGCTGTTCTGGTAGCTCCAGGTCTTAACACTCACATCAATTTCGGAGGATGAATACAACTGAAGGAAGCATGGATGGGTGCGCGGCTGGGGGAGTCAGTCATGTGACTTGCCTCTGGGGGGCTGCCCAAGGCAGTGGGCCCCCAGACAACTGTCTCCCCTGGCCCTATTGTAGTTACACCCCTGCAGCTAGCTACTGAGCCAGCCTCTTTCCATGCTGGTGCAGTGGTGCATGCACGGTCTCCCACTCGTTTGCTGTTCTCTGTGACTACAAACATTTATATACCACTTTTTAAAAGAAGGTTTCACAGTGATTTTCAAATAGAAATAGATAATAAGATGCTTCCTTGTCCGCAAAGGACTCCCAATCTAAAAATAAATGCAAGGTAACACCAGCATCAGCTACTGAAAGAATGCTATGCTGGGCTTGGATAGGGCAAGTTTCTATTCCCATGATAAATACTGTAGAAGAGATTCATCAATTTAAAAATTGACTTTTTACTAACAGGAGTAACTGCTAACTGAATAAAGTCCGTTAGCTAATTACTAACTTCTCACTACCACCACCACTGCCTCTACATGAAGGAAACAAGCTGCACCTGTCAGGCGGGCCCACAAATCCGTGCTCCTGCAACACGTGGCTTCGCAACCTGCGACTGAAGCAGAACCTCCACTCTGGCTTCCCCATTGGATGGATGGTTAGTAGGAAGGGGAAGGATATGGAGGGACAGAAGCTGCTCATGAGAGCAAAGTCTTCTGAGCAAACAAAATGTTCCAGCTGCTCCCCAGAACTTCAGAGACCACAACACATGCAAAAATAAAAAATAAAAATAATTGCTTGATTCCCCAAATAGCCTCTATTCCTCCTAATAGAAAAAAGTCATTTGGTCCCCAAAATAGTCATATGACAGGAGAGCTGGTCTTGTGGTAACAAGCATGACATGTCCCCTTAGCTAAGCAGGGTCTGCCCTGGTTGCACATGGATGGGAGACTTGATGTGTGAGCACTGTAAGATATTCCTCTCAGGGGATGGGGCCACTCTGGGAAGCGCATCTAGGCTCCAAGTTCCCTCCCTGGCATCTCCAAGAGAGGGCTGAGAGAGATTCCTGCCTGCAACCTTGGAGAAGCCGCTGCCAGTCTGTGAAGACAATACTGAGCTAGATGGAACGATGGACCTATGATTCAGTATATATGGCAGCTTCCTTTAGAGAGGAGAGCTGGTCTTGTGGTAGCAAGCATGACTTGTCCCTTAGCTAAGCAGGGTCCACCCTGGTTGCATTTGAATGGGAGACTAGAAGTCTGAGTACTGTAAGATATTTCCTTCAGGAGATGGAACCACTCTGGGAAGAGCAGAAAGTTTCGTGTTCCCTCCCTGGCTTCTCCAAGATAGGACTGAGAGAGATTCCTGCCTGCAACATTAGAGAAGCCGCTGCCAGTCTGTGTAGATAATACTGAGCTAGACAGACCAATGGTTTGACTCAGTATACGGCAGCTTCCTATGCTCCTATGTTCCTAAAAGTCCCTAGCTGGCAACCCTAAATTCAAACACTGCTTCACTCATTAATAATCTGACCTGTATTTAAGCTGAAACAGCTTCAAGACTTGAATTTGGATGGAAAGTATGTGTGTGTTTAAGAAAGAGATGGGGAATTAGTTGAATTATTTTTGTTGGTGGGTTGCCCTAGGAGAGAGTCTGTCAAAGATAAAAATTTTGAGTTGAGACAGTGTGAAGAAAAAGAAGGCAATTTTGAGAGAATAAATTAGAGTATGAAGATTATGGGACGAGAAGAGAGCAAAACCTGAACTATTGAAAAGGAGAACAGGAGCTTTCCACTTTCAAGTATCATTCAATCAGCCACAAAATCAGCTTCCGGAGCCAGAGAAATGGGAGGACCTGCTGCTTCACCCATTTTGTGGACTACAAAATTTGTGAGACTCTGCTTTGTTTCGCTAGTCTTTACTCTGGTGAATAGCCACCTTTTGCAGAAACTGAGGCTTCTGATTTAAATACATATATCCAATCCAATCCAATCTTTATTACAGTCATAGACCAGATTGTATGTATTATATGTGTAAAATGTATGTTTGTTTCAGCTGAACAATTTAAACCATGTGCCTCTAAATTCATTTCACAGTGTTGGTCTGGGAGATAAATAGGAGTAGGTTACACAAGCAGCTGGGAATTAGATCCTGTGCCCCAGTTGGCATAGTGGGAGAAAGGAGCTAAATTAGAGAGTAAGGGGAGTGCATTTGAAAGCAGAAGTGACACTTGGGACAGATTGGGCCACGGAAGTTTCAGTTAGACAGAATTCTTGGGATTTTAATGCTCATTATTATTTTCTTGCACTAGCACTTTTAAATTTCATTGCATTTCATCAGTTCAATGATTCTCAAACTTGGGTCCTCAGGTGTTATTGGACTTCAACTCCCATAATCCCCAACCAAAGGCCACTGAGGCTGGGGATTATGGGAGTTGAAGTCCAATATCACCTGAGGACCCAAGTTTGAGAATCCCTGGTTTAGCTGTTAGTCTTGAATTCTGTCTTGAAGCAAGATGACATAGTTTTGTAATTCAGAATTTGTGTGAGCAGATGGTAAGCCTTTGATACACCAGGTTCATATAAATCTTACACCTGTTAATACTTCCTGATATAAACTATACATATTGCTAAGTGTATATATAAATGATTATTGAAACCACAGGGCAACTTACGGCATACCAACCATATGTCAGAATGAAGAATGTCTGTTTTCCCATGATTGGAAAAGAACATTTGAACCACCATCTGATTTACTTTCATTGCAAAATCTAGATACATCAGTGTGTGGGGAGAAAACATGTTTGAAATGTGAAATAACTCATTTTATTGCAAGATGGATATGTATTTTGGGGGGAAGGGGGGTGGATTCAAAATTCTTGGGAAATATCACAAGATTCTGAGTCAGTGTTGAAATTATGAGAAGGGGGGGGGCATTCTCCCTTACTTTTATGATTTCCAGCTTCTGTTTTTAAAAGGCTGTGGAGGTAGGCATGATTTGGCCAGAACTGAGAAAAGTCAGGGTATGGGGCTTGTGGATTTTGCTGAGAGCCTCTCTCTATTCCCCTCAGCACCACCCATAATTTGAGTATCACTCTTAGTAAAACTATGAGGGGAAGGGAGGACAGCTGCTGAGAGTTACCAATATACATCTGACAGAAAATGGTGGTGGGAGGGGGAACGCTTTGATAAATGAAATGTCCCAATGCTGCTTCCTTTGCATACACAATGTAAACAGAAAGCAAGATGACAACTGAGTTTCTGTGTCCAATAACAGACACAGCTTCCTGCACCAAGAGTTGGTTGATCCTACACTATGTAAATCTTATTCCTGGCAACAATCCAGCACACAATTAATTACATTTAGAATATGTATATACCAAATTCAACCAAAAAAAAAAAAAAGGTCTCAAAGTGGTTTGTACAGCAATAAGAAAAAAAAGTTCTCTGTCCAAAGGGACTTACAATCAAAAAATTACTAAACTAATTTTTTTTAAGTGCTTTGAAGTAATGTTATCTTCAGTTGCTTAACTGTATAGTGGATTGTGATTTTTCCTTTGGCAGCTCTGTTTTGTCTATATTTGAGGCTACCAATTGTAAATTAATTTACTGGAATATAATAGCTGAAAGCTGGGAGAAGTGGGGGAAGGTTGCACTGATCGAAGACCACTTTCCATCACACAAGAGGGGAGGGACAATATTGCCAATTCCTTCTTCCTTCTGCAGCCCTCTTTGCTCCTGAAAATATGTGCTTGAGTGCTCTGCAACCCTCTTGCATGATGGAAAATGCTCTTCCACCAGCACAACATTTTTGCACTGCTGTACTGGTGACAATTGCCTTTCCTCCTTGCTCTTCCACCAATGTGACAATAGGCTGGATGTTGGATAATATTATCTACTATCTTGACAATGGAAATTCAGATCCCCAGTATTTAAAATTCAAATTTTAAATGTGAACATTTGAATACACAAAAGCACTATATAAATGCTAAGTATTTATCATGTTTTAATAATTTAGAATTATGAGGTGGTGGTGGTAGTAATTCTGGATTAATTGGGGGGAAGACTGGTCTGGACTAGGTAACTGTTTGTAAAATTGAGGTAAAAAGCACATGGTCAGAAAAATTACAAAAATAAACTTAAATAATGTATTGTTATTATTTATTATTATTTTTACATTTATATCCCGCTCTTCCTCCAAGGAGCCCAGAGCGGTGTACTACATAGTTGAGTTTCTCTTTCACAACAACCCTGTGAAGTAGGTTAGGCTGAGAGAGAAGTGACTGGCCCAGAGACACCCAGCAAGTATCATGGCTGAATGGGGATTGGAACTCGGGTCTCCCTGGTCCTAGTCCAGCACTCTAACCACTATACCATGCTGTCTCCAAGTGCAAGTATGAGAGAAGTGCAATAATAATTCAGAGTAACCACAATTTTACTCCTTCTCCCCCTTCTGTACTATAATAATAAAGTAAGCTGGAGATGGCAATGATGTTCATGTTGGCTGGTGTTTACAGTAGCAGTCATCCTGAATCAGATGAAAGTGTTCTGATTCTTTGACATTTGACACAATTCCTTTGCCAGATGAGGATGATGGTGATGCAGATGTTGGCATTCCAACCTCATCTTCTCAAAGGATGTGGATCTACTGTATATCTGGAAGGAGATGTGATAGATGAAGAAACTATCAGTTTTCAGCTGTATTGAATTTGGTGCTGCCTGTGAATTACAATCTCCCTTAGTGACCCCAGATGCTGATAGTAAGGCTGAATTTCACTGTTTGATGTCACATCACACTGATGAAGTTCACGACCTTATCCAGGGCCTCTCTGACTTTGGAAAACTTAGGTTTCTCTATGGTCTCCTCTTTCTCATCTTCATCAGTGCCCTGTTCTTCCAAGGTAGCAGCAGCAGAAGCTTCTTGGGCAATCTCCTCTTCAGTGAGAATCTGGTACGCAGAATCCCATCATCTGTATACAGCCATTCTGCAACATCTTCTTCTGCAGCACTAGATTATTCTGCCATCAGCACAGTCTGGTGATAGTCTCTTATCTTGAACCCTTCAAACTCAGGATCCACTTCCCACCCCCGTTAAAAAGGAGCTTCATCTATCCATTAGAAAGGGTTATAATCATTGTCTTTCCTTCCAAACAGCGACCCAGTTAAAGCTGGTTGACTTAACTGTGTAGCTTCTGAGGTTCTCCAAAGTCCTCCTTCCTCTTGTTTCCTCCACTTCATCCTGGGGCTCCTTCAAAACCACTCTCACTTCATCCAGGAACTGCCTTCTGTTCAGCGACTTGCATGCCATTATGATGACTTGACCCATGAGCTGGATCTAAGAGAGGTTGTGGCGGGAGATAAGGCCAGGCATCTAATCTTCACAACATGCCTGAAAAGCTTCTCTGTCTTTGAGGCAGAGTATTGACCAGGAGTAGTAAGATCTTCACATCTTCAGGGATTCATGCTGGTTATTTAACCTCAGGAATGAAGTAGTGGTAAATCCAGTTACTGAAAAGGTCTTGTATGAACCAGGTATTTGCAAGCTATAATATAGCACAGGGTTGTCCTTAAGAATAGGAGGCCATTTTTATCTGCCCACCACCACAGATTTTAGCCAATGACTCCCATCTGCATTTGCACCCAGAAGTGCTGATAATCTCTCCTTAATCAGCTTTCTTCCAGGTATTGATGCTTCATGCCAAAGATCCTCAGAAAAGTCCCATCTCATCTGTGTTGTACACTTGAGTCATGCATAGCCTGGATTCACAGATGATAACATTCAGTTCTTTTCTGAAGTGTCTCAGCATCAGCACTCAAACACTCACCACAGGTTTTTTATTTGAGATGCCATGCCTCCTACAAAAGGACCACAACCAACCACTAGTTGGCATGCAATTGGCAACATCCATATGTCTTGTGAGTCTTTCTGCAGCAGCCTGAAGTTCAACACTACACACTACTACTGCACTCAGTCACTGCTACATGTACCACTTGTAGATCACATTCTCAAGCTTTTTATCGCTAGGCAACTGTTTTTTTCTGCAGAAGCACCAACATCAAATTGAAGAGAAAATTGCTTTCACTTCATTTTCTTAATATCAGACACAGTTTGTTTAGCAACACTGAGGTCCTCACGGAACTTAGGGATGGATATTCCAGCCTCTAATTTCTGAATTAACTGTAATTTGCCAGTAATACTGAGTGAAACATACTTGCTTTCCCCAGAATTCTTCCCCTTCTTGCCCCTTTTCTTGAGACCATTTTTTAAAAATCACAACAGAAAGCAATGAAGAAGAAAAAATCACAACACAAAGCACAAGCAATGAAAAGAAAAGATTCCACTACACAAAATACAACTTTGGTAGAAATAAAGCAACAGACTGGAAAAATGGTTCTCACAACACAAAAATGAAATTTGAGGGACAGGAAGCAAGTCCCCATCCCCTCCCCCCCTAAAAAAGGATTTTCACAACACAAAAAGTTTTTCATGACACAAAGCACAAATCTGGGACACAGAAGGCAATGAACAAAAAATGGTTTTACCAATGCAGCTTTTGGACATGGGCAGAAATGAACAAATTAGAACAGGTTTTTGGCCACAGAAAGCACAGTTATAGGACACATAATGCAATGGTAAAACATGATGATTTTTAAAAAAAGATTTTAAAGGGTACGGAAAAGGTGCTGTACTCATATCACAAAATACAGCTTTGTGGCACAATGGACGGCAAAAACCCTCCACACAAAAAACTGTTTGAAACACAGAAGCAATTTCTCTGTATGAGAATATGTCCAGGACAGCAGTCAAGAGCAGAATGAGGGAGTAAAATGACCGAACTTCCAGTTCCTCAGATGTTGTCTGAAAAATCTAAAATCTGGAAAATTGGGAACCAGAAAATTAAAGTTTTCCTGTAGTAGTGTTTGTCCTAGTGTTTTTCTGTAGTAGACCACCTCCAACCTCAGAGGCAAGATGCCTCTTAATACCAGTTGCAGGGGAGCAACAGCAGGAGAGAGGGCATGCCCTCACTTCTTGCTTGTGGACTTCCTAGAGGCATCTGGTGGGCCACAGTGTGAGGCAGGATGCTGAACTAGATAAGCCTTGGGCCTGATCCAGCAGGGCTGTTCTTATGTTCTTAAATCTATAGGCTACTTTTCATAGGAAAGATGCTCAAAGTGCTGTACAATAAAAATCAAAATGTACTGTAAAATGCCTCAGAGCACTGGGGAGGTGGTTCACAGCACCAAAATCCTCCTCCAAGCAGGTCGTGTTCTGGCTCAGACTTTCGCCTGGAGGACCTGAACTCCCTGAGTCCACACTTCAAACTCCTCCTCATTGGCACAACTCCCTTAAATATGCTCTCATAGCTTGTACAGCTGCTCAATTCCCACCCATCCTCCCAACTCCCCAGTTCCCATTCTGGATGCATGCACCGGTCCCTGGTGGCCAGTGGTTCCCTTTCATTGCCAATCCCCAATCCTTGGTGGCTTGTGAGGCCAATCCTACCTCCCCACCGCCTTTTGTCTGCTGAGGTGGTGGTTGATTGGCCTTGGCTTGCCCATGTCTATTGTGGTTGGTCCACCTCCACTTCTGCTGCGCCTCTGCATGGGTAAAAGTGTTTTGTCCTTGTGCCCGCATTTGGGGCTGAACACTGGCCAGCAGTGGAGCATGCCACTCCTGTGGTTGGTCAGTGGCTGTTGGGATAATGTCGGAACCCATGATGTAAGCAGGATCCCAACACACAATAAGTAAAATAATAATTAAGAAAGGTCATTATCCAAAGTCTAACTGTCCCTGGTAGAAAACAATAGAAATCTATCCCTAGTTTTATTCAGACATGGTTTGAGGTTCTTGTTGGTTCATTACAAGTAATCTAATCTGTGCTTAGAAGTAATTGTGCTTAAAATGTGTAGATTCTACTCTCCATTTCTGAAAGATCTAAGAGAAGGCCTGTTTGTTCTGTTCTGTATAACTACTGCTCAGCAATATCCCCTCAAGCTTCAAGACACCAATTACTTCCTGTGTTGGGTCTAAATTGTTTGCATTTCTCATTGTAAGCAGCAGCCTAGTAGCACTACTCTTTTAATTCCTTTTTGATTCCATGATGCCTAATTGTAGCAAGTGACAACTGTGTTGCTTCCTTGAAGTTCTGCAGCATAATCCATTGTCAGATTCCTTTTTGCTCTGAGAATGAAGAAATCCACCCCGACTTTCTACAATAAACTGAGTCCAGCTTTCTAACCACTACATGTTTCAAAAGGACAAAAGGTTCTTTGCTCTGGCACTTTTCTATTGATTTTCTTTCTCAAGTGTTCTTTCTTGCTTTTTTTAAAATGAGCTTTTTGTTTCACATGATAGATATGTCATGTTAGGGAGCAAAGAGAAGCATTATATAATGGTGACTGAGTTCAGAGAGTTAAATATGCTGTGGATCACAATTAGGCAGATATGAGGGATCAGCAGCCAAATCCAGTCTCTGAGGAAGGCTATCCATTTGCCAACCCAGAGGCAATTAGAGGAAGTGGTTTTTGTGTTAAAGGGACTTGCTGGGTGGAGATGCTACTTGGCCTTTAAACATTCCAACTTTTCATCTCCTCACAATGACTTTCTTGTAAAACTAGTTGCTGATCAGGAGTGTGTGTGTGTGTGTGTGTGTGTGTGTGTGTGAGAGAGAGAGAGAGAGAGAGAGAGAGAGAGAGAGAGAGAGAGAGAGAGAACATCATTCTCTGGTGCATTCCAGAAAGGACAACAGTTCCAACTGGGAGGTAGGGATGTGCAGAAATGGTTCAATAGTGAACTGGGCCACAATGAACCAGGCTGGTTTGAGTGGTTCGATTGTCAACCACTTCAAACCGGTTCAAGCTGATTCATCAAACCAACCAGCGCAGATGATTGGTTCAACTGAACCAGTTCAAATACCCATGGATCAGTCCAAATCTGGTTCAGATTCTGACTGAACCACACCTACCAGTCTGTGCACTTTTAACACCTGCAACCATTATCAGCCATTAATGTCCTCGCAGGTGTGGAGCCAGACCGCCAGTGGCCCATGTGCAGCCGCAGCGGCAGCCCCACTCACCCCGCCCCCGTGACTGACATCAGACGTGGGGGCCAGCCACGCCCCTGCATCTGACGTCAGATGTGGGTTATGTGGTCTGGCTCCTGAATGGAGCCACACGACTCTGTTTGGGAGTTAGAGTCCAGCTGGCACTGCGTTGGCAGCGCGGCCAGGAGCAGCTCTTCTATGCCTTAAAGGCAGGGGAGAGCCATTTCTGGCCATGCTCTGAATGCAGCATTGGCCATCCAACTCCCGAAAGGGGCCACTTGGCCCCATTCGGGATCTAGGTTGGGGCTGGGGCTGCGTTCACAGTGTGGCCAGAAGCGGCTCTTCCCTGCTTTAGGGAAGAACTGCTCCTGGCCGTGCCGCGAACACAGCAGCCATTTAATTCCCTAACAGGGGCTTCACGGCCCCCTCTCGGGAACTATACCAGCACCCGTGCATCTGATATCAAATGCTGGGGGCGTGTTGGGGGCATGTTGGGGCTGCGTGGTGTGTCCCCTCATTGGCGGTGGCCCGGGTTCTTTGAACTCGTTCTCCCAATGGTGGCTCTGCCCCCGTACTGTACACAAACAAACATTCAGATCTCTATTATAATACCAGGAGATACCAGGAGATATTTTATCTTTCAGAAGGATTTATTTTTCTTTCAAATATAAGAATGATTTTAATTTTTATTTTCCTGATATGTTTGCTGTACCTTTGCAATACTCATATTTTTCTACATTATTGCTATTTTTTGTTTATGGTACTGGTTTGTTGACGTTTATTTCCCTTTGGAAAAAATGTAGGATTGATGAATTAAAATTATTTTTTTTAAAGAAAAAAGAAAAAAACCCTTTGACATGCAAACCCAAACTATGGTAATGTGCAGTGTGTTGGTCTGCTTTTGTTTACTGTTCAGAAGCTGCAGCAAGTTAATTAAACAAGGACATCTCTTTGTGAGGCTGGAAACACATGGAATCAATGTTCCATAATCCATCCTAACTCCCATCAGCCTTCTTTGCAAGTATGACCTAGGAAGCTGGAAAGGTCTTGAGCCTTACATACAAAAGAGGATTCCTTTGCCCTTCTGAGATGTTTGTGATGAACCAAGAATGCCCTATTGCTTTTACCATCTTCTGAACATCAAGCCTTATCACAAGCCCTAACCCAGGACAGATCCACTATTGAGTGGTAGCGTTCAAAGAAAGGAAACTTTCCCCCTCCCTTGCTTCCACACAATCACTTCTACCCAGGTTTTCCTCCTACCTTGTTTCCACACAAACAAAATTGGGAGCATACACAGCTCCCAAAACTGGGTAAAACAGTTTTGATTGTGTGAATGACCTTGCACTTTCCCTGAACTCATAGGGACTTACTTCTGAGTAAACACACTTAAGGTTGTGCTGCATTGCTCATTGTGTATATTGTTGTGTACTTAGACTGGTTCAGTGCATGGCCTCCTGCAGGCAAGCATTCCCACAAGTTGAATGATGGTGAAAAAGTATAGGCAAGTGTTAGCCACATTTTCCACTTGATATGTTTGCATTCATATTCATAACATTGACTGCTGGATCAGTTTTGCAAAGGGCAAATGGCTTTAAGCTATTTGAGAGTATAAGCTTTTATAAAAAGTACACAGCATGGCTGAAATTGTCAAGCCTCTAATGTTATGATGGATATGCAAAACTCTCATACGAAATGCATTTTATTGTAACTCCGTCGGCTTCACTTGGAATACTTCAGGAGCTTCTTCTAGGAAGGAGCCTCCAAATCAACTTTTAATTTCACTTTCCGCAAACAATCTATGAGACTGTTCTCATGAGTAGCCAAGAGTGGGCTAAGGCCGGCAAGCCCGCTCTTGGCTGCTTGTGTGAAGCAGTGGGAGGCAAGTGGTTGCCGCCACAGAGGCAAACTCGCCGGCTGGCATCACGGGAATCCCCACAATGCACTGTGCACTCACATGATGTATTAGGGGCATTTTGGGTGGCGGGGTGCTGCTTTTTGGTGGGCCGCTGGTGTGAAACAGGATGCTGGACTAGATGGGCCTTGGGCCTGATGCAGCAGGGCTGTTCTTATGTTCTTACCCCCCAATGCTTTGCGCTGTCAGCAGCTACTGGCAATCACAAATCGGCCGCCCAGAAAGAGCAGAGGGATAGTCTGCAGGGAGGTAAGTGCTACCAGCCTTCCTCTCCACTTTCCCTTGAGCCCCTTCACATGGATCCCCCTTGTCTGCTTTTAAGGTTTGAAGAAGACAGAGATCACAGATCTTCTGTCTCACACCTAGTGTAGTCCTAAGAATAATCTTCTGGAAATCTCATTCAAGCCAGAGTGATACTCTACGAGCCAGGTCTCATGATCAGTGAGACCCGGTTTAGCAGGGTGAGCGGGGAGGGAGCCCTGGGTGTCTGGATCAGCCGCCCACACGATTGCTGGCTCCGTGATGGAACCGGCGGGGGCTGGGGAGCTCGGGGGCTGTGTGGTCCCCGGAAGCTCCAGTATGCCCTGCGTGAGTGCGCAGGGCATACTGGGGAGACCCCTGGAGCTGGGAGGCAACTTTTCACCTCCCCTCCAGGGGTCTCCTCGTGAGTAGCCACACTGCAGCTACTCACAATCAGAAAGCCTGAGTTCGTGGAGCACTCGCTCCACAAACCCGGGCTAAGGGGAGGGCTAAAAAAGTGGGCTAGCCGCTTGTAAGCCACTGGGCTCGCCTGCAAGCCCCGTGGTTTACATGATCAGCCAAAATCGGGCTAGGCTCTCCTAGCCCGATTTTTGCTGATCATGAGAATAGCCCCTTTGTCTTGCTTCACAATTCCTAGAGGCTGTTCTCATGAGTAGCCAAGACCAAGCTAAAGCAGCCGGCTGCTCTCAGCTGGCACTGCAACACTGACAGGAACCTGCTGTTGCTGGGCGGATCTTTACAATGCACCGCACATTCGCACCATGCATTGTGGGCTTTCTGGAGGCCGGGATGAGTCCCAGCCTCAGAGTGATCTGTCCTGCTGCATGCTGCATGGAGCTGGGCTAATCGTGTGGAGATTAGAGCGTACTCCCACCAGGAAAACAATGACCTTCTTGCAGGAGGCAAGGCTTGGGAAGACTTCCCTACACCCTCCTGCCCACATGGTAGGTTGTTTGAATGGCGTCCTAGTTTGCTATCTATCATTCCAAAATTCCAGCATACTAGTATACCAGCAAGGGTTCCCCAAGGTACTGTGACGTCTGAGGTGAGCTGAGTTCATGCCCCAGCACTCACTGAATACAGCATTTGTCTGCAGAGACAAATGCTGCACACAGGGAGACTTTCTCCCCATGATTTGAAGCACTGGCCAGCCAGAATACCAGATTCCTGGCAGAATCTCTTCCCAGGTGCAGGCAGAGGATGAGGTGATGGTGTGCACTAGCTTGGGAGTGGGACTATCTGGTGTGCTCCCAGTTAAAATAATGCTTGAAGAGAGCTTACAAATGCTTCATGTGTAGTGGTATGCAATTTTCGCTTTCTATGGCTGCACTTGACCACTTTATACATTATGTCTTTCTGAAATGTTAACTTATTTGCAAGTAGAGAAACACATTCACTCCTACTGCAGGGAAGCTGATTAGCAATAGGATCAAGACTGATTTAAAAAACCTGTTTGCATTAATAATATGGAAAATTCATGACCACAAGCTATAACAGTAGTTTAGATGGTTTTAAAAAAGGAATTAGACAAATTCGAGGAGTGTAGGTCTATCAGTTGCTATAAGATGAGTAGCCAAATGAAAGCTACATGATTAGATTTTGCTTATGTTAAAAAACCTACGTAGGAAGAGCTCATGCTGTGGCTTCTTCCCAGGAAGTCACATTATTTCTGTACTCCAGAACTGGAGCAATGCTGTCATGGAACGGAACCATGCCATATGGATTCCATGCCATATGCTCCTGGTATGGTGCATGAAGGGATACCGAAGGACTCCCTCCTCCAGCTCCTTGCTCTGCCACTCGATGTGGCATGGCTGGTGAGTTACATGAATGGCAGAGCCTGTAGGAAAAAGTTGATTGCGATTGCAGGCACTCTTCCCCACCAGCGGCTTTGATCGTATGTACGGCCTTAATGTGTCTATGTGAAGAACAAACAAATATGCATTGCAGACACACACACACCCCACACAGACATATGAAAGATTCCCTGCAGCATATAAACCCTTCCCACATGTGGCAGAATGTTAGGAAATTTACTATTAGTTGAAATAGTAGCAGTAGAAGTCCTGGCTCAGTCAGGCCAGATGCTCATACTGTGTAATAAAACCCTTCCAACAGATAAATAGGCTGCAAAAGGAAATGGAATCCTATTAACTAAATCTCCTCATAATCTGCAAGCCAGCTAGTCATTAGTTAAAAACATCAATTAATGGTTTAACTCTGTGCTATAACATGGAAATCAGCCTGTCTATCAATCAGGCATTTTTCTCCTGATCAAAAGTAAATTTACCAGGGTTCATTAGCATTGTCCTTTTATTCTGATGCTGTCAATGGATGAAATCAAACATTGGACATTTTGAGGGGCTTCATATGAGCAAAGGGAGCAAAGGGCTTCACATGAGCAGAGAGCCATCCCTGGGCAACTGGATCGGCTGTCCACACGATAACTGGCACCGTCACGGAGCCGGTAGGGGTGATGGGGATCAGGGGCCGCCTGGCCCTCAGAAGTCCCAGGATGCCCCATGCAAGTGTTTGGGGCATCCTGGAGAGACCCCCGAGGCCAGGAGGCTTGTTGGAGCCTCCTGGTCAGGGGTCTCCTCATGAGACAGAGGAGAAGAGAGCTGGTCTTGTGGTAGCAAGCATGACTTGTCCTCTTAGCTAAGCAGTGTCCTCCATTTGAATTAGAGACCATATGTGAGCACTGTAAGATATTCCCCTCAGAAGATGGAGCCACTCTAGGAAGAGCAGAAGGTTTCAAGTTCCCTCCCTGACATCTCCAAGATAGGGCTGAGAGAGATTCCTGACTGCAGCCTTGGAGAAGCCAGTGCCAGTTTGTGTAGTCAGTACTGAACTAGATAGACCAATGGTCTGACTCAGTATATGGCAGCTTTCTTTGTTCCTATGTTCTTATGAGTGTCCGCACCGTCACGTCTCACAATCAGAAGAATGAGGTTAGCACAGCGCTTGCTCCGCTAACCTCATTTAAGGGGAGGGGTATTTTTGAAGTTTAGCTCCCAGGAGCCACACAGCTCCCGTTGCAGCACACAGCCACACAGAACTGGGCTGGCCTACCTTACCCAGTTCTGCATGGTCATGAGAATAGCTTCTTTGTCTATTTTATTATTTTCAATTTCTCAGTTTGGTTTAATTTAGCTTTTTAAAGAGTTCTTAATGTAAGATTTCTCCTTATCCTAAAAAGTATAAGTATAATATTTCCTCTTCTGTCTGTCTTTGTATCAAAATAGAGGCAGGTGATGCCTTTGTGTTTTTAGTGTGAACAATTTTCTTATGTAGGTCTCCTGATAATATATTCTCTCTCCGTATCTTAAATGTCCTGCTCCCTCCTTCCCTGAGTTCTTGTTTCCTGATACATTTTTTATTCACATTGTAACTTTGCTGCTTTCCTTTTAATAACTTTTTAATTTGTTTTGTTGTTTGTCCAGACTTTCTCTTCACCCTGTGTTTACATAGCACCTTTACTTTTATCCTTTGCTAATATTATGTTTTTTTCTGTTTCCTTAGTCAGACATTCAGAATGGGTTTTTCATTTTCAGTGTATTTATCTCTCAGACTTTTAGATAATCGACATACGTTAATTTGTTTTCAGATCCTTCTCGGGTGACCTCTGCATTTGTATTTTCCTGGCAGTAGCACATACACCAACATAAAAAGCCACCCCATTTTCTAGAACTTTCTTTCTTACACATTTAGTGAAAGTAACTTATGGTCCCCATGGATGTAAAATCTTAATGCAAACCTACACATCCTGTGAATAATCAGCCATAGACTGTGCCCAGCAAGGCCTATTGTGATGCTACCAAACCACAGTAGATACCTGTTTTTAGCTTAGTGGATCACAATCTGTACAGGCTTGCTTTATGGCCTTTTCTTTATACCATTCGGGTCCTTCAAAGTCAGTGCCAACTTTAGATGTTTGATTATTTCATTCCTGAAGTGAAAATTACTTTTCTCCACTCTGAGAGCTGAGAATGCAGATGATCTGCAAGCTCTAGTAATGAAAGTCAAGGAGCACAGTGAGAAAATGGGACTACAACTAAATGTAAAGAAAACTAAACTAATGACAACAGGTACAGCAACCAGCCTCAGAATTGATAATGAAGTCATAGAAGTGGTGGATAGCTTTTGCCTTTTAGGATCAACCGTCAAAAGTAAAGGATCCAGAAGTCAAGAAATATGCCACAGACTAGCAGTTGGTAGGGTTGCAATAAAGGCCTTGGAAAGCATATTTAGATGCTGTGACGTGTCTATACCTACAAAGATTAGAATTGTTCGGACAATGGTTTCCAATAATAATAATAATAATAATAATAATAATAATAATAATAATTCGATTTCTATACCGTCCTTGCATGACACTATGGATGTGAAAGCTGGACTTTGAAGAAGCAAGACAGAAAAAGTACTGTTGCTTTGAACTTTGGTGCTGAAGAGGATACCATGGATAGCCAGGAAAACAAACAAATGGATCATAGAACAAATCAATCCAGAATTTTCACTCTAGGCCAAAATGACCAGGCTCAAACTATCATACTTTGGACACATTATGCGAAGACCCAGCTCCCTTGAGATGTCCATAATGCTGGGGAAAGTTGAAGGAAAGAGAAGAAGAGGATGACCAGAAGCAAGGTAGATGGACTTGATTACAACACCACAGAGAGACCTCAAAGGCCAAGACAGATCATCCTGGAGATAATCTATGTGGTCGCTAAGAGTTGACACCAACTTGATGGCACTTCAATCAATCAATCAATCAATCCTTTTAATTATTCATGGAGATGGAGTTTTGAAGCAGTAAAAAGTTGTCCTCTGTGTCTGCTCCCCAAAGCAATGACTTAACTTTTTCATGGTAAAACTGGGTTTGCGAAAACTCTAGTACCAGAATTCTGTTAACACCACATGTGGACAAAAGGGAGGTTTTCTTCCTTGGCCCATGACTAGGTTAGCTAGCTTGTTTATGTTATCAGGGCTTCCTTACTTTTATCAGTAGAAATGCATCAGGTTGAGCTTTTCCTAGTATGCATATACAGTGGTGGTGTTAGCAGACTGCCCTCCCCCCTGCCAATTGGGAACCTTTGGTTTTCTGCAGAGCAATGGAAAGCAATGGAAAAGGGCATATATAGGCATTTGGTGCTGGGAGGAATTTAGCCTCTGTCATGCAAAGAATGAACTGGTGTGAGGGGATGCACCTCCATTAAATCCTGTGTACTCTAAATGAAGCCAGAGTTCATGACACAACAAAAGGATTGAGGCTGGAGAACCTTTAACAGTCTAAGCACTCAAGACTTGAAATCAAGTTCCAAGTCAGTCATGCAGATTTGGCATAATAGAACCCTTTTGTTCTGGGCATCCTTTGAAGAGTCACTGTTGCACCCACATCCTCCTCACGTGAGAGGACTTGAGAGTGGGTGGCAGGGAAGGCAGCAGAAGCTCACCTTCCCTTCAGATGATCCAGCTGCCATGTCTGGGTGGGTCAGGGTACGTGGATCATGTGTGCCCCAGCCCTGGAAATTCCACAATGTACCACACAAGTGTGCAGTGCATTGTGGGAATCCCCCCAGCTATAACCAGGAGCCCGCTCCTGTGCCGACACCGGCTGGGAGCAGCTGGTGCTTGCACATGAGCAATTAGCCCAAGCAAAGGATGCCATCACGCCCTTAACCTGGGCTAAGCAGCAGGCTCCGTAGGCAGGTTTACCACCAGGGCACCGGAAGGAGCCTCTTGGCTCCCGCTGGTTCTCACAGGCAAACAAGCCTGGGCTTAGCTGCCCTAGCCCAGTCTTGGCTGCTCATGAGAACAGCCTCACTGTGGTCTACCTTGAAACCCAATCACCTATTACATACCTATTACTTTACACTGTGCTGTATAGTGATCATGACATAGAATATCACTGAATTGGACCCAAATGCTCCATAAACATTATGAGCATGAGCTTAGGAAGATGTAACGTCCTCCAAGACAAATTATTAGTCTTATTGCTCTTTTGACTTCCCTCAAAACTGCAGAAGTTTTGCCTAACGAGGAGCTCCCAAATCCACTTCAAATTTCAGTGGCAAATATATGCAGCATGGAGAAGAAGAAATACGGCCAGCAGAATGGATTTAAGTTAAGAGCATTCCCAGTTGGGCTTTCATTCTGTGTGGGTATGAGAATTGTCATGCTGGCTTTATAAAACAACATATCAGAGGAAAATTTTCATGTTATTATGTGAAGTCATTCACACAATCAAAAACTGTTTTTCTGGGTTTGGGAGCTGTGTGTGCTCTCAATTTTTGCTTGTGTGGAAGCAAGGTAGGAGGAAAACCTGGGTAGCTTTTCCTCCTACCTTGCTTCTACACAATCACTTCTCCCCAGGTTTTCCTCCTACTCTGCTTCTGCATAATCAAAAATTGGGAGCACACACGGCTCCCAAACCCAGAAAACAGAGTTTTTTGTTGTGTGAATGAGCTCTGTGAGTTTTTAAAGCCAGCCTCCTTATTTAGAAGTTTTGTTCCATTCAGACTTTCCCTTCCCACACCCAATTTTCCTTCTCAGCCATTCCTCCTGTTATCCACTCGCTACTAAAAAAAAAGAAAGAAACACCCTTCAAACATAGTCAGTAGGTGGCCTGTGCTTTAAAAAAAATAATAATTTAGAAAAACCACAGAGGTCTTATCAACTGCATCTGAAGAATTTTTTTTTAAAAAAAGCTGAGACACCTCATAATTTCCATGCACTCTTAATCTACTTTGTGCAAATTACACACTCAGACTTTTCTAAATTTATTGTAATTAGGCCTATATATTACAAAGGGACTGCTCACGCAGCTCCTACCTAATCTCTCATTTATATGCAGAATAGCAGAGCTAAAGAGTTTAGGATTTTCACATGTAATGCTCTTTTTACCTAATCAAGTTATGCAGCTTAGTCGCTCGCTTCCCTGTGGTTCACACACATTTTTAAAATAAATCAGCATAGTCCTAGCCAGGCATTAATGCTACTTTCAGCAACCTTTCTCTATTCACTGATTGTTCACTGGGGACACAGTAATTCATCACTCAGAAGTAAATGGTGCATGAGTAACCCATTTTAAATAATCAGTTTATAAGAGAAGCACTACAGAATCCAGATTAAGTTTAAATGAAGTTATGTATTTCTCCATTTTTCTACTTTAAGCCACACAGCAGTGCCATGAGTAGTGGGCAAGCACAGCTATGGTTGAGTAAATCTAGATTACTCTAGATTTGTGAATTCATGTTTCCATGACTGAATGGAGGTTCCATTTTCCTGGTCCTCATGTTCTACAGAATGTTGATTCAGTCGTACTTCAACATGTATTCTGACTAGTCTGACACATTGAGGTGCTTCACACAAGCCAAAAGGAGGTCTGCAGGGAGAGCGGGTTTGACCACTCTCCCTGCAGATGAGCACTTACCCTCCCTCTGGCGGGCAGACTGCCTGCCCAGACAAGCAGCAGCAGCTCACCTGAGGCTCTTCCACACCTCACCCAGCCCCTGGAGCCCCAATTATGCACTGTGTGAGTGCATTACTGGCAGCCCCACTGTCCGAGTGTGTCCTCCACAACTGCAAGCAGCCGCGGCAGACACACGATCAATTAGCCCAGTTTGGGGGCACGCTCGTGCCCAAAACCTGGGTTAAGTGGAGGACTACTTAAGAGGGCTCGCTGCCACACCACCGCTGGGAGCGACACGGCTCCCGTTGATTCTCACATACAGCGAAACCGGGCTGGGCTTCCCTAGCCCGGTTTTCACTGCTCATGAGAATAAGTTCACTACGTGCTAAGGAGACAATGCTCCCAGAATATGCTCCTGTTTTGCTATGAATGCAGTGTAGCCAGATAGCTTCTGAGTGGCCATTGTTGATCTAAATTTTTACCCACCAAGTATCCATAATATGATCCAAGATGGCAGCACACAGTGGACTGCAATATGGCTCCGAATCTTGTGTGAAAGGACTTGGAAATTTGAGATTACCACCAACATTCAGTCAGAGCCCACACAGAGAGCACATGTCGAGCCCTTTCTCACAATCCCGTGAGATGGGTGGAGGGTGGGCGGCAGTGGAGGCTGCAGGAGCTTACCTTGCCTGCAGTCAGATGATCCTGCTGCTGCCTCTGGGCATGCAGATTGGCACGCCAAGATGTTCTGCTGCTACCTCTGGCGTCGGGTTCAGGATGCATCTTCCCACCCTTGGAAATCCCACAGTGCGATGTGTGGTGCATTGTGGGGATCTCCCTGGCACTGGCCGTGAGCCCCGCAGTGTCTCAGCACTGGCTGCAAGCAGCCAGTGCTGATACACAAGCAGTGATGCAGTCAAGGGCACAAGTGTGCCCTTTACCTCGGCTAATTGCCTGGCTTCTTTGGTGGGTTTGCACAGATCCCAGTGATCTGCTCAGATCCTGGTGGTTCTTATGTGCAGCCAGGGCTGTGCATCCCTAGCTTGGGTTAGCCTGCACATGAGAACAGCCTTGGCCACTTTAATATGGGATGGTATTTACAGTGCCTCATATATAAAGTATATTTAATAAATCCATAAAAATAAATAAAAGAAAAAGTGAAATGGCATACAATGCATTTATTATGACTATCTATATATTTATTTCTCCTAGGTGTACCTGTCGCTAATCCCATGTGTTTCAGCTCTCACAAGAGTTCGCAAGCAGCTGCCCATTAGCAACTGTGACAGGAGAAAATTGGGATGCCGGCCCCAGTGGGTGACCGGACTCTGGGAGCAGCAGGTGGTGGGCTGGCCCGGCTGCCATGAGCAGCAGGCAGTGGTGGGCCGGGCCGGCCACCAGGAATTGGCTGTTGGGCGGGCGGGAGGAGGTGGCGGGCTGGTTTTCCAGCTGGCCCACCAGCTAGAAAATGCAGGCCGGCGGGGAGGAAGAAGTGGGTTGCTTCTGCTAGTAGCCAGCCTGCCGGTGTAAGCAGGCAGCAGCAGCTGCCCCGGCTGCTGGGAACAGCAGGCGGTGGCGAGCCAGCCTGGCCGCTGAGAATGGATGGGCAGGTGGGAATTGGTGGCGGGCTGGCTTTCCGTCTGGCCCACCAGCCAGAAACTGTGGATGGGTGAGTGAAGCGGGCCAGTGGAGGCACAGATGTTCTGTGCCCGGCCCAGCTAGTTATTATTATTTTTGCTAACTAGCAACTACCAGGACCCTCACCACAACATAAAAGGGAAAGGGCCTGTCACAGTCCCTGTCCAGATTGGAGGCCTTGTGGCTGCTATTTACAGTTTCCTGTACAGAAGTTGCTCTTGGTGCTGATGTCAACTTCCCTCCTGGGGCAAATAGCAGCAGCAGGGGAACACAATCTGACTGGGAACATAATGGGAGCCAAGAGTGATATCTCACCTTCCTTCATAGTGTGGTCTTGATAATCTGATCCAGCTCTGGACATGTAGTTGAATGTGTATAAGGATGGGCACTGTACTGAAAACAATACAGCACAGATAGCCATCATCCATGCTTGTGTTCACTCTAATGTGCATTCTGGATGCACAACAGATGGATGCCTACAATTGCTATCCAGCGAGTGATATGCAGACAGAAGTGTGCCTATGCACACTGACTCTTTGGTTGGACTGGGGTGACTTATTGTACTGGGCCCTTTCTCTGTACCTGTCTGCTTACAATCCACTGGCACACTCATTGTTGTCGCCATTCGTGTTGTGACAAATACAAAACACCTGCTTCCAAATGCACTGTAGTTTCTCAGTTGTCATAAAGAAAAATAATACAGGCTTTATGTTCCCATATTAAGGGCATTATCTTGCATGTTCCCTAGAGATAAGGTGATCAGAACGCGGCAGGCATACAGAAGTTGCCTGGATTGTTTGTTGCTTATAATTTTACAGACTGTTCTCACTGAGGGAAGAATAGTAAAACTATATCAATAAAGAGCCAAACAAAGGATTTAAATTCCACACTCAAACATGCTTGCAAACAAAGCAAAATTAAATCAATAGACCAGGAATGACAAATTCAACTGGGTTCGAGGATCGTATTTGAAGAAGGCATACCTGGTCATTGCCTAGATGGGAGACTGTCTGGGTAATGTGTGTATGCTGTCTTGTAGCAGCATGTCCCAGGGCCCCTGAGGGAGTGGGGCCTCCACCTGGGTGACAACTTTCCCCTCCTGCCTATGTGATGAAGGAAGGCCCATCTTCAAATGTTGTCCCAAGGTCCACTCCAACCTTGCTATACCTCTGCTGCCTTGAGCTCTATGATGGAAGAAAGGTGGGACATAAATGAATAAAAGAAATGCATTTCAATGGGAGCTCCAAGATACCCCGTCACCTGTTCTACTGCTTTAAGTGGCACCCCTGGCTGTAAATTTCTGGAGAGAGTAGCCCCAGAATTGGGGCTTCTGGAACCACCAGAAGCAGCCCTTTGTAGGGGTGTGCACAAAACCAGCTTGTATTGGACTGGGCATGTTAGCTTTTGTGCACCCCTGGAAACACCCTCCACCCACCAGTTCAGCTCAAGTTCAAGCCGGTCTGGGGTTGGAAAGGTTTTTAAAAAAATTAAACTCACCTCTGGGCTCATTGTAATTTTGTCACCTCTGGGGGAGGGGGATGCTGCCTCAGCCATGGGGGAGTGTCTCTGAAGCTTCCCCCTTTCCTCATCGGCCTCCCCCAGTCTTTTTCTGTTTTCAGACCTTTCCGGCCTTCTCCCAGCTCACGGTGGCCATTTAAAAGGCCACCGTGCATGAGCATGGGCTATTTGCATTCACATGTGCGGCAGCCTTCAAAATGGCCACCACAAGCCAAGAGACAGCCGGAAAGGCCTGAAAATAGGCCGAAGACCAGGGGGAGGCCGGCAGGAGGGGGAAGCTTCAGAGATGACACCCCCTGTGGCCACGACAGGATACCCCGGAGGTGGCAAAATTACCATGGGCCTGACAGTGAGTCTATCTATCTATCTATCTATCTATCTATCTATCTATCTATCTATCTATCTATCAAATAAGATATAAAAATAATAACCCTAGACTGGCTCTGAGCCTGCCCAGGGGTCCTGCTCGAGGGCAAACCCACAAGCCTGACTGGTTCAATGGTGAACTGGCTTGACCTCAGCAGAGGAAACGAAGCATATACCTGTTCCTGAACAAGGTTTTTGGGGGATGGAGGATAAAGAACTGAGACAGACATCAGTGATAAGAGTTGATATTCTAAATTGTCTGGAAAAATTCAAAACTAGCAAATAACGAGAGCCAGATTGCATCCATCCAAGAGTCCTTAAAGAACTCAAATGTGAAATTGCCAACCTCCTCGCAAAAATATATAACTTATCCCTGCAATCAGGCTCTGTACCAGAGGACTGGAAAGTAGCAAATGTTACAGGCCGGTTAGCTTAATGTCTGTTCCAGGCAAATTGATGGAAAGCAATTTATTCTTAAGGATAAAATTGTAAAGCACATAGAAGCACAGGCCCTGCCGGGGGAGAATCAGCATGGCTTCTGCAAAGGTAAATCTTGCCTCACGAAACTTTTGGAGTTCTTTGAGAATGTCAACAGGTGTGTGGATGAAGGGGACCCTGTTGACATCATATACCCGGACTTCCAGAAAGCTTTCTCTTTTTTTTCCAAATTCAATTTTTATTAATTTTAACAGTAGTGATATTATCATTCATTGCAAATACACACAAAAAGGTGGACTTCCTGCACACATCTCTTCATGAATCATCAACTATAAAATTTACCCTTGCTATAATAATAATTCAAAACATAAATTCAAACCCTTACAAACATAGCTAATCTACCCAACCTGTTGTTTTTTTTTACTAAATTTCAAACCCTGCTGTAAAGTCCATAGAAGGAAAGTAATTCTTTAGATACAACAAGAATGGTTTCCAATCTTCTTTAAAACATTCCAAGTTTTGGTCTCTTATTAGTGCTGTAAGTTTTGCCATCTCTGCATATTCCAAAATTTTATCAGCCAGTCTTCTTTTGAAGGCAGTTCATTACTCTTCCATTTCTGTGCATATATAATTCTGGCCGCCGTAGAAGCATACATTAAAAATGTTAAATTAGTTGAAGAGATTACACCTTCTGTTATTCCCAGCAGGAAGGATTTTGGCTTCTTAGGAAATGTCATTTTAAATATTTTCTTTAATTCATTATAAATCATATCCCAATAGGCTTTAGCCTTCCCACAGGTCCACCACATATGAAAAAAGGTGCCTTCAGAATGTCCACACTTCCAACATTTGTTTGAAACATTTTTATACATTAATGCCAATTTTTTTGGTGTCAGATACCATCTATACATCATTTTATAATAGTTTTCTTTTATAGCATAACATGCAGTGAATTTTAAATCATTTTCCCATAACTTTTCCCAGGCTGCCATTTCTATATTACGCCCCACATCTTGAGCCCACTTTATCATAGTCATTTTAACCACTTCCTCTCTTGTCTCCTCCAGAAGCAACAGTTTATACATTTTAGAAACTAATTTTTCATCATTTTGACATAATTCCTTCTCAAAATTTGAAGTCTGATCCTCAAATCCAACTTTAAATTCTTTCTTATGTATCTCATTTAACTGATGATACTGAAACCAATCTCTAACCAAATCTTGTATTTCAGTTAAACTTTTTAACTTACAATCCTTTTCCTGAAAATGTAACAAGTCCCTATAGGTACCCCAACACATTTGCATATTTACTTCTTTATGTGATAAGGCCTCAATCGGAGATATCCATAACGGAGTTTTAGGTTCAAACCAATTTTTGTATTTTAACCACATCCTCATTAAACTCCTCACATAGTGGTTCAAAAAGTCTTTATGTATTTTACTTTTTTCATACCACAGATATGCATGCCATCCAAACCTTATATCAAATCCTTCCAAATCAAGAATTCTAGGGTTCCTTAATGTTATCCATTCTTTTAACCATGTCAAACAAACAGCATCAAAATATAACTTTAGGTCTGGCAAGGTAAGGCCACCTCTTTCCTTTGCATCTGTTAAATTCTTAAAATTAATTCTTGGTCTTTTCCCCTGGCAAACAAACTTAGTTATGTCCTTCTGCCATTGCTTAAAACAAGTTAAAGTGTTAATTATGGGAATAGTCTGAAAGAGAAACAACATTTTAGGCAAGACATTCATTTTCACCACTGAAATTCTTCCCATTAAAGACAAATTCATTTTAGACCATCTTTGTAGATCAATTTTCACTGAATTCCATATTTTAACATAGTTGTTTATGAACGACAAGGAATTGTTATTTGATAACCAGACCCCCAGATATTTAACTTTCTTCTCCACTTTCAACTCACTTATTTCAGAGAATCTGTCCTTGGTTTTCTGATCCATATTTTTAGTTAAGACCTTGGTCTTAGTCTTATTTATATAGAATCCAGCCAGCTGACCAAATTGTTGTATTTTATCCAAGAGTCTTTCAATCTTGTCCATTGGATTCTCTAAAAACAGCACAACATCATCTGCAAAGGCTCTCAACTTGTAATCCTGTTTCCCAATTTTGGGACCATGTAATTTATCATCTTCTCTGATAGTTCTACAAAGCACTTCTAGAACCAATATGAAAAGCAATGGGGAAAGTGGACATCCTTGTCTAGTCCCTTTTTGTATTACACAATTGTCTGATAGTTCCCCATTTATAATAATCTTAGCATATTTCTCCGAATAAATTGTCTTAATTGCCCTAATAAAATTGTTGCCAGCAGTCATTACCTCTAGTAATCTCCACATAAATTGCCACGAAATATTGTCAAAAGCTTTCTCTGCATCCAAAAAAATCATCGCCATCTGTTTATCATTATGTTTTTCATAGTACTCCAATACATTCAAGACTGTTCTGACATTGTCTCTCAGTTGTCTCTTTGGCAAAAATCCAGCTTGATCTTCATGAATAAAATTCCTTAGTATAACCTTCATTCTTCTTGCCAAAATGGCAGCAAAAAGTTTGTAATCATTATTTAAAAGTGAAATTGGTCTATAATTTTTAACTGACGTTAGGTCTTGATCTGGTTTTGAGATTACTGCAATATTTGCATACTTTCATGAATCCAGTATAATCCCTTTTTGTAGAATATCATTCATAGTCCATTGAAGAGGTTGTAGGATTTGATCTTTAATTGATTTATAGTACAAAGCTGACAGTCCATCAGACCCTGGGGCCTTGTTGGGCTTAGCTTGATTTATTGCTTCTGTTACTTCCATAATTGTTATCGGAGCATTCATAATTTCTATTTGTTCCTTAGTGAGTTTTGGAAAGCTTTCAACAAAGTTCCTCATCAAAGACTCCTGAGGAAACTTAGCAATCATGGGATAAGGGGACAAGTACATGTGTGGATTGCTAACTGGTTGGACATCAGGAAACAGAGGGTAGGGATAAATGGAGAGATTTCACAATGGAGGGAAGCAAGGAATGGGGTCTCCCAGGCATCTGTACTGGGACAGGTGCTTTTTAATTTATTTATAAATGATCTAGAAGTAGGGGTAAGCAGAGCGGTGGTTTGCAGATGACACAAAACTATTTAGGGTAGTGAAGTCCAAAATAGATTGTGAGGAGCTCCAAAAGGATCTCTCCAAACTGGGTAAGTGGGCGACAAAATGGCAAATGCGGTTCAGTGTTGGCAAGTGTAAAGTGATGCACATTGGGATGAAAAATCCCAACTTGAAGTATACGCTGATGGGATCTGAGCTGTCAGTGACTGACCAGGAGAGGGATCTTGGAGTCATGGTGGACAGCTCGTTGAAAGTGTCAACTCAATGTGCGGCAGCTGTGAAAAAAGGCCAGTTCCATGCTAGGGATCATTAGCAATAGCAATAGCAATAGCACTTACATTTATATACCGCTCTATAGCCGAAGCTCTCTAAGCGGTTTACAGTGATTTAGCATATTGCCCCCAACATTCTGGGTACTCATTTTACCGACCTCGGAAGGATGGAAGGCTGAGTCAACCTTGAGCCCCTGGTCAGGATCGAACTTGTAACCTTCTGGTTACAGGGCGGCAGTTTTACCACTGCGCCACCAGGGGCTCATTAGGAAGGGGGTTGGAAATAAAACTACTAATATGATAATTGGGTATGGAGTGGGGGCAGCAATATCACGGGTAGCGGGCAGAGGGAGGTATAGCGGTGGGAGTTGGGCAGGCCGTTAGAGGGGAAATCAGTCCAGGCAATTGAGGCCTGTTCCTTTTTCCGGCCCTTCTCCCAACCCTCTGGCCCCAGGGAGCTCTGAGTACACTCCCTCGAGGATTAGGGTGCTGCTGCTGAATGCCAGGTCAGTTAATGCAAAAACCTCTCTCATCCACGATTTGATTGTGGATGAGCGTGCTGACCTGGTATGTTTGACGGAGACCTGGTTGGATGCGCTGGGTGGGATTGGTCTTTCTCAGCTCTGTCCTCCAGGTTTCCAGATCGTGCAACAGCCCCGCCTCGAGGGTCAGGGAGGAGGCGTTGCAGTCATCTTTCGAGAGACTCTCCCCATTTCCAGGTGCCCGGTCAGGCAATCTCAGAATTTCGAGTGTTTATCCTTGAGGGTGGGCCTCCGAGATAGGCTGGGGATTCTGCTGGTGTACCGACCACCTCGCTGCACTTCAGTCTCCCTACCTGAGCTGGAGGGGGTGGTCTCGGAGGTGGCTTTCTCAGCTCAGGTAGGGAGACTGAAGTGCAGCGAGGTGGTCGGTACACCAGCAGAATCCCCAGCCTATATCGGAGGCCCACCCTCAAGGACAAAGGCCCACCCTCAAGGACTGCCGCCACCACCCCCTCGGAGGTGGCTTTCTCAGCTCTGTCCTCCAGGTTTCCAGATCGTGCAACAGCCCCACCTCGAGGGTCAGGGAGGAGGCGTTGCAGTCATCTTTCGAGAGACTCTCCCCATTTCCAGGTGCCCGGTCAGGCAATCTCAGAATTTCGAGTGTTTGTCCTTGAGGGTGGACCTCCGAGATAGGCTGGGGATTCTGCTGGTGTACCGACCACCCCGCTGCACTTCAGTCTCCCTACCTGAGCTGGAGGGGGTGGTCTCGGAGGTGGCTTTGGGTTCCCCCAGGCTTATTGTTTTGGGGGATTTCATTGTCCATGCTGAGGCCCCCCTAGTGGGTGCGGCTCAGGATTTCATGGCCTCCGTGGCAACCATGGGCCTGTCTCAGTTGGTATCAGGCCCTACCCACATGGCAGGACACACTCTGGATCTGGTTTTTGCAGACCGGGAAATAAATGATCTGGAGGTGGGGGAATTTAAGACCACTCCTTTGTCATGGACAGATCATCATCTGGTGGGGTTTAGTTTGACTGCTCCATCTGCCCTCTGCAGAGGTGGTGGGCCGATTAGGATGGTCCGCCCCTGGAGGCTTATGGATCCGCTTGGATTCCAGACGACCCTCAGGGAGTTTCCAGTGTCCAGAGCTGGTGACCCTGTCGAGGCCCTCGTTGATCTCTGCAATGGAGAGATGGCCCGGGCTGTTGACACGGTTGCTCCTAAATGCCCTCTCCGGCTTGGTGGAGCCCAATCTGCTCCTTGGTTTTCCTCGGAGCTTAGGGCGATTAAGCAACTCGGGCGATGGCTGGAACGACGCTGGAGGAAGAGTCGTCACGAATCTGATCGAACACGGGCTAGATCCCATTTTAGGGACTACACCGTGGCGGTGGGGGCGGCGAAGAAATGCTTTTTCTCCGCCTCCATTGTGTCTGCTCAGTGCAGACAAACAGAGCTGTTTCGTGTGGTTAAAAACCTTGTTCCACACGTCCCCCCAGACAATGGGGGAGGAGTCATCTACAGCTCTTTGTGATCAGTTTGCCTGTCATTTTGCAGATAAAGTCTCTCGCATCCGTGCTGACCTGGACTCCAGAGTTTTGGCAATTCCGGCAGACGTGCCTTTGGTACCATCTGGTACCATTGTGTTGGATTCCTTTCGGTTGGTGCAGCCTGAGGATGTGGACAAGATCCTTGGCAGTGTGCGGGCGACTTTGTGCGCTCTTGACCCTTGCCCTTCATGGCTAATAAAAGCTGCCAGGGAGGGGACAGGCAGATGGCTGGAGGTGATCATTAATGCTTAATTAAGGGAGGGCAGGATGCCATCGTCCCTCAAGGGGGCGGTGGTAAGACCACTATTTAAAAAGCCCTCCCTTGATCCCTCCAGCCTGGATAACTATAGACCTGTGTCTAACCTTCCCTTTTTGGGCAAGCTGATGGAGCATGTGGTTGCAGAGGGTCTTGGATGATACGGATTATCTGGACCCTTTTCAATCTGGCTTCCGCCCCGGGTATGGGACTGGGACTGCCTTGGTCACTCTAGTGGATGACCTACGCCGGGAACTAGACAGGGGGAGTGCATCCCTGTTGGTTCTGCTGGACCTCTCGGCGGCATTCGATACCATCGACCATGGTATCCTTCTGGGCCGCCTCTCAAGTATGGGAATCGGAGGCACTGTGTTGCAGTGGTTCCAGTCCTTTCTTGGGGGGGAGGGCCCAGAAGGTGGTGCTGGGGGACTACTGCTCGGCCCCGTGGCCGTTGGCCTGTGGGGTCCCGCAGGGATTGGTCTTGTCCCCCATGCTGTTTAACATCTACATGAAGCCGCTGGGAGAGGTCATCCGGGGACTTGGACTGAGGTGTCAGCAATATGCGGATGACACTCAGCTCTATCTCTCCTTGTCATCTGATCCTAGGTAGGCCGTGGATGTCCTGAATCGGGGGCTGGAGGCCGTGATGGGTTGGATGTGGGCTAACAAACTGAAATTGAATCCAGATAAGACGGAGGTACTGTTGGTCAGTAGGAGAGCCAATTTGGATGAGGAGATTTTACCGGTTCTGGATGGGGCTGCACTCCCCTTGAAGGAGCAAGTACGCAGCTTGGGGGTACTACTGGACTCGGCTCTGCTTTTGGAAGCTCAGGTGGAGGCGGTTGCCAGGGGTGCCTTTGCATGGCTTCGGCTAGTGCGCCAGCTGCATCCCTTTCTCGAGAAGGCAGATCTGGCCACGGTTACCCACGCCTTAGTCACGTCGCGGTTGGATTACTGTAATGCGCTTTACGTGGGGCTGCCCTTGAAGAATATCCGGAAACTGCAGCTAGTGCAATATGCGGCAGTGAAGGTTTTTTCCGGAGCTGCCCGTTGGGAACATATCACCCCCATTTTGAAAGAGCTGCACTGGCTGCCGGTTCGTTTCCGGTTCCCATTCAAGGTGCTGGTTTTGACCTTTAAAGCCCTAAACCGTTTGGGCCCGGGGTATTTGAGGGACCGCCTGCTCCCAAGGGTTGCTGCCCGCTTGACGAGGACATCTGAGGGGGCCCTGCTCCGGGTGCCGACAATGAGGGAGGCTCAGCTGTCGTGCACTCGGGACAGGGCCTTCTCTGTTGCTGCTCCTAGTCTCTGGAATGCTCTCCCAGTGGCCATTCGTTCCTCGGACTCCATCACATTTTTAGAAAGCTTGTAAAGACTTGGCTTTTTACCCAGGCTTTTACATAATCGTTTTTACTGCTGCTTCGGTGTGTTTTTCTCTGTTGTATTGTTTTTATGCCTGTTTTTATAAGTTTTTAGCTTGATGTTTTTATTGCTTTTTATTGTATGTTTTAATTTTTGTAAACCGCCTTGGGGTTGTTTTTAACGAAAGGCGGTATAGAAATGTAAAAATAAATAAATAAATAAATAAATAAATAAATAAATAAATAAATGTCCTTATACAAAACTATGGTGCGGCCACACTTGGAATACTGCATATAATTCTGGTCACCACATCTAAAAAAAGACATTGTAGAACTGGAACAGGCGCAAAAAAGGGCAACCAAGATGATCAGGGGCCTAGAACATGACTACAACACCTGTAGCTTTTTAATTTAGAAAAAAAGACAACTGCGGGGAGACATGATAGAGGTCTATAAAATCATGCATGGTGTGGAGAAAGTGGAGAAAGATTCATTTTTCTACCTCTCACATAACACTAGAACCAGGGGTCATCCTATGAAATTGATTGCCAGGAAATTTAGGACCAACAAACGGAAGTACTTCTTCACACAACACATAACTTATGGAATTCTTTGCCACAAGATGTGGTGACAGCCAACAACCTGGACGGCTTTAAGAGGGGTTTGGATAACTAACTTCATGGAGGAGAGGTCTAACAATGGCTACTAGTTGGAGGACTATAGGCCACCTCCAGCCTAAGAGGCAGGATGCCTCTTAATACCAGTTGCAGGGGAGTAACAGCAAGAGAGAGGGCATGCCCTCAACTCCTGCCTGTAGGCTTGCAGTGGCTTCTGGTAGGCCACTGTGTGAAATAAGGTGCTGGACTAGATGGGCCATGGGCCTGATCCAGCAGGGTTATTCTTATGTTCTTATAACCTCAAGCTAGTTTGCAAATCCCTAGCCCTCTGTGGAAAAGCTGGTATTAAAATATTTTCTGCCTAGGATTGTAGAACGCTGCAAAATAACTCAAAGTAGGTTTCTATATCTTACAACATTGCTGTATTAGGATGAACTACAGGATGTAAGAACTACCAAGAAGTACCTTCCAAAACGATTTTTCAAAGGCTTGTCAGTAAAACGATTTCCACAGGAAGGTGCTTTTTGATGTAGATTTCACAGACCTAAGCAGAGTTGTAATCCTCAGCCATTATGTTTAGTTAATGTTACAGACTTTTACAAGGTACCTTGTGCACTAGTGGCTCTCCCTCCCTCCTTTGCTCACTCAAACACACACACACACACCTCCCAAAACTATTTGTTTGAAACATAGAAGATGCCCAAAGCAGGATCCCTTGTGGATAGTAAAAGAGCCAATTGACACATTACATTTTTGGGCTACATTTAAAAGATTTAAGGGACAATAAGGTCTCTCTTTTTTAGGTGCATATCTAAAATATTCTAATTATGCACTTAAAAATGTAAAGTGTAAATACAAGCAAATTCTGTTTGCAAATATATGGGTGCATTCATTGGGGGACCAGGATTAGAAGATATGTATTCTACGGTATATATCCTCAAGATTATTCCACACATTAATCAACAACAACAAACCTAGATTTGTCGTTGAGTATTTATTTAAAGGAGAGCCTCTCTAATGAATATATCTATATGATACATATGTACATGTATTTATCTCCTTTACACATAGCAATGTTAGGTACACACTAAAAATCCTGAGAGTATAAAAGGTCATTGGTTGCAGTCCAAGTTAGTCATGTTGAAGGCCTATTGAAATCCGCTGAATACTCACTGAGGTCATTCACACAATCAAAAACTGTGTTCTACCCGGGTTTGGGAGCTGTGTGTGCTCCCAATTTTCGGTTGTGTGGAAGAAAGGTAAAGAGAAAACCTGGGTAGAAGTGAAAGAAGCTATTCCCACAATAGCTTCTAAGGGAACCTAGTCCACTTTTTACTGATTGTTGGAACCACTGGGCTTGCAGGCATGCTGGTGGTTCTAAGGTGGCTAGCCCGCATAACTCCCCACCCCATGAATGGAGTTAACAGAGCGAGCGCTCCGTTAACCTCTTTTTTTTTTTTTTTTTGCTTGTGTGCCGACACCACCCACAGCAACACATGAGTAGATCCCTGACTGGGAGGGTGCAGCCAGCCTCTCAGCCTCAGCAGTCTCTCCAGATTGCCCCGCACACTCGAGTGGGGAATCATGGAACTTCTGGGGGCCAGGCAGCCCCCAATCCCCGCAGCATCCACCGGCTCTGTGACAGAGCCAGCAATCATGGGGGCAGCCAATCTGGCCACCCAGGGCTTAGAGTCAACTTATCTTCAGGGAGAGGGGTAAACCCGCTCTCCCTGCAGATCTGCCAGAAGCTCTTCTCATTGATCGTGAGAAGAGCTTCAATGAGGACATTCTCATGATCAGGCAAAAGCGGGCTAAGGAAGACTAGCCTGCTTTTGCCTAATCATCTGCTGCTCCCAGCAGCAAACCCTCCTAATTCCCCTTCCCCTTAGCCGAGGTTAGCGGAGCGAGCGCAGCCCCCACCGGCTCCGTGACGGAGCCAGCAGTCATGTGGGCACCTGATCCGGCCACCCAGGGCTGTCTGAGGATTGTCTGTAGGGAGAGTGGGCTAAACCTGCTCTCCCCACAAACCGTTTTAAGGTGGGTCTCACTGATCATAAGACTCGCCTCTACGTGTGGAAGCAAGGTAGGAGGAAAACCTAGGTAGCTTTTCTTCATACCTTGCTTCCACACAATGAGCTGGGTCTCATGATCGGTGAGACCCGGTTTGGGAAGCACAGCGGGGAGAGCGGGCTAACACTGCTCTCCCCACAGACGATCTGGACGGTCCGTAACAGAGCCGGCGGGGGCTGGGGAGCTCAGGGGCCGTGTGGCACCCAGAAGCTCCAGTATGCCTTGCATGAGCATGCAGGGCATACTGGGCAGACCGCCGGAGCCAGGAGGCAGCTTTTCACCTCCCCTCCGGGAGTCCACCCATGAGTAGCTGCAGTGTGGAGCCAATTGGGAACCCCGGGTTTGCGGAGCGCTCGCTCCACAAACCTGGGCTTAAGGGAGGGCTACAAAAGCGGGCTAGCTGCTTGTAAGCCTCCAGGCTCGCCTGCGAGCCCAGCGGTATACACGAGCAGCAAAAATCGGGCTAGGCTCTCCTAGCCCAGTTTTGGCTGCTCGTGAAAATAGCCCCAATCTCTTTCTACCCGGGTTTTCCCCTTACCTTGTTTCCACACAACCAAAAATTGGGAGCACACACAACTCCCAAACCTGGGTAGAACACAGTGAGGTGAGTCTCATGATCGGTGAGACTCGCCAAAATGAGGTTTGCAGGGAGAGCGGGCTCACACGACTGCCAGCTCTAAAACATAGCCAGAGAGCCATGCTGGAGAGACCCCTGAGCTTGCAGCCTCCTGGCCAGGGGTCTCCTCATGTGTTGCTGTGGTGCGGAGCTGTGGCGCGGCAATACACAACCACAAAACCCAGGTTAGCGGAGCACTCGTTCTGCTAACCTGGGTTAAGGGGAGGGGTAGGTAAGCAGGTGACCCGCTTTGGGGAAACCAAGCTTGCCTGCAAGCCCGGTGGTTCCCATGATCCATGGACAGCAGGCTAAGCTCCTTTAGCCCACCTTCCACTGCTCGTGAGAATGGCCTCAGTTTTTGATTGTGTGAATGATCTCACTGAATATATGAAGGGCCCCCCAGAGGTAAACCTGGGTTTGCGGCTGAGTATGACAGAACACATGGAGGCAGGTCTCATGATCCGTAAGACCCGCTTTTGGTGAAACTGCAGGGAGAGCCCCTGCTCTCCCTGCAGATGATCTCTGTAGGGGCCCTGGGCAGCTGTATCAGCTGCCCACACAATTGCCGGTTCTGTGACAGAGCCAGCAGGGGCTGGGGGGAGTGGGGCATACTGGCAAAAAAACCCGGAGCCATGAGGCAGCTTTTTGCCTCCCCTCTGGGGGTCTCCTCATGAGTAGCTGCGGTGCGGAACTGCACTGTGGCTACTCACAATACGATAGCCCGGGTTTGTGGAGCTCTCACTCCACAAACCCAGGCTAAGGGGCAGGGTACAAAAGCGGGTTACCTACTGGAGAACCACCGGGCTTGCAGCCAAGCCTAGTGATTCTTACGATCGGGAAAAATTGGGCTAGGTTTTCCTAGCCTGATTTTTCCCGATTGTCAGAATAGCCCCATGGAACTGCAGTGAACTGTGATTTCTTTCTTGAAGGAAAGCTGTTGGAGCCCATTTAATGTCACCATTTCCCCAAAAGCTCCTTCAGACTACAACCATGAATTTAAAGTGCGAGACTGATAACAGAAAAGGATAGTTGGTAATAGCAGTAAAACCTGCATCTTCTCCCTTATCACTGTGACAGGTCTTTTCACACTTCAGTTTGCTGTACTTCAGAGTCAGACCACGTCTTTTGGTGGTGACCTTATGCTCAAATTGTAGGGGAAATCTGTGTTTAGGAAGAGGAGGGGAAGTGCCAATAGAAATGCTTCAAATAGGAGAAAGAGCATTTTAAAGAATGACCAGCAAAAAAAATGAAAAGCATTTGTATATTAGATCACATATATTAATTTGATTACCAATCTGAAATATTGTCAACTTAATTTTCGTGGCACTGCCTTTCCACTGGGCATCTTTCAATAAAATTATTATTTACTTTAATGAAAATCAATCCTATTATTTTAGTAATAATAAAAAGAGAGGAGAGCAAATATTTTGGATGAGGAGAGGTGGTGTGATCCACATTAAACACTGGCCCTTGGATGCAATTTCCTTTGTGGGAGGTTTGAGGATGGAACAAGTTTGGTTTTAGTGTTTGTATGTGTGTAAGATAATTCATTGAGATCTCACTCTTCAGTGCATTCAAGGTTGTAATTATTTTCTTCATATCTGTTTATCTACACACATGCACACTTCACAATAATGTGGGTGGTGTTAGCAATGCAGGACAATCACCCTTTTAAAGTAAAGAGATGGTATGCATGCGTAACATGTATATCAATTTAAATGTTTTCAGCAATAGTGTCTGTATGTAATGATCACATATAGAGGTCATTCACACAATTAAAAACTGTGTTCTACCTGGGTTTAGGAGCTGTGTGTTTTCAGTTATGTGGAAGTTGTGTGGAAGTAAGTTTAGAGGAAAACCTGGGTAGAAGTAAGGGTGTGGAAGTAAGGTAGGAGGAAAACCTGAGTAGCTTTCCCTCCCCCCAATCTTGCTGCCACACAATCACTTCTACCCAGGTTTTCCTCCTACCTTGTTTCCACAGAACAGAAAATTGAGAGCACACACAACTCCCAAACACGGGCAGAACACAGTTTTTGATTGTGTGAATGACCTTGCACTTTCCCTGAACTCATAGGGACTTACATCTGAGTAAACACACTTAGGGTTGTGTGAATGACCTCATTTGGCTTAAGTACTGACCACCTTAAGTGGCGCAGCGGGGAAATGCTTGACTAACAAGCAGAAGGTTGCCGATTCAAATCCCTGCTAGTATGTTTCCCAGACTATGGGACTATACATATATATCAGGCAGCAGCGATATAGAAAGATGCTGAAAGGCATCATCTCATACTACGAGGGAGGAAGCAATGATAAACCCCTCCTGTATTCCACCAAAGACAACTACAGGGCTCTGTGGGCACCAGGAGTTGAAATCGACTTGACTGCACACTTTACTTTAGTGAGGAAATGGTAGATGGAGGCAGAACTCTTCTCCATTTTTCTGGTGCCTTCTAGCTGGGTAACAGCCCTGGATTTTAGCAGTCCCAGCAAAGCAGCAAAATCAGAAATTCACTAGTGCTGCAATTGTTGTTAATTGAGGCTGATATAACACACAGCAGTGTGGAGCTGTTAATATAGGGCCATTTTGGACATAACATGAAACTGCGGGTTGACGAACCTGAGGTTAATTCCTGGACCTGGGAATTGTCCCCCAGATGATTTTCTGACCCAGGCTGGGCAACCTCCAGTTTCAGGGCAGAAGAGCCCCTCCCTCTTCCTGGTCTGCCCAGGCTGCATCCCAGCGAGCTCTATAGTGCTTGTGGGCAAGTCATCAGCAGGGTGGCAGCATTGGCCACAGTCTTCAAGGGTGTGTGTCTTGAATGATCACATCTCTTCATCATGGACCACCCACCCTTGTCAAGGAAAGGGCATTTAAATTTAGGGCGCCATTCTATCTCCAATACTTTTTAACATCTACATGAAACCGCTGAAAAAGATAATCAAGGAATTTGGTGCAGGGTATTATCAATATGCTGATGACATCCAAATCTATTTCTCCATGTCTACTTCATGAGGAAATGGCCTAACCTTCTGAAATGCCTGCCTGGAGGCAGTAATGGGCTGGATGAGGGAGAACAAACTGAGGCTGGATCCAAGCAAGATGAAGGTACTCATTGTGAGAGATCAGAACATAGGAAGTGGCTTAGATCTGCCTGTTCTGGATGGGGTCCCCCCCAGAAAGAGCAGGTACATAGTCTGAAAGTGCTTTTGGACCCAAATCTCTCCCTGGTTTTTCAGGTTGAGGCAGTCAGCTGAGGGCTTTCTATCAGCTACAGCTTATATGCCAGCCACGTCCATTTCTGGAGATAAACGACCTTAAAACTGTGGTGCATATGCTGGTAACATTCAGACTTGACTACTGCAATTCACTCGATGTTGCGCTGCCATTGTAAGCAGTCTAGAAACTGCAGTTGGTACAAAATGCAGCAGCCAGGTTGATCTCTGTGGTTCCCTGAAGAGATTATATTATGCACATTTTAAAATAATTACACTAGCAGCCAAATACAAAATGCTGGTTACCAATAAAACCCATAACAGCTTGGGTTGAAAGTATTTAAGAGGATGCCTTCTTCTTCAGGAACTGCCCCCTATTAAGATAATCTGGGGAGGTTCAGTTGCGGTTGCCACCATCTCAGTTGGTGGTGACTCAGAACCGGGCCTTTTGTAGTGTTGCTCAGGACTTTGGAATGTGTTTCCTAATGAGCCTCCTCTTCTCTTCTCTTCTCTTCTCTTCTCTGGATGTTTCTAAGAAGGACCTGAAAACATTCCTGTTTAGTCAGGCTATTAGTTGATAGTTACAGATGACACTGAGCCAGGTCTCACGATCAGTGAGACCCAGTTTGTAAAGGGAAGCGGGGAGAGCAGGCTAAGCCCACTCTCCTGGCAGACAAGCGGGGGGGAGACCTGGGCGGCCGAATTGGCCACCCACATGACTGCTGACTCCGTGACGGAGCCGGCAGGGGCTGGGGAGTTTGGAGGCAGCGCGGCCCCCGGAAGCTCCAGTATGCCCTGCACGAGCATGCAGGGCATATTGGAGAGACCCTCGAGCCAGGAGGCTGCTTTTCAGCCTCCTGCCGGGGGTCCACTCACAATTTAAAAAACCACTCTGCAAACCCGGTTTAAGGGGACGGCTAGTTTGGCGGGTTAACTGCCAGGAAGCCACCGGGCTCACCTGTGAGCCTGGTGGCTCCCACGATCAGGCAAAATCGGGCTAGGCTCCCCTAGCCCAATTTTGCCCAATCGTGGGAATAGCCCCACTCATTTGTATCTCTCTTTTTTATTAGATGCATGTTAAGCAGTGACTATCCTGAATCGGTGCTTGGATGCAGTAATGGAATGGATGAGTGTGAATAAGCTGAGACTCAATCCAGACAAGACAGTAGTACTGTTGGTCAGTAATTCCTCTGCCCCGTGAATGATGTTCAGCCTGTTCTAGATGGGGTGGCACTCCCCCTGAAGGACCAGGTTCACAGTCTGGGGGTGCTCATTGATCCAGCATTGTCACTAGAGCCTCAAGTGGCCTCTGTGGCTCAGAGCACCTTTTATCAGTTCCGGCTGATATCCCAACTGCATATCTCTCCTTACCTGGAGAGAGATAGCTTGGCCACAGTTACTCATGCTCTGGTAACCTCTTGCTTAGATTACTACAATGTGTTGTATGTGGAGCTACCTTTGAAAACAGTCCAAAAACTGTAGCTGGTACAAAATAGAGCTGCAAGATTATTAACTGGGGCTGGACGTTTTGATCATATTATGGCAGTGCTTTGTCAGCTCCACTGGCTCCCAGTACATTTCCGGGACCAATTCAAAGTGCTAGTTTTAACCTTTAAACACTAAATCGCTTGGGACCAGGTTACCTGAGAGATTGCCTTGCCCCATATGTCCCTACCTGTACCTTAAGATCTTCTTCAGAGGTCCTCCTCCGGTGCAACTGCCAAAAGAGGTGAGGTCGGTGGCTACCAGGGAGAGGGCCTTTTTGCCCCGTTAATGGAATAGCTCTCCCAGTGAGGTTCACCTGGCTTCATCACTTTGTTCTTCTAGAAGTGAAGGTAAAGACTGTGGAAGAAAACATTGTCTTCACACTGTTTTTATTTTAACCCAAGCATTGCTTTTATTGATGCAAAGACAGTTTCAGCTGAAAATGGGTCAGAGAGAGCCTGTGCAGGTCACAGACCTGACCAGACCCCAAAGACCACTTGCAAAGTACAGAACACAGTCGTATCTTGTCAAAAGAGGAAATTAAATCATTTGTCTTAATCTGCTAAAACATTTCAATCAGCTGAGATTTACATGTGTATATTAAAAACAAGGAAGTTACATCAACAGATCACCGAAACCCAGCATGATAGAATGCTCCAGCAAAGTGCAGCTGCCATCACTGCCTGCTAAAGCATTATTCAAATCTCAAGGGACCTTTCCCTGAAGTCTATTTCAAGCCAAATCCCAAGCTCGCCATTTTCTGCCTGCAGTGCTAAGCTAGTTTTCCTGTTTTCTGCTTGCAAAGCACTACTGCTCATGCAGTTCTAGCATCAAGCTAACAAAATGGCTTCGGTTTGGTCAAGCAAGCAAAGTCATTTCCACAAACCCCTTTTTGAACTTATTGGTTCAATATCTCCATCACACCTGTGCACTCATTGATCCCACCAATCTCATCTTCTGACTCATCCTTATATGTTTCCTTCTGTTTAGTCTCTGGCAAGCACAAGGTGACATAACGGCTTTGGTCAAGCACAGCTATATAGTTAGGCCTTGTCATTTGCTCAGTCACCTCTGCGCCCTTCTTACAGAGGCACTGGATGCAACAACTTATGGTGAGGAACAGGCAATAGATACAGACAAAAATGATAACACCACACAATAACCAAGATATGAAGGTATTTCTCCATTAACCAAACATGGAATAGAACCAAGAAAGGGGATTCCAATACTCAGCTGGGTTACTTAAGCTCTCTCCCATATCATGTATCCCTTTAAATGGCTTTGCAAGGTTTATATGATGAAGCCTCAGCAATGAAAAGCTGTCCTGCAAAACTGCCTAGCTCTGGATATGATTATGGCAGCACAAGCGGGAGTTTGCGCACTAAGTGGGAAATGATGTGATTTCCAGAAGACCTTTTTGTTCACACAGGCCTTTTAAAATTGGGTTTTTAAAATTCGGGTTTTCAGTTTTGTTCTGATTTTTAACTAATTTCAAAATGAGTTTTTAAGCTGTTTTGTATTGTATTTTTTTATTTTCTTTTTACCTTTTTTTGTCTTATGATTTAATGTGTTATGTTTTTTAATTGTATGTTTTAATCCTCTGTTGTGAGCCACCCAGAGAACAATATAAATAAAGTTTTTTGAGGTCAGGAAAAGGATCCTGGGGTCTGGTCCAATGTGGCAAAGGATGCTCTTGTGATAGCAGACCCGGCCAGAGCAGTCCAGAAACACCCAACACACTACTGCCCCATGTCTTCTTGCTGGCTGGGGAATAGTCCTCTTATGAGAGGGCCAGTCCAATGGAGAGGACCAGAGGCTCCTTGAGCTTTGGATCTCCATTGGACTGTGCCCTCATGAGTTAGGCCACTGAACTATAGGGGGCCCCACTGATATGGGGCCCCTGGTGTATCTGTTTAAAAATAGCACACATACTCCTCACCTTCCTCTCCACATTCAACCCCTACAGACTCCCAAGGAGTCTGGACCACTCCATGTGTCCTGCTGTTCCCCTGTAGGCTTAGTCTGGCAAGATTGGGGATGGTTACTAGTACACATTCAAAATTCCCAGGATTGGACCAGTGTTGTGGTGTATGCAGGTTGGCCGTGGTGGGGAATCACAGGTGAAGGGAGCCCCTATTTTCTGTGATCCCTGGCAAGCTGGGTGGCTGTACTGGACAAAAATCAACATGCATATGTCCTAAGGGACAGCCAGACTTTCACCCCCACTGTCCACCAGTTGCTGCAATCTGGAAAGGTGTTGGTGTGGTACCCTTTCCTGCAGCTTATGTGGATATAGCAATTGGGCTGAGTGGCGATAGCTCTCTGGCCCGCATGAGTGTCTCTATGGCCTACCGCTCTTATGAGAGAGCGGTTCTTAGGAGAAGGGGTGTCATCACACATTATTAGTGATGCAGTCGCTGAAATACACTCCCAGAGTACCTCAAGATAGTTCTTCTCATGAGTCATGCCAGAGGCGGCATGTTTGCACCCAAGGGGAGGGGGTTTCCCCTACTAATCTGTATTTTAAAAAGAGCAGAGCCCCTCAAGCATTACAGGGGCTGCCTTTTAACCCAGATCCTGGGTTTCACTCCCCTGCCATGTGTTATCTTTGTTGGGAGACAACCAGGTTGCCCAGTTTATGGTGCCACCGGGATTCCATGTGCTTGTACAAATGCTTCTCCATCACTTGGTTTGTGAAGGCCTCTCCACAAAGTGTCCATCTTGGAATCCCATCCCCTTTTCCTGTAGATTGAAAAGGGGGGGGACATGAGACACAGTGGAAAATGGCTATCCCCCATGTAGCTTTTCTCTTTTACATGTTTTGAGGCTTGGAGTGCAGCAATGCAGCCTCCCAGTTACCAGACAATGGCTGGAGGAGTGTGGAGACCGCAGGGGTGGCTCATGCTCCAAGAGGCAGCCAGCAAGAAGCACAGCAGTAATAGAGCTGGCGCATCTCTGGGCTGGTCTGAGCCGTCCTCTCTATGGTTTTGGCAGCAGCCATAGCACAAAACCCAGATTACAGCAGTGGCAGAATTTGGAAGACACAATGCCTCCTTCAAACCTCAGGTTGGAGTAGCAAAACTCACTACAAACTGAAGGGCCAGATTATGGTTTCGGCTCAAAAACCTTGGATCACTTTTGTGGTGAAACCGAAGTTCCATGCATTTGGGTGTCCATGAAATGGAACCTCTGGCTCATTGCCCCCGATTGGCATTATGTGTGAGGGCAGCCACTGTCTCTGCTGTGGACTTGTAAGGCAGTGCTGTACAGTATGGGAAGTTGTATAAGCAGCACTACCACAGTTTTTTCCCCATTCACAAGAATGGGAGAAACTGCTGTAGCACTGCTTGCACAACTGCCGATTCCCTGCAGCATTGGAGCTGCCTTATGAGTCTGTAGCTGCTCTGGGATAGAGCATTGTGGCTCTGTACCACTGCACATCATCAGTGGTCATTAGTAATATGTCTTACATGACTGGTGGACTTTGACTTGGTGGGTCAAACTTTACAGAGGCCTGGCCTAAGACACTGGAATTAACTCATTTTTCAAAAGAATTTTAAAGCAGTGCTTCTGCATATACTTATTCAGACATCTTCTGTAAGCATGGGATTTAAAACTCTAGTGGATCATAACTCCTTTTGAAATGTGTCCATGAACCATTATCAACATAGAAATAAGGAGGAATACAAAGAAGACAGGAATATGTTCCTGTCCTAAAGACAAATATTTGGGACCATGCGCCAGCTCATTGCCTACAAGTAGAAATTTAAATAAAATGGTGTTTTGGATACTAATGTGTGAGAAACCAATCTGGTGCTTTAATGGACATCTTTACATTTTATAAATTAACATCTCTGCAATCCATATGTGGCATGCTCACATTTCCCTAAAGGAGTCCATCTGCAGCAGGTTCTGTTCAACCTCTTCATCAAATCTGATTATGATTACATAAACCATTGCTTTGTGAAGCCAAAGTCAGAGGATCAGGCTGCAACCCCCTGCAGAGTTCTCTCCCTTGCTTCTCCATATTTCATGATGTGAATTTCAAAGTGGCTTTCAAATTTTATCATTTCCTAATCTGCTCCTTCAGTGCTGCAGCTATACATGTGAATCTAGTATTAACACTTTCTTAATTTCTGGCACCATCTTGCTACCTGTAATGGAAACAGGGAGGGAGGGAGGGAGGCCTTTCTCACAACTAGTTAGAAAGGGCTACAGGGTCAGTGGGGAGGAGGCCTTAAAAAGCTTACCTCCTCAGAGGTGATCCTCGATAAGAGTCTGGGTATGGAGATCGTGCACCCAGACATGCAGCTGCCTCCTCAGTCAGCGTGGAGATCGCCATGTACAGAGGCTACTCGCCACTCCCACTATACCATCGCTTGCCGCGTTTGCCACCTCCTTGCCAGGCTCCTCCAGGTCAGTAGGAAGCAGGAAGGGCTCAGGAGTGGGACAGGTCAGCTGGGAAATAGCAACACATATCCCAAGCATCCATTTGTTAATATATTATGAAATTTCACAACTAGACACGCTCTGCAAATCTACCCAATATGTATATAAGCAATTCTAGCAAAGCAACTTGAGTTCCCTCATAAATACAGGTAACGAAACTCTTTCCACCATCAGATGGCTGTAACTTAACAAGTAAGTCATGATTGGCAAGGATAAGGATAAGCCCTGCTAACTGGGCAAAGAGGCACCTTTTAACGTGGGGATTCTCTTTATTTACCAGGGGGAGAGTAACTGGCCCTATTTACCCCCAGCACAGTACCCCTCCAGTGACTGTTGCTGGTGTCTATCTTATGTTTCTTTTTAGATTGTGAGCCCTCTGGGAACAGGGATCCATCTTATTTATTTATTTATTATTTCTCTGTGTAAACCGCCCTGAGCCATTTTTGGAAAGGTGGTATAGAAATCAATCAAGGATAAGGATAAGGATAAGATGGAATGGCTGCCACTTCTGACTTGCAGCTTTTAGTTGTTCTAGTTGTTGCAATAATTTGTTTTTAGATGTACTGTTATTGTGTTATTGACATGATTGCTCATTTATCACAGTAACCTAACATGCACATTTTGTAGAGAGGCAGGATAGAAATCCTTTAATTAAGTAAGTACTTAAAGTGATATGTCACACATTAAGCACAATATGAGTGAATACTAATAGGACTCTCCAATACCTGTGTTAAATGACACACTGTAGTGATAGTCCGGTTTGAGGGAGGACTAGGCCTCAGTTAAAGTAACTGCTTGGCGTGTAGGCTCCTCCAAATAAGAAAGAAAGCCCGGAAGAATCAAATCCCTGTGGCTCATTCCAGAGTGAGGAGCAGGGTCTATTGGAAAACAGCCTATAGAAGAATGAGGGAGGAGTGTGTGAGAATTCAGTTCTTCCCTGTAGGCCTCGGAGTGAGATCTGATCAGCAGCTATTATAGGGGGAAAAGAGACTAACAGCCTTGGGTTGGGAATCAATAAGGAGTTTCTTACCTGGAAGTAAGTAGGAAGGATAGGGACCAGTTTAGCTAGTTGTGTCAGGGAACTTACCATGGATCTGACTGCATGGTGCTTGGATCTGACTACATAGTTCTTGTAGTTCCTGGGGAAGCAGCAATTCTTGAATGGAAACAGCAATTGTTGATGCTGCTATAGTTTTCCTTTTCATTCAATTATTAATAAATTCTTGCTGTTGGTATAGAGTGTCACTCCATATTGGGTGCTGCCCTAGTCACATACTCTTGAAGGCCTAAGACTGCTCAAGCCTTACTGTAGGGAGGGCTTTTCTACTTTACTCTCCCATAATATTACCTTGGAAAGGTTGCTCATATAAGAAAGTGGATGGTGGCAGCTTACTCAGGACTCCTCACCACAAAAAGGGATTTTGTGTTCCCTTTTGATCATTACACACATCTCCCCTTTTGTTGATTGTGGACATGTCGCCCCTTTTGTCCCCTTTTGTTGTAACCAGGGATCCACAAATTAGGTTTAACTCACTAGCCAGCCATTATTTGTGGTCACCATCAATCCCCTCTCTTTCATGAGATCCTTTTCTGGCACACAGGCATAGGACTTAGGCAGGTCTTCTCTCATTTGCACTAGAAGATGGAGATGGTAAGAAACAGTGGGAGCCCTTTTCTACTGCTCTGAAAGTGTTCCTGCTGTTTCCTACCTACTCAATCACAGTGAAAAGGAGACCTCTGGTGAGAACAACTGTGTGGTACTCAGTATCCTACTTGCCACCTGCAAATGGATTTAAGAACAGGGCAGCCACTAGTGTGTAGGGGCCCAAACAGGCCACAGACTGACTGGTCATCATTTGGGAGGCCAGCGGGGAAGAGGGTTGGAGAAGCCCCAGCCACTGCCATAAGCGCCTGCGGCAGCTTGTTTTTAAAGATAAAAAACAAATTTTTCATCACCCCCTGCCCCATACTTACTATGGAAAAGCCCTGTACAAGTATACCCCATCGAGCTGGCTCGTGAGCCAGCATAGGGCAACTAAAAGGCTAGACCAGACTGGGCCCCAGCTCAATCAAGCCTTAACTTCCCGGGGCAGCTCGAATCCAAGCTGGATTAGAGCCAAACCAGAAAAACTGGTTCTCGGCACACCCCTACCATGCACTGAATTATTTATAATAGTGGGCCCGGGTGCAGAGCATCTGCACCCCTAGTTGAGCCCAGACATTTTCTCCTGCTCACCCGCCTGTCAGCTGCCCCCGGCTGGCCGGCCACTCACCTCCTCCTCCAGTCGGCCGGAGTGGCTCCGCCAGCCGGCTGTCTCCTCCTGCCGGCTTGGCTCTGCCAGCTGGCCGCCTCCTCCCGCTGGCCTGTTTTCTCCCACTCGCCCACCTCCTCGTCCAGTCAGGTGGCGTGGCTTCGCCAGCCAGCCACCTGCTCTTGCCGGCTCAGCTCCGCTACTGGCCTCCTCCTCCCACCATCCTCCTCTACCCACTGGCATGGCTCCACCCACTGCCTCCGCCCGTCATCTGCCTCTGCCCACCAGGGAAAACAGCTGCCATTGCTGTTTTCTGACCTGCTCGTCAACTCTTATGAGATTTCCACCATTTTCTGTCCTGCTCATGAACTCTCATGGGATTTCTGCCACATAGAACCAGCACGTCTTGGAGAAATAAGTATATAGATACGCTTGACCCTTGATATCTGGTGCCTCCTGATACCAAGAATCCAAGGTTTGCTAAATGTTGACTGGAACAAAGCACGTTGTTCATGCAGACGTTAATATATGTTCAATTCACACAACCTGACCCGATCCACAAATGGCTGATGTGCTTACATAGCAACATAAAAAGCTAGCACAACTCATTTGGCTGAGAGTGCACACTCATCCATAGGTCAACAAGGGACTGCTAATGTATCATGTTTTGATTTGTGTCAAGTAGCACACTTCCTGCACTTGTGGAATGGATCTGGTTTAGGCATTGAACATGAGCACTCTTTGCATGATAGGGACCTATGACAGGCCTTGAGAGTACTAGTGCTTAGCACCAGATCAATGATACGATTCACTTGGCTCATACATCTAAAAGCTAACAAATCCAAAAGAGATCACAAAGACTATACAAAGGATACTTAAGACAAAAATACTGCTGGTTGTCTGCATTGCAGTTTATGCTGTACTTCTTGTGTTTTGCAATGTCTCCATTGCTACTGTACTGATAGGTTTTTAAAGTTAATATTTCATGAGAAAACCTCAGCACTTTTAAGTTGCTGTTCTTGTAGAATCTACCCACTATTTTGCTTTTCTAGAATGGATTCTACTTCTGGTTTCAGCTCAAAATATTTGTTTTTTACATCCAAACTATTTATGTGAGACAGATATTAGATTAATGCACACTCAAAAGCTATAAATAAATAACAACTAATATTGAATACAATAGTTTTGGTTGGTTGGTAACCAGGAAATGGAAAATTCTGTGCAAAACTGTAATTTTAAAATGCATGTGTGTATTGCTGGGACACATCTGGCTAAAACTGTTTTGCTATTTTATTAAATGGATGGATGATTACCCTGTGGCTGTGGTTATTTTTTCAAGATGGGTTCCAGTGCCATAATATGGGAATGCGTATTTCAGTTATAGCATTAAAGGAAGTGGGAAGGACTTCTTCTGACCAACTGCCAACAACTACAGAAATTCAAAGAGCAATCCTTACTGGACTGATTCTCATGCTGTGATTTCAAAAAAATAGGGGTGATCTTACTAGGCATTCCTAAAAGAATATACCCACTATTTTGCTTTTCTAGAATGGATTCTACTTCTGGTTTCAGCTCAAAATATTTGTTTTTTACATCCAAACTATTTATGTGAGACAGATATTAGATTAATGCACACTCAAAAGCTATAAATAAATAACAACTAATATTGAATACAATAGTTTTGGTTGGTTGGTAACCAGGAAATGGAAAATTCTGTGCAAAACTGTAATTTTAAAATGCATGTGTGTATTGCTGGGACACATCTGGCTAAAACTGTTTTGCTATTTTATTAAATGGATGGATGATTACCCTGTGGCTGTGGTTATTTTTTCAAGATGGGTTCCAGTGCCATAATATGGGAATGCGTATTTCAGTTATAGCATTAAAGGAAGTGGGAAGGACTTCTTCTGACCAACTGCCAACAACTACAGAAATTCAAAGAGCAATCCTTACTGGACTGATTCTCATGCTGTGATTTCAAAAAAATAGGGGTGATCTTACTAGGCATTCCTAAAAGTAGATTCAGATCTATTGTCACAGATTCAGGGAAGTGAATACAATCAATAGAGAGTAACAAAATTTGGATCATTGCCCTGATTTACATCCTGCACAAGGATGTTGTGGTAGCACAAGGCTATCATAGTAGCTATTTGCATTAAAGTCTGGAATTTGAAGTCACCCTAAGTGGTGCAGTGGGAGAATGCTTGACTAACAAGCAGAGGGTTGCCAGTTCGAATCCCTGCTGGTAACACCTATATCGGGCAGCAGCGTTATAGGAAGATGCTGAAAGGCATTGAGGCTATTCACACGATGGGGCGAAACTGGGCTAGCGGAGGCTAGACCGATTTCACCCCATCGTGTGAACCACCAGGCTCGGCTGCGAGCCCGGTGGTTCCTAGGCAGGTAACCCGCCTAACTACCCCTGCCCTCAAACCGTCAGTGCTCCGCAAACGTGGTTTTAAAGATTGTGAGTAGCTGTGGCATGGCTCCGCACCATGGCTACTCATGAGTAGACCCCCGGAGGAGAGATGAAAAGCCACCTCCCGACTCCAGGGGTCTCCCCAGTATGCCCTGCACGCTCAAGCAGGGCATACTGGAGCTTCCGGGGCCACACAGAATTGTGTGGGCGGCCAATCCAGCCGCCCAGGGCTCCTGCTCTGCTCATGTGCAGGGAGAGCGGGCTTAGCCCACTCTCCCCACTCACCCTTCCTAACTGGGTGTCACTGATCATGAGACCCGGCTCCCTATCTCATACTGCACGGGAGGAGGCAATGGTAGACCCCGCCTGTATTCTACCAAAGAAAGCCACAGGGCTCTGTGGGCACCAGGAGTTGAAATCGACCTGACGGCACACTTTACCTTTACCTGGAATTTGCGTTGCACTTGTGCAATGAGATGTAGAACCAGTAGCAGGGAACTTCTGGGCAAGAGCACAGTTCCAACAATCTCTGTGCATTCTTCTTTTAGCACAGCTTTCTTTGTTGTGCAAGCACTGCATTAATCAGGAATGCACCTTGTTCTGGTGGAGTCATGTCCTGCCCTGCATGCAAGGTGAGATGAGGTTATTGAGGAGAGGCTGACCAAACCATAATGGGTCAGAAGCACAGTAGCTCTCAGTCAATCCAGAGCAAACTAAATAAGACATTAAACAAATTATTGTCTGCCCTGTGTGCATTTTTCTCTTTAAAACTGTCTTCTGCATGTGCATTTTTAAAATAGCAAAATGAAGGACCTGATCCAGATCAGGACCACAGTATCAGTGGCAGATGACTTTAACCGTTTGGCTCCTACCTTATTCCTCCCCAAAACTGCATTGCCATTTGCCCCCAAGAGCTGCAGTTTTCTGCAACTGCATGTTTTGAGAAGTGATTTTTGTGGGAAAAACCACAGGGAGAAAGGTAAAAGCTTGCCTCTGGATGGCAATGGTCAAGCCCTCCTGTTCTCTACCAAAGACAAACACAGGGCTCTGTGGTCACCAGGAGTCAACATTGACTCAACAGAACACTTTACCTGTATGGTCTCAATCCAGATCATGGTCTCAATCCAGATCAGACTCCACCTTCACCAGAGCTGCTATTTTAAAGAGGAAATTGCATGCTCAGGAGCGAATGACATGTTTAAGGTCTCACTAGCTTAATTCTCAGAAAAGCAGGTGGCTGTAATAGGTAGCCAATAACACAATTGGTCAACTAGGATTGGCAGGGTGTCAGATAGCTCCAGGGTAGGGTTTGTTCAAGAATATTCACCACATACTTTCAGCTTTTTTCCCCCCAGGATGCTAGGGGGGAATGAACCTTTGTGGAATACACCTTAGCAAATTCTGTAGGGGACTCACAATTTTTTAAGTGTTGTGAGGGCAATGTATCAGTATGAACCATGGCCACAATAGCTGCAGTGTGCCCTCTTTCTTTTACAGAGGGCCTCAAAGAAGCTGAGGACTCCTCATGCCCACTCATCTACGTGTGGCACACAGACAGACTGGACCTGGGAACTTTGAAAATCTGGTGGATATGCTGCCCCGTGGGACCTTCCCATGGCCGTAACTCAGCCATGCTATGAAACATGGCTTGTGGGGATGACCTCTGAGGTGAACTCAATGCGGAGGATGGATGAGGGGAGAGGGAAAGGTTTTTTTTAAAATAAAACTGTTTTTAAACAAGGATAGTTGGGGGTTCTACCAGAGTGGGCTCTCCTTTAGTTCCCTGGTGGTTAAGTGGCTAGCTCAACTCATGAGCTCGCAGTCCGCAGGTGGGAATCCTTAGCGGGCACAGGCATATTCCCAATAGACTGGCTCTTTCAGGAGAGTATGAGCCTACTAGGCAGCAAGCTGCTTGCAACAGCTTTTGGATGGCTCTGGCTGGAATGCTCTGGAGGGGTCTCTCCTCGTGACATCTTCCCCGGTCATGGTAGGAAAGACCCCCCAGCATCCTTTGCCCTGCTCCATGTGCACATCCCATTCTGGCAGATGTGGGCTTTCCCTCCCATCCTGCAAAGAATGTGGGATTCCACCCCCACCGGGTCACCGCTCCCTGAGGGGATGGGAGTTTGGGTGGTGCTTTTGAGGTGTGGGGGCACTTGTGGGGTAGGGGTGATATGGCTGGCAGAAGTGGCACTGGCATCGCAGGGCATTTAAAGGGCTCTTGCTATGCTTCGCCTGCCAAGGGCGGACTAGCCGCTCTGAAAACCCACAATCTTGATCGGCCCTCCCTGCCGGAAATCGTGTCCAGTTGCGGCCTAGTGGCTGACGTGGTGATGCTTTGCCCACAGTCTGGCATTGGGCTGGGAGGCCGAGCAGCAGGGAGGGTCTCCCCTCTCCCTCCACTCCACTCCGGCTAGTGCAGTGCAAATTGGAGTTAAGGATTTTAACTCCAGTTAGAGCTAAATACAGTTAAACTGTATGTGTGAACTGGGCCAGAAAGTACCACACCTTTGTGAGCAGCCAGCTCCTGTCACAGGGTTGAGATTAGCTATACAGACGTTGTGGTGAGTCATTCACTTCCACATATCTATCATCAGAGCATGAAGCCATTACTGGCCCCAACTAGAACCAGACTAGAATAAGCTTTGTTTATAAGAGAACCTAACTGGAGCTGTACTGAAAACTTTCATATGACTCCTGCCTGCAGAGCACTCCAAAGGTCCTTTACGAGCCTCTAACACAGAGATTCAGCTCAACAGCAGACCAGTGAAAACAGCACAATAACCTTAGGAGACACAGAACAGTGCACAATAATGGGGAAAAACAGACAAAGAAGTAATCGCGTGCAGATTACGGGGCCTGCATCTTGTTTATAGTACAGTGAAAGTACAATGATGACTGTAAAAACGGCAAAGGCTATGAGGAACAATCTAAAATACTGTTATTCCATCACAATGACGTGGGTCAAATTTACCTTTTTGTGGGGAAAGTGCTTATTTTAACAGTTATGGCTGATGCTATTCATTCCGTTCCATTTTCCTCCTTTTTGCTTACCAGCACTATAGTTTTATAAAATGATGTCTTTGGGTTGAGGGTTAACTGTACAGGCATTTTGGTGAGCCATTTACTTCCACATATCTATTGTCAGTTTTCCCTTGAAGTACAGGTATGTTGGTGTTGCAGAGTGATAAGAAGATGAGCTGTAAGCTAGGAAGGCCTCAGAAAAAGCTTGTCTTCACTAGGCTGTCGTAAGCAAGCCACTTTGTCTGATCCACAGCACCATATCTGTGATATGAAGACAATAATGATATTTGCCTGGCCAAGTGATCAGATAAATTATATGAATTGTTGTTATTATATTACAAGCTAACTGTAAACTCATAATATTCAGGAAGGAAATTGTAAACAAGAATTCTGCTCATACAGGCTTGCATGGGAGAAGTAAGGTGGACAACACATCTCATTTAAAGCAAATGTACAAGTGAATTTAGAAATTCTCACTCAGCCAAAAACATCTGAGGAATGTACAAGGAAGCAAAAACAATGTTCTGCTGTTCTAGTTCTAGACATCACAATCCTAAATAACAACTGCTGGATAACCAAGACTGAAATTTCAAGTATCCATTAGAGAGAAATATATATTTTTATTATTTGTCCCACAAAATATTTACAAAAAGATTAAAATAATGACAGACAAGTGGATCAACACAGAGTATGTCTCAGAAATGTTTGCCACCTTATCTCTGCAAACATGAGAACCATTTTTAAGTGCGCTTTCTTAAAGAAAACAGTGATTCTCAATATTCTAAAAGAGGTTTGTAGAATGTCCAATAGATCACATTGTACAGGAACTGGAAAACTAGACAGTTGTCCATCTGTGTATATGTAAAACAGCTTCATTTGTTTAAATGTATATCCTGGTCCACCCAGATGGCTCTGGAGGAGGAACAAAAGAACATGCCAATCCCATCAAAAAACAAAACAACACAGAATGAAATCCCATCAACATAAAATGCAATTAAAAATATCCACCATTCTGTTAGCTCATTCATAATCCTCTGCAAACAAATCTGGGCTGAAACACTGGAGGGCCATTTATGAATTTAGTCTTCCTGTGAAATTTAATTTTAAAAACTTGAAAAATACAAGTTACAATGAGTGGTGGGTTCTGTATGTAAGGCCAGAGGCCATGGGATGGGTCTTTATCTCTGTGCACTCAAGACTGTCAGGGTGAAGGTTAAGCTTTCTTTCCAATATGATGCCATCCTCAAGTGCAGCACTTTATGTCCCCCACTCCCAGATAATAGTGAATAGAAGCTATTGATTTATATGAAATAAGATAAAGGGATACTCTTGGGGACAGTATTGGGATGGGCTAAACCTGCCCCCTGCTAAAGGTGAGCCCAATGGTTGGGGTAAGGAGCAGAATGCCTCCTCAAATGATTTCCCAGATTATAGTCAGTTCACTGCTGGGATTTAATAGCCCAGCAGGGAGACACAGGTCACAGTAGCACATAATGCAGAACTGGAGGGGCCAAGGTTTGCCAAACCTGCACATCCGAATTCAGGAAAGTCCAGTTTCATAAGATGGCTGACCCGAGGTTTTTGTTTTGGAACTCCAGTCTGAACCCTCAGGTTGTAGTGAGTTTTGTTGCTCCAGTCTGAGGTTAAAAGTAGTCTGCGTTACATCTGAATTCAGAACTGCAGGCTGAATTCCCTGTGGCTGGAGTTGAGAGAGGAAGCTCCTACCTCACTCCAGCTGTGATTGGCTGTTCAGGCCATCCTTCATGCAAGAAGGAAGCCCACACAGCCAGTTTCCCCTCCTCTTTGCAGTCTCACTGAATACAGGCTCCCAGCTCTCCCTTACATCTGGATTCGGACAGGAGAGCAGGGTGGGGAGCAGAACAACAGGTCCATTGGTCCCATGGTTCCTCATTACATTACATTACATGTGAATGTGGCCACTGTTTGGAGCAAGTGATAGACACTCTAGACAGACAGACAACTTATTGATTTCCTGGTTTCTTAATCCTTCTTAGAAGTACAAGCTGGTATTTCCAGTCTGTCACAAATCATGCATCAAAAGATGTAATTGCAAGATTTTGAATGCTTGGTATATTGTAAAAAACAAGTTGGAGGTTTGGTGACTCTGCTACTACACACTCTTTTTTCAGCCTATGATGGTGATGTCACTGGTGTCCACCTGTCTGATGTGTTTTGTTAAGTTGCTCTTAACTTGTCATCTAGCATCTAACAATTTCAAGTGTCTGTGCTTATGATTACTGACAGACCAGATTTTCTACCTGTCTACCAGTACTTGTCATTATTGTGAAAAGTCAGTGGCACCAATGCAGCCCAATTCTTCCCTTTTAGAACAATACACCTGAACCAGTATCTCTCTGTCTTCCTCACACATGCAAAATGTATGACTTTAAAAAAGAAAAGAAAAAAACCCAAACCCTGGACTTCCTTCCTTCCTTCCTTCCTTCCTTCCACCAGACCCACACTATTTTTTCTAACTGTAAATTGCATCACAGACATTTGTCCAACTGCAGGGCGGCAACCTCTGTTTTCAGGGCAAGGGAGCCTCTCACACTTCCTGGTCCTCTGAGGGTATACAGCCACCCTGCAAGAGCAGTTTTAGAAGCAGCGCCAAAGGGGGAAACGCAGTGGGGGAGGTAAGGACACCCTCCCGGCGCCTTAAAGCTAACCCCACAGCTTCAAACTGGCTCAAATGCCAGTCTTTCGAACTGGTTTGGCGTTCTGTGACTAGACCACCAAACCAGTTTGTGCACATCCCTACTGGGTGGTACAGAAACCTGGCGGTACAGCAACCTTTTCATGAGTTGTGAAGTGGTATCCCCATGGCCTTACAATCTCATGAGTGAGTGGTCTGCTCAGGAACAGCATCCATCCTCATCACATATGAGGAATTGCTCCTTTACTGGGGCAATACTGATACTGCTGCCCGGCCCTTCTCATTAATAAGCCTAGGACTGCACAGGTACACCCAACAGGAAGGGGCTGGGCTCCCCTTCCCCAACTTCATTGTACAAAAAGTAGATCTTTGCCATTCAAGAATCCTTGATTGGGCCTGCCATTTAAACTGAACTCCAGGAATCACTGCCCTGCTATATGTTTCCATCCCAGCACTCTAATGGGATTTCCCTGCCTGTTTTGCCATAAGGAAGGGATGTGCTTGTGGACATACATCTTTGTTGCTTCATTTTCAGAGAGCAAAGGACTTATTGCTCATCTTGACATCCCGTCCCCTTTCTCTCCTGCTTGCCAGGAGGGGGAAGCAAGCGACAGAGTTGGAAGAGGACATGCCCCTGCCATTTGACAGGCTGCCAAGCTTGGGATGCGACATCATGACTGCTTTTTTGGACTCAGGGGGCGGGGGACTGCTTGGAGTGACTGCCAGCGAGAAGCACTGCAGGCATTAAGTGGGCACAATCCTGGGCACGTCTGCACTGCCATCTCTATGATTACGGCTCCAGAAAGTGAACAAAACCACCATCCACATCTGGACATAATGCTGCTATTGAAAAACCTCAGGTTGTGGCAGTGAAACTCACTACAAACTGAAGGTGCTAATTGGAGATTGGCGAGGCAAACCACAGGTTGCTTTTGCCATGAAACTGCGATTGTATGCATTTGGATATAATGGAGTTCCAACCTCTGTCCTGTTTATTTCCAGTTTTGTGTTACATGTGAATGCAGCTTCTCTCTCTTTCTCACACTCTCTTTTTGCAGAATAAAAGAGTTCAGAGATAAAGAGGATAGCGTTAAGACCCTTCAAACATCACAAATCAACACCTATCAATAGATATAAAAAGTCTATTGACAGATAGATAGATAGATAGATAGATAGATAGATAGATAGATAGATAGATAGATAGATAGATGAGAAAGTTGGGCTTTCTCCTCTTAGGGCACTGTGGAAATTGGCTCTAAGTTGCATCTCTTTTCCTCAGGGCCAGCCAAGGGAGTAGGGGCTCCCCAGGTGAGATCTGGCTTTGGCACTCCTCCACCTCCTTTGCATGCACGGGTAGGGGCTTTTTGGTAGACGGTTGGGTGATCCTTGTCACCTGCCTTGGCTGACTGACTGGCTGCGGCTGGCTGGCTGCGATGGTGCATGCACCCACCTACAGTTACCTATCATTTGGCTGGCTGACTCTGATGGTGCACGCACATGACCCAGGCTGTCAGCGACTGGGTTTGTCTACTTCACCTAGCCATCGGGGCTGCCGCTGCTTTCCGTGGCTCTAGAGCTGGCAAACAATCCAGATCCTAAGCCTGCATATTTTGGTACCAAAAGCAGCTTATCTTCCAGGGCAAATAGAAGGTGTGTGTGTGTGTGTGTGTGTGTGTGTGTGTGTGTGTGTGTGTGTTTTGCTGAGACCATGGATAGGGGGGGAAATGGATAGTGGGGTGATTTTCCTTGGGACCATAGCATGGGAGAAATTATTTATATCACTCTGCCAAACCTCATATTGTGGTCCCAGTATGGATTGGGAACCCCTGGGGCTGATGCTGTCAAATTATTAAATTAAATTAAATTAAATTAAACAATGAGGCTATTCTCATGAGTGAGCAAAACCAGGCTAAGGAGGCCCAGCCCAGTTTTTCTGGTTTGTGAGAACCACCAGGCTCGAGGGCAAGCCCAGTGGCTCCACGGCAACAAGCATGCCTATGTAGCCACCCCCTTAAATGAAATTAATGGAGCAAGCGCTCCTTTAACCTCATTTTTTGGGATCGTATGTCCACTGCAGCTGCTTGCAGCCGCAACTGACACATTCGGGGGGAAGGTGGGTGAGGGGGATCCCAGAAATTCGCCACACACAAACATTACTGGGGGGCAGTAATGTGGGGGGCAGGTGCCTTACTGGGGCTCCCAGGGGGGCAGGGCGCTCCACGGTGGTGCTTCCCTGTGCCTGACCACCGGAGCTGCTGGGCAAGGTGCAGCGAGGTAAAGGAGAGCCACAGGCAAACCACCGCTTATCTGGGCAGCTGATCTGTCTGCCCAGTGATGGGTGAGTGCCCATCTGTGGGGAGGGTCGGGCAAACCTGCTCTCCCCACAAACCGCCGAGAAACTCTTCTCATTGATCATGAGAAGAACTTCAGTGTATTTAAGTCTAGATTGTTTCCAAGACTCTAATTATTAAAGTCAAACAACTTGAATCTCCTGGTTGAAATTGTATGATAAGGCCACTGAATTGGAACAAAGCTTGATCTTCTTTGGAAACTGAAACAATACTCTCTGGCACTCCTTTGTATGAATTTACTATGACACAGTGAGGCTGTAATCACACGCAGGCAAAACCAGGCTAACAAAGCCAAGCCTAGTCCTGCCATGCATGAGAACTGCTGGGATTGGGCCCGATCCCAGTGACACCTCAGTGGCAAACCCGCCAAGTCAGCCACCCTCTTGAACAAGGTTTAGAAAGCAAGCACTCTCTTAACCCCGTTTTTGTAATCATCTGCCAGCCCTAGCTCTTGGGGCTGAACAGTGCATTATGGGGGTTGCAGAGGGTGGGCACATGCCTCCAGGCACCCTGACCTCCATGGTGCCTGAGGAGACAGCTGCACATCTGGGTGCACGATTTCTGCACCCAGACTCTCAACAAGGATCATTTTTGAGGAGGTAAGCTTTTTAAGGCTTCCTTCCTGCTGACCCTGTAGCCCCTCCTCACCAATTCTGAGACAGGGTTCAGTATATCATTGCTGCATTGTGTTATATCATATGATGATATTTTTCCCAGGCACAGGAGCAGCATTTAATTCACCTGGGCTTCCAGTATGGTGTCTATTTTAGGAGAGAAGGCATTCAGGAGAAGCTCTTAATGAAGTCTCTTGTGGCATGCTAGATGGAAGGACACATTTGTTTGATTTTGCAAATGGAAAGTTACAAAATATAGCCAATTTCACTCCTGTTTGCTTGATCCCCACCCCCACCCCTCTTTTCAATATTAGATTCATTCTACTATTGCTGGTTTGGTTTTGCAGTTTAGCAGACTTCCTATAGTTGATTTGGTCATTTTAAAATTGAGCCCTTTGATCTTGCAGCCCTGAGATGCAAGATTGGAGAGCTTTATTTTGCAAAACAAAGCATATCCCTAATGGAACCTTATGTGAATAACTACCAATATAGTTGGTACCACTGATGATAAATAAATACCAATATAGTCTTTGGCCATGTTGTGTCCCTATCCAGCTTGCACCCGGACAGATATCCCTGTCATGTCAACCCCATTACAGAAATCTAATCAGATAAGATTTAGCGTAACAAGTCTATTAATTCTGCCCTGGGCTATGAGGGCTAGAGATGAAATCATCTAGCAATCAAGAAGACCGCAGTTTTCAAGCTATCACATTGCCTTGCCTAGCTGGTTGTTGCTGGTATAATATTTGTAACAGTCTTTATCAGAATGATCTATTGGTAGCTGTTTCTGAGAAAGCAGTATATCTAAATGAGCTGCAAGGCAAAAGGAACTTCTAGCATCTGTTCCAAAGAGTAGCTTAGTCTGATATATGGAGTTTGTTTGCATGGCAATATTGGCTACCACCCACCTCCTCTAGTTCAAGGGAGAGTTGATTCTAATGGATGGTGCTCCTTTATCAGAATAAACCACCTCTTTTAACCTGTGGTCCAGAATAACCTTCCTTTATTCTGACAGATATGTATTCTTGTATTAAAACAAACAACAACAACAACAACAGGCTAACTGCCATATACATCTATTTGGGAATTAAGGCAGTTAAGCATCTAAACTGCCCTCCACTTTAAAAAATAGGCTGGTCAGTAATTTGGCATTTGTCAGTAATGGAGGCAGGCACATGGTTGGTTCAGCAGAGAGGCAGGTCTAGTCTAGCGAAGAATCAAGAAGTCAGTCTATAAGCTCTGCCAGCATTTAAACACCTTGCTCAGCCTGAGGAGCCAGAGTTAGCAGCTTCACAGGGTCAAATGGAGTCATATCCAGTTCTTATTTCTTTTTATGTGTAAACTGATTTGTGAACATTTTTATTGAAAAATGATATATAAATATTCATGACAACAACAATAATAATAATCACCTCCCATGTCACCTGTTCCCCAGTGGGCTTGAAAGCTGTAGTATTGAGCATTCTCCAACCAGCTCGAAGGATTTTTAATGCTGCTTCATCACACAACACCTTTCAAGGTGTGCAGACGTCCCAATGGGTCCATAATACTTATGATCTGCAGAATGTCTGCCATTTTGTGTAGAACCAGAACCAAAAATGGCACAGAAAGTCAGCCATTTTGTGTAGAACTGGTATCGTTTAGCATAAGAGAGACTGAGCTATGAACCAAGATGTCACCAGTTCAATCTCAGCTGTGCTCTGAACTCACAGGGTTCTCTGAGGCAAGATCCTATCTCTCAGCATAAATATCACGTCTCCAATATGACAATAATAATAATAATTTCCCTTACAAGATTGTTAAAAGGATTATGAAGATAATTGATGTGAATTCTTAATGCTGCCTCATCACACAACACCTTTCCAGCTGTGCAGCAGTCCCAGTGGGCCCATAATACATACGTTCTGCAGAATGTTTAAAGTTTGAATTCTTTAAAATGCTATATAATACTATATTCATTAAGAAGTCACCCATGCCTAAGTCAAAGAAGCTATTCTCATGATGGGGTGGGGGGGACCAGGCTGAATGAGCCCAGCCTGGTTTTCCCCTATCGTGAGAACCACTGGGCCCACAGGCGAGCCCAGTGGTTCTCTGGCAGATAGTCTACCAAGATAGCCCTCCCCTTAACCCAAGTTAGCAAAGCAAACTCTCTGCTAACCTGGGTTTCCCGATCGTGTGCCGCCATGGTGCAGCTCCGCGCCATGGTGATTCATGAGGAGACCCCTGCCGGGAGGCTCAAACAAGCCTCCCGGTCCTGGGGGGGTCGCTACAGGATGCCCCACGCACCTGTGCAGGGTATCCTGTGACTTCCAGGGGGTGAGCGGCCCCCTATCCCCGCAGCCCCTACCAGCTCCTGGCTGAATCTACTCACTTGACTAGATCGGCTGAGAGGGCTCTGTTCCACTTGTCAATGCCTGCTGAAGCCCATTTGTTAAGCACACAGGACAGGGCCTTCTCTGTTACTGTCCCCAGACTGTGGAACTCAGTGTCAGGTCACATGGGTCCCTCACTTTCAGAGGTGAGTCTTTCAGAGATGACTAAAGTGACTAAAGTCTGACCATTTCACTCAGACCTTTGGCTTGCAAGTAATTTTCCTTTGGTTAAATTGCTTTTGTAGCTGTGTTTATTGAGAATTTCTAGTAAACTATTAAATGGTTTTTAATGACTGTTTCAATTCATTTGTCATTAATTAGTTTGTTTTTCACCACCCTGGGGGTCATTAATAATTAAAAATCATCATGAATAATTAAAAACCTGCCAATCTTATCAGGGCCAGTTCAAATGTTACTTCATCCACTAGCCCTGGCACACATGTAAGGGCATGCATGTGTCATGACTGCACACATTCTTCCCCTTTCCCAGCATGCCTGGGCACCTTTCCCAAATTGTGTGAGAGGCAGTTCATCTGAACCGTCCCCCATGTGATTAGGGAAAGGCACCCTGGCACTTGGAAATGGGGGAGGGAGAGACGTGTGCTGGCAGTGCATTTATGTTCATATTGCATGTGCTGGGGTCACCAAATGAAGTATTGCCCAAACTGCCACCAAAATAAAGTGTGGTTTAATAACTGATAGCACCACCATGTCTCTCAAGAAACTTCATCTTATTAAAGCTCTTTCAACTCCCCTCAATACTCCCTGAGTCCGTGCACACAACCACGCCGAGGAGGGTGGGCAGGCTGTGGGGAAGGCAGGTGCTTGCCTGCCTTCCCTGGCAGACAAGCATCTGCTGTCCTCCCCTCCACTGCACCATGCGCCCACAGGAGCAGTGGTGCAGCAGAGAGAGATGCTGCGAGCAGGAGGACTTCCCTCTCTCTCATCCGAGGTGTGCCGGGACACGAGCGTGGCAGCGGCTCTAGTTAGAGCAGCTGCCAAGGCTTGGCACGGTCACTCCTCTCCCCCAGCTCATTGACAGAAATGGTGGTGAGCCGTGGGGAAGCTGATTAACCAGGCGGTGATTGCCCAGCTGATCATCAGCCGAGGTTAAGCAAACCACAGGTTTGGAAGTTGGGCTTGGTGCAGGTGCAGCGTCAGGAGCAACCTCACTCCTGACACTTCACATGCATAGCCTAACCCAGGCTGGGATGGCTTAGCCTGGGTTAGGCTGCATGTGTGAATCCCCTTCCTGCCTCCATTGCTTGAGAAGGAAGTCCCCAAGTTTGCCTTTGGCAAATTTCAGGTGTAACTTGGTTGAAACTGCATGATGACTTGTCCCCTTGAGTCAAGCATGCTTAGCCAGTGGATATTAGGGACGCTACTGAATTTCTCCCTTGCCTCAGACACCCTGACATGCTTGGCAGAACAGGTAAGTTTTAACTAACCTTTTAAAGGTCAACAAACACGACGCACTGCAGACCTCTCGAGAGAAGATATTCCACTACTGTGACAGAACCACTGACATTTCTCTTTTTCTCTTTGCTCCCCCAAAATGTAATGAGATTGTCAGGAAATGGGGAAGGAACAACAACAAAGAGGATGAGCTAGTGTGGCAAATAAAGCTCAGCTGAGCACACCGGAGGGGTCAAGTGAGCATCAACTGCGCCAAAGGAATCAATCGGGGGCACCTGCCACTGTGGACTTTCATGTGTCCTGATCAAGTTGTCTCTTCCTCAGTGTTTCCAGTTTAGCAAGGAAGAAGCACATGGGGAAGGGAAGCTGAACAATAAGACCTGTCAAGTCGCATTTTGTGTCAAGAGGTATGCTCAGCGATGACACCTGGGCTTAAGTGCTGTCTGCTCGCATCAGGCTGTTCGTGCGCTGCTTGAGAATCAGATTAACTGCCGAGGTCAGAATTGCATTTGTAAGCTTCACCAGACATCTGCCATAGGTACAGACATGTCTCTTCCAAACCAAAGCAGCCCCAACAAAGAAGGTTAATTTCAAAAAGAGGTGCTGCAAACATAAGAACCTCCGCACTGCTGGACTGGATCAGATAAAGGGCCACTCAGCCCAAACAGTTGTTTCAGTGTCCAGCATCAACCGGTCAGGTGCTCTGGAAGTGTGGGATCTGGGCATGGAGGAATGGCTCTCCCTCTTGTTTAGCCCCAGTGGGGAGAGGGAAGGGTCATAGCTCAGCAGGAGCTCTTAGCATACACAATGTTTAGCATCTCTGGTTAAAAGGATCTCAGGTAGCAGGGCTGGGAGAGACTCCTGCTCGAGGTAGCAGAGAGCCAGCACCAGGAAATGGACCAGTGGTCTGAGTATAAGACTGTTTCATATGTGAATCTTCAGCCTTAACTGCTATTAAAAGACACACTTCCTAATTGCCACGAGGGCTTATAAAGTTAGATATGGCTGGGGATGGCTGGGGCTTTCAATAGCAAGGAAAAGCAATCAACAAGTAATCTAGGGCTCTGCAGTTCTTACTTCATATGATGCTATTGGAAGCCTTTTTACAAAGGGAAAAGGAATTCCTTCCTGAACCTGTATAAGGGTTATATACTCCTATGGCTCTGGTGATCTCCAAATGGCCCATATGGCCATTTGATGCATCAATGGTGATTTTCCTGAAACCTGTGTTCCTCTCAGCCTAGATGAGATCTTTTGTGCTGATCCTACACTGCTCTCCCAACCAGGAATTGTGTAGGCTGTAGAGTCTTCCAGGCTCCATCACGATCCGAAGAACACTGGAAGAGCATCAGAGCTTTTTCAGCCACACAGCTGGACACCATCAAATTATCGATGGACCAGTAAGTTGCTGCTCACCCCACAAATGCTTTACCATTGCTTCCCTTCTACCTCTCTTCCCTCTCCTCCTTCAAAGCAGAACAAGAACCACTACCATCACCTTTAATTTGGGAAAGATTAGAGGAGGAAGTGGCTGTTCCCATAGACATGCTGAACATCATTTCCCACTGAAGTCCTGTGTCTTGACTCCCAGAATTCCCAGTGGAAAAGTTGGTCCTTGCATCTTTCTCCATGGTCCCCTCTTTCCCTGAGACCAAAAAGCCCCAACTCCTTCCCTTGTAGAATCAGAAGGGGAGCAATGGTGGAGGAAGGGGTAGCAGTGCAGAAAGGAGATGGTGGCAGGCACTCCCATAGATGCACAGAGTGACTTTTCCATTTGGCAACCAAGGGTTTTCCTACAGACCCAGGATTCCTAGCCAGAAAATATGCTGCTTCCATCTAAGGAAAACCCATTGCAATTGCCACTTCTTCTTCCTCCCTGTTCCCCAAGGTAAGTTTTTCAATTTCTCAGCAAGTTGCCTTTATTTTTTAAGTATTAAATTTACCTGTCTTATATTTTGAGTATTTTTGTCCCCACCTTTTAAATGTCACTTGTTAGTGTTCTTTTCCCCCTGTATTGTAATAAATCACTGCTGAATTGCCCACTGGAGAAGTTTAAAGAGGCTTCTGTGCACCAAGGCAGAAAAGCAAATTGCGAATCTGTTTATGTGATATATGCAATTCTGCCTAATTTAATGTGATGGAGTTTGTTTGTTTTTGGTCCCTTCATCTACTAAACCTTCCAATGTCTTTTCATGAGGCCTGTTTACAAGCCAGTGTCCCATGGATATTTATGGATAGCTGCATCCTGTACACCAGGGCAGGTGTACAGTCCATTTGCTATCTTTTTTCTTGTCACTCAGGTGAACTGGCCTAAGGGTTCCGGCTCTAAGGTGGGGGAAGGGGGAGGGCAGGAAGCTTTAGAAAACAGACATGGATTCAGTCACTGAGGTTAACATAGGATCAAGCTGCCTTCGTTGTAGTCACTCATAGAATACAGATCATAGTAGCTCACATATTATCTGCTTAGTCTTTCCTACCATCAGAATCTGTGTTTGCAGAAGCAACACCAGCCTCCAAACAAACACTGGCAAGAAACAAATTCCACTTAAGTATATGGGGTATGAGAACAGTGGGGACCTCAAAAGACTTGTCTTGTTAGTGATAATTAATAACACCCTTCTATGCAAGTGTACAGTTACATGAAATCCCCCTTTCTTAATGAAAGAACTGCAGTCAAGATATTTAGTAGCCATGAATAAAGGCAATAAATAAAAGATGTACAACTGCAGTAAAGACAGCAAATAGATCTTGTAATGCAGCATGATAGCAGTGGTGCACTAACTTTTGTTCGTTTGTTTAGTAATGTAAAACACCTAAAGTGCCTTGGCCAAGGCAGAAAGGAAGGAAGCATATGCATTCAGTTTCCAGTACGTATGGGCTGCATTGGTACAATTCCCATTCATTAAAAAACCAATGTGCCATGTTTGGTGTTTTTGGCTAATCAATTCCTTGATCTAGGCTATCTTTTGAATGGAGCTTTAGTTACTTGTATTCCAGTCCTGGAGTAGAGGTGGGGCTAAAAAAAACAGCCAGCAGCAAAAACACTGAAGACAGACTGCACTTGTCTCTCTGTACATAGTGGCCCAGTTCACATGTACACTTTTACCACAGTTATAGCTGCCTGAGGTCATAATTACAGTATGCCTGAGTGTGTGAAACTGCCGTTACGGTCCAAAAGCTAACTCAGTTTTGCCTTGCCAAACTCCAGTTGGGACCTTCGGTTTTCTCAAAGCTTTAATGACAACTGAGGTTGTGCTGCCGAAGCATTACGCCCAACTGCTGACTCAGCTATAACTGTGGTTTTGCACCCATTTCCAAACTCCAATCATAGATGCCGACCCACCTGAGGACGTGGAGGGTCTACTTGACCTAATCATCCCATTGTGCTGTTATAAGCACACCCAGCAAAGGTCTGAGCAGACACAATGGACTCTTTTGTTCACTACTGTTATCACTTTTGTCCACAGAAAGGTGTGGTCAGTATGCCCTCAGGGCAAGATGCTGGCTCTTTCTATAAGAGACACAATCAATCAGTGGAGTTATTTTGACGATCAGTGGAAAGCGAGCTAAGGGTGCTTAGCCCACTTTCCACCGATCGTGAGAATCACTGGGCTCACAGCCGAGCCCAATTGAGTCAAGCGGATCATCCACTTATGTAGCCCTCCCCTAAGCCCGGGTTAGCAGAGCGAGCGCTCCGCTAACCTGGGCTTCCCGATTGTGAGTTGCCACAGCCTCCTGGCTCCGCGGGTCTCTCCAGCAGCCTCCCGGCTCTGGGGGTCTCTCCAGCATGCCCTGTGTGCTTTTGCAGGGCATGCTGGAGCTTCTGGGGGCCGATCAGCCCCCGCTCGCCCCAGCACCTGCCAGCTCCATTACAGAGCTGGCAGTCATGTGGGCGGCCAGTTCGGCTGCCCAGAGCAGATTGTCTGCTCGTTTGCAAGGGCTCTCCCCGCTCACCCTTACAAAGCGGGTCTCACTGATCGTGAGACCCGTCTCAGTGTGTCTCTTTCTCAGATTCACCAAATGCGTCTCATCACATTTGGGCATCGGCACCTCCATCTTGCCTTGCCTGGACTCTTGCTCCTATTCCACGTGTTGCCCCCAGCTCAGCCCTTTATCTACATTCAATCTGCACAGCACGCTTGGCTGCGAGATACTGGTCCCCAGAGATCAGATCCCCTTTGGATTTTTCCTGGTTCCCGGAGCCTCACCTGGCCCTTGGGTCCCTGCGCCTGCCTTTTGCCTTTCTGTCTGGCCTCAGCATTGGCTGAGCTTCAAGGGTCCAGACACCCCACTAGACGGATGTAGGCGGAATCTACCCTCTACCCTCAAGCCTCTCACTCCCCTCCTTTCTAGTCTCTCTAAGACAATTCCTCTGGGCAGCCTTGAGTGAACTTAATTCAGAACTCAAGCCAAATTGCCTCTTTGTGAGCTGCAACCTAGTGCTGTTTGTTGTTCTTATTAGTTTTGCTAGTTAATATTGCATTGCCTATTAATCATACTCCTAAGCCCTGAGACAAACCTGATTCTATTTTTGAATTTCATGCTCTCTGTCAGTTCTTTCTGAGACCGAAACTTTGCACAAATTTATTCTGAGGTGGGCTGCTCCAGTCATGCTTGCTATTTCCCCACACAAGCCCAAAATGTAGCCAGGGATGTTTTGCCCAATCTCCAGGAGCAGTTCCATTAACAGTTTCAGGCAGGAGTCTCTCTCAGCCCTACCAAGAGATGCCAGGGATTTAATCTGGGACCTTCTGCTTGCAAAGCAGATTCCCTACAACTGAGCTATGACCCCATCCCCATTCATCCCACATCCCTAGTTTGGAGCCCATGGAATAGAAGGGAGTCTGCATTTAAATAAGTACATACATGAATATTTGTCAGTGAAGTCTTTCCTAAGTTCTGGGTTTCTTCTCTCTTAACTTCTATACTACACATAAGAGATGTGCAGAACATTGCAATTGTGGAACATTCCAACTCGATATAGGGCATTTTGAGTGTGTTGAGCTTCAAACAGAACACCATTTGAATAAAGGGCCTGTTTCGAGCTTGAAACAGGACAACACTGTTTTGAACAGAACGTTTCTATTGTTCTGGTCGCCATTTAGGAGGGCTGTTTTTCCTTTGCTGATTGGTTTTCTGGCACTGGCTTCCAAATAGTTTGCACTCTCCTTGCTTCCTGGTTGGCTTGTTATCATCCAAATCAAGTGTTGTCATGGGCAACCATGCCCTCATTTGTGGGAGGGGGGAGGCAGGTGGGAGGGGGAGCCAAAGGAAGAGGTTTCAAAATGTATTTAGGGGCTGGGACTTGAGGCAATACAGCTCCTGCTGGACAGGTCGTCTCATAAGTAACTCCAGAGACTGCATGCTTTTACCCAAGAGGGAGGGGCTGGGCCCCCTTCCCCACCTTTATTGTGCAAAAAATAGAACTGGAATGTTTGAGAATTCCTGGGTGGGGCAGCCTTTTAAACCCAACCCCAGATATCGCTTCCCTGCCATATGTTATCTTTGCAGCAATTTAATTGGGTTGCCCAGATGATGGTGCCACTGTGACTCCATGGGCTTGTGAAAATACATCTTTATCAATTCATTTTTTAAAAATTAATCTTTTTTGCATGTTTCAATGCAATGAATAGGAATCCCTCCCCCATTCAGAAAAAGAACAGTCTGTGACCTGACTTCCTTAATTGCTGTGAACTCTCTGTGTACTCAGAGTTCACAGCAATTGAGTTCACACACTATTATTTTTCTGAATAGGGGAGGGATTCCTATTCATCGCGTTGAAACAGGCTAAAATCTTTTTTTAAAATATAAAAAATAAACCATGAACCCCACCGGCCTGGGGTTCCTGGAGGGAGTTGTGGCCATACCTGCCTTGCACCCAAACCCACTTTGGTGCCCCAGGGGGGCTGCTGGGGCATCCTCAAATTCCCATTATTTGCTATAGGAAAAATGCAAAAAATTGAAAAATTTTCCCACCCACCCCATCTAAAATCACAGGAGTGTCCAATTGCTTTGTGGGTCAGTGGTTTGGTGTTCCCCTAGGTGCCTACCACCCACCCTGGTTTTGTGCCCCCTAGGTGCTCTACATAGGGAATAATGGGTTGGTTCAAGTCCCCATTACTTCCTATGTAGACACTTTTAGAACCAGTGCAAGTTGGGTTCAAATTCGAACCAAACCAAGGAGAATGGAGGTTCAGGCAAAACCAAAACTGAACCTACCCACCCTGGTTCGAATAGGGTTCAAATTCGAACCAAACAGGCAAAACTGGTTTTGTGCACATCCCGGTTTTGTTCCCTATGGCTGAAACAGTTTTGCATTGCAATTTTTTGTATTGCTTTGCAATCAAATACATTTTTCAACCCTGTCTTGAAAAATACAGAAGCACACAGTAAAAGGGAATCTGTCCCTCCCAACACAGAACACACATTTCAAACACAGTCCAAAAATGGCTAAAAAAAGAATCACTGACCCTGAATCCACTGCCAGCCACAGTGCCTGCACTGCAGTAACACAACTGGAACAAGTTGCTTTCACATACACAATTATGATAACTCCATACATTACTTCCTGGCATTGCAACAGCTGCCACAGCAGTACCTTTAGCAGCAAGCACAGCCATATGTCTGTCCATTCTAGGCATAGGGATGGCATCTGGTTTTGTAATCGAGTTCCATTTTCTGTAATGCACACAAAATCTTATAGTGCCATCTGGTCTGGGCACTAGCACTACTGGGGATGCCCAAGGACTTAAGGAGGGCTTAATAACCTTTAATTTTAATATTTCTTCAACATCCCTTCTAATGTCTCCCAATATTTTTCCATTGACTCGGTAAGGTGGTAACCTAAAAGGAATATGGTCTCCTGTGTCAATACCTGTACAGCCGGTTTGCTTTACCAGATGTCAGTTAATTCAGCCAATACAGATTTAATATTTTCTCTGGCTGGCTGGCTAATACTATCTGACTACCTTAATTGTTCCAGGCTACATTCTTCTAAACAAAAAACCAACATGTCCAATATTTCTTCCACTTTGTCCTCTTCTTTATCTAAAAGTCTCTCAGCTATCCCCAGAACTATCACCATGGGATGCTATGGAGTTTTGTGGAAAGGTTAAACAAAATTAAATTGCCCGCTTGCCCATTTCTTTCATGTGTTGGGTGGTAGGTAGCACTCTTCATGCCCTACCACCAACCCACTTTGGTGTCCCTAGGAGCTACTCATGGGGAACAATTGGGATGTTTTGTGTTCCCCATTGTTCCCTGTGGCTGGAACACTTGAAAAGTTTTGAGTTTGTTCCACAGAAGCTGGCTGCTTGGGTGGAACAAACTCAAAACATTCCATCATCCTCATTTCATTTCGAGCCCAAAATGAAATGTGGAATCTGTTTTGTGTATACCTCTACAGTACACAGAATGGAAGTGCTCTACGTCTTCATATGTGTTCTTTCATAAGCAGGAAGTTTGATGCTGATGCTTCCAAAGTTATTTTTATGCTCTTACTTGTGAAACATAACTGCTTGCATGCACAAAAGCAAATAAACTGTTGCATTTCTTCTCAGTGCTGTAAAAACCTGGGCCATCTGTAGCTCATCCTTTTCTTGGTCAATAATAGATGAACGAAGCCCTGAATACTGAATGGATAATCCATCAAAGACAACCAAGGGCATAATGCTTTCTCAAAGCAATTTCACAATCAAGGTAGGAATTGCACTCATTTGACCGCCTACCTTGTTTTATTTCCTGAAGCCTCAATTGTCACATGCAAAAGCATTAGCCTCCTGAGGGACATGGTGCTGTAATCCCAGCTCCTTAATTAGAAGAATGGGAGAGTGAGAATTAATGACGTTTCATGTGACATTGAGCAAATTTGAGGAAGGCTGGCATACTCTCTGCTACAAAGCCTAAAATCATACGGTAATTGGAGCAAGTCAAGGAAAAATGAAAACACAATCTTGATTTCATTTAAAGGAACAGAAATTTTAACCAAATACAGTGTTGGAAAATTGAATATACTGGCCTGACAGCAAAAGCTAATAGGGTCAAGCAGAAATAGAAAATTGTATTGTGACACTGTGCAAAATGGTTTTGTTATTCTTTGAATTAACAAATACACCACTTTAGTTTTTTTGAATCAGAAATATAAGACACTTTTCTTTAACCCACTTACTCAAGAATAGTCTGGACAATTTGCAATGTACCATTTATAAAAGCTTCAAGTCCTAGAAATACAAGGTTAGCCTATGACAGAAAAATCAGGATTTCCCACCACCACTATTGTGATTCCAAAACTGGGGAATGAGCTCCCTGTAAAATTGAATTGACAGAAGTTTAATAAAAGGACATCGAAGAAATATTTTTATTCCACTAATTCAATGGCAGCAATTTTAGAAATGATTCCAAATTTGGCAGTATGTTCTGGACTGGGAAAAGAATACACTTTTCTCCACAATATGCAATTAATTTATGAGAGCCACTGTCACAGGATGACTTAACTTTTAAAAAGAATTAGATACATGTATGAAGATAGACTGGTCAACAGCTGTAACAGGCCATTGTAGCTAAATGGATCTTCCATGTTCAGAGGCAGTATACCTCTGAATACTAATTGCTTGGTAGCAAACAACAAAGAAGGCTGCTGACTTTATGCCCTGATTGTGAATTTTCCAGAGACATCTTGTTGGCTACTGCTAAAAACAGAATGCTGAATCCTTCTATTCTTTTAGATTTCATTTTATTTTCAACATTCAAAGTCTACATTTTTAGGTCTCCTTGTGGGGAAAAATGTTGCCTTTATTTTTTACCATTGATATTTTGATTTTGTTGTTTTTTTAAAACTACTTTTTAATGTTTTATATTTATTTTTAAGATACTGCTCATCAGTTCTGTAAGCCACCTTGGGTTTTGTGTGGAGGGAGGCTGGTTCTGCAGGAAGAACATAATGAGGCCATTCACACAGCCAATACCAGGATGGAGAGGGTGGGTGGTGGGGTCATTCCCACAGTCCCCATCCCTGAGTTCCTTATGAGTAGATTCTCAGCATGCAATATGTATCCTTCATCAAAGGGAGGCTGGGTGGGGACAACAGATGTATTCCAAACTCCTCCTCCATGTTTTCCGTCAGGGCCAGCTCCAGGTTTTGGGGAATCTTCAGCAAACTGCCCCCACATAGGCCCCCTCCAGTCTGGGTGAGACCTCCCTAAGGTTCACGGTGGGGCTTAGCCTGGTAGATGGGCTAAAATGGGAGAGAAGAAGCAATGACAGAGCTAGAGGCATAGGAAGCTGCCAGTAGTAGCAGGGGCACCCCACCACTGGTGGCCCCTATTTGTGATGAAGGGTGCATGCTAGCACCCTTCATCACATGCCCTGACCATGCCCCCTGCACCTGACATCAGATACAGGGGGCATGGTCAGATGTGGAAATGAGGCCACTAGGCCTCATTTGCAAGACGCTTCAGCCAGCGCTGGGTTCCCTGCCTCCTTTCGAGACAGAGAGAGGCACTCGCAGCAAGGTTGGAATCCCAGGACTGGCTGAAGAAGCTCCGTTTCCACTTCTGACCTTGGCTCCTGCACATGATGTCAGATACAGGGTGTGTGGCTTTGAATGCGGGGGAATGGTGGAATGACGTCCATGGGAATGGTGGGCCTGGGTTTTCTGAACCTGGGGACACAATGATGGCTCCACCCCTGCCCTGGACAGAGCAGTTCTTGTACTGAGAGTGTCATTCCACCACCACTGCACAAAGGCCATGGTCTTGGAGATTTGGGAGGTGGTCTTGGAGTTAGGAACATAGGAAGCTGCCATATACTGAGTCAGACCATGGGTCCATCTAGCTCAGTATTATGTCTACACAGACTGGCAGCGGCTTCTCCAAGGTTACAAAGTTACCGAGGTGGTCTTGGAGTTACCAAGCGGTGGTCTTGGAGATTTGTTCTGGAATGTTTTGAAGGGGCCAGCCCCTCAGTTGCTGTCTGATTATGCCAGGTTCAGCCCCCCTGGCCCTTACCCTGCATTAGCAGACATCTAAACAGGTGACTATAATAAAGAGGATTATGACAGAAACAATATCATGATGTGTTACATTAACATCGAGTAGTTTGCAAAATCTTCAGCAAATGCCTCAAGTGAGCGTGACACTGGTTTTTTAAGAAGGACCTTTTAGCCAGCTTGGCTTGTCCTACTTTATTAAGTTGCAGAACTGTTAAAGAAATCATTACATCAAAAGCCTTACAGCCAGTAAATTAATATAATCTCCTGCTAGTTACTGACAGTCAATGTTTCTGAAACCTTGTGATAATGGCTGTGGGCTTTAGCACTTTATTCTGAGAATGGTAACTCAACGAAGCTTAAAAGAATTTTACTGAAAGGACCTGTTTGACTAAAGAATAACTGTCATAATCAAAAGCGGCAGCAGAAAAGAAATCGCTCATGGAGAATGTCAATAGCTTTAGAGCATTAACAGTCCACCTGTGTGTTTTTCTTCAAGAGATTATAATTATGGTGTGGGGTTTTTTTTAAAGTCTTTAATAGAAATAGAACCCCCCCCCCGACCACAATCAAATTGGAGGTAGCATGATCACATTTAATCCAGGAGCACATTGAGCTCTGTGTTAAACAGAGCTAATCCATTTTGGAGAGACTAGGGGTGTATACGGGAGAGGGGTGTGTGGGAGAGGGAGACAGAGAGAGTTGCATACCAGTTAGGAAGTGGCAGGGGCAACTGTTCAAATAAAGGAAATCTGTTCTTCCATATTCCCTCATTCCTCTCAATAAAAAGTGCTTTTTCTATAGTTGCCAAGATCTAAGAATGATGCACCTAGTCCCCAACTCATGGTTAAGGTTGCCTGGAACCCTGAGCTGCATTCTGGAGTGACAATCCCAGGAGTGCTGCTAAGTAATTGCCTTTTGGCTGCCTATTTGACATTGTAACTAAATTTTATCTGCTGATTTTATTTGTGTTTAGCTGCTGCTTTTACATTTTGGGAGGGGGTTTTGAGGTGATATTTGTGTTGTTTTACTGTAGCTTTATGGTAAGTCACCTAGAAATAGACTGGCAATGATGAGGTAGATAGATAGGTAGGTAGGTAGGTAGGTAGAGCTTTTTCCTTCTGTAAATTGGCTTTCATACTAGCATTTTACAAAATGTAATATATAAAGTTATTGACAATAGATATGTGGCCAATCTCATGATCTCTTTGTTTTTGTGCTTCTCTTCCATTTTGTTGAAACCTTAATAAATATTTTAACGTGACCATTTGTGATTTCTTTTATTGATCATGGCAAATCTGCCCAGAAATAAAGATGCAGAACATGATTATCTGTGCAAATGGGTTAGAAAGAGTCCAGAGAGACTCCAGACAGATTTCCTTTTCCACCTGCAAATAATGTAACAGAAGGACCTTAATGGCAGATCTTAATGAGCACAACCCAGAAAGGAACTGACAATCCCCTGTTCTGGTCCCCAGAGCAAACAGAAACCGCAAAATGACTATGGATGTCTAGGTATGGAATGGATAAGCTTGCACAGAGTAAAAATGAAAGCAGATAAAGCTGTTATATATCAATCGCTATTTATTTTTCAGAGAGAGAGAGAGAGAGAGATGGCTCTAGGTCTGGGAGTCAGATGGCTCTAGGTCCGGCTCTAGTTTTCTCATGCTTAAGAGTTGACTGGACCAAAATTGGTGCAAAAATTTCTAAGGGAGGTGGGGTTCTCAAGGGTGGGCAAAATTTCACAGAGGGCAAAATGGGAGGGATGAAATATAACTTACCTTTTTGGCATCACTGCCATTTTCATAGCAGTGGTGATGATAACTGCATACTTTGCCCAGCAGCCACCAACTGGTAGCCACCATTTTTCTCTCAAAAAAACCCTCTGTACAATGTTATCTTATGATGTAGCATTGTTCAGGGGGACTTCTGGGGGAAACTAGCAGTGATTAGCTGGCCACCGGCATCAGGAGCATTGATGCTCTTGCCTCTGCAGGTCAGATTTGACTCCCCTGCCCATACATTCAATGAAAACATATACACGTTTTCATACATACACCCCACTTTTCGCATATACACCCCACTTTTGCAGGTTACAAAGCAATGCAGTCTGAGAAACTGGTGATTAAGGAATGGGTAGTATTTAGGCCAGCCTTACTCTTGCTGCCTCTGACTTTCTTGGGTGTTCCATGCAAAGTTAGCAGCGGCAGCAAATCAAAACACCTTAGTCTTACTCAGACCTTACTATGTACATTCATTTAAGTGACTGTATGCTTAAGTGGTGCAGCGGGGAAATGCTTGACTAACAAGTAGAAGGTTGCTGGTTCAAATTCCCGCTGCTACTATATCGGGCAGCAGCGATATAGGAAGATGTTGAAAGGCATCATCTCATACTGTACGGGAGGAGGCAATGGTAAACCCCTCCTGTATTCTACCAAAGAAAACCACAGAGCTCTGTGGTCACCAGGAGTCGAAATCGACTTGAAGGCACACTTTACCTTTACGCATATACATGTTCAAACAAACATGTGTTCATTTCAAAGTGAACCTGGGTACAGGCTCCCTCAAATGCAGCAGTGTGGCTAGGAGGTGTATGTGGGTGTGCACTGAACATGTGCCTGTGCTTTGAACATGCATAATGGATTTGTGGGGATGTTATGGGGGCAGCAGTATCACAGGTAGCAGGCAGAGGGAGGTATGGCTGTTGGAGTTGGGCATGGGGAAATGGTCCAGGCAATTGAAGCCTGTTCCTTTTTTCAGCTCTTCTCCCAACCCTGTGGCCCCAGGGAGCTCTAAGAACACTCCCTTGAGGATTAGGGTGCTGCTGTTGAATGCCAGGTCGGTTAACGCTAAAACAGTTCTCCTCCACGGTTTGACTGTGGATGATCATGCTGACCTGGTATGTGTGACAGAGACCTGGTTGGATCAGCTCGGTGGAGTTGGTCTCTCTCAGCTCTGTCCTCCAGGTTTCCTGAGCATGCAGTAGCCCCACCTGGAGGGTTGGGGAGGGGGCATTGCAGTCATCTATTGAGATATCTTTCCCATTTCCAAGTGCCCGGTCAGGCAATCTCAGAATTTCCAGAGTTTGTCCTTGAGGGTGAGCATCCAAGATAGGCTGGGGATTCTGCTGGTGTACTGACCACCCCGCTGCACTTCAGTCTCCCTACCTGAGCTGGAGGGGGTGGTCTCAGAGGTGGCCTTGGGTTCCCCCAAACTTATTGTCTTTGGAGATTTCAATGTCCATGCTGAGTAGGGTTGTGCATTTTGTTTTCTATTTTCTTTTTGGCCCGAATCCAAAACAACCCCATTTTGTTCTTTGTTTGAAATCAGCCAATCTGAAACACCCCAATTTGGGGCCAGAACTAGTGGGTGTGGGTGTTAGTGTCCAATGGGTGGAAGCTACTCCCCAAAAAAATTTCAGAGGAATTGGGCAAAGGGCTGGTTTTTGGTGAATTTTTGAAGTTTTTCCCCCATAGAGAATAATGGCACATTTTTTTACATTTCTGCAACAAATTGGAGCCTGTGGCACCACACAACCTATGCAAGCAATCTAGTTTGAATAAAAATGATGATGATGATGATGATGATGATGATGATGATGATGAAAGCCATAATATGACCCAATTCTTCATTGCAAAGAAGAAGTTCAGAGAGAGGGAGGGAGGGAGGGAGAGAGAGAGAGAGGGCAGGAGGGAGGGAGGGAGAGAGAGCCAGGACGCCCATCCAAGAGGCCCCCAAAATGCAGCACAACAACCACCATCCAAGGCATTTGAATTGCATAATATATATATTTATTGTAACTAGGAAACAGATACAATAGGGAGCAGTAATGGAAGAGAGACACAAGCAGATACAAACAATATAACTAGTTCCCAGGATAGATACAATTAACTAATACAACAATAGTGACTAGGGAAGATCATGCAATAGGCTGCTAAGCAGAGAATATGTTATGAGGCAGAGGGCAGGCTTCTGTTTTTTAAAAGTGCCCCCCTCACAAATCTTTGGAATGAGAAAAAAGATAGAATTGTTTTTTAAAAACCACAAGGCTACACTACCCTTAACCACCTACTAGTATGGGGATCCCTCCCACACAGAACCCCCCTGTTTAAACTTCTTCTAAACTAAACATTCAACTTTTTAAATTCACTTGCAACCCAAAACCTCCCTCCAAACAGGAAAAAACCCAAGAACAGAGATTTCCAGAGGGAGGGGTGTGTGTGTGGGGGGGGTGTGTGGGTGTGAATATGGGGGTACATTAGGTATGTCCAGTTGTCTGTGGTCTCGTCTCTGAGTCTACTCTTCTTCTATTTTCTTCTCAGTCTTCAGGTTTCTGGGGGCTGGGGCAAAAGCCTTGAAATTCTGGGGGGAAAGGGGGTGGCTGGCCAGGTGGCCACTGGCCAGTGGCCACAGGGGCTGGGGCTGGTGGCACTGGTAGTTGGCACAGTCAGACACAGCAGGCACAGGAAGGCAGCAATTCTCTCAAGGGGATGGGAAAAAAAATCTTCTGGAGCAAAAAGCAATGCAGCAGATAAACTAGTATGCAGTAGCCATGGCATGCTGGGCTCAGGCTGGCAACAAGGCAGGCATAGGCAATGGCAGGGCATTTCTCAAGGGGGTGAAAAAAAATCTCCAACCAAAAAGCAATGCAGTAGATAAATCCAATCCCAGGCTGGCATGCAATAGCCATAGCAGGCTGGGCTCAGGCTGGCAACAAGGCAGGCAGGCATAGGCAATGATATGGCATCATCATGGCAACTTGAGGCATGCCATGGAATGCAAACTAATTTTTTTTCTCTCTTTCTCTCTCCAATGAAGTAGAAAGGTAGAATGGTGACTGAGTAACTAACTTGTTGAATGAACTGAAAACCCCTCCTTGAACTCCCCCCACCCTTGCCCCTTCTTCGACCCTTCCTCTGGCCAATGTAGGGTCAGTAAAGTGTGGCAAGAGGCAAAAGAGCCAATAGGGAACAAGGAGGGAATAGTCAGCAGGTCAGGCCATGCTTTAGGTCACCGATCAGAAGGCTGGAAGGGCAGAAAATTCAAAGAGATGTGAAACACAAAATGGAGACTGACTCAGAGATCACCACAAAATGGAGTTCCAAAACAGCAAAACATTTTGTAGTCGAAACAGAGATGTTTTGTTTTGTGTACAAAACTTTCAGATTTGGAAAATTGGTGTTTTGTTTTGTCTACAAAACACCCGAAATAGCCCGTTTTGAGTACAAAATGTTTTGTACCCAAAACGTTTTGCACATCCCTAATGCTGAGGCCCCCCTTAGTAGGTGCAGCTCAGGATTTCACGGCCTCCATGGCAACTATGGGCCTGTCTCAGCTGGTATTGGGCCCTACCCACATGGCAGGACGTACTCTGGATCTGGTTTTTGCTGACCGGGGAATAAATGATCTGGAGGTGGGGAGTGTTGAGATTACTCCCTTGTCATGGACAGATCATCATCTGGTGGGCTTTAGTTTGATTGCTCTGTCTTCCCTCTGCAGGGGTGATGGACCAATTGAAATGGTCTGCCCCCAGATGCTTATGGTTCTGCTTGGTTTCCAGATGGCCCTTGGGGAGTTTCCAGTGTCCAGAGCTGGTGACCCTGTTGAAGCCCTGGTGACTCTCTGGAACAAAGAGACAGCCCAGGCTGTTGACACGGTTGCTCCTAAACGCCCTCTCTGGCTTGGTTGAGCCCGTTCGACTCCTTGGTTTTCCTTCGAGCTTAGGGCAATGAAATAACTTGGGCAATGGCTGGAATGATGCTGGAGGAAGAGTCATGATTAATCCAACAGAACACGGGCTAGAGCCCATTTTAGGGGCTACTTTGTGGCAGTGGGGGCGGTGAAGAAATGCTTCTTCTCCACCTCCATTGCATCTGCACAGTGTAGACCAGTGGAGCTGTTTCATGTAACAAAGACAGTGTTGCACACATCCCCCAGGGGGTCCCATAGGGTTTGGTTTTGTCCTCCATGCTGTTTAACATCTACATGAAACCACTAGGAGAGGTCATCTGAGGATTTGGGCTGAGTTGTCAGCAATATGCAGATGACACTCAGCTCTATCTCTCTTTGTCACCTGATCCTAGGGAGGCAGTGGATGTCCTGAATCAGGGTCTGGAGGCCGTGATGGGTTGGATGTGGGCTAATAAACAGAGACTGAATCCAGACAAGACGGAGGTAATGTTGGTCAATAGAAGATCCAATAGGGATGAGGAGATTTTACCAGTTCTGGATGAGGTTGCACTCCCCTTGAAGGAGCAAGTATGCACCTTGGGAGTATTACTGAACCTGGCTCTGCTTTTGGAAGCTCAGGTGGAGGCAGTGGCCGGGGGTGCTTTTGCATGGCTTCGGCTAGTGCACCAGCTGCGTCCCTTTCTTGAGAAGGCAGATCTGGCCACTATTAGCCATGCCTTAGTCACATCATGGTTGGATTACTATAACATGCTCTACATGGGGCTGCCCTTGAAGAATATCCGGAAACTGCAGCTGGTGCAAAATGGGGCAGCTAGGGTTTTATCCAGAGCTGCCTAGTGGGATCACATCACACCCATTTTGAAAGAGCTGCACCAGCTACCAGTTTGTTTCTGGGTCCAATTCAAGGTGCTGGTTTTGGCCTTTAAAGCCCTTAACGGTTTGGGCCTGGGATACCTGAGGGACTGCCGGCTCCCAAGGGTTGCTACCCGCTTGATGAGGTCACCTGAGGGGGCTCTGTTCCAGGTGCCAACAATGAGGGAGGTTCGGTTGTCGTGTATGCGGGACCGGGCCTTCTCTGTTGCTGCCCCCAGACTCTGGAATGTTCTCCCGGTGGGTATCCGCTGTGACTGTGATGTGAGTCTCCATCACAGTTTTTAGAAAGCATGTTAAATCTTGGCTTTTTACCCAGGCTTTTATAAGATTGTCTTTACTGATGCTTCTTTGTATTTTGTATAGCTTTTATGCTTGTATTTTAAACCTTTTTAATCAGATTTGTTTTATATGTTACCATAATATTGTAATTGTGTCCTTTTTATAGTCTTGTTATTAATTTTTGTGTAAACCACCTTGGGATTGTTTTAATGAAAGGTGGTATATAGATTTAACAATTAAAAAAAATTGTGGGTGGCATAATTTCACATTGACAGGGAAGAGACCTTTCTAACTGGCCCTATCCACCCCCAGCACATTACTTCCAGTGACTGTTGCTGGTGTCTGACTTATGTTTCTTTTTAGATTGTGAGCCCTTTGGGGACAGGGATCCATCTTATTTATTTATTATTTTTCTGGGTAAACCTCCCTGAGCCATTTTTGGAAGGGCAATATAGAAATTGAATTAATAATAATAATAATAATAATAATAATAATAATAATAATAAAGACCTTGAAGAGCACCTCAACACCACAGGGGTCACAGAAATCACCATCAGCCAATTATAAAAAGCAGCTTTACTGGGAACAGCCTATATTCTGCGATGATATCTATAACAACAACAACGACAATAAAATTCAGCCATCTTAGGTCCTTGGGAAGGACTCGATGTCTGGATAAAACAAACCAGTCAATAACACCTGTCTGACTGTGTAAACAAGAAATTAATAATAATAATAATAATAATAATAATAATAATAATAATAATAATAATAATATCTCACAAAGAAGACAATGCAAGTAAATCCTGTTGCCAACACTATTGTTCACTCCACACACTCTTTTACTTTTTGACAGCTGGTAGTCTTTGGTGGGCCAGGAATATTTCTAGGGGCTCCAGTTGTTGATCTTACACTAACTACAATTTTTGTGTAATGCTTTTTCTTTGTGCTTCATTCCCCACTCCTCAACAAAGAAAATGAGCTAGGAGTGAAGAATGAATTGTTCCTGGAAGGCTTTGTTTCCATTTCCATATATTCTACTGCCTCATTTTCTATTCTGTTAAGGCTACCAGTTTGGCAACGTTTTGCATTTTCCCTAGGCAGATAAGTGACAAAGGTTAATCTCAGGCCACTTTGGGGCTCTAGCCTACTAGGCTCCAGCCACCTCCAGCCTCAGAGGCATGATGCCTCTCAATACCAATTCAGGGGAGCAACAGCAAGAGAGAGGGCATGCCCTCACCTCTTGCCTCTGGGCTTCTCAGAGGCATCTGGTGAGCCACTGTGTGAAACAGGATGCTGGATTAGAGAGGCATTGGGCCTGATCCAGCAGGAATAGTCTTATTTTCTTACCTTAGTACTTGACTTTGTTCCTCATTTTTCAAGGCTCAACAGTCTCCTGAATCACCAAGCTCTGCCTCAGAAATCTGGGTTTTGGATGCCTCTAACCTGGCAACTTTATATTAAGCACTTTCCATCACATCAAACAAATAAATATTCACTTGGCCTAATTCAATAAAAATAAGGGTTACTATATTAAAAGCTCTCACCTTACATTAGCTGTGATGAGCACTAATATGATCCAACACTAATTTAATTTGATTGAAATTGTCATTATAAATCATACTCTTTGGGGTTACAGCTGTTGTCAATGCTGACTTTTCTCTCTATGCTTTAGCAACACCTACAGAGTTGGCTTTTTGATGGAACCAACTTCATATTTCTGTATGAGGCTTCCAAAAGATAAATAGTACTTCTGTCTGGGGTGAGAGAATGGGGTCAGCATTTGCAATGCTACAAAAAGAGAAAACTTCAGCTGTTTTCATAAAGAGCCAACACTTTTAAAAACAGGGCAGATAATTAAGGTTGCCACCAAGTAGAATCAGTAATGGAAGTCAGGATGTATTTTGCAGTTCCAGCAAAGTGGAATTGCAGGTAGCCTTAAGAAACATCAGCAAAACATCTTGAAAATTCACCCAAGAAAATATTTTAGTGTTTTTAATGCCACGGCATAAGCCTGAATGAATCCAAACAGGTGTGCAAAGAATTCTAGCCACCCAAAAGAGGTTTAGATGATTCTTGAACTGTTCTTCCCCCTCACCATACCAAGTGGCAACTTTCTTTTGACACTGGAGATAGTTTTAAAAAGCAATTTAGGACATGGCATAGTGTGGAGGATCTGCCACTGAAAGGAGGAAAACATAAAACTCCACTGCACTTTCCCAAAGTAGCTCTTCCAGTCATAGAGGCTTTTCTCATGAGCAGTCAAGACTGGGATAGGGCATACAGTATGTAAAATGATTCTGCCTTCCCCTCATCCCTACGCAGCTCTGAGAAAAGACATTGTGTGTATAACCTCAGTGTGTCCTGAATAATTTGTACCTTAAATGCGCTCTACATTTTCAGGTAAATTATATATAATATAGGGATGTGTAAAGCTGTCGAAAAAGATCTATTTTTCCAGTCTAAACAAATGAATTTCCACAGAAAACAGAATGGCTATTTTATATTTTCCCAATTCTATATGCATTCCTTCTAAAGATAGCTGTTTATTGCTTAATTAGTGTATTTATTATTAATATTTAGGAAGCACCTCATCACTAAATGTTCATGGCAATGCACTATACAAATAAAATGTATCAAGCATGGCCATGTTTACCATATAATGAAATTAGTGCGAAATAAGTCTTTTGGCAAGAACAGATGAGGATCAGTAAAGAGTATCATATAGAAAGTGGGAACAGGTGGGTAGTATCAACAAATAGGGAGCTGGGCAGGCCAGTAATTATGATTATTCATTAAATTAGATATGAATTGTCCACTTTCACGAAGAAGCTACTAGTCTTCTCTGTGAATAGAATACTAGTCTGAGGGCTATAGGCTCAGAAGTGGAGATGCCCCTAAGATGACTCTAAATACCAGCTGCAGGGGAGCAACAGCAAGAAAGAGCGTGTGCCTTGGGCCTGATTCAGCAGAGCTGTTCTTAGGTAAGCTCCCTGTTTTATTCTCCCAACAACTTGTGAGATACCTCTGAGAGAGGAACTGGCCTAATGTTACTCAGGGACCTCATGGCTGGGTGTGGATTTGAACCTGGTTCTCCTTGGGCCAAGTCCAATACACTATTTGCTATACAGAGGTTAAATAAGAAATTAGAAATCTACAAAGTTAGAAATCTCCACGGGGAAGAATGGCACATTCTGAAGCAAACAGCTGCTCCACAGGCAATTTTCAGTGGGGGAAATGGCACAGAGGCACAGAATTAGTCACCACTACCACCTGCTGTGACCCTCATCCAGAGCACCTCCCACCCTGTCCTGTGGCTGCTACTGAAAACAAAATAACACCTACACAGGAAATAAAGTGACGTGTTTAATGCCTTGTCCAGTGTGGAACTACTTCTCACTGTGTTAGTTTATACACTGACTGGGTTTGCTAAGGCAGCAGTAAATATTTTCTCATTTCACCTTCAACTTTAAAAGTAGCACATTTGATGCATCCCAACAACCTGCTGGAAAACAGTCACCTTGCTGAATGTTCTCCGTGCTGCAATGTTATTTGGCACCCCTTCCACCACCACCCCCGCCGGATTCTATTTACTTTCAGTATCTTTGTCCTTCATTGTCATCAGCCTCATTTGCTCACACAACTATTTAACCCAACTGATGTGGTTTTGTTGCTAAGCGCTTGTGGCATAAATCAACGTCAGATGTAAGCATTTGGGAAGCTGCACTGTGGAGGACTCTGTGGCCCATCCTGCCCAGATGGATCTTTGCACAGCTGAACTATCAAGTCATATTTACCTTCCTGTACTAGGAGTTCAAGCTTGTCTTGTTCATTTCCTATACTCTCTGTACATTAGTATATAGACACTGCAAGCTATGGGTATTATGTTGCAATGTCTCTGCTATTTTACAGTGAAGATTGCTAAGCAATCCACAACCCACCCACTCCAATTTCTCCAGGTATCTATCTTCAGTATTGACCTTTGGGCTTTGGTCTCCATCCCTCACAGGAATTAATGTAAAATCTTCTTCAGGTTCATCAGGTGCCCAGTGCCCAATAGTAAGTGCCACTAATTTCAATGAAGCCTAAGCAAGCACCCATAGGATTGCTTTCTTAATGTCTAAGGTGGCTCAATTTGATAACAGGATTGCCTGCCTCCTCCCTCCCCAGTTTGCAACAATCTTTCAGCCTGAGGCCTAGCCTAATGCATCTGTTTAGGAGCTTAAATTTGTCCAGTTAAACCTTCTGAACAACAATCTCAAGCCCTATAGGTTTCACAATTCAGCAGCAGGAATGGAAAATAAAAAGCAACTAGAAATGTTGCAAGCATAAGGGAAATGTCTTGAAAGAAGGTTAAAAATAAGGCAGTAAACAGCTGGTGAAGATAGTGGTATTTAGTAGTGCTATGGAATTTAGTTACTTACAACTTTTATTTTTAGAAAAGTATATCAGCGGGAGCTTTTTCAGACAGCGACTTTACCACAACTTTACTTTGGGAGGGTGTGTGTGTGCATTCACATATCAGCCAGATTTGCCCCAAAGTCTGTGAGATATTTCAGAGAGCACCTCACACACGATTCGAGGCTTTCCCTCCATAATGGAACCTAGCCTGATTTATGTCCAGGGTAAAATATCCTCTTTTTGCATTGGGGTATCCGTTATGCTCCGAACTTGCAGTAGAGCCTTGTGGTAAAACTGTGGTAAAGCCTGCTGTCTTAAAAGCCTCCAGGCAGGGTTTAAAAATGTAGAAAAGAAAAGCTAGCCATTAAATAGATTGACCACAGAGAGGCAAAGGAAGATGTGCTCTTCTCTTGTGCCTTTAAGAGCTGTGAAGCATAGCCTCCAAAATATTTATTAGAAGTATCTAAAAGGAGCACTCTGGTGGTTTTGTATCACCTCTATTCTTATGCCTGCATGGTGAGAGTCAGGGGGGTGAGGAGACTCTTCCCTGCACATTGTATGTTGTCTTCATTTCTTCTGCCATAGTTATGTCCTGCAGTGGCTTCTGAACAGAGCGTATTAGTCTATGGACCATAACAGTTTACTTAAAAAGCAAAACAAAACAAATTTCAGAATGTTTCATGTTACCATGGATCTGGTTGTACTTATTGCAGAAATCCCCCTCCCCTCTGCCTCGTGCTGGGGGGAGGGTTCTTTTCCCAGCCCAGCTCAGCACGAGGACCAAGAAGGGTCCTGATTGGCTGGCTGGGCTTAGGGGGCGTGGTTTCGGCCAAAAAGGGCCGTTCCACGCCCAGAGCCGACCATTCTGTTTAGGTTTGTCGGCGAGGAAGGAGCTCCTTGTTCGAGCTCCTTTCTCCTTTAGGCTGGGTGGGGTTCGCCCGAAAGCGGGCGAGGCGGTGATCGGCGGTTTGTCCGCCGCGGTGGCAGCAGGTCCCTGGGGATTGGCAGCAACATCTGGGAGAGGCGCGGCTGCTGCTGGGTTGCTTTGGCCCTTAAGAGCCTTCTCGTCGCGGCATATTTCCTGGGCGTCGGGCTTTGGCCCTGTGGTTTGCGGGTTCCTTGGCCACTGGGGGGTGGTTGGCCCAGTGGGGGGGTCCCGTTTCGGGGGTGGGCGCTTGCCACGGGTTGTTCTTATCCCCATTTGCTTGCCTTGCTTGGGCCCCTGTCTGTCTCTAAAGGGTTTTTGTGCTGGCTTGGTGGTTGGGTTCTTGGCTTTGCCGGTGCTTTTAGGGCCTTAGGCTGCAAATTTTCTGGGCCTTAGTGGCCTATTTTGGGGATTCTTCTTTGTGTTCTGTTTGGGACCCCTATTCGGGCATTGCCTGCTGTGATGCCTCGTAAGGCGAAGGAAAAAAGGGGGGGGCACCCCGTACATCAGCCTAAGAGGCCTGCCCCTCCCCCATCTTCATCAGATGAGGAAGATGATGAAATGGCACTTATTCGAGGGTTAATAAGCCGTATGGAGGCGCTTGAGAAGGCTAGGTCTGCCCCTTCTGATAAGGGTGCGGGGCCTTCTGGCGGGGGTGGTATTCCGCCTCCCAAGGTCCCCCGGCAGACCCGGGGGTCCGCTAGAAGTCAGCTGCTAACATCTATTTCTAGCAGGTTAGAGGCTTTGGAGAAAGGATTGAACCCAGCGGGTCCTGCCCCCCCCCGGGGGGCCAGGAGCGCCTTCTGCACCTGATGGACCAGCCCCGGCTCCGCCTGTTCCTGTGTCACCGTCTCCTGTGGACCCAGTTCCCGAAGCTCCTGCACCTTCACTGCCTGCACCTGTGGTTCCAGTTGGGCATCCGCCTGCAGATCCGGCTGCGCCAGTGGTTCCGGGTGAGCCAGCAGCACCAACACCTCCCGGAGGCACCGGCCAGTGGCCTGCTGTTCCCTGGCCGGTTCCTGCCATGGGGGGGGGAGGTGGGGACAAGCTTCGTACTGGTCCCCCTACACACACCATTGGGGCTTGGGCCTTCCCTTGGCGTTTCCTGGGGTTACTGCAGGGACACAGGGAGCGGCAGAACAGGTGTGGTTGGGTGGGCGGCCTTCGAGTAGCCCTTTTGCCATCCCTGGGAGTGTTCCCGCTCCTGGGCAGGATGCCAACAATCGGCCCGGTTACTATCCAATGGGAATTCTGCCTTCAGCACAGCACGCTCCCTACGGGGGCATGGGCCTCCCTCTGGGGGGTCATTTGTTGCCTTCCACTAGAGAGAAGATCCTTAAGGGGGAGTATGTCGACATCTTTAGTCTTTTGTTTAGGGAGCCGGAGGTTAAGCATAAGGAGGGTGAGTCCTGTAAGGAGCATGAAGCCACCAAGAGAAAGCCAGTTGAAAAGACTTGGAATAACTGGCTTTCTGGCTTCACTATCTATATGGGCGTGATAGTTCAGGCGCAACTGGCGCGTGGTCCGGTGCTCCTGAAGTATCTAGATATCATCCACCGTGCTGTCTCGGATTTTGCCGGATCCTCTTGGATCCGTTATGATGAGAGTTTCCGTATGAGAGCTGCTTTAGACCCATCACTGCCGTGGGATACACCTCTGCAAGAATTATGGCTGGTGATTATGTCGCCAGCTCGTCCAGTTGAGGGGGACCGCTCGGATAGTGGACACTTGCTGTCCAGGCCTTCCGGGGTTTCGGCCACAGCGGGGGCAGGCCAGCAGTGGGTTCAACCCCATCTGGTCTGCTGGGAGTATAATACCAGTGGCAAGTGCTCTCACTCCCCCTGCCGCTTCAAGCATGCATGCGGTTTTTGTGGGGCAAAGCACCCCAGTACATTGTGTTCCCGAGCCAAATTTGGTAGCCCAGGGTCCAAGTTTAGGCCAGGAAACAATAGGAAAGGTGGTCCTCCCCCACCCCCTTCGGGTAAGGGGCTCCAGCCCCATCAGGCTTGATGTGTTGGAGCGTTTGCTGGTGGACTACCCGGACCGGGCTGCGGCTTCTTATTTGCTCATGGGCTTTAGGGACGGGTTTAGGATTCCTTCCTCTGCCCGTCGGGGGCTTGGGAGTCCTCGTAACCTTAAATCTGTGGTGGGCAAGGAGGATGTGGTATTGCGGAAAATTAATAAGGAGGTAGCCGCAGGTAGGGTACTGGGCCCTTTTGGGGCTCCTCCCTTTCCTCGGTTGCGTATCTCGCCCCTTGGGGTGGTCCCTAAAAAGGTGCCCGGTGAATTTCGGTTAATTCACCACCTTTCTTATCCCAAAGGGTTGTCTGTTAATGATGGCCTCCCTGATAGTTTGTGTTCAGTTCGCTACACTTCTTTCGATGAAGCCATTAGGGTAGTTAGGGGTCGGGGCCCAGGGGCCCTTCTGGCCAAATGTGATATTGAATCCGCCTTTCGCCTGCTTCCCGTTCACCCAGATGATTTTGAGCTGCTGGGCTTCACATTTGCTGGCCAGTTCTATTTTGATCTGGCCTTACCGATGGGCTGCTCGATTTCTTGTGCTGCCTTTGAGGCTTTCAGCTCTTTTTTGGAATGGGCGGTCCGGCGAAGGGCGGGCCTTTTATCTACGGCTCATTATTTAGATGATTTTTTTTTTGTTGGCAGAGGCAATTCCAGGGAATGCCATCATCTGCTGCGCTCCTTTATGGGGCTGACTGCTGAGCTTGGGGTGCCCCTGGCTAGGGATAAGACCGAAGGGCCGGTTACACGGCTTTCCTTCTTAGGCATTGAGATTGATACGCTCGCGGGTTGTTCTAGGCTCCCGCAGGCTAAACTGCTGGTGCTGTTGGAGCTAGTTAAGTAATTGGGACAGGCCCGTAAGGCCTCCCTTAGGGAGCTTCAGGTGGTGGTGGGGCACCTTAACTTCGCGTGCAGGGTGGTGGCCCCAGGCCAGGCCTTTTTACGTCAGCTCTGTGATCTGACAATGGGCCTCCGCGCTCCCCACCACAGAGTTAGGATTACGGAGGGTGTCAGGGCTGATTTGGCAGTTTGGGAGACTTTCTTAGTGGGTTTTAATGGGGTTAGTTTCTGGAGACAGGAGCAGCTTGTGGAAGCTGATTTGCAGGTCCATTCGGACGCTGCTGGGGGCGCAGGATTTGGACTTTACTTTAGGGGTCGCTGGTGTGCTGCCCCCTTGCCTCGGGACTGGTTGGAGCAAGGGATCACGCGGGATTTGACTTTTTTGGAACTGTTCCTAATTGTGGTGGCAGTTCACATCTGGGCTGAGGAGTTTGCCAACTCCTCAGTTCGTTTTTGGTGTGACAACCAAGCGGTAGTCCAGGTCGTCAACTCTCAGTCTTCTCGCTCACCTAGGGTTCTGGTTCTGGTTAGAGCTTTGGTTCTGCAGTGCTTGTGGGCCAATATTTTGTTCCGCTCCTGCCACGTGCCTGGGGTGAGGAACAACATTGCTGACGCTCTGTCTCGTTTCCAGGTGGACAGATTCAGAGCGTTAGCTCCCGAGGCTGCTCTGCTCCCGGACCCCATGCCGGCCTTTCTCTGGCAACTTGGCAGGTGGAGGCGCAGCAGGCGATAGCGGTGTCTCTGGCACCTGGCACCAGAGTTAGCTACGCAGCCAAGCTTGAGGCTTTTGCCCTTTTTTGAAGGGCCGAAGGTTTGCCCGAGGTTTGGCCGGTCCCGGTGTGTCAGCTGCAGCAGTTTTTAGTCTCGTTGCACAGCGCAGGGTGGGCCGTGTCTACGCTGGGTGGTTATTTAGCTGCCCTTGCTTTTGAAGCCCAGGTTAAGGGGGTTGGCGATTTTTCCTCTGACCCTCGCGTGCGGCGCATGCTGGAGGGCTGGGCTAGGGGGGACCCTTGCCTGGGAGACGCCAGGCGGCCATTTACGCTGGATATGGTGGCCGCTACGCTCGGGCAGTTAACTGGGTGCTGTGCGGATTCTTGGGAGGTGGCTTTGTTCTGGGCTGCAGTTTTAGTGGCTTTTTTCGGTGCCTTCCGCCCCGGGGAGCTGCTCCTGCGCAGCAGGGTTTCCCCTCGTGACCGTTGTCTTCAGTTTTCCGACCTGTCCTTCTTTGGGGAGGAGGCGCGGCTTTTTCTTCGCCGCTCTAAGACCGATCAGCGGGGTAGGGGCCAGATGGTTCGCCTGGCGGCCGCTGGGGATAGCCACATTTGCCCAGTGTCGGCCCTCAGAAGCTACACGGCTCTGGGACCTGACTCTGGGGGGTGTTTGTTCATGCATCAGGATCGGTCTCCTCTTACACAGTATCAGTTTCTTTCAGTAGTCAAGCAGGCTCTGAGCGCGGCTAGGATTCCCCTCGAGGGGGTTACGCTGCACTCTTTTCGCATTGGGGCAGCTACCACGGCCACGCGGTTGGGCCTCCAGGAGGCGGAGGTTCGGAGGATTGGGAGGTGGAAATCCGTGGCGGTCAGACGCTATGTGCACTGACAGCGGGCTTCATTGGCCACCATTGATTTGTGTTTTTTCCTTTGGCAGGTGCTGGGGGATCGGTGGCTCCAGTATGAATCCTGTTGTGCGGCCACTCATTGGTCTTTTGGGCCTTCAAGTGGGCTAGCACGTCTCGTTGGGGATCTCAGCTTGGGTTTGGAAGACGGGCTTCCATGTACTGGTTGGGCATGCGTGGAATGCTCTGGAACCAGTTGCTGCCCGCGATTAAGGGACATTTAGGTAGTTTTCCCTCCCCCAACATTTTGGTCTTACATTTGGGGGAGAACGATTTAGGCCGGCGAACTGGCCTGTCTATCATTCAGCAAGCCTCCTCTGAATTGTCCTTGCTGCGGGAATGGATGCCTGGGGTGCTTATTCTCTGGGTTAACTGGTTGCAGCGTAGGGTGTGGCGGAATGCCCGTTCAGGGCTTTGTTTAGAAAAGGCCAGGCGCAAAGCTTCGGCCGCAATTGGGAAGCTTGTAGTAGCGGCTGGTGGGGCTGTAATATACCACCCTGATGTGGTGGCTCACCTTCCCGAGTTATTCCGTGCCGATGGGGTTCACCTTTCAGAGCTGGGCTGTGACCTATATTTAGGTGATATACAGAGGAAGCTTGCTGAATTTTTAGGCAGGGGTGGGGCAGGGAGGTCAAGCGTGGGCTAACCTCCCTGGGTGTCAGGAACAGTGCGGGCTGAGGGGTAAGCAAGGTATAGTATCGGTGAGCACCCTTGGATATTTAAAGATGGATTGGTTAATCGCTCCTTTGTTGCCTGGGCGGCGCGAGGAGAAATTGATGGCCATGAAACCTGCTCCAGGACTTCACCATCCTTTGGGCTGTGCGGCCCGGGGGGGGGGTGAATACCTGGAGCTGTCCAGGTCCCCTCTTCAAGGGGGTGGTTGGCTTCGATGGAATGGGGCAGGGTGTGCCTGCCTCTTTCCTGAGCCAGGATGTGTCGCCCAAGGTGGCAATGGGTAGGATGACGGTAATCCTAGCCCATGCCTAGGGGCCCGCACTGTTTTGTGGGGATGATTCATCACCCATTGTTCAGTTCGCCTTTGCCTGTTGTTAATTAATCAATAAAATGTGGCCCTTTTACCCATAAAGAATGTCTACGTGTCTTCTTGGGCTGGGGTCTGGGAAAATAGATGTGGCTCAGTTTGCTATATTTTAATATCAAGATGGAAGGGAATCACTGCCCTAGCATTATGCATCCATGTGTATGCATGTGCATGAGAGTCAGAAAGCTGCATCTGCTCTCCCTCAAAGATTTCACTTCTAGAAAATGGGGGAGAGGTTAAACAAATAGCGGCTCTGAGGGAGATTTTGGTGGGAAAATGGCACAGGGGAAAAGGCTAACCCCCCTCCACCAACACTGTGATCTGCATCCATATTGTTCTTCCATGGCTACAGCTTTAAAAGGGAACGTCCTTTTAAGCTAATGTAATGGAAGTGTGACCCTCAGTTCAATCTTTATCATGGCTCTTGTGTTTTATTATGGAATGTGGGAACAAACATGAATTACATCAGGCTGCACGTTTAAATGGAGGTACTGACTGTCGGGGGTCGGGTCCAGAGAGATGGTTTAGATCTGCCTGTTCTGGATGTGTTTACACTCCCCCTGAAAGATCGGGTACGTAGCTTGGGAGTGCTCCTGGACCCAAAGCTCTCCCTAGTTTCTCAGGTTGAGGCAGTGGCCAGGAGCACTTTATCAGCTTCAGCTGATACATCAGCTACATTCATTTCTAGAGGTGAATGACCTTAAAACAGTGGTACATATGCTGGTAACCTCCAGACTTGACAACTGTAATGCGCTCTACATGGAGTTGCCTTTGTATGTAGTCCAGAAACTACAATTGGTACAGAATGCATCAGCCAGATTGGTCTCTGGGACAACACAAAGGGATCATATAACACCGGTTTTGAAAGATATGCACTGGCTGCTGATATGTTTCCAGGTAAAATACAAAGTGCTGGTTATGTCATAAACCCTGCCACCTTTTACGACCTTCTGGAGAGGACCGGTTACGGTTGCCACCATCACGACTGGTGGTGACTAAAGACTGGGCTTTCTCTATGGCTGCCCCAGGGCTTTAGAATATGCTCCCTGCTGAAATTAGAGCATTTCCTTCTCTGTTTATTTTCAAGAAGACCCTCAAGACTCTCCTGTTCTTGCAAGCTTTTAATTAGAATTAATTTTAATAATTTTAATGATTTGTTTATATTGTTTCATTGTGTTTTATGTATATTATCTGTAATTTTTAATATTAAAATATGTACACCGCCTAGAGATGTATATATCCAGTGGTATAAAAATATGAATAACAACAACAATAATGGGGTTATTATATTGGAGAATGTGTACCACATAGCTTTTTGAATCCATAACTTAATCTGCTTTATTTGTAGATTTCTAACTTCTTCTTTATCATCTGTGCATCTGCAAGGCATCATTCAACACTTGTTACTTTACTGTCTAAGTAACAAAGGGTATTGCAGCTGTATAACATGTGTTTCTTACCAGTTACTGTACATAAATATATAAGTGACAAAATGAGAATGGTAAAAATCACAAATAATGGTATGCACAAATCAGAGTAACACATAGCAAAATTGCCAGTTATAAAATACAAACAAGGAATGCAACAAATTATTCATTCAAATGGAATTCATTACAATTTTGAACAGGGTTGAATTTTACAATACAGGAGTGATGCCTTAATTCTATTTAAGTGGGATTCACTTGTTTCTTTCTTTTCACACTATGATCAATATAGGAAGTTTGGCTGCCAGTATTTTACCTGTACACTACCAATTTCCACAGTATACACTGTTAATTTTTTTTTTAATAGAAAAAAAGACCTATGAGATTTCCATATCTGTGTTTGTGTCCCCATTTGTTTGTGTCTGTCTACCTCACCAATTATATTTGTTTACAGTCCAGTGAAAGCCAAATTTAGAGCACATGAGAAGGGTCCTACTGGATCCTGAAGGGGATAAGGCTTTCCCCGATCCTCTGTCTTGGCTTAAGATGGCAGCCACTCAAAATTTAAGTACTCCCCTTTAGAACTAAAGTGTTGACAGTTTGACACAAACCAAATTCACAGCAAAGGGGAAGAGGGCCTAGGGTACCTTGATGGGGGCATTTGCCACCATCTTAAAATAAAATGGTGACCACTCAAAGTATGAACCAGCTGAAAGAGGCTGGCATACAAGCAAAGTGCACCTATATTCATCCTCCTGAAGCTGCACCCATGGAAGTACTATAGCATGCGATATCAAAGAGGAATGTGATAGAACTTCCTGTTCTGGATGGGATTGCACACTCCCAGAATAACACATATTCAGCTTGGGAATGCTCCTAGATTCAGGTCTCACCCTGGTGTCTCAGGTTGAGGCTATGGCCAGGAGCACTTTTTATCAGCATTGGTCGATAGGATTGCTGCACCTGTTACTTGAGGAGAATGATCTCAAGACTGTGGTGCACTTGCTGGTAACTTTTAGGTTGGATTATTGCAGCTATGTACCTTTGTACTAACTTCAGTTAGTTCAGGGGTGTCCCAGAGAGACCATTTTATGCCTGCTTTAAAACAACTTCACTGGCTGCCAATATATTTCTGGTTGAAATACAAAGTGCTGGTAATTAGTTTTAAACTCTAAGTGGCATTGAACCAGGTTACCTAAGAAAGCAACTTATTCTGCAGTGCCACAGAATATATTAAGATCCTGCCACATATTAAGATCATCAGGAGAAGTTTGTCTCCAGCTGTCATCTGGTGGCAACTCAGGACCAGGTCTTCTTCATAGCCGCTCCTAGACTGTGGAATGCACTCCCTGCAGAAATTTGAGGTTTAACAATGTTGTTGGCTTTCAAGAGCACCCTTAAGACTCTTTTTAAAGTTCTGGACTTCAGTGGTTTTTAATTGCTTTTAGGCTGCTTTAAATTGTTTTAGCTTTTAACTGCTCTAATTTTATTCATTCATTCATTCATTCATTTATATCTCACTCTTCCTCCGAGGAGCACAGAGCGGTGTAAATGGTTATGTTTTATTGTTTGTAAACCATCCACGGAACCGGCTAGTCTGGTTCGGTTTGAGTCTGAACTGGACTGGGAAGTTCAGTCCAGCACCCCCTCAAACCCCCACCCCCAGTTCGGTCCAGTTGGTTCTCGATTTTAAAATAAATTTAAGCACTTACCACCTCCAGGGGAGTTTGAGGTGGTGGTGGGGGGTCTGTAGAGGTTTCCCCTCCCCCTGCCACTCTTCCTCATGCTCCGAATCGACTGTTCAGCTGTTCTTTGGTCGTTCTTCGGCCTTCCTCCTTGGCACAGAGGCCATTTTGGAGGCCTCTGTATGTGTGCAATGGGCCTCTGCATGGCCTGGGATGACCTCCACTGACATACACACCTCACCGCCACCTCAAGCAACTCCCCCAGAGGGGGTATGTGCTTAAATAATAATAATCGTGAACCCCTGTGGGGTTTGGTCCGAAGTCGGACCAAACAGGAGGTGGTTCGGTCCGACCCCAAATGGTCAATCTGAACCAGTTCGACATAGAACACGTTTGACGTTGAACCTGTTTGCGCATCCCTACTCTTCTCTCCTGGTTCTCCAAGACTCCAGCTTTAGCTCCAGCTGAAACCTGCACTCCAACCAACTTGAACTCTTTCATTTGGACTAACTTTCTGCTGCAGCCAAGCCTCCTTTTATCTTTACCCTCCCCCAATTTTTCTAAGCAAACCAATCAAAACTCAAATTCCATCCATGATTTTAACACAGATCCAATCAAATCAAACTCTCTCTTCCCTCCAAAATTTAACCAGTACAACTCTTCTCCTTCCCAAACCGAACTGTAGAACAGGAGCTGTGATTTTTTGACCTCTGCACAGCTTAAAAAAACAAACCAGAGAGGACATAGGGAGTGAGCAAATACATATGCAATACAGAAATCTGTAACACAAAAAGAGGAGTGCAGGCATAATTCCTTCACATCTGGCATTTCATCTCTCACAGGAAATAATTTAGTTTATCAAATGCATAATGTATCCAAGAATAAGATAGATAGTTGTTAGTGCTGAGAAGACATTACTCAGGTTTTGTTTGTTTGTTTTGTGTTTTAAGCAAACCCCTTTTCTTTTTTCTACAATTATTCACCACTTCGTGTGAAAATCTTCATTATTCATTCACACTGCCCTCAATGATGCCATCACTTATCCACACTCAATTGCATTCACTGTGCGATCCCTCTTGGATGAGATCACCCTTGTGACTAATCTAGATTAATATGCAACAGATTACATTGTTCCTTCTAATGCTGAGGCCTGTACACTCCATCAACTTTATCACCAGTTGGATACAGTTTATTGTGTTTCAAGTGACTAGGGAAAAACTAGTGCCGAACAGGTTTTAAAAGTGGATATTTGGGGGGAAACACATTCTTTAAAATGTCTACTGCACAAATATGGGCCTCTTTTAAATATCTGAACCGTATATTTGAATCATTGCATCACAGTGATACAAGTTAGATTTTATTACAAAAATCAAAGGCCCTTTGGTGCCAGACCTTGGGCGTGGGACTGAGGGCTGGGACATAGTATGTTATTGTATGATTGCACAAGAAACTGAGTCTTTTATTATGGAGTCTTGGGTGAAATCTATCTACTATGTATTTAGGTCTATCTGGAGATGGGGAACTGTCTGGATGATTGTAAGGCAGCTATTCCGGTGGTGGTGGGGAATAGAAGAAGTAACACTTGCAGGTCAGCAAGCTGTTACAGAGGAAGGGAAATCAGAAATTTAATGAGGCTATTCTCACGACCAGCAAAAATCGGGCTAGGAGAGCCTAGCCCAATTTTTGCTGCTTGTGTAAAGCACCGGGCTTGCAGGCAAGCCTGGTGGTTTACAAGTGGCTAACCCACTTGAGAAGCCCTCCCCTTAGCCCAGGTTAGCGTAGCGAGTGCTCTGCTAACCGGGGCTAATGAATTGTGTGCAGCTGCGGCACAGCTCCACGCCACGGCAACTCACCAGGAGACTCCCGACCGGGAGGCTAAAAAGCAGCCTCCTGGCTCAGGGGTATCTCCAGCATGCTCTGCACACTCCCACACTCCCTGCAAACCCTTTCAAAGTGGTTCTCACTGATCGTGAGACCAGCCTCCATATCTGTTTCCCCTTTTGGCTGCCCTGCCAGCTCTTAGACTATGGGGAGCAGTACCAGCTACCCAGAGAGCTTCACCTTGCTCCTTTGTAATACCAGGTCAGTCAAGAATAAACCAGAAATTATCCATTATCTGATTCTGGATGAAGGGGCAGACCTGGTATGTCAGCCCCTTCAGCTCGTTCAGCCCCTTCAACTGAGACCTGGTTGGAGGAGGCTAGTTACCCAGTCTGGTCCCAGCTTCTTCTGCCAGGGTACTCTGTTGAAGAGCAGGTGATGGAACGTGGGTGGAGTGGCTGTGGTCTATAAGAATAACTGAACTCATTTATTTACAGTCAACGACCAAATAAACACTACAGCAAAGAGCAATACAGTACAATACAATAAGTAAAAATTTAAAAACCAGTTTGCACACACCTTATTTTACATGCCTCCAAACAAAAGCAAGCAGTCCTATGAGTAACTTCTTCATGCCTATCTCCTAAAAAATAAACAAAAAAATGTTCCTCAGACCAATCCAAATGTTTCTTTTGATAGGGGGCGATCTGAATGGAATGGGCAATATCCTAGAAAGGGTAGTTAAACAAAGTATGTGTTAATGTTTCTACCTCAGCAGCTCCGCATGGGCACATGTGGAATAACATTTACCACACCAGGATTCCTGTTGAAGTGTCTGGTCATATCGAGTGTGTTCACTTAAATCTGGGGACCAGGGATAGACTGGGACTTCTGTTGCTGTACTGATCACCCTGCTGACCAACAGAGTCCCTAACAGAGTTCACAAACTTAGTTGCCAGGTTGGCGTTGGAGTCTCCTAGACTTGTGGTGCTGGGGGACTTCAATGTTCACTTTGGGACCAATTTGTCCAGGACAGCTCAGGAGTTCATAAAAGCCATGACAACTATGGGCCTATCTCAGGAGGTCTTGGCTCTGACACATATTGCTGGCCACATGCTCAGTCTGGTCTTTCACTCCGAACAGGGTGGTGTTCCATGGTGGGGACTCCTGTATTTCCCCATTGTCATGGATGGACCACCATCTGGTTAAAGTTGGCCTGACATTCCACCTCCACAGGGGTGAGGGGCCCTATTAGGATGGTCTGCTGGAGCAGGTTATTGGATCCAATAGGATTCCAAGAAGCCTTGAAGGATTTAATGTTGGCTCTGCCAGTGATCCTGTTGATGGGGAAAAGGAACAGTCAGTTCACCAGGGCAGTAGACATGATCACTTCTGAGCATCCTCTTTGACCCGCTTCAAAATTGGCCCCTTGGTATATGGAAGATTTACGGAAGCAGAAGTGGCAAGGTAGATGACTGTAGCACAAGTGGAGAAAGACTTGACTCTAATCCAACAGATTAAGTCATAGAGCACATGTGAAGATCTATGCTGTGGCAATATGTGTGGCAAAGAAGCTACTCTTTTCTGCCCATACTGCATCTGCAAGCTCACGTCTGGCGGAGTTGTTCAGGGTTGTGAGGGGGTTAGTACACACTCCTTCTTCCTTTAATCAGAATTTTGAACCATCAATTACCAGCTGCAACATTTTTAATGAGCTTTGTGGACAAAATCTCTCATATTTGGGCCAATTTAGACTCCAACCCCACAATTACTACAGTGTCTGATGCGGAGGTCAACAAATCCTCTTATGTGGTTAGATTGGATCAGTTTCAGTTTGTGACTCCTGAGGAAGTGGACAAGCTGCTTGGAGCGGTATGGCCTACCACCTGTTCTCATGACTCTTGTCCGACATGGCTTATATAATTGAGTAGGGAGGTTGTTGTAGAGGGCCTGGTAAAGATTATAAATATTTCCCTAAGTGAGGTCAGGATGCCTCCTTGTCTTAAGGAGGCAATTATTAGATCTCTTCTGAAGAAGCCTGGATTGGATCACTCAGAGTTAAGCAACTATAGGCCTATCTGGTAGTAGCCTCCCAGCTCTGGGCAGTCTTGGAGGAAACTGATTATCTAGAACCATTTCAAACTGGCTTTCAGATGGGCTGTGGATTGGAGACTACCTTATAGTGATGTGCGGTTCGGTCCGGATCCGGACCAGTTCGTCCCGAACCGGTCCGGATCCGGCGGTTCGATCCCTGACCGAATCGGGCCCCTCTGGGACCGATTCGGACTGAATCCGAGTCGGTTCGGCTCCGAACCGGCTCGGGTTTCCCGAACCGGTTCGGGAGTTCAATTGAGTCTCTGGAGTCAGTGGAGTGTCCCTTTAAAGTTTGAAGTGTGTCCTCCATTTTGTGGCTCATTCCTGAAACTTTTGCTCCTAGCATCCATTTTGTGATGCTATTTTCAGGCATTGTATTGGCTGCGCTATTGATTCTTTGATTGGCCAGAATGAGTCCTTTGGTCTGGTAGGCTGCTTGGCTGTTGCACTGTTGAGAGCTGGCACCCTGTTGGCCGTGGGGGGAGTGCAAAGGTGGGGGCTCCCAAAGGAGGGAATTTCAAACCTATATAAACCCAAGCCTCTTCTCTGGAAACTTCTCTTGGCTGCAGTTGTGGGATCATCTCTGAGACCTTGCTTGCTCTTTTGCTGCTGGTGTCTGCTGTGAGTCCCTGCTGACTGTGTGTCACATTAGTGTGTGTCTGTCTCTCTGCTCTCTCTGTGTGTTGTTGTGTGCCACCTTGTCCATCTGCCCTCTGTCTGTCTCTGTCCAAACCTCTTTAATACTTTCCCCTCAACTTTTTCCAACTTTTCCTGTTGTGTTTTCTGTTCTCTTCACCCTTTCTCTCTCAACCCTTCTCCCAAAGTTTTGGCTTTCCCTCCCCCCCCCCCACCCCCATCTTCTGCATTGCTTTCCTGTTTTTGTGCCTTGCCTGCCTTTTGTTCCACTTTTTGAGTTTCATTCAATTATTGCTTCTGTGTAAATTTATATATTTGCTGATTTTGGTTTTTAATTAATAACTTCTGCTATTGTTATTGCTGGCTGCCTGTCTGAGTTGTGTTTCTGAGGATTTAGTTTATATTATTGCTGCAATTTGATTCCTTGTGTTCTGATTTTGATTGTTAATTTGTTCCCCTCTGGCCCTGCTCCTAGCTTCCCCCCTCCCTCCCTCCCTCCCACCCAGATAAGATTGTTTCCCTCCTGTGCTGCTGCCTGTTGAGCCTTGCATTCTTTGGATTTCTTTGTGGAATTAGGTTCTGGTTTTGGTTTTGCTCCCTGTGTGTGTCCCACCCACTCCCCCAGTCCCTCCCCCTGGTAGTTGTTACCCCCCCCCCCGCCCTGAGACTTTCTGGCTGCCCTTTGGTTTCCTTTTTTTTACTTTGTGTATAGATTGTTTTGATTCAAATTTGATTGTTCCCCTGTGTGGTCCTGCTCCTAGCTTCCCCCCTCCCTCCCCTCCAGAAACCCACTCCCCCCACTGCCACCTCCTCCTCCTCCACTCCTGCCCTGCCTGCCCCCTCCCACCCAGACTGAGTGTTGTTCCCCATCCTCCCTGGTGCTGCTGCTGCTGCCTGTTGAGTCCTGTCTTAGTTACTTTGGTTTTTTGTGTGAAATCAATTAGCTTCTTTTGGTTCTGGTTTTGCTGTGTGTGTGTCCCATTCCTCCCTGCTGGTTGTTGTTGGTTCCTCTCCCCCCCCTCCCAGACTTTCTGCCCATTGTTCCCAGGTTTTGTTTTGTTTTTTTGGACTTTTTTTCATATTGTTTGGTTTGCTTTGATTGATTCATTGATTGTTCCCCTCTGTGTGTGGCCCTCTGCTCCCAGCTTCCCCCCTCCTTCCCCTCCAGAAACCCACTCCCCCCACTGCCACCTCCTCCTCCTCCACTCCTGCCCTGCCTGCCCTCTCCCACCCAGATTCATTGCCCTTGACGCATACTAATCCCCCCAAAACACACCCTGCCCTCTGGTCTCTCCCCCTCTTGCCCCCTGACTCCCTGCTACATACCCCAGACCCCCTGAAACACACTCCACCCCCCAAACACCCTCTGTTGGTCTCTCCCCCTCTTGCCCCCCTGACTCCCCGCTACATACCCCAGACCCCCTGAAACACACTCCACCTCTCAAACACCCTCTGGTCTCTCCCCCTCTTGCCCCCCGACTCCCCGCTACATACCCCAGACCCCCTGAAACACACTCCACCCCCCAAACACCCTCTGTTGGTCTCTCCCCCTCATGGGACCATCACCGCTGCTGCTGCTGTCCTCCTCCCACACCCGAATCCCCCTCCCTGCTGCTACATTACAGCTCCTCCTCTCTTCTTCCTCTCTCTCTCTCTTTCTCTCTCCTCATCCCTTCACTTCTTCTTCCTCCCACAGCTGCAGCCACACAGTATCCTACCTCCGACCTCACCTGGAGGTCCCCGCCATCGGTTATTTTTCTTTTGAAAGTTGTTTTATTTCATTTGTCTCTGCTTGGGGGTGAGTTGAGCAACAACACATAAATAGTGTGGTCTCCTCACTTCTGCCCCTCCATCGTTGAACTACCCCGGTTGCCTGTGCCTCGTGCGGCCGCCCTGTTGTGTCCCAGCCCAGGGGGTTGGCTGTTGGCGGCGCATCCGTGAGCGGCAGGAGAAGGACCGGAAGAAGAGGGGTTAGTGCGTGTGCAATTGTGCACCTTTTGTTGCCCCCTTTCTCTCCCTAGCTGGCGGTTTTAAATAGGGACACCCCTATCTTGAAATGCATTTGGGTGTGGGGAGGAGGGAGAGGAGATGTACCGTTGTAACTTGTGTCTTCATGCCCAATAAAGAAATTGCTGCTGCTGTGTGTTGCGTTGCATTGCATGCGTCTTGCAGGTGGTTTTTGAACAGGTGCCTTCTTCCAGAGTGTTTCCTTGCCTCTGGGGCAGTCTGAGTGGGGTCAGGGGATCGGATGCTGCCACTACATGCTGGGCCAATGCCATGCCAGAGTGCTTCCTTGCCTCTGGGGCAGTCTGAGTGGGGTCAGGGGATCGGATGCTGCCACTACATGCTGGGCCAATGCCATGCCAGAGTGCTTCCTTGCCTCTGGGGCAGTCTGAGTGGGGTCAGGGGATCGGATGCTGCCACTACATGCTGGGCCAATGCCATGCCAGAGTGCTTCCTTGCCTCTGGGGCAGTCTGAGTGGGGTCAGGGGATCAGATGCTGCCACTACATGCTGGGCCAATGCCATGCCAGAGTGCTTCCTTGCCTCTGGGGCAGTCTGAGTGGGGTCAGGGGATCGGATGCTGCCACTACATGCTGGGCCAATGCCATGCCAGAGTGCTTCCTTGCCTCTGGGGCAGTCTGAGTGGGGTCAGGGGATCGGATGCTGCCACTACATGCTGGGCCAATACACACATATGATGATGATGTTCAATCCATGATGCTGCCATCAAGTGTTTGCTGCTGCTTGCTTGCCATGGCATTGGGCGGGCAGAGTCACAGAGTGGGTGGGGTCAACCTCTGTTTAGGTGTGACTGGGTTCTGGTTTTGGTTGTGTGCAATTTAGAGTCACTAAATAGGCTGCATTGAGTTTGATGCTCCCCCCCACAGGAGCATTACTTGAGAACCACCCCCCAGAACCCACACTTTGTGTTCCAGTTCACTAAATAAGGCTTTCCTCCTTTGATCTGCAGGTTCCCAAGCGTTGACTGCGTCCCTCCCCCACCCCCGGTAGGTGCTGTGCCCTCCCCCCATCCACTCTCCCCCCCCCAAAAAGTTAAAAACTTGCCACCCACACCACAACTACTCCACCCAACTGCCCGTGCCACCCACACCAGGGGTCCACCCTTTAACCCCCTATTTTTTAAAAAAACCCTCCCAGACCCATCTCCCCAATTGGCTTGGTTGACTCCCAAGTCCCAAATTCTAAAAGGACACCCTCCCCCTCACTTCAATTGGCTTCCCCCCCCATCAAAAAGTCTTCCTTTCCCCCCAATTGGCTTCCTTTTTTAAAAACAAACTCCCCCCCCCGCCGTCTCCAAATCAGCTGCCTTTTTTTTGGCCCCTAAGCCCCTCCAAATTATTTTTTTGACCCTGTCTCTGGCCTTCCTCCTAAAGTCTCCCTCCTTCTGACCTAGCAGCATGTCTGAGCGCCGTGTGGCGGGCAGGGCTCGCTCAAGGCTGGCAGGCAGAGGTGGGAGAGGCCAGGTGCGGGGTGCGCCTGCGGCACGGGGAGGGAGAGGACGCGGGGAGCCTGAGGACACCCCAGTTCTCCCCATTGGAGAATTCTTTGCTCCGGCCCCATCTTTGGTGCGCAGGATTCAGTTCCCCACGCCTGCTGCCGCCAATCGCGGGTCCCTCCTCGCCGGCGGCACCAGGTGCAGCTGAGCTACCGCCAGTTGTTGAGGTGGAGGAGACTGTGGAGTTGGAAGAGCAGGTAGAGGGCGGTGAGGATGGCAGCGATGCAGCCAGGTTCTCCCTCCCTCTGGGGCCCCTTCCCCCTATCCTTTCGCCGCTCAGTGGGGCCCCCCCTCGTGAAGCCCGACACTCTGGTGGGGAGCGGTCTGGCGAGGTGGTGGAGGAGAGGCCTGCCTCTCCGATGCCAGTTGAGCCGGGCCCTTCCTCCGCTGTGGAGGGCGGAAGGGGCGGGTTGGGTGGCAGCAGTGGGCAGGCAGCGGCGGCCGCCCCCCCCCCAGGACTGCAGCCACCCTGCGAGAAACGGCCTAGGACGGCGCCCAGGGCGCAGGAGGCCAAGGGCAGTGGTGCATGGGTGCATTTTGAGGTCCCTCAAGATGACCCATTCCACGCCCGCTGTGTCCACTGCAGGATGCTTGTCAGCCATGGAAGGGACCCTGCGCACCTGGGTACGACGCCTATGTGGAGACACCTAGAGCGTCACCACCCAGGTCTCAGGGGACAGGCTGGCAGCGCTAGTGCACCTTGTGCATCTGCCACTAGGGCGGGCAGCGGCAGTGTGCCAGCCAGCAGGCAGGCTACACTGCCCGTCCAGCGGTGGACGCAGTCCTCGGGCAGCCAGCGTATTGTTCGCGTGGACCATCATCACCTCACCCGCCTCATAGGGGAGATGATTTCCACCGATGACCAGCCGTTTCAGGTGGTCGAGAACAACGGCTTCCGCCGGATTCTCCAATACCTGGCTCCCGAATACGTCATCCCCTCAAGGACGACGTTCAGCCGGAACGTGGTCCCCTCCCTGTACCACCGGTGCAGGGAGCTCGTGTCGGCCGAGCTGCGTGCAGCTCCGGCCGGGACAAGCGTGCATTTCACGACTGACCTCTTGACCAGTGTCAGTGGGATGCACGCTTCTTTCCTCGCCCTCACTGCCCACTGGTGGGGACCGGAGAGTGAGGGGACCTCCGCGGGCGATGCTTCCGGGTCCGGCGCGGCTCCCGCTGCACTACGGCACAGGTGGGCCGTCCTGCACGTGGAGACAATGGACACGAGGCACACCGCGGAGGAGGTGGCGGCCGTACTCGACCGCCAGATAGAGGAGTGGATTGGCGGGTGTCCACACCTCTCCCGCGGCTTCATTGTCACCGACAATGGAGCCAACGTTACCGCCGCTGTCGAGACAGTCATGGACTGTGTGAACATACGGTGTATGGCACACACGCTCCATCTGACCGTCAGGGACGCCCTTGGCCTTAAGGAGCTGAAGGCGTCCCAGGAGAAGGGGGCCCACCCCATCCCAGCTGCTGTTGCTGCCACGGCCACGCTTGTGGATAAGTCCCGCAAGCTGGCCGCCCACTTCCACCGCAGCGAGAAGTCCAGGAGACTGCTTCGCCAGAAGCAGGATGACCTTGGCCTTCCTCGCCATCTCATCCCTACGGATGTGGAGACGCGGTGGAACTCCACCTTCCTCCTGTTCCAGCGCCTGTTGGAGCAGGAGAGAGCCCTTGTCGCCCTGGCGAGGGACGAGTCCTTGGATGTCTGCGACTTCTCGAATGCAGAGTGGAAGCAGATGTCCGAGGCGGTGTCAGCACTCGAGCCCTTCCAGCTTGCCACGAAGGGCTTGTGTGGCGACACCACTCCCTTGAGCCAGGCGCTGCCCACAGCTGTTGGTCTCGAGAAGCTGATGGGTGGACTCCATATCTCTCTGACCACGCCAGAGGGTCGTGCTCTGGCTGGGAGGCTGAGGTCTGGGGTTGACAAGCGGCTCGTTGATGTGCTGGGAGACAGGGAGGAGTATGTCCTCGCTTGTCTCTGTCACCCAGCCCTCAAGGGCAATGACGTGAGTGCCGACGACTTGCCCAGGTGGAAGGGCATCCTGGTTGAGAAGGTTAGGGAGGAGGAGGCCGCTAGGGCCCGCAGAGACCAGGGTGTTGGTAGTGGTGCGGGGGCAGCCCTCGCGGCCCAACCCGCACCTAGCAGCAGCATGGGCGGCCAGCCGGCGTCAGCTTCCCCTTCCCCTCCCTCTTCCCAGTCCAGCAGCGTGGCATCCCAGGCGGCGCCATCGCAGCAGCCATTTGCTACCGACTCGAGATCCGCCCAGTGGTTTCAGCGGTTCTGCTATGGCGCCATGCCTGGTATGCGGGAGGCTCGACCTGCCAGGCCCCCCTCCAGTGCTGAGCAATGCGTTGCGCAGTACTTGGAGGAGCCTGTGGAGGGAGACGGCGTGGACTGCGCACAGTTCTGGGCGAGCCGCCGCCAAGTCTGACCGGACCTGGCGGTGGTGGCTGTGCGCCTCCTCTCCTGCCCCCCAACCAGTGTCCAGAGCGAGCGGGTGTTTTCACGTGCCGGGGACGTGGTGACACCCTCTCGCTCCCGCTTGGACCCTGGTCTGGTGTAGCAGCTGGTCTTCCTTAAGGTGAACCTCCCCCTGTTGGGCTACCCCAAGCTGCAGTTTGAGACGGGCGAGTGATTACCGTGGGTTGCCCCATGGTTGGTCACCTGCCTGGCTCGACCTCTGTGCTTATCCCTACCCTCCCCCCTTCCACCTCTAGCTGAGCTGACGTGACAGATGCTGAGCCGTGCCAGCCAGTCGCAGCGTGTAGTGTGCCCACACAGAGATGCAGTTGTAGTAGTAGTTGTAGTGCTGCGACTGGCCAGATGTTTACAATGCCCACGCCCACCTAAAAAGAAACCCAATGCTGACCAGCACAGGCCCTTTATCTATCCACCTGTCAGCATTTGGGGACCTGGCGTGGGCACGGCACACCCCCCCAAAGTAGCACAGCCCACGGAGCACTAGACTTAGTGGCAGCGGCGGGTATACGTTCTAAAATGCAGTGTAGATATGTAAATACTGTATGTAAATAAACATGTAAATAATTTTTTCTTTAAAAACCCCATGTCAAAATCAAGCCTCAAAATTATGCAAAAGAAAGAAAAAAAGGTGACAGAGGGAGAACAAAATGATGAATGCCAAATGAATTGATTTTATTGAAAATGTTGCCAGAAATCATGTGTGGGGGGCTTGGTTTACATGGAGAAAATGACTGGGTGATTTTTTCAAATGAAACGAATGAATTATTATCATCTTATGTTCATCTTGATTGTGGTCACTGTTGATGTTGGCTGATGGCAAAAAACCCAAAACCATCAGAATAGCAATGAACTGGCTGCCAACACAACATATTGATTGATAACTGTGCAGGGGGGGAATTGGGTCTGTGTGTGTGTGTGTGTGGTGCAGGCTCAGTCTGTCTCTTCCTGTTGTGTGTCTGTCTGTCTGTCTGTCTGTGTGAATGGATGCCTAGCACTGTCTCTGTGTGTGGATGCTTTCTGTGTGTAGTGTGGTGTGTGTCTGTCTACATGTTTTTTTTCCTCCCCCCCATGCCTCCCTCCATCCTTCCCCTCTCATCCTCTCCCCTTCCTCTTCACCACCTTCCATCCTCCCTCCCTTCCAGCCCACCACCGCCTCACCTGCCCCCAACCCCGGTCTGGCAGATGATAAGAGTCTGGTCTCTCCCACCGAAGCACACACGTGAGCACGTGTGTGCACAAATATGTGGCTGACCAACTCTGAGCTGGACCCTCCCCCCTTCAATCCCCTCTACATCCCTCTCCCCCTCCCCTTTCCTCCCCCCTGCCTCCCTGCCTCCCTCCCTGCCTCCCTCCCCCCTCCTAGCTAGCAGCGCACACATACACACACAGAACACCTGTGGTGGCAAACACCACCAGCACACATGCACTCACACTGGTGCCACCACCTCTGCCTTGGGCCTCTGTGTCCTTGAGCAGATATGTGGTGGTGGACCAGAGAAGCATTTCTTTCCAGCAAGGCAAAAGGCATGCACTCACTGCACACACACACACACACACACACACACACACACACACGAAGAGGTGAAAAGACGAGAAGAGGCAACTTCTAGAACCAGCAGCAGCAGGTGAGTGTCGTGTAATTGTGTTGCTTCCCAAGGCCACTGCCCATGCTCATTGCTCAGTCTGCTGAAACTAAAGAACTAGCTACAATCATCCTTCCTCACACGCAGCTCAGCTGCACAGCACACTGACTAACTAGACACTACAGCTGGTGGTAGAAAAAACAGAAGTCTAGATTCTAGAAGATATCCTGGTGGATTTTAAACTTTCAAATCTGTGCTAGGATTGCCTTGCCTCCTCCTCCTGCCTGTAATTGTGCCCTCTCCCCTTGCAGTTGCGCCGTCGTGATGGGTTGGTGATGTGCGTGCGCCGTCTACTTAGCTCTCTCCTCCTCATGTTGGCTGGGCTTGCCAGGCACTGGCTGGCAGCAGCTGTTGGCTGTGTGCTAGGCTCAGGCTGTGGCGCGCGTGACTGGACTGGGAATGTTATTGTAGCGGCAACACTGGTTGTGGTGGTAGCAGTAGTAGCTGTTGTTGTTGCTGGGCTGGTGGCTGCTGGCCTGTGCTGACTCTGCGCACTTGGTCTGGTCTGGTCTGGTCATTGGGATGCAGATGTAGGGTGTGTGTGCATCATCCATGGGGAGGATCAGAGCAGAGCAGAGCAGGTTGGCTGGCTTCTGTCTGTCGGGCCTAGTCAGTGGCAGGCACTGAGTGAGGCGGTGGTTTCTTTGGGCATCACGTCACCCATCATGCAGAGCGGCAGGTCTGCTGCTCTGCTGCTCCGCCTCCTGCTTCTTCTCTGTGTGTGCTGCTCTTGTGCTTAGTGTGCTGCTCCGCTGCTGCTGCTGTGCTGGCAGGCAGCACAGCAGTGGCCTTTTTGTTAGATCAGAGAGTGGGTGTTGTCTCTCTGAGTGTCCTCCTCTTACTTGCTTGGATAGGAGTGGTGGTAGTAGGTAGGCATTAAGATGGACTGACTAGGTGTTACGTGTTAGGGCGCCCAGAGAGAGGGGCCAAAAAGATGGGGTGGCAATTGTTGGGTTGCTCCTAGTATTATTGGTGAATTTCTGAAGAAAAATTTTTTTTCCATTGGCTAGAATGGGGGTTCGGGGCTGCCCCAGACCCGCCTCTGTGGGGTGGCAGCACCGCCAAAGTGGGTCCGGGGCCATGGCAAAAATGCCCTCAGTCCCTCCCAGCAATCCCCGTAGAGATAGGAGTGATGGTTCTGTTGTTTTTCTGAGGTGTTCTGAGTGAGTGTGGATTCTGTGATAGCAAATGAGAGTGGATTCATGGTGTCTCATTGGAAATCTCATAAGCTATCATAGAATCTACACTCAGAATACCTCAGAAAAACAACAGAACCATCACTCCTATCTCTACGGGGATTGCAGGGAGGGACTGAGGGCATTTTTGCCATGGCCCCGGACCCACTTTGGGGGTGCTGCCACCCCACAGAGGTGGGTCTGGGGCAGCCCCAAACCCCCATTCTAGCCAATGGGAAAAAAATTTTCTTCAGAAATTCACCAATAATACTAGGAGCCACCAATTGCCTTGGGATTTTTGGGGTGGAGGACACCCATGGGTGGCTACCACCCACCCCAGCTTTTTTGCCCCTAAGGGCTCCACATTGTGAGTTATGGGCAAAAATTTATTTTTTGAAAAAAAATTGTAAAAAATCAGAGGAAGGTCCAATCGACTTGAAATTTGGGTGGCAGGTAGAACACAATGTCCCCTTCAAAACCAGCCACTTTTTGTGATCCGAACCAGTTCGGTTCAGATCCGAACCGGTTCGAAACCAAACCGGACCGGGGGGGTGGTCTGGCAAAACCAAAACCGAACCACCCCGGTCCGGTCTGGACCCGGTTCGGACCCGAACCGAACCGGGAGAACCGGTTTTATGCACATCCCTACTACCTTAGTCAGCCTGATGAGTGATCTCTAACTGGGAATTGACAGAGGAAGTGTGACTCTGTTGGTCCTTTTGGATCTCTCAGAGGCTCTCAATACTACTGACCATACTAGTATCCTTTTGGAGTGTCTGAGAGCGTTGGGGATGTGAGGCACTACTTTGCAGTGGTTCCACTCCTACCTCTCTGAGAGATTCCAGATGGTGCCACTTGGAGACTGTCATTCTTCTGAATGTGAACTTTTGTATGGTTTTCCCCAGGGCTCCATACTGTCTCCAATGCTTTTTAATATCTACATGAAACTGCTGGGAGAGATCATCAGGAGATTTGGTGCAGGGTACTATCAGTATACTGACACCCAAGTCTATTTCTCCATGTCAACATCATCAGGAAAAAGTATAACCTCCCTAACTGCCTGCCTGGAAGCGGTAATGGGCTGGATGAGGGCTAACAAACTGAGACAGAATCCAGACAAGACGGAGGTACTTATTGTGCGGGGTCGTCACTCGGGAGATTATTTTGATCTGCCTGTTTTGCATGGTGCCACACTTCACCAGAAGGAGCAGGTGTGCAATCTGAGAGTGCTTCTGGATCCACAACTGTCCTGAGTATCCCAGGTTGAGGCGGTGGCCAGAGGTGCTTTCTATTAGCTTCGGCTGATACACCGGCTGCGTCTGTTTCTTGAGATGAACGACCTCAGAACTGTGGTACATATGCTGGTAACCTCCAGCCTTGATTACTGCAATGCGCTCTATTTGGGGTTGTCTTTGTTCATAGTCCGGGAATTGCAATTGGTACAGAATGCAGCATCCAGGTTGGTTTCCAGATCATCTTGAAGAGACCACATTACTCCTGTATTGAAAGAGCTACACTAGCTACCAATAAGTTTCCGGACAAAATACAAGTTGCTGGTTATAACCTATAAAGCCCTAAACAGCTTAGGGCCAGGGTATATAAGAGAATGAGGTTCTCCACACGATTCATGTGAAGAGCCTCTAGGGGGTTTGCGGCCAGCCAGTCTGCTCTGGGCGGCCGCAGCGGTCGCCCACCCGACTGCCAGCTCCATCACAGAGCCAGCCAGGGCTGGGGAGTTTGGGGGCCGCATGGCCCCCGCAAGCTGGGAGGCTGCTTTTAAGCTTTCCGGCTGGGGGTCTACTCATGAGCAGCTGTGGCACAGAGCCGCACCGTAGCTACTCACGATTTAGAAAATCGGGTTTGTGGAGTGCTCACTCCACAAACCCGGTTTAAAGGGTTTAAAGTTTGGCAGGTTAACTGCCAGGAAGCCACCGGGCTCGCCTGCGAGCCCGGTGGCTCCCACGAACAGGTGAAATCAGGCTAGACTGCCCTAGCCCGATTTTGCCTGATCGTGGGAATAGCCCCAATATCTTCTTCACCATGAGACCCCATCACTCATTGAGACCATCCAGAGAGGTCTATCTGCAGCTGCCACCAGTTCATCTGGTGGCAATGAGGGGGCGGGCCTTCCCTGTTGCTGTCCCAAGGTTCTGGAATGCACTCCTCATCAAGATGAGAGCCTCCCCATCTCTGACAACTTTTAAAAGATCATTAAGGACCCACACTTACACCCAAGCTTTTCAATTTAATTGTAGCTTTAAACTGTTGTAAGGTTTTTTATGTAGTTGTGAGCCGCCAAGTTTGGGGCGGCATACAAATTTGATAGATAGATAGATAGAATAGAAATAGGTGGGAAACATAAATGCCATTGAGATGTTTTTAAAAGACTGTCAGAGACATAATGGACTTAGGATGAACAACTGATTAATGAATGCTAATAATATTTATAAGAAATATGAATAGTATTTGAGGTTCTTCTATACGTGTGTACAATTTATTTTAAAAGGCAAATGCAATATAATATTTTTGTAACTATCATGCATTTTGTAATTTTAATAGTTTGCTAATACAAAGTGGGGAGGGAAACTGCCTTCTCAAAAGTTTCTACCTGAAAAAAAAGAATTCTAGTTTCTATCTGAAAATCAAAACCTTGATTGATATTAACTATGTTTGTATTGTATGAATTCAAAGGTTGATTTTGAGCACATCTGCTCTATCCTTGACACAAGCAAAGGCTTTTATGTTAGTCTGGAAAATGGGTTAGAATTCCAGTTGTCTTGGGGCTGATGCTGACGTGTCATTGTCCTTTGCCATTCTTGATTTTCTTTCAGGTAGCTCTTGAATCTTATTGAAATGACTTGGGGTCACTTGTCGTGTGTTATGGAGAACAGTAATTCATGTGTCAGGAAAACTTAACCCAGCTGTCGTACCCCACTATGTGATTTGTGATTGTCAAAGCAAACATTGCATGGCACCCATTGTAGAAGTGAGCTATGAGCCTCAGGGTAATGGTCCCACTGCCACTTTCTGCCAGTGTTGTAAGCTTTTAAGCACACGTAAGCTCATTTCAAACTCAAGCTGAAAAGTCACTTTAGATTTCTTGAGGGGTTGGGGGGGACCCACTTTTATTTGGTGCTCAGTAATAACACAGTGTAATTGTCTCTGTCCATAATCTATGTATTTTCTATTCCCAAATCTTCACCCGATAATTGCTTGTGCAGATTAAATAGTACATATTACATTCATATATGTGTGCTTACTTTGCATACTTCATCATTCAGATTCCAAAATTCAATCACACAAATTATCCCCTTCTATGCACACAGATCTCTTCACTTCTGTAGAATTCCCTTTCATCTTTCCACAGTTTTGGCCAGGTGAGCACATAATGTCAGGATACTGTGAAATGTTCCTAGCCTTTCCTTACAATGGGAGATCTGTTGTGTGTGTGGAGGTGTTTCATAGGGAGATCCAACAGCCCTGCTCACAGAACACCCTGGCACACAGGTAACTTGAGCTTGGAGTCATTGAGTCAATGGGACTCGGGAGTTAGGTTGTACTTGTGTTGGAGATTTTATTGTGCAATTTCTATTATCAGTAGTGTATTAGCAATAGCTATGGATAAGCAAAGCTTTGACTTGACCAAACCTTTGCATTGGCTTGCAAAATAGATGCAGGGCTTGTCCTTAAATGTGACTTTACAGAAATGTGTGAGTCAGAAGCTGGGTGTGCTGGAAATTTTGCAAGTAGAGTAAACAGATCGCGAAGTAAGGGACTTACAACATGGCCCCTAATAGCTAGAGATAGGGGAAATTTCCACATGGACACAGAAAGTCAGAAACCACAGGTGACACAGACGAAAGGAAATACAGGAAAGCAACATGGCATAAAGGAAAGCAACATGTATCAAGCATGTGAACAAGCTATCAAGTGTATCAAGTGGTGAACAAGCTATGACATAGTGGAACAAGACAAATGAGGGGAAACCAGATTTCAAAATGCCTGAAATTAGAAGTGAATCGCTGTGACCAAGGAAATGGTATAAAAGTAGTTGTGTCAGATTGTACATTGTCCTCAGATCATCAGTGGAAGTCTGAGCACCTTCAGCTGGCTGAATTACCTTCTTTCTGCTACATCCTCATTTGTGGTGAGTCCTAATAAATTGTTTTGAGGGGGGACATTAAAGGTCTGATCATTTTGGGGGGAGTCATCAGAGTAAATACCTAGGAAGACCTTACTTTCCTAACTAAGATGTCTCTTCTGAGGTTGTGGCCAAGCCCAGAGAGAGACACTTAAATTATTTAAATAAAATCTCACATTTGATGCAGGAAATCCTCATTAGAAGATGGGGCCATAGCTTGAAGATGGGGCCAGAGCATCTGCTTTACAAAAGGAAGGTCTCAGATTCAATCCCAGCAGGGCTGGGAAAACTCCTGTCTGAAACCTTGGAGAGCAATTACCAATCAATGTAGGCAGTACTGCTCTAGATGGACCAATGGTCTGACTTGGTATTAGGCAGCCCTTTGTGAGCCCTTCGGGCAGCCCTTAAGAAGTACCTATGTAAATCCAAAGCTAGAACATCCCAAGAGATAGCTGTCTAGCCTCCCTTTGAAGAGCTCTAGATAATTGGTTACCCTAGATGGTTGGACTAATTGTCGAACAACTATGGAACAGTTGGCATGAGACTGATCTCACCTATCACCATGTTCCAATATCCATAACCCAAAGGCTATTGTGAGGCTCTTAGGAGGCAGGCGATGCAATCACTCTTAGAAGAAGCACTGGCATGGCAGGCATTTAAAGAGATTTAAATGCCGTTTCCATGCGGAGGGTAGGCATTCTGAAAAGGCACCACCAAACTCACCATGCCCCCTTCAAGATTGTGAGGCTGCTGAACTGTGGTGAGGCTGCCAAATCATGGTTTCATAGTTTCAAATTGAAACCGCAGATTCCTCAACCTCCAGTTTCATGTTACGTGTGGCTTTGCCCATAATATCACCTTGGCCATCTCACCTTTGTATAGCACTCTGGAATCAAATTTATGTGCTTTCCTCCCACTCTGACTTCATAACACCAATCTTTACATTCTTACACTGACTTCCTGTTTTCTCATGGATTCTGCACAAGCTCCGTTTCTTCCTTTATAACCGTCCATTATCTTGTGCCCCATATCTCTTTGTTCTTATATCCCAACACATTCCTGCCCATGGCCTTCATTTGTTCAGTGTACCACCTGTTGCCTTCTGAAATTCTTCTGCTCCCTCAAATGACTCTGCTTTTTCTCCCTTGCTTCATCTTATTCCTGGAACTGCCTCCCAGAACATTTTCATGATTCCTCTTTTACTTTCTTGAAATCCCTTTTAAAAAATTCCATATTTTTCAAGAAAGTTTTGGCACAGTCCTCTAGTTCTAATACCCTATAGTTACAAAGCTTAAGTACATCTTACTGGGGAAAAATAGCATATTCTTCCCCTGTACTGTTTACCCTGCCTCTATTTCCCTGCCCTCTCTGTGTTGCCCTCCTTGTGTTGGTTGGTGGACTGAAAGCTCTTGAGCCATGTAAATCCCCTCTCTTCTCATACTCTGGAAAGTGCAATGTACACAGGTGACATAATTATTCTTGAATGTTTTAAAATGGTTTTTAACTGTTTTAACTTTGTGTTCAACATTGTTTTGATTGTTTTAAATGATTGTTCATTTTTTGTTTTGTTGTTGTGCACTGCCCAGAGTCTTTGGATAGGGTGGTATAAACATGTATAATATTTAGATAGGGCGGTATTAAAATGTAATAAATAAATAAATTGATGATGATTATAAATAAATAAAAACCTATATCCATGACAATAATAATTCAACCAACTAACATGGAGTCTATCAGCAATTTTGCCTTGAAATTTTATAGAAGTCTCATTTCAAGGCAAATTTGGAAATGGCTACTTGGAAAACATTTCCAAAACATTTTGAGGGAAGCAAAAAGAGTTTCTATAAGACTAGTAAACTCTCAAGTGGTTACACACAACCCTACCTACAAACTAATGATCAGCTTAATAAGCCATGGTTTCCAATGATGGGTAATTCATTTATTATTATTATTATTTCAATTTCTATACCACCCTTCCAAAAAAAGCTCAGGGTGGTTTACAAAGAGAAACAACAAATAAATAAGATGGCTCCCTGTCCCCAAAGGGCTCACATTCTAAAATGAAACATAAGATAGACACCAGCAACAGTCACTGGAAGTACTGTGCTGGGGGTGGATAGGGCCAGTTACTCTCCCTCTGCTAAAATAAAGAGAATCACCACGGTAAAAGGTGCCTCTTTGCCCAGTTAGCAGGGGTATGCCCAGTTAGCAGGGGTAGATTTGCATGTAATGAAAGGTGTATCTTTGATAGGTGATCTGTGACTTCATTTCAGTGATCAAACAATGAGGTAATAAACATGATTATTGATTGAGGATACCAATCAGCAATTAATTTATAATACTAATAATTTTGCTTTATTCTGTTCTTCTGATGTGAAGCATGTATCGTCATAAACACAACTGGCAAATCTTTGCCACAGTCATGAGAAATATGCACAGAGATTTTCCATAGCTACATGGAAATATCCGGGTAGCTTGTGTACTTGTGGCCCTTGCCATCTCAGGCTTTGTTTAGTAATATGCAAGCATTGTAGTGCCTGCCCCCTGCCCCTGAAAGAAAGCTTTCAGTTTAAATGACTAGCATTTACTGCCAGAGTTTTCCTTAATCATAAGCCAAACCTTCAAGACATGTCATAACTTTTATTCCATTTCAAAATCTGTTGATTAATTCTTAGGACGAACATCAAATCAAGGATATTTGAACATAGTTTAACAATTGCTTACCTTTTCAGTAAAACGAAAGCAAATCAACTAGCTCATAATGGTTATGATTTTCTAACAAAATATATAAATGAAGTCACTAATTAATAACATAAAAATACCTGTTTGCTATTAAGCAAAACTAAACAAGGTACCAGATGCTGCACACATGTGCCAGTTAACATTTGCAATGTTTTTTCCAGATTAGCATTCCAGGGGAAAAAATTAATTACTTTTGGGCCTGGATCCAGTTCTGTTTTAAACTGTTCCAACTCTTCTATCATCATCTATGGAAATAATGTTAGGCCTCCGTGCATGATATGGAGGTTATCAACGTGCTTTGGATGGCATATGTATGTGTGTGTGTGTGTGTGTGGTGTGAATGTGTGTATGTGATATTTGTGAACTGTTAATGGAATGAGGATCACCTCCCCTGTTGAATTGTTGCTTGCCACACAGCTATGAAAGACATGGGAACCCTTCCAGAAAAAACGTAGCAGGCCTAGATAAAACCCAAAAGCATAAATAGAGGTCAGAACTGTTCTGAGAACAGTATTTTTTTAAAAAATCAACTAAATCATTCAGTGACAAAGCAAAGTGTAATAGTGTTTGACAGTTTAGTAATAATACTTAACATTTACACAGCACTTTAAAGCACTCCACAGACACTAATTTAGCTCAGTAATACTTCCAATAACCCTAGAAGATAAGTCAATAATCTTATCCCCATACTGCAGAAGCAAAGGAGGGGAGCCTGTAACTGAGATGCAGGAGTTTGCCTACATAAGGTGATAGCTGCAGTGGGATTCGAACTTAGGACTTCCTGGAATACAAATCAGGCTGGGTTATATTACTGGCTCTCACTACCATAGGGACTTGAATGAATTGCAAATAACAGCTGCTCCTTCTGTTATTTATGAGAGGATGTGGAACAGCATCTAGCTTCTTCTAAAAAGACATATTAAAAAATGGATTAGAGGGAAAGGAATCACTTTCCTACCCAAATGACTGTTTTTGTTTGTTTCAATTATAAAGTTAAGCAACAATGGGGGAAGGGAATGTTGTTGTTGTTGTTGTTACATTTATATCCCACTCTTCCTCCAAGGAGCTCAGAGCGGTGTACTACATACTTGAGTTTCTCTTTCACAACAACCCTGTGAGGTAGGTTAGGCTGAGAGAGAAGTGACTGGCCCAGAGTCACCCAGCTAGTATCATGGCTGAATGGAGATTTGAACTCGGGTCTCCCCAGTCCTAGTCCAGCGCTCTAACCACTACACCACACTGGGTCTTATATAAATAGAAAATACATATAAAATATATAAAATATAAAAATACATATAAAATATGTATATGATTAATACTTAAAAGTCGGACTAAAAATGGTGGCCTGATCATTTATAGCAAATGATGCTTGTTCTCACGACCATCAATTTCAGGGTAGGAGGCAGTTAATGCAGCTATTCAGGCTCATAGAGAGCCACAGGAATCCCTCCAACACACTTGGATAACACAGATTCTCTACTCTGCTCTTAACTGATGTAGGAAGAAAAGAGTCCTCTCCTACCTTTTCCATCCAGTCATGTGCATGCATACAGCCTTTTCACATGTCAGAGAGTCACACCATTCATCTGCCTCTGCATGGCCACCATAGAGCTCTGTGGCCAGAGTGGTCAACAGGGAGCAGCTGCTGCTGTCTTGAGGTTTTTCCATACTTCTGGTGGCACAGAGCATGCTGAGAAGGCAGGGGTGTGTTGGAGGATCATCCACAGTGCAGGATGGGGGGGGGGGCAAAGCTCCCAATTTCAATGAAGTCCACCACCGCAGCCTCACTTGTCTGGGTGCTGGGCTTGCGAACCCAAACAGAGATTCTGGTTGCCTGGGAATCATGAGGTGGGAGCCCCTAGGTGGTCATGTGAATAAGCCTATCACCTGGCCTTTGGGATGATCTTGACTAATCTGTGCTAGCAAGTATGGACCCACAAGAAAAGCAGATCCCTGGTGGGCATGTGTTACTTGAGCCTGTGGCTGAACATGTTTTTTTTAAAAAAGTTAGCAAGCAAGGCAGGAATCTGCTCTAATTTGGATCTTTCTTCATATACAAATTTGACACACACACACCTGCCATTTTTTTTTGGGGGGGGGGTTGTGGTGGGGGGGCACTGCTACTCAATTTGAGCTCCTTTTCATCCAGCCTTAAAGTTTCTAGAGTTAATGGCTCATGAGGGGTCAGTTTAATACTGTCATCAATATCTGATGAGGTAGTAGGAAGGAAAAAGGATTATGGAATAGGTTATATCTGAAAGTGAATGATCTTGGTTTATTGTGTGACTGTAGCACCATTCACAAATTATATTCAATACTCACACATGTGTACAATCACATAATTATAGATCTGTACATAGGTACAGTTATTCACATGTTATGTTGAATATAGGTACAGCAGTACTCTTCCTAGCTGTTCCATGCATTTGAGGAGTCTCTACGCAGGTTCACTTTTTAATTGAACACAGTACAGTCATTCACACAAACACATGTATGAGTGTACAGACAACCATACACACATCCAGCATAATGTCTGAAGTGTGTGTGAGGAGAGGGGGGGAGAGAGAGAATGTGCACACATAACGTGATGAGCAGATTAACAGATTCAGTGCTCAACTTCCCTCTCTTCCTCAGGAGAGTTCACACACAACATCATCGTTTTGTTATTGGAGAGTTACACCAAAAGCCCCTTCCCCCTCAGAAACACAAAGCTGTGAAATAGCTGGTGAGAAAAGTAAAGTGTTTTAGACACTTTTCCACCTCAGAAGCAGAAGAGGTTGTGTGACTCTTGAAGGAGCGTTCTTCAAGCTGAGAAATTCCCCACTCTTTTTGTTCAATCCCTCTTTTCCCCCACCACATTTGAGTTCAATTAGCTCTGCCCACCTCCTTGTCTAGTAACTGCTCTCTGAGCTTTAGAACAGAGGTTCCCAACCTATAGTCTGCAAACCACTGGTGGTCTGTGAAGGTACTGCTGGTGGTCCAGGGTGGTGGTGGGGAACCGTAGTGGTGGTGGGGAGATAATGCAATAGTAAACAACATCAGCCTTCACATTAGCATTCTGTCTTTTGCCCACTGGTAGGCCTACTGCAGATAAATGTACTATGACAAGTTCAATATGTTTGTGAGTGAACATAATAAATTATTAGAAACAGATGTGTTTTAATTCACCTTGATATATAAGCTTGACTCCCATCAGCCATAGGCTATGTTAAAAATGTTTAAAATGGCTTGCTTATGTGGTGATCCACAAAGGTTTCCGATGATAATGTAGTGGCCTGCATAAAGGAAAGGTTTGGGCACCACTGCCTAGAACATTCTACTCCATTGACTTACATGAGGGCAGTTTTGGAGGGTTTTAAAAAACCCTCTTAGCTTTTTCTCTTCAGATTTTTATTTTAGCACCGATGTATCTGCAGGTCACCATGAGTCTGCCAGTACCTCCCACTTGGCCGCGGGTGCTCTGGTTATCCATTCATAAGGATCAACATTTCCATATCTTTCAGAAATAGTAAAGAGATTATTGCAGATTGCTAATTACTAGAAACTTTTATACGAGACTGTACTTCCTAAGAGACCAGATGCAAAGGGTTCCTGTACCCTTAATAGTTTTGTATGAGAGGCAGAAGCCATACACTTTCCTACATGTCTACTAAAAGGACACGTGTGTTGTTCCCCTTAGTATCTAGAGACATCCCAGTTCCCAAGTCACTTTGTCTGAAGTAGTACAGCTGAATTTAATCTGCTCTGTAACCAATCTGTAGTAAGTGATTGAAGGACTGTAGCTGATGAGATGAACAGATCCAAATTACTCTCAGTTTTCCTCCTGACAACTCATGCTACACAGTTATATCAGAATATTGTTGTTTTTTAAAAAAAAAAAATGGTGACGTGAATAGACTATAGAAGTCCTGGAGGAGACAACTGGAATTAAGAAACAATGGTCACAATCAAACCAGATATAAACACCTACATACCTCATTGAATTTGTGATAATTTAGGAATAGTTCAGTTCAGTGCTAGATCAAAGCAAAGCTGAAAAGCACTGCCCAACATGAGATTGTGTACACTGGGACACTGGGCACAAACTAATTGCAAAAATATTTCTGTCCTCTTTTTATCATTGTTACTTACTGTAAATTGAGCGTCTACGATGCATTTTGAATTGTTTTTATAAAGACAGGAACAAACTTCTCTCAACTTTAACTCTGATTATGTGGCTGCCATGCAGCTGCCATTAGTTCACTCTAGCACAGCTTCAACAAACTGAGTAGTGGGCTCAAGCCAGCCACATGCATTGAACATTCCTCCCTTCAACTGTGGCCACATTCACACATAACAGTTTCCTAACCCTGAATGTGTGAACCAGCAATTGGAGTTAGCAAATAAAAAATAAAAAATTGACCTGCGGTTTCCCTCCCCTATCTCCATTTGTTACCTTCAATTTGTAGTGAGTTACATCACTCCCTCAGACACTTTCTGACGTTTTGCTCCAGAATATCTTGATAGTCTTGAATTTCATTGTTCCCTGCACAGACTCAAGGCACCCCATGCCAGATGCAGCAAAGCAGCCCCAAAACATAACCAAGGCTCAGCCATGTTTCAGAGGAGGTATGGTGTTCTTTTCTTTGAAAGCTTCATTTTTCCTTCGGTGGACATAGAGCTGATGTGATTTGCCAAAAAGCTCCAGGTCTGTCTCATCTGTCCAAAGGACATTCTTCCAGAAGCATTGTGGCTTGTCAATATGCATTTTAGCAAATTCCAGTCTGGCTTTTTAATGACAAAACTGGAGCTTTGGGGCAAGAAAAATATCTGCCCTTTGAAGTGAAGCATTAGAAATATGGTGCAAAAGTGACTGCATTATACTTATGACTTGTGTGTGATTATGGAGGCAATGACTGGAATGTTATCACAGACACTGGGACTTCTTTGTCTTTGGTTCCAAAACCACTATCCCACCAAGACTCCATTTGAATGATCTCATATTCCTGTTTTATGCCTTCTAGCTACCTAAATCTACAATTTGATTAGGCATGTGATCCAACCTGAGTAAAGCACTTTGAAGTCCCATTTCCTGATATTGGTTATTCAGAAATGTAAGTAGATGCTCTCAACTCTTCCATTATGACTGTACCTACCAATCAAACAACATAGACATTCAGAGCACAATTCACTCAAAGTTGGATGTAAATCTCACTAATCTGAAAGTGAATGTAATCTGAATGTTAAACAAGTAATTTACTTACTCCCCATTTAAAAATCCCTTTAAAATCTTTAACTCTGGCTAAATTATGTCTTTCTTTTTCATCTCATGGAAAAAGTGTGATCTGTCTAAGAATGAATCACTTTTGGAAAGATAGGGACACTGGGACTTCAAGTAAATGGTCTTGCTGAGTATCCTTGAAGGTGTGTAGAAAAAAAAAAGCTGAAGCTCATTAATTTAAGAAATAGAACTCTCATTTCTAGGCAAAGCACTTTAAAGAAAAGGCATGCAGGCTGCATCGGCAAAAATCTTGGATTACACTGAAAGTACAAAGGCTCAGCTGGCCTCTCCCTGCAGTAACTATTGAAATTATATTCTAAATGCATTATATGCATAACCACAAGATATGAATACAGAAAACAACATACTGTGAGCAAATTACTGAATGCCAGTAATTTGGACCACACTTCCGGGCAGAAGTCTGGTCCTCCACATGGGGGGGGGGAATGTCCTGCGGGGGACCACTGGGGTGGCTGCACTGCCAGGGTTGGGCAGCCAATTTGGTTAGGCATGAGGTACTGAGGTGGCTGCAGCCGGCCCGTGGCCTTCCCGTGGCCTGCTCGCAGCCCCCGCAGCCCACCCGCAGCCCACTTGCATTCCCCCTACCCAATCTCTTCTTATGTGCGGCAAGGAAGGCTGAGGGGCAAGTGAGGGATGGCCTGTAGGCAGCTGACAGCTGCCTGCCTCCACGGGCCATGGCCACTGTAGTGGGGGGTGGGGGGAGAAGAAATGTGGAGGCTTCAGTAGCAGCAGCAACCACAGCAGGAAGGCTGGCTGCTGAACTGAAGAGAAGAAATGTAGCAGCACTGGCTGCAGCAGGCCTGCCTCCACAGGCCACTGTGGCTGTAGCAGTGGTGGTGGTGGGGGGAGGACAAACAAATGTGGCGGTGGTGCTTGCAGCAGGCAAGAACAGCAGCCACAGGCTTGCCGCTGCTTTGCTTGGAACCTGTTCAGTTCTCTTCTCCTCAGTGTCCATCAGCCCCAACCTGCATATTTCACGTAATGCATATATTTAGAGTTAGCAGCGTCTCCTGTCTCCTCACAGCTTCCGCTTTCCTCCAGCTTTGCACATGCGTAAGATTGTGTAAGATCTGTTTCTCTGGTGAAGGGAATGATTTACAACACAATCATCTGCTGCCAGTTTGCGAGCAGAGCCTGTGTTTTCCTCATAAGTTTTGGGCAGTATATAAATTTGTTAAATGCCAGCCGATCGCAGCCGCTCTAGGCTGCGCGGCTTGTTTGCCCTCAGCCCCACCCCCTGGAGCACGTGGCACTGGGAGCTAGCTCCCATTGGCCCGGCTCCGTCTCAGAGGCGGGGCTAGCAGCAGTGAACCGGCAGCAGGCCTGTGCCGGCTCAGTCCTTCCCTGACCGAGCAGAAGGAAGGACGTGCTGCTGCTCGGCTTCGGGGCCTCCACGTGGCTGGCTGGGTACCCGAATCGGAAGCCGGAGCAGGAGGCCCACGGGAGCGGAACGTCGGGGAGCAGTGCAGCGGCCCTTCGAGCGAGCAGCGGATTGGAGCGGCTGGGCGGCCAGGGCCTCTGTAGCCCGGCCGCCTGTGGTAACGGGCTCTGGGGGGATCACAGGAGAGGCTTTTAAGTCCTCCTCGGAACGGCCTTTGATCTTCGGGCCTCTCCACACAAGGGCTTCTAGGCCCCGGCAGGCCCAAGCTGCCCAGCATCGAGTGAGGGCAGCAGGCCGCCCCAGGCCCTCAGTAGGCCGCACCAGGCCTTCAGCGGGGGGGCAATTGACTAACCCGGTCATCTGGGGGAGGGTTGATTGGACGTTGGGGGTGTTGGCTTGAACTGTGTGAACCCCTTCAACCCAGGGCCCATTTAGGCCTTCTGCTAAGGGCGGCCTTTGCCTTTATTGTCGGGCCTGTAGGGCCTAACCCCCCCCCCACACACCCATTTTGGGGGCCTGCATTGACTAGGCCTCCCTGGTGGGCTCGTGGGCCTCCCCTGCCGGGCCTAAGCTTCATTTGGGGGCCTTTCAGTGGGGCTGGGCCTTACCACGGCTAGGTGGGGCAGGCGCTGTGACTCATAGGCCTTCCTTGCCAGCGTAGGCCTCAGTCAGCCTTGCGCCGGCCAGGTCACTCGTTTACGCACTTGAGGGCAGGGTACAGGCCCATAAGCTTCATCCTTTGGGACATGGGCCCTAAGAAAGCCCCAGTTAAGAAAGCCCCAGTTAAAAAGGGTGGGAAGGCTCCAGCCAAGAAGGGTGGCAAGCCAACGCGGCCACCTAAGAGGCCAAACGCACCCGCCGAATCCTCCTCCGACGATGAGGGCGATTTGGAACTGGGTGCCATCAGGGCGTTTATAGCACGGCTGCAGGCCCTTGAGAGGCAGCGCACCACTCTAGAGGGCGACGAGGCGGGCGGGGGGCCTTCGGGGGTGCCCCCACATGCAAAAAAAGTCAAACAGGGCGGAAAAGAAGGCAAAACTAATGCAGGGCTTTGCTGACCGTCTAGCAGCTTTGGAGGCGGCGGCGGGAACTGCCCACGAGGAACCAGCGGGGATCACGACACAACCGGCGGACTCAGGACCAGGAGACGGCAGGGACGACAATGGTGAGTCCCCACAGGGGGCCTGGCCGTGGGGACTGCCCTTTAGCGCCCCCTACGGACCATACGGGTGGTTCCCAGGGCCAGTTAACTGGGCATCTCCACACGCCACCTGTAATCAGGTCTGGCAAGGGGGGAGCGCTGCTTTGCCCACCCAGGGGCCAACGGCACAGTTCAGCTCTGCTTGGCATACTGGGGATGGGCCCGTACCCTTGGGGGACCACCTCCTTCCAGCAGTTAAGGAACGGATTTGGAAAGGAGAGTGCATTGACGTGTTCCAATTGCTCTTCAAGGAGCCGGAGCCACTGGAGAAGGAGGGGTCCCAGGGGAAGGACAAGGAGAGGACAAAGCGGAAGCCCATTGAGCATAATTGGGCAAATTGGGTTTCGGGGTACACAATCTACATGGGTGTTCTGATGCAGAAATATCCAGAGCGGGGCCCCGCTCTTGTTAAGTATTTTGATATTATACACAGAGCCTTCATGGACTTTGCTGGTAATGCCTGGGAGCGCTACGACCAAGCGTTCCGCGAGCGCGCCTCCAGCAATGCGGGTATATCCTGGGAAAGGCAGCACCCCGAGTTATGGCTTCAGATTATGACACCCGCGAGGCCCTTGGTTGGCGAGCGCGCCGACAGCGGGCACCTCATTTCCAAAACACCGGCAGCGTCAGCGGCTTCGGCCTCAGGCGCACAGGGGGTTCAAGGTCCCCTGGTGTGCTGGGAATTTAACAAGAACGGGAAGTGTGCCCGCTCCCCGTGCAAGTACCGGCATGACTGTGGCTTCTGCGGTGGGCGGCACGCCAGTATCTACTGCCAGCGGGCCAAAGCCCTTAGGGGAAAAGGGGGATACCAAGGCCCGGGAGGGGCAAAGGGCCCAGCAGCCACGGCTGGAAAAGGGCCCCAGCCCAATTAAAATCCCGGTGCTCCGGAGGCTGCTGCGTGACTACCCCAACAGGGAGCGCGCACGCTATATTGAGGACGGTTTTGTGAAGGGGTTTAGGATTCCGTGCCAATCCAGGCGGGTCCATAGTTTTGCACGCAACCTAAAATCGGTTAGGGGGATGGAACACATAGTAGCGAAAAAGATAGCCAAGGAGGTGTCTCTGGGGAGGGTGCTGGGCCCCTTTGACAGGCTGCCACTGCCAACATTGCGGGTATCCCCTTTGGGCGTGGTCCCTAAGAAGGCGCCGGGAGAGTATAGGCTTATCCACCACCTGTCCTACCCAAGGGGCGACTCGGTTAACGATGGGATACCGGCGGACCTTTGCTCAGTACGGTATACATCGTTTGATGAGGCTGTGGCCATGATCAGGGGCTGCGGGCCTCGGGCACTGATGGCGAAGTGCGACATTGAATCCGCCTTCCGCCTCCTGCCCGTGCACCCTGATGACTTTGACCTTTTGGGCTTCGCATTTAAAGGGGGATTTTACATCGACAGAGCCCTCCCCATGGGATGCTCGGTCTCCTGTGCGGCCTTTGAGGCTTTCAGCTCTATGCTGGAATGGGCACTGCGCCGGAGGGCGGGGCTACGCTCCTCCGCTCACTATTTAGATGACTTTATTTTCGGAGGAAGGGAGGGCTCTGGCCAATGCCTACACTTACTGCGCTCATTCAGGGCACTCTGCGGGGATCTGGGGGTGCCACTGGCTACGGACAAGACAGAGGGCCCGACCACGAAGCTTACATTTCTGGGGATAGAGCTGGACACGGTGGGACAGCTCTCACGCCTCCCCGGGGACAAGCTCAGCATCATGAGGGAATTGCTCAGGGAATGCAGAGAGGCTAGGAAGGTAACGCTACGCAAATTGCAATCGCTGGTTGGCCACCTGAACTTCGCTTGCAGGGTGGTGGCTCCAGGCCGCCCCTTTCTAAGGCGCCTGTGTGACGCCATGGTGGGGTGTAATCGACCCCATTTCCTCATTAGGGTGTCTACCGCCATGAGGGAGGATATGGGGCTCTGGCTCAGGTTCCTGGAGTCCTTTAATGGGGTGTCATTCTGGCGTTCTTCCCAGCTGCTCGAGGCCGACTTCCAGGTTCAGTCAGACGCCGCGGGCGGCCTTGGGTTCGGCCTGTACCTGAGAGGGCGCTGGTGCGCGGAACGATGGCCGGGCAGCTGGTCGGAACGGGGAATCACAAGGGATCTCACCTTCCTCGAACTCTTCCCCATTGTGGTGGCGGTGCACATTTGGGCCGAGTCCTTCAAGGACTCGGTCGTGCGTTTCTGGTGCGATAATTTGGCCGTGGTTCAGATTATTAATAGCCAGACTTCCAAATCACAGAGGGTGATGGGGCTGGTGCGGGCCCTGGTTCTAACATGCCTTCGCCATAACACGCTCTTCACCGCCCAGCATGTTCCAGGGGTGCAGAATGAGGTGGCAGATGCCCTGTCTCGCTTCCAGATGCAGCGCTTCCGGAAGCTGGCACCTGGAGCCGCCAAGGAGCCCGAGCAGGTGCCCGAATGGTTGTGGAACCTTGGGATGTAGAGGCGTTTAGGGCCATCCAAGCCTCCATAGCGCCCAGGACACGGGTTGCCTATGACAAAAGGGTCAGGGCCTTTCTGCAGTTTAGAGCTCAGGTAGGATTGGTCCATGTGTGGCCTGTGCCGCTGGAACAGCTGATGCAGTACCTGGTGCACCTCCGTGCCCAGGGGCTGGCGGTGAGCACCATGGCCGGCCATTTGGCTGCGCTGGCTTTCTTTGGGAAAGCAAGGGGCCTCCCCGACCATTCTGGGGACTTCAGGGTCCGGCGCATGCTGGAGGGCTGGGCGAGGGAGACGCCCGTGCAACCTGACCGACGTAGGCCGGTCACCCCAGAGGCGCTGCAGCTGGCACTGCGGCAACTTGCTGGGGTTTGTGCGTCTCCTTATGAGGAGGTCCTGTTCAGGGCGGCAGCCTTGGTTGCTTTCTTCGGGGCCTTTAGGGTTGGAGAGATGTTCCCCAGGAGCAGGCGCGGCCCCACGAGTAGGGTACTTCAATTCAGTGACCTCACCGTGGGTGCTTCCCGGGTGGTACTGCACCTTAGGTTTTCAAAAACAGATCAGAGAGGCAAGGGGCAGAGTGTCGCGCTGCATGCCGCTGGCGACCCGGGCTTGTGCCCAGTCCGTGCACTGGAGGACTACACGGAGGCCAGGGGTTCAGCTATGGGGTGCCTCTTTATCCACGCTAATGGGCGCCACGTGACCCAATTCCAGTTTTGGGCGGTGATGAGGAGAGCCTTTGTGGCGGCGGGGGTGCCTACCCAGGATCTGGCCCCCCACTCCTTTCGGATTGGGGCGGCTTCCATGGCTGCTCGGATGGGTTATTCGGGCCCGGAAATCCGGCGGCTGGGCAGGTGGCGGTCAGCGGCTTACCGCCGATACGTGCGGTAGATGGGCGCATAAATTCTGCCCCACCCCACCCCCACCCACGAACCATTTATTTGTGCCACTCCTAACGCTTTCTCCTCTTGCGCAGGGCCTCAGTCGGCTGGGCCGAGGGCGGCCGGGCAGCGCGCAAGAGTCCTCATACTGGGCCATTCCTTCATTTTCTGGGCACGCAAGTGGGCGCAGAGCGCCGACCCTGGAACCCAGCTTGGTTTGGGGCGTTGGGCCACTGTGGAGTGGCTTGGCCGGCGGGGCATGCGGAGGGCCCAGTTCCTGCCGATGCTGCACGAGTTCCTGGAAGGGAATCCTGTCCCGGATGTCCTGCTGCTGCATTTTGGAGGCAACGACCTGGTGGACCAGTCTGGCATTTCGCTCTCAAGACAGATTGCCCAGGACCTGGTGGTCGCCCTCTCCTGGTGCCCGGGGCTGGTGGTCATCTGGTCTGACATCACTCAGCGGCGAGTCTGGAGGGGGGCGGTGAAGCAGAACAAGGTAGATAGGGCTAGGCGCGGGGTGAACGCGGCCATGGCGCGCTTCATCGCCTCAAAGGGGGGTGGGTGCATCCCACACAACGACATCGCGTTCTCGCTCCCCCAGTTATTCAGGGGTGATGGGGTGCACTTGTCCCCCCTTGGTATGAGGTATTTCTTAGACGATCTGCGGCTGGGGTTGGCAACAGTGCTGTTAGGCCTGTGGGGTGGCGGGGCGTCAAGCTAGGCTGACGCCCGCTGTGGCGGGCACAGTGCGGAGGTGAGCGGCTGATGCGGTGCGGCACCTTAGGTAAGCTTTAGCTGTAAGGTGGAGGGGCAGATCCCTTGAGGCTTTACAGATCAGGGATGCTGCCTTGCTCCCACCTCCCTGCAACCGACACCCTTCCGTATGGCTTTACAGTGTCGGACAGGTGATGTAAATTGCAGGGTCCTGACCTTAGGTCGGCAACGAAGGGCGCCCCCTTCTGGAAGGTGGGCCGCCTGGAGCCGAGGTGTCTGTGCCATGAGATTCTAGGGCGGGGGTGGCCACGTGGTGCCCCCCCCATCCGAGCCCGCACTGTTGCTGCTCTGAATGCCAACCCCAGCTGCCGTGCCTGTGCAGGCACTGTCTTAAAACCTTGTACCCCTAATAAAGTGACCAGTTCCTCCATAATACTTCTGTGTCCGTGTCTCCTTGGGTCTGGGTGCAAGCCAGCCGATCGCAGCCGCTCTAGGCTGCGCGGCTTGTTTGCCCTCAGCCCCACCCCCTGGAGCACGTGGCACTGGGAGCTAGCTCCCATTGGCCCGGCTCCGTCTCAGAGGCGGGGCTAGCAGCAGTGAACCGGCAGCAGGCCTGTGCCGGCTCAGTCCTTCCCTGACCGAGCACCCTCCCTCCCTCCCTCTGGCATAGGTTGGGCTTTGCTGGTCGCCGTTTGGGGCCGGGCAGGAATTTTTTGGGTATACGCTTGATTGGCCTTAGCGTGCACCTTTTTTCGCCTGCCTCAACCTATACCAGTTAGTAGCAAGGTTGCTTAGCAGGATTGATTAGTTAGCCAGGGAATAGCTTGTGGTCACTTTTACCACGGGGTTAGCGGGCACAGTGCGGAGGTGAGCGGCTGATGCGGTGCGGCACCTTAGGTAAGCTTTAGCTGTAAGGTGGAGGGGCAGATCCCTTGAGGCTTTACAGATCAGGGATGCTGCCTTGCTCCCACCTCCCTGCAATCGACACCCTTCCGTATGGCTTTACAGCGTCGGACAGGTGATGTAAATTGCAGGGTCCTGACCTTAGGTCGGCAACGAAGGGCGCCCCCTTCTGGAAGGTGGGCCGCCTGGAGCCGAGGTGTCTGTGCCATGAGATTCTAGGGCGGGGGTGGCCACGTGGTGCCCCCCCCCATCCGAGCCCGCACTGTTGCTGCTCTGAATGCCAACCCCAGCTGCCGTGCCTGTGCAGGCACTGTCTTAAAACCTTGTACCCCTAATAAAGTGACCAGTTCCTCCATAATACTTCTGTGTCCGTGTCTCCTTGGGTCTGGGTGCAAAGACCAGTTTGTAGAGGGGCATCCAGCCCAAGGAAATAGCCACTACTGATGGAGTAAATATTTTATATATATAAAAAAAATATAAGTTTCTTTAGGGAGAATTGCAAGGGGGGAGAAGGAAAAATGCAAAACAAAAAGGAAGGTAAAAATGCTTCTTTCCATGTTGACTCTGATCTCCCTTTGCTTCTCCATTCTGGTTTCCAGCCTCTGTTTCTAGTTTGTCTGCATGTGCATCTTCTCATTCTCAAAATTGCTTAGGCAGGTAGAGGAGGGAGATATAGAAGGTGTATCCTAAAACTCTCACTTTTTTCTTGTGCCCATTTCCTAGAATTGTTTATAACAGTGCTGATGGATAACTGTAGAAAAACAAAGAAGTTTTATTCATTTGTGCTAATGTATAAGGGCTTTCTGTCTTTGTGACTTCACTATTGCCTCTTGAAGATTTTCCATGTCTAGAAGGAAGCATGCACCTTTTACAAATGGTATCATTTTGTGCTCATGAAGTTTTACTGTAGAGTGCTTGTTCCTGTCCTCTGTCCTTGATATACTCTCCCTAAATTATTGTGTGAAATATCTGTAGAGTTTTTTCAACCAGTTTCTTTAAAGCTCTCCAAATACCGTAGCTAAACTACTATCAGGGAATATTGCTTTTTTCTCTGCTTTTATAATTTTTTCTTAAGCTGGACACAATGAACTGCTCTTCAGCCTTTTTTATCTTCTTTGTGTTTAATTTTTTATTTGTTTTGATCTCCCAAAGTGCAGCCTCTCTTTTTGTTTGTTGTTTTAACAAGATATATTAAAATTGTATGCCAATTACTTTCCAGTTCTGTTTTGGACTGTTTTGTCTTAAAACCTGCAATAACTCATTGGGAATATGTTAAGTTGCATGTTGAAATGTTTTGGTTAATGCATATTTGCATAAATATACTTGTTTTGACACCCTCCACATTCTTGTGAGTTCAGTTGCTGTTCGTGCCTTCAAGAAAATACTGTTAAAAATACTGTGTGTGTTTGTGGGTGTGTGCAGGGGGATGATGCTTATCTTGCCACAGGGGAACCCAAAAGCCTTTAGGTCCAGGCTCCAAAATTACCTAGGTGCACCTCTGCAAGACTACTGCTATAATATTAAAATAAATAATATTTCTTGACTTCCAAGAAATAAGATTATTGAAATGATCCATCTGAAAAAGGCTGAAAATAAAGTCTCATGGAACAGAAGTACTAGTCCAAAAAAAGGTGGGGGGGGACATATTGCCCGTTAAGTACTGAAATCTCTATTACTTACAAATATATAGCATGCTTACATTGTTGTGCCAAGAAAACAGAATATTCTGTGCTAAACAGATGAGTCTTGCAGAAAGTACAAAGTGTTCCAGAACTATTGCCCCCACCCCCATATACACCCGCTTGACATATGACTTATTGTGTAGATTTCCAATGCAAATGTAGAGGTTTTATTAGAATATTCAATGTAGCATAGCATTGTTTTTTTAATATGCCACAAACTCTGTATTCATCATTACAATCATATTGAAAGCATATTGATTGAACAGTTTCAATGTAGACACTTTTATTTATTTGTGTGTTTGTTACATTTCTGTACCAACCTATCCAAAAGCTCTGGGTGGTGCACAATAAGTAAAATACAAGAACAAGCACTATTTGATTTTAATTGTAAACTGCTCAGAGATCCAAGTTTTGGGCATATAGAAATTTTTTAAATAAATAAAATATAGAAATTTAAAACAAATAAACAGGATTAAACAATATTAAAACAAAATTAAAACAGTTCAGAGTGATTTAAAATCAATTAAAATACTTAAAAACCATTTAAAAACCTTGGAAGGCCAGCCAAACAAGAAAGTCTTTAGGGCTTCTTGAAGGCCAACAATTAGCCCCAACTATGGATATATATTGGGAGCACATTCCACACGCTAAGAGCAGCTACAGATCAGATCATCGAAAGAAGGCCTGGTTCCTTACTGGTGGAGTCACCACCAGATGTGTTGGTGGTAAATGGAGATAGACCTCTCCAGATGACCTCAATGTGCAATGGGGAACATACAAAAGAAGGCACTCTCTAAGGTAACCAAGACCTAAGCCATTTAGGGCTTTAAAGGTTATAACAAGCACTTTGTACTTTGCCCGGAAACATATTGGCAGGCAATGCAACTGTTTAAGAACAGGCATAGTATCTCTGGGTTACCCCAGAGACCAGTTTGGCTGGCACATTTTGAACTAACTGAAGTTTCTGAACTATGTACAAAGGCAGCCCCACATAGAGCACATTGCAATAGTCAAGCCTGGAGGTTACCAGCTGATGTACCACTGTTTTGAGATCATTCTCTTCAAGGAACTGTCACAGCTATCGGATCAGCTGAGGTTGATAGAAAGCTCTCTTGGCCATAGCCGTCTGGGATACCAGGGTGAGGCCTGGATCCAAGAGCACTCCCAAGTGGCGGACCTTTTCCTTCTGGGGGAGTGTAACCCCACCCAGCACAGGAAAATCTAACTCATCCCTCAAATTCCAATCCCCCACAATGAGTACCTCCATCTTGCTTGGATTCAGCTTCAATCTGTTATCCCTCATCCAGCTCATTACTGCCCATAGGCAGACATTTAGGGAAGTTATGTCATTGCCTGATGAAGTGGACATGGAGAAGTAGATTTGGGTGTCATCAGCATACTGATAACACCCTGCACCAAATCTCCTGATGACCTCACCCTGCAGTTTCATGTAAATGTTTAAAAGCATTGGTGACAAAATGGAGCACTGAGGGACTCCATATAATAGGTCCTGTTTTGAAGAGCAACCTTCACCAAGCTCCACCATCTGGAATCTACCTGAGAGATAGGAGCAGAACCACTGCAAAGCCATGCGTCCTCTCCCCAATCCCTCAGGTGGTCCAGAAAGATACCATGGTAGATGGTACTGAATGCTGCCTAAAGATAAAAAAGAACCAACAGAGTCACACTCGCTCTGTCAATTCCCTGGTAAAGGCCATCCATCGGGCTGACCAAGGCCGTCTCAACCCCATAGCCTCCTCTAAAGCCAGTTTGATGTGGGTCTAGAAAAGCGGTTTTCTCCAAAGCTGCCTGGAGCTGGTTAGCCACCACTCTCAATCACCTTGCCCAACCATGGGAGATTGGAGACTGGCCTATAACTATCCATCACTAAGAGATCCAGGGAAAGCTTCTTAAGAAGTGGTCTAACCATTGCCTCCTTCAAACAAGGAGGCACCCTCAGCGATGCATTTATGATATTTACTAGGCCACCTCCAACAATCTCCCTGCTAGTTAGAAGCAGCCAAGTTGGGCAACGATCCGACTGGTTCAAACTGGAAGGAACCTGAATCAAACTCTTCACAACCTGGGACAACTCTGCTGAACGCGAACCTGCAGAAGTAATGAGAGCAGATCAGAATTGCTTTTTTGCTGCACACACCGCTTCCAAATAAACCTTCAAATGGACTCTATGCTGTGTCCTGTCAAATTTCAGTCGAGTTCTCCTCCACTTGCATTCCAGTAACCTACCTTGCTGCTTCAGACCCCACAACTTCTCTATATAACAAGGGGCCACTTTTAAAGCAGGTCAGAAGGGATGCTTAGGAGAGATCGTGTCTACTACCTTGGTGAGTTCCCTATTCCAGGTTCCCACCAGGGCATTAGAGAATCAGTGGCAGCACCAACATTAAGACCTTCCAAGGCTTTTTGGAATCCTACTGGATCCAGCAGGCTTCTTGGGTGGATTTTAACATGTCCACCACCACTGCAGGGCTGGATTGTGGCCGTGAAACCAACCTAAACCAGGTGGTGGTCTGTCTATGACAATGGGAAAACCAAAGGATCCCCCACCCATGGAACACCCCCATGATCCAAACAAAAGACCAAATCGAGTGTGTAACCAGCAACATGAGTTGGTCCTGAAACTAATTGGGTTAGGTCCATAGTTGTCCTGGCTGCTATGAACTCCTGAGCCACACCAGACAAGTCAGCCTCAAAGTGGATATTGGAATCCCCCAGCACTAAAAGACAGTTTGGGTGACCAATACCAATTGTAAGAACAACTCCATCAGCTCAGTTAGAGAGCCTGTTGGGCAGCGGGGTGTCCAGTACACCAACAGACTCCCTAATCTATCCCTAGTTCCCAGCCTCAAATATATACACTAAATATAAGTCAACTGTCTCATAGGGGCCCTGGTAAGGGAGATGGTATGCTTATGGACCATAGCCACTCCACCCCCAGCCCACTTCCCCTAGCCTGCTCCACAGCAGAGTAGCCTGGTGGGAGAAGCTGGGACCACTAGCCTCCCCCATCCAGGTTGCAGTTATACAAGCCAGGTCAGCTCCCTCATCCATGATCAAGTCATGGATGATTTCAGTCTTATTCTTATTCTGAACCAACCTGGCATTGCAGAGGAGCATGGCCTGGTTCTGTGGGTAACTGGAACTGTTCCCTGAGGCCTGAGAGCTGACAGGGCAGCTGGAAGTGGGAATAGTTAGTAAATTACTAGTTTCCCTTCCCTTGTAATGGCCAGCTGCTCTGCCAATGCCAATTCTTCTATTCCCCACCACAAAAGTGATAGCTGCCTCAGAGCTGCCTGATGCACCCCCCTGCACAAGAGAGCCTAAACACATGGCAGCAAAAGGCCTGGCACACAAAAAAGGAGAACTAACAAACTGTAACCCATCTCGTACCCCACCTTAATATAACCTCTCCCCCCCCCCGACTTCAATCCCACACCGAAGATGAAGCACCAAAGGCTGGCCCCCTTTGGTGGCCGCCTACTGGTCAGCTGCCTATCACCAGCCATATTGCTGGCCATGCCACTGGCACACCCTCCATCCTTATAAGCACCCAGAAATTCAGTCCCTCCTCTCACAAGGGCTCCAAGACAGGGCTGATGGCATGAGTGCCCACAGGTGGCAGTTATTGGGCAATTAAGATAAGGATGGCCACATGCTAACAAGGCAGTAGACAGCAGAACAGCAGGCTGAGCAACGCTGGTCTTCAGGCACTCCAAGCTGGGGAAGAGGGGAGTGGGGAGGCCATAATATATCTCCTGGCCAAAGCCAAAGATACAAGCTGGCAGGCAAAGTCCAAACCCCCTATTCCTTCTCCTCCAAGCTACTCCCCTCCATTTGCATCTTATTTCCTTGTTTACTTGTAGGAATATAAAGATTGCCCTGCCTGAACTGGTCAAGGGTCCATCTAGTCCAGTTGTTTCATACAGCAATCTGCCCTTTCTCCCAGTGCATGCAGGTAATGGTTCCCCCCCGGTGTTTGCTCCATCATTTAATATTCAGTAGCATGTTGCCTCTGCGGATGGAGTTGCCAATGAACTATCATGGCCAAAGTTATTGATGGACCTACTGGATGCTTCTCAAATTCTCAAGCAGGTCATGAATGACAGGCTTGTGTGGAAGCCCCAAGACAATGTATTATGGAAATTCTTTTGTCTTTTCTGGAAAGTCACATACTTTTTCCCAGAGGAGAAGTCTCCAGATTCTCTTCAAATTTCTCTTGATGTGAAAAGTTACTAGTAATTAACATGGACAGTCCATTTAGTTCTCATGACAGTTAAGATGTTGCCTCTTTTTTTCAAAATCATCTGAACTAGAGGCTAACTTTACAGTGTTCGGTGGGAACATATATCTAATTTGTCACAAAAAAATAATATTAGCTAAGTACAACTCCACATTCAAAGGCAATATACCTCTCAGCTCACCAGATGCTGATGATAACTCGGAGAGACCATTTTACTCCTTTACTGATGGAATTACACTGGCTGCCAATAGGTTTCCGTACAAAATACAAAGTGCTAGTTAGAAACGACTTAGGCCCTGGGTACCTAAGAGAGCGTCTTCTTCGTTATGAGCCCCACCTCCAATTGAGGTCATCAGAGGAGGTCTGTCTCCAGTTACCGCCAACTCATTTGGTGGCCTTCTCGGTCACTGCCTTGAGATTGTGGAATGCGCTCCCTGCTGAGATACGATCCTCCCCATCTCTGGCAATTTTCAAAAAACACCTGAAAACCCATCTTTTCACTCAAGCTTTCTCAGCTTCCTAAATTGTGAGGGTTTTAATTTCTGGTTTATTTTAAAATTCAAAACCAGATTTTGGGGGTTTTAATTAATGTAATTGTTTAATTGTTGTTTTAAAATGTTTTTAAATTGTTACTTGTTATATTGTTTTTTAATTTGTTTTAGCTCTTTACTGTTTTAGTGGTGTGTTTTAATTGTAAACCTCCCTGAGCCATTTTGGACAGACGGTATACAAATCAAATCAAATCAAATAAATAGTAACTGACAAGGAATAGCTATTTCACTGTATTCCGCTTGTGAGGTTCTCAAGAGCATCTGATTGGATAGTGTTGGGGAAAGAGTGCTGGATCAGATATCCCTAAGAACGCTACTAGTCTAAGTAAAGGCCATCTGGAGAATGGGCCTTAACAACATGGGCCAAGGCCTAAAGATGTACCTCACAAGCAGGTACATCTAAGTGCTTTTGAAAGTCCTTTCTACTTTGAAACTAGTTTGCAAAGTAGCATTGTTTATCCCCTTTTGGCATGAGGAACTAGTTGCATGGTCCTTTGAACCCCAACCATTATAAGAACATTTGAACTGCCTAGGCTATATCAGATCAGCAATGAATGTTCACTCAGAAATAAGTCCCATTGAATTACCACTGTGCATTGATGTATATGCACTGATTACATTAACATAAAAAGGAAGCTTCATATGATCACATGATCTCATTAGGATTTCAGTTCCCATTGATTTAATCAATGTGCATAGGTGCTGCTACACATCTGTAACCAGCAAGAAAGAAAAATGCAATGCCAACATCCAGACTAACTAATTGCACTTTGCACATGTGCTGCGGGGAAGGCAATTTTCAGATATTTCCCCTTCTCTCTGTAGCCAATGGTGAGTCCTGACAATATGTCCGTAGGGGTCATGCATGCCTCAGGGACATATTTTTGGGAATCACAGTCAGCTACAGAGGAAAGCAAAAATCAACAAAAAGTATCCCTCTCCCCTAGCACATGCCACATATTCACTGCACTTGTCTTTAATTAATCTGGGTCTCAACCAATGAAAACCTTGGTAAAATGCATGCACAATGGTCTGAACAAGGTGAAAATATCAAGATTGTGTAATGCAGAGCCCCTAAGTCCAGGGGCAAATTAGAATGGGCAACCCCCGCCCCCTACATTATTGAACAATTAATCAAGAGATAGGAACCCTCCAAAATTCACTAGTTCATGCTGGTCGCTGACCGAAATAAAGAGATCTTTCTTTCTTCTTCCCTAGTAAATAATAAAAATGATTTTAATTTCCCCTAACAATTAAGCTTAAACTATCAAATCCAAACAAATGATCAATCAATTAAATCATTTTAAATTGTTTTAATTTAATTGTTTTAATGGGTTATTTATTTTGTTTTTAATCTGGGTTTATTTATGTGAACTGCCTAGGGCTGTCTGGGTTAAGCAGCAGAAAAGTATAATACATAAATAAATAAAATAAAAATAACTCTTTTTGCCTCTTAACTGATATATTATCATTAACTGATACATTGTCATTATGAATCAATCCACAAATGTTCAAAGCTCTGGATAGATCAGCCATAGACACTGAAGACAGAAGCAATTCTCCTTCTCCAAGCCCTACTCAGAAGCCTGAGAAGTTGATTCTCAGTTTACACATGAGGAACTCAGAGGGAAATTTAATTTATCTGGGATTTTAATGTAAACTGTCTTTATCCAAATCCAGATTTCAAGGTTCTCTCTACTAGGCTACATATTCAGTACTTAACCAGACTTTCAAACCAGCTTACTTTCACAACATCAATTGTTATTTAAAAATGACTTCTATATGCTGGACATCATAACTAAGGCAGCATCATCAGCAGTGGAGAGCTTCCAGAGTATTGCAGCAAGGAGGGTGGAGAGGGCAAGTTTCTCCAATCTCTGCTTCCTCTGGAAATGTCCTGCACCATCTCCAGAATATGTCCTTGACAGCTGTGCAGCTCTCAGGGACATAGTTTCAGGTGGTACAAGGCAGTTCTGGGGTAAGTAGAGACTGGAAAAAATCTACACACACACACACACACACACACACACACACACACACACACTGCACAGCTAAGAAAACTCTATACTGCACAGGCATGTTTTCCTAGTGCAGTGATGCTATATTAGTATATCTCTTTCAATCTATCTATCGATCTATCAATCTAATTTATTTTGTTTATTTTCTGTCATTTATACTCTGCCTGTCTTCAAGAGCAAAACCAACCATGATTCCTAAATATAATAGCAATACTATTTTAATGTATTCCCAGCCCCACTCTGAACCCATCTCAGTGCTTCTCCCACATCTAGTGAGTAATGTCAAAGTCTTTGCTCTTCTAGTAAATTATAGGTGCCATGTTTATCAAAATGTATACATTCAATATATGTTCAGAATACTGTTGATTTGATCATTTATTTATGTGAAGAGGTGGCTGTTCCATTTGAGTGCAGCATCTGTGGTTTCATTTACAGCATGGAAACAAAGTGATTACTGTATTATGAGGTAACTGCACTCAGGGGTATTACAAAACATGAAATACAACTGAGTTGAGGAAGTTCTCCTAATTTTCCAGGGCTGTGATTATCTCATAGGAGCTCACAGCTTGCAATTTCCAGATGTTTCACAATATCAGTGACTCTGGAGTTGCTTCACGGTTATAACAAGAAGATTTTTAAAGGCAGAGGAAAAGACTGGCATTTTCTCTGCTGGAAGAAGATGACATTGGCAATTTAGAACAGCCGTTTTAACTGAGCAATGTGGCTTACACCGATTAATCTAACTCATCAGAATATTAACTAACCAAGCACAGCTAAAGTCTAGCACTGCTCCAAGTTCTGCCATATGTCTGTAAGTTAATAAACATTTTCTTTAATTCAAGCAACCCTGACCCATTTCCCTAAACCAAGGATGGGTTAGAAACTTGTAGCATTACAGTGAAAAATATGCCAGCCTGTTCGAAGGATTAAAACCATGTTTCCCATCTTCTTACACTAGAAACTACAGGCATTTTTTGAACAAAAAAATGGCATCTTGATTGATATCTGGTAGCACCTATGGAACCCAAATAAAAAATGTTGCATGGGCCACAAGCTGATCATCTCAAGCAGATTTAGATAACTGTCTTCATGCCATGAACAGTTTCACAGGTTAATGCTTTTATGTCTTTTTAAAATATCCACTTGGCAACCCTAAATCATAGCTATCAATGATGTTAACTGCTTTGGGTAAAGAATTTTAGAAAAGTGGTACACAAATAAATAAATAACTTCTCAGCTTGCTTCTCATTCTTTCAGATGAGTATTTTAACCACGATAGCACCATGCTGTCCATATTTTCATAAGATTCAGAAAGACAGAAAAATGATACTAGTGCAGAGCCAAATCATGGTGGGAGTTGCAAATGTCTTTACAGCCCATCAAAAGTACCCCAATTTTTGGCACTTTGGGTGCTTCAGTGTTCCCAGGAAGGAGTCAACTAAAACAGGCATGTGCATCAAAAGAAGTATCGTCTGATTTTCTGGTCTTGTATCTTCTGGTCTTGTGGTAGCAAGCATGACTCATCCCCTTAGCTAAGCAGGGTCAGCCCTGGCTGCATATGAATGGGAGACTAGAAGTATAAGTACTGTAAGATATTTCCCTCAGGGGATGGAGCCACTCTGGGAAGAGCAGAAGGTTCCAAGTTCCCTCCCTGGCATCTCCAAGATAGGGCTGAGAGAGATTCCTGCCTGCAACCTTGAAGAAGCCGCTGCCAGTCTGTGTAGACAATACTGAGCTAGATAGACCAATGTATATGGCAGCTTCCTATGTTCCTATGATCCTAACATGCAGCAGTGCAAAGCAATTGGCTTTTTAAAAAGAGTGTACAGTATTTCAATTCCATAATTGTTTTTAAAGACAGTGTTCATCAACACAAAGGAATAAAGGTGTGTGTTTTTTAAATAATAATAATATTTTAATGTTCTTTAGCATGTGCATCAGCTCACAGCACCAATGCTGACAAAAAAGTGCACACAATTTGCTTTTGGTTAAAAAAGGGAGGTGGGGCATAGAAGCAGCAGATCATAGGAACAACGTCTCTGAGGCTGACCACGTGTGAAGAAAACTGCAAAAAGTAGAAGGTAGGTGATTTTTCACAGAGGTTTTTCCACTTTCAAAATGGCAGTTTTCATTTCAATTGAATTTAGGCATAATTAACTGCATTTGGATACAAACCAATACATTTATTCAGAGTGTGGTATGCAAGCTCTTGAATTACACAGACAGATGCTGTTACAGTATAACTCTGAACCCCAAAGGCTGGGGACTAACTTGTATAACAATGAGAGCCACTATGGTGCAGTGGAAGAAACTAATTTCAAATCTCCACTCGATCTGACATTCCATTGGGTGAACTTGGAACAGAACACAAAATGTATTCTGTGCACACCCCTAATGTCTATCATGATCATTAGCAGAGGAGCACCTAGGTAATTTTGGAGCCTAGACCTAAAGGCCTTTGGAGGGCCCGCTCCACTGCAAATTAAGCATCATCATGCTTGGCCAGATGACCACACCACCTGGGACAGACTAAAGAGGATTTGGGGGCCCCTAGGAGCTGAGGAGGCCCTGCACTTCACCCCAAAATCCAGGAGTAAGATCACCTATGATCATTAGATATGCGTTGTCAGACACACATTCATATTAATTAAAATCTAATCATCAAATCAATTACTAACAATTCAAAATGATTTTAGTTTAAACCCCAATTTTGTGCAATTCTGATATTTCAATAAAATCTAAACAAAATTAAAATAAGCCCCAGAGTTATCTGCTTGGATTATAAATAGATTTCCTGGCCCGCCTGCATCCAATAAACATAAAATATGATGTGTGGGGGGAAAGGAATATGAAATGAAACAGATGTTCATCTTTAAACAAATACATTCAATGTCACATTTGAAGCAGGCATTCATCCTTCCTGCATTGAGAAGAATCCCACTGTGGTTAAACACATCTATATGAGCTTAACAGTGATATCTACTTACAAGGCAACTACATTCATAATGGAAACAAGGAAAAGACGGAAACAGCTGCAGCAGAGGCTTAGTGGACTTCCATAGATTGAAAAAGGGAATCATGACTCTACTTAGACAGGTTTTATTCTGCTATAATCAGGTTTGGCTGCTCTGCTCCACAGGGAATACAGTAATTATGACTCACTAGACTGAAGATAATTACGATATTCTGAGGAGATCGGCACCTGCTCTCCTCTTCCATGCTAAGATGAAGCTGAGAAGAATTTACCACTGAAACCAGCATTAGATGGATCCATAAATGTTCCTACTTGTGCTCCATGTACTAAACCATTTGGGAAAGGCCTGCAGGACATGACTCAGCAAACTGAACCCAGCTCACCAGATATCTCGATGGCTTAGCAAGTGCTCAGTATTTGCTTATTATAATACTTGATTGTTGTGTCTTTGGTTCATCTATTGTAAACTGCCCGGGCTAACAGATGGGGTGGTATATAAATATAACAAACAACAAATAATACCTTCCCACCGCAAATGGGCATCAATGGGGTGAAATGAAGCCATTCCTTCAAGCAAATTTGGGGCCATTCAGGGGATGGCAGGAGACACTTCTGTCCCCTCCCCCACTGCCTGCCCTGCCCTGTCCTGCCCTGCAGGAAGCTTAGTCACACTATCATCACCCCAATATAAATCCCACCTCAGCTCTGAGCATCTGGCCAGTCTGCAATAATCTCCACTCTATGGGAAGGGCGGGCTTGTCTCCTTTCTTGTCACAACCCTGCTTGCTCTCTCCTCCTCCTGCTCATGTCATGATGGGCAGATGAGAGCAGGAGGAGGCAAGCAAGACAGGGGCTCATTGTTTCCTCCTCCTCCTGTTTGTGTCTGCCCATCACCTGGTTCAGGCAATTGATGGACAGACACTAACTGGAAGTGGCAAACAAGTCTGAGCTGGGTTGCTCTGTTGTCCTTCTGCTAGTGCCCATCTGTTGTCTGGCTTATGATGGATGCACAGAAGCAGGAAGCAAGCAGAGCACACCCTGGGAGGAGCAGGCAAGGGAAAGGAGAAAGGAAGGGGTGTGGTAACAGTGGGCATTGACCCAGGGGGTGGGCCAGCAGCGAGGCACAGTGTGTCCTCACCACAAATGCCCATTTTACATTGAGCTGGCTCTGCAAACACACACACACACACACACACACACACACACACACACACACACACACATTTTTGCATTCTTACTCAGCCAACAAAAATAGGAACTTTATGCAGTCTGCAAGTGCATGAATAGTGGGTCGTGTTCACCTTCATGGATCACAATGTGTGAAGACCTGAACTTGGACTTCTGGAACAAAGAACAACAAGGAGAAGCCTTCTCACAATCCCTTCCATATCAAACTAATCTCAAACCAGGAACTCTGCAGATCAGACACTGGTCTCCTTTGCCACTGGGACTGTGGATCAGAGGACTGGGACATTCACACCACAGTCCATGACACTAGAGAGCTAATCCGGTGCTACTGGTTGATAAAGCTGCCTTCCCTCATCTGAGCAACCTTTCACTGAAGAGGACTATCAGGAACTCTTTCTGCACCACTACCACCACCACTACCACATGACCCATATTCCTGCTGCCTGCATATTACCTAAGTGGCTTGCCTACTGTTGAATGTGAATGCTTGCAACCCTGTGTTTGCTTCCCAATCCTCCTCTCCTTATCTTAGAAACATAGAATCGTGGATGGACCTTGAGGGGTCTTCTATCCCAGCTCAGTGCAGAAAAGTGCATCCCTGGCCACTGCTCAAGGAAAGGGATTGGTTTGGGCTCAGCCAGACTTTGTTCTGTCTTTCATATCTAGCACATGCTTCTTAGCTCCTGAAATTGCTCCCACAAGCCATGCCTTGATCTCACCACTGACTTGGGTACTGATCCTGTGAGCTCCCCTAGCAGGTAACCTGAGATGATATCAGGCATCAGCCAAATTGGTCACTGGCCCCAAGATCCCAGAACCCATATGGTGGCAGCTTCTCTCCCCTCCCCCAGTAAAGAGCCCCTGGTGGCGCAGTGGTAAAACTGCCGCCCTGTAACCAGAAGGTTACAAGTTCGATCCTTACCAGGGACTCAAGGTTGACTCAGCCTTCCATCCTTCCGAGGTTGGTAAAATGAGTACCCAGAATGTTGGGGGCAATATGCTAAATCATTGTAAACCGCTTAGAGAGCTCCGGCTATAAAGCGGTATATAAATGTAAGTGCTATTGCTATTGCTAAATGCAGCCATACAGCAGAGGCAGCAGCTCCTCCTTCTCCCACCTTCCAAGAGTGAAGAAACAAATGATGATGATGCCACCTTATCCTCCCCATTCATTGAGGGGAAGGGGATGAGGTCCCCTTCCTCATTTGCTGGTACACCTGAGGGGGATGTGCTTGAGGAACATGGCGGACACAGCTCTGGGGAAACCAACATGCCCTGCTGACCTATTCCAGGCCTTGGCCTCAGAAAACCTGCCTTTTAACAACCTGGTGCTTACACTGTTGTTAGGAGGTGCTTATGGTGGGCAAATGTTTGGCCACATTTTAGAGATCTCCTCCTTGGTAGTGGTCATCCTGAGCATCTCCCAGAAATACTGTAAGCACATTTCCTCTGAGACATAACTTGTTACAAACCTGTAGCTAAATCTTAACTTTATTCTTTAAACTTTATTTTTTAACTTTATTTTTCATGAGAGTTACATCCAATAAATATAATGCATTATATATAATCTTGGCTGCAGCATATTGATGATACATCTTGTTATATTTTATAATGTATTATGTTACGATATTTTATACATGCCTCTGGCTTTCATTTTGCAAATGGATGAAAATCCTTGACCCAGATTTCCCTGCCTAACCCTTTATTTATTTATTTAAAAATGATACATTAATTTTGCCATGGATGCAATTGTATCAGTTTCTGCAGTTGAGACACATAATAAAACCATTGCACATGTCTAGGGAAGTGCATATATTGTATTTAATTACATTCATATCCCACCTGTCTTCCATCATGGAAGTATAAATGCAGTATAAATGGGGCTCCTAAGCAGTTACCCAGCCAGGTATTGCCCAGACCTAGATGTGCCTAGGTTCAGCAGGACTGTCCCTAGAGCATGCCCCAGGTACAGAGACAAAGACAATTACCTCATCTAAGCACAAAATCCTCATTAAAGTGACAAAACAAGCAAAGCTAGAATGGGTCCAATCCACCTAAAAATCATTTGGACTCTGGAGCTGCAATGTTCAACACACTTACTAAGGAGGAAGTCCAATTGAACTCAGAGGGGCTTCGTTCTGAGAAGACATGCCTAAGACTGCACTGTAGGACCCACTGAAAGTAATGAGGCTTAAATTACTTATGGCTAATGAGCTCCATTGCTTGTAATACTTATTCACAACTAACTTCAGCTGGACTGGGGCCTGTATATGAAACGATGGGAAGGGGACTTTGAATGGTGGCAAACTTTGAATCTCAGTGCAAAATACATATCATCCTGATTCAGCTCTAGACACACTTTGAAAAGTACCATTTTTACATTCTTATGTGCATCTACTGAAAGCAATGCAATCCAGGTAAGCAGCTTTCAGTCCCAGTTGCACATTCCAAAGTGAATTTGAATACACATCCCATTTTGTGCCACAGCACCAATGATCTAACAAACAGATCTCCTTAGCTGGATCAGCAGGGCATTCATGTACAAAAATAGCATACTTGTAAACACATTATAACATCTTCATATAATTGTTGCTGTACTTTAGCCTACATGAACTATATTATTATGCAAGTCAAATAAAGATTCTTTGATTGTATAATGATCTTCTTGAAGCTCAACAACAGTAAAGAACAAAGGCCAGTCTTCTAGCTGTAACCAGAGAATATTTTGGTAACAGCTTCATCATTAACCTTAGTCATGGTCCTTCTGAAGGAGGACTGGTAATAATAAGTTGTTATTTTTGTACATTGCTAGAAACGTCCCAATCAAAGCCAGAGATGGAAATATTAAAGGAAGGGGGGAAAGGAAAAAAAAAGATAGCCAGACATTGAACTTCATAATGCATATTAAATCCAGAAACAATGGAGATCTGGAAATCCAATTGCATTTAGGTAGCTAGAAATGAAGCACATTTATTCAGGGAGAAAGTGTAAGATTATTCAGTGAATATTTTAGGATCGTCAAGGGATCCATCAGACCTATAAAAGAGTGTAAGTAAAAGAAGGCTAAGGAAGGGAATGGCACTAAAAGGTAGTTATTAATGCTCTGCAGGGAACACCAACTGGTATAAAGCAGAATAGCTCTGCTGCCTGTGGTTGGAGTGTGGTCTGTTTACACTTCCTCTATATATGGCCCAATGCTGTACTTAATTTTCATTCAAATGTCGTCTGAAGGCCTCTGTGGTATGGTCTAAGTGGATAATTTGAAACACAGTGCCATTTTATTTGGCCCTGAGTGGACAGAAGGACTTTCTTTTATTCTTGCTGAATCACCCCTAAATTATGTGCTGGATATAGGAAAAAGAGAGGATTTTGGTTTTGCTCAGTTCAATCAATTGTTTATTCCCTTTTAAGAATGTTCAAACTCCAAAATCACAGAAGCTGCAACATGTGATCTGCTTGCTCCCATCTTATGCTTGCTTTTGTGATTGCAGATTTGAGCAAGCATTTGTGTGGGGGGGGGATATAGTCCTAAGTATGTATCAACTTTTCTACAATTTACATATACAAAAAGGGTTCATGAAGGCAATCTTTAAATAACCCTGACAAAAACAATAAATAATTACATAATCTAAGATATACAAAGCTTCAGAAGTAATCAAAGTATCATTGTTAATTATTTCTAAATAGGCGACATTGATCCTTTATTAAGAAAGAAACAATAACAACCCTTACCTCCCTTGTATGTCTTCAATTCCAAAACTGAGTACTAGGAGATGACAACTTTGTTGTATTGTGAGGAGTATCTGTTATGGGAAACTTGGAATAGGTGATGGATGTTCTATTGTAGAAGTGTGTATGAGTTCTGTGTCAGCTTCTAAAGGGTCTCCACCCCAGTGTCATTTCCTTGTAGTGTTGAAAGTTTTGCCCAGGTAGCAGCCAGATGAAACCTTTTTGTGGTCCCAGTCTTACAAATGAACAGTTATATGTATTAATATCCAAGTCGCAGTGAGAATGCACCTGGCCTGATGTCACTCAAGGATGTGCCAACATCATCTCAGCAAGTCCTTTTATCATAGCTGAGAAGTTTTCATTGGTATCACCCTTCTACACATGCTCCAGAACTCTCACCATGGCCCAGACATTAATGAGTGTAGGGGCCATTGGTCATTTGAACCAACCCCTAGTTACACTGGCTGTTTGTCAACTCATTTTTTAATCCCTTTTTTAAAAACTTCCTTGTTGGAATGTAGATTACAACAAAACATATTAATTTAAGGGAATGTTTTTTTAAAAACCCTCTACTAGCTTTTTCTAATATTCCCTGGAGTCAACCCAGTTCTCCAAAATCCATCAGAACTTCTAAGAATTTTTTTAAGAGGCTGCCTTCTTGTTGCCCCAGCTTCTTCCACTGAGGATTCACAGACTGATTAATACTCATATATGATACGTATAAAGAGATTCTCAGTACGTCTGTATATACATACTAGTATGTATAAAGTGCGGAGTCATTCATGACACCTCCCTGGTTGCTCCTAAACCATTCTTGGTACATGTAAATTCTTCTGTCCACGTGGGTACTTAATGGCATCATCATTCGCAACCATATGAGTGATGTGCTTCCAAAGGGTGAGGTAGTGCTTACATGAATCTGTGGCTGGAACTAAATGTGACACCAGTCAAAGGACTCCCACAAAAAATGGCAACCGTGTGTTGAGTTATCCCTTCTCTCCCTGTAATGTGTAGTTAAGGAAACTTGTTACATTGCACCATCATGTTGTATACATTCCTGCCCTTTGCAGTGCATTTCCTTGCCATTAGGGTGGCAGTCCTGTGACTGGCAAAATATCTAGTTCCACCCTGAGTGCTGTGCCCAATGAGACATTGTGCTTTATCTGCACTTGTGTGTAATTGTGGCAAATACAGAGCCTTGACCATTGTTCCTTTCTACCAATATGTTTCCAATGCTATGGGAAATGAAAAAGAAGTGCAGTATAGTAACATTTGCATGGCTGCCTCCTCCTCCTTCTCCTCCTCCTCCTCCTCTCCTCACCCCACACAGCACAATGGCATTCATTGAGCTGAACTGAATAGCATGATCAGGAATGCTGTACCAGACTTTTATTATATGAGATTTGCAGCATGAGAATTGTTTGACCAGCCCAAAAACGGTGAGATACAAAACCATTCTTGGAATCTATTGTTGTGATTTCTAGCCCTTGATGGGTAATGGATTTTGCTTGTTTTCTCTTTGACAATTTGCAGTGGAGAAACAAAGGAAAACTTAGCTCATTAAACTCAAGAGTCTCTCTTTCTGAAAGAATGGCAAATTACTGTAGTTTTGAGGATTTTTTTTAAATGTTCAAGGGAGTTCCTCCTGAAGTTTATCAGAGTTTTTTATTGATTTGGAAGTGAAGTGCCAATTGGCCAGAGATGTGCGAAAGGCAGTGTAAATCCAGATTTGTCAGCATCAATTACTCAATCTCAAGCTCAGCCAACAACATTAGCATCTGAAATTGTTAATTGGGATTTTTCAGTATGTCCATGTGTCTTATGCCACGCTGCAAGCACACAACTGTTATTTGCTGGATTAAGACAGGCTGCTGCCTCTGCAATCAACAATGCCCAGTTTCAAATATGGTTGAATCAATGTATGTGAATAACACTATCTGGACTGTAAATATTATAAAGCGTAGAGGGAGGGATGTCCTCAGAAGAGTTCACCCAATGAGCAATAGAAAGTAAGTCTTTTAAACTGCCGTGTGAATTCATTAAGTCTAGGGATGTACAACACCACCACCACTCCAGATATTTTCTTAGTCTAACTGAAACTCTTTTAACAGCTCTCAACATTTCTCAGATGATTTGCTCACACAGGAGCTTCAAATTAACCTCAAATTTCATTGCAGGCAAATCTCAGTGTCAGCTTTTCTTGTTTGTTCAGGCTGACCCCCTCTGACTGGGCAAATGTAGCCGCTGCCTGAACAAACAAGTTGCTTCAGTTTTAAAAAGATAATAAAATTTATTATTGCTATCCTGCTTAAAAACTAAGCACTGTACAAACATTTAAATAAGACAAGCCCTGCCTGCAGATATATGGCCTTAACAATTAGACAGACAAAGGGAAGACACAAACCTAAGGAAGAAAGAAAGCAAAAAAAGGAAAGAAATATGCATAGGTATGTGGTGTTGTTTTTGTTTTTGTTAGTGTGGGGAAGCAATAGGTGCTATGACTCATTTTCTTTTCTTCTCTCTGAGAATGTGACAAAGCAATTATGATAAATCAATCAATCAATGAGTCTATCCAACACTGACTGACTCTCCCGAACACTGGTGGATGAGAGTTACTATCCTCTTCATGTATTTGAAAGGATGTATGAACTGGGCCTTCCCCCTGCACCCCACCTGCCAAAAAATCCTCTCAACCATCATTATGGCTAGAACTGTTTCCCCCCCCCTCATTTCTAATGGAAGTTTATATATTCAAACCAGTGAAATCTCAGGTATTAGATTAGCATACCTATACTGGGCAGCAGCAATATAGGAAGATGCTGAAAGGCATCATCTCATACTACGCAGGAGATGGCAATGGTAAACCCCTCCTGTATTCTACCAAAGACAAGACAGTGGTCACCAAGAGTCAACACCGACTCGACAGCACACTTTACCATTATCTTTACATAGGTGTACAGAACTCCTTGGGGGAAAATATAAATCACTTATTAGCATAAAGCTAAAATTCATCTGCCTTCCCTTGAAATTGTTACAAATATTTTGCTTGAGAAGGACACTAAAAAATGAGGACCTTAAAACAGGTGGCCCTCATTACCTGTGGTCACGGCACCTGTGGTTTCACATTTCTGCAGACGGGTCTTAGAGACAGTACAAAAATAGGCTAAAATTTGCCATTCACAGTTGCTGAGTGGCCAGAAATGACCTGGAAATGACTCTGGTGTCACTTGCAGCTGCCATTTTACAACCCTGCGCCATCCTGAGACTCTTTCTGCTTTTTTAAAAAAAACATGTTTAAAAACATGTTTTTGGAGAGCGAAGTACTGTTAATTTTTACTCTTATTTCTCCCCACCTTTTTGGCGTGTGTGTGCGTGTGTGTGTGTGTGTGTGTGTGTGTGTGTGTAGAAACCTAAGCCCTAGATTCCCATAACAGTAAAGTTCCTTTATTTGTGGTTTCCTTACTCACGGTTATAAGCAAGAACGGAACCACCCCCAATAACAAGTCACCTGTATATTGCATTTCACTTTAAGCAAAATGTATCAGGAACTCTAATTCTAATCTCTATGCATTTCTTCCATTTGGAAGAAAGAACAAACTGCCCAATAGTTATGTATAAACAGATTTTTCTTCATGAGCCAAGCAATTCCGACTGTAGCAGGGAGCCATAGAAGAAGTGGTACAGGAGAAACAACCATACTTCTCATTGCAAGATAAGGAGAGGGGAAAAGAAAATTATAATGTGTTGTCATGACATTCTTGTTTTCAAACTGGTGGCAGGTGCCTCAGGTTTTGGGGTTATTTTGGTTTTTTTGTACTGGAGGATAATGAGAATGCTCACAAATGCACAGGAAAGAAAGTAAATGTTATCATTAGAGAAACTCCATAGGAAGCTCCACTTAAGCCTCTGATTGGATTCCATAGGTCTAGAAATCTAATAATGAACTTCTCACTCAAAAGGTTTCATGCTGTGGATTCATTGAAAGCAACACAATCGTTTTCTTTAATGAGAACATGTTAACAAAGAGCCTGCAAAGATGATTCACTAATCACCAAGGCTACCACAGTATCTATGCACATAAAGAACAGGCTAACACTAAAGAGCTGCCTGACACTTTATACGTGGCAAAAGTGTTTGTCACATATACACTGGTGTTTGCAGTGGCAAACACCATAAGCTGAGCCACAGAGACTTGTGTTTGTAAAATGGGGACATGAGCTGGGAGCCCCTCAATAAGCACAACGTTGTGGTATGTTTCCAACTTTCCATTGCTAGCAGTGCTAGAGCTCATTTCAGACAAAGCCCTTCATATTTCCAGTGAGTTGGTGGGGAAGCAGTGGGACTGGCCTGGATCAAAGAATGGATTGACCAAAAACACCACAATAACCTTGTGGGGAATCATAGTCGCAGGCCAGCTGACATCCGGGACACAGCCAGTGAGCACAATCCCAGTTTTCCTGTCACACCTTCACTGAAGAGAACTACAAGTTATCAAGGAGAGCATGGTGGACTAGACAACAGGATGCTTGGCTTTGTTGGCCTAGCCCTGTGATTGAGAAGCATCTAGTTCACTTGATGATGTTTACCACTTGCCAAGTAAAGTGAGCTGGCCCTTTGATTCTGAAGGCGTCTTTGCCCATTATTTCTTTAGGACTACAGCTAAAAATGAAAACAAACAGGTGTTTGCAAATATGGGTATCATGCAGATTTAGTCATAAGGGAGCCAGAAACAGCTGTTGCTTCCCCCAGAGGATACTTGGTGACAAACTTGAGTTTGCCCTGCATAATGCATAGACTGCTCCCTCATATTTCTGAACACAGGTGAGTTATCACCTAGCATACTTAACTACACGTTTTATTCACATAAGTGAAATTACTTTCTAAAATTAATTGGGTAAAATCTTTCAAACAAATTCACATTTGTATATGAAAATTTAAATTAATAGTTTTCTGAGTCAAATGCTGCACTGTGACCCATTAAAAGAAAAACAACTAATTTGCCCCAAAGGAAAGGTGAGTACTGAAACAGAAGTCACAAATGAAATCCTTCAGCAAGTAGTGTTGGGAATTTGAATCTAAGGAAGCGATGGGCTTGGAAAGGGTTAGGTTCCTCCCCGCCCCTGCCCCCTAACAATCCCTTCTCTACTCCAAATCCACCTACCAAATATCTTTTTCTTAGGGAAAGCACAAGTTAAGTGTTTGCATGCAACATGTAATTAGACCCTGGGTGTACAGCTTTGAGCAGTATTTAATCCAATCATCCTAAATAGTTTCTTTAAAGTCAATGTGGGAAGTAGATGAGGGATACGGAGTTTTACTAATTGGGTTTTTCCCCATGTGAGTTATCTGTGCTGCTTGTTAATTGTCCACACAGGCTTAAAATTGTTAGCTGCCCCATAACAATTTGTTATGGGGTGGCTAACAAGATGTCTATTATTTATATTAAACTGCATGTGGATTCATGTTATTTCACACATTGAATAAAATTGTGAGTATAGGTATGCTTCTACTTTCTTTCGCCTAAGCGCAGGGAATGTCTCCTATAAAATTTGTTCAGATGCATATTGAGCTATACATCCTACTCTGTGCTTCATGTGGTGTAAAAGCAGTAATAATAATAATAATAATAACAACTTTATTTGTTAGCTTAGGTGCCCCACAACAAATTGCCCTCTGGGCAGCTTACCACACAACATTAAAACACAAGATTAAAAGACACATTAAATCATAACATACAAAAAAGGGGGGAGGGGGAAAACTACAATACAAAAACAATTTTTAAAACATCTTTTTAAAAAAACAATTACAATCACATCAAAAATGTTAAAAATTTAAATTTAAAATTTAAAAGGCCTAAGTGAACAAAAAGATCTTTACCTGGTGTCTAAAAGAATAAAGTGATGAAGCTAGATGGACCTCACTGTGAAGGCTATTCCATAAATGGGGTGCAACCACCAAAAAGGCTGTATCCGCAGTAGCCACCTGCCTCACCTCATTTGACAGGGGCACCTGGAGGAGGGTCTCTGAAGAAGATCTTAAGGACTGGGTTGAGGCATATGGGGCAAGGTGCTCTCTCATTTAACTCATTAAGTCCATCACTACCTCCATTATGTGTATTGGATGAGCTTCCTTTCCTCTCAAATACTCCAGCAGAATAGAATATCCTTTACAAGCCAGTGTGGCTCCAAGGGTACTTTGTGTCAGGCAAAAGGGAATCAATCAATCATCTTTATTACGGACAAAGACCAGCAGAGGATAAAATACAGTTACAATGTAGTAAGGCTCATGCTAAATAAAATATAACTCTAAAAGCTAAATATGATTATAATACGATTATGATTAATAAAACACACCTCTAAAACAGTAAGAAAATTAGTAAAATAGAATACTACAGGCTAATTCTACAAACTGTAAGGCAGAAGTAGGTATATAGCTATCCTTAGAAGTAGGACATCTAAAAATATAAAATGGATAATATAACATATATTATTTATTTATTTATATTTATATAAATATTTTTATAAAAGCCACATATAAGCAATATAAAAGCTGAGGAGAAAAAAGCAAATTAAAATTATAATTATACAATCAATTAAAATGTTCAGTAGTCAGAAATCTGCTGCCAGGGATGTTAACTGGTGATCAGGACCCAGCGAATCTTGCACGTTTCCCCACAGAACCTGGCAACATTGTAATGTGTAAGACCGGTTGCAATCTAAGAGCAGCATCTTCGTGCAGACATGGGCGTAATGATAGGGGGGCAGGGGGGGCACGTGCCCCCGGCGCCACTCTTGCTGGTCACGTGGGGGGCGCCAAAAAGTCCCCCCCTCCGATCTAAATTTTTTTTAAAAAAATAAAAATAAAAATTTATTTAGCTTCAGGAGGCGCGTGGTGGCGCCCCCCCACAAGCGGTCCGTGCCGCGGCCATGCCCCCCCCATTGCTTTGCTCAGAGTCAGCTGGTTGGCGGGTGGTGGCAGCCTGCCGGCAGGCACCACACCAGACGCCTATTTTGCCTTGCCTTGCTATAATGCTGCTTGCCTTCGGGAATCGGGATGCTGGCTTGCTTTGGCAGGCCCTCTAGGGGGCAGGCACACACGCAATCTTGATCAGCGTAAGCTGGCCGAGTTGCGCCGCTGCGCATGCGTGCGTCCTCCTCCCTCCCAGCGTCCCCAGCACTTTCTGCACGTGGCGTCGGAGGCAGAGCCACAGCGAGAGCGGGTGGAGAACAACAGACCTCGAGTGTTTGGTGGTCGTTGTCAACAAGGAGGAGGTGTGTGTGTGTTCTCTGTCTGCTCTTCTTGAAAATTTATTTTTTAAAAAATAGCGCGAGAGCTGGCGCTGGCTGGCAGCAGCTGCTGACCCCAAAGTTGTCTGGGGTGCAGGCGGGGGGCAGGCAGCAGCGGGGCTGGTGGGAGGAGGAGCATTGGGAAGGGGAAAGCAGCCGCCGCAGCCCTGCTGCACTCCGGGCAGGATCATTTCATGCTGTGGTGTTTTTTTGTGTGTGTGTCCAGAAAGAGAGAGTGCCTCTCTCCCCGTCCTTATAGCGCCTAAAGTCTCTGCTCAGCCTTCCTGCCTGGGGCTGATTGAATGGAGAAGGAGGAGGGCGGGGGCTCCTCCAGGCAGCTACAGTCGAGGGTCGGCGTGGCAAAACTGGGAGGCTGCGCGCGTGAGCCCAACAGGCGCCACCACGAAAGGCGATCTTTGTCTGTCCCGCCCCTCCTCTCTGCGAAGTGCTTGCAAACCCACAGGACGCTGCTGAGTGAGACAAAAATGCAGATCCCCTTCAGGTGTCATGCGAGCCGCAGTGCCTAATTAACTAATTAACCCCTTTGTCTCTAGAGCTTACTGAGTTTCGTTGCCTTAAACGAGAATTTAAATCAGGACAGACAAAGTGGGTGAGTGAGCTACGCTACCTAGCAGGACAAGTATTGTAACTGGGTTCATCAAATGGTCACACGGTGACAGCACGGCCAGCAGAAACAGTGCCGGAGAAAATGCTGAGCAGAGACGCACCTTTTAAAGTGGTGATTTCATTGGGGGAGAGCTGCTACACCCACCCATAAGTACACTTTCCCCCTTCTGTGCTCCCCCTCAGTTTTTTTTTCTGGTGTCACAATAATATATGGAATAAGATGGTACTTTATTATTTCTTTTAGTGTCATCATTCTAGTTTTAAAATAAGTAGTAAAGTGCTTAACATTGTGAAAGACCTCCTGCCCTGCTCCCTCCCCAGTTCAGCTATTCCATTGCACATACAAAGGAATGATTGCTGAGAGAGAAAGGGAAGGACAATAGAGCTGAACTGTCATGGAGAGGCTAATATAAATTTGTGAAAGTTTTGAAGTACTTGGCTTTTGTCTTAGATTTTTTTCGAAGACCTCTCTATTAAAGCAGATAATAACCAAGCACTTCTGATATGAGAGCTGCGTTGCACTAGAAAAGCTTTAAAGAAAAATTAATAATATGGTACTAAAATCAGTCCACTTGGATATAATTCATGACCTTTATTTAGTGTTTGATAGTCATTGATTGATGACTCTCTCCCTCACTTCCTATTATCTATCTATCTATCTATCTATCTATCTATCTATCTATCTATCTATCTATCTATCTATCTATCTTTTTCCTTCCTTCCCTCTTTCCTTCCTTCCTTCCTTCTCTCTCTCTCTCTCACTCGCTCTCCCTTACTCCCTCACTTCTTGTCTATTTATCTGTCTATGTATCTATCTCTTTCCTTCCTTCCTTCCTTCCTTTCTCTTTCTCTCTCACCCTCACTCCTTCTCTCTCTTTCCTTCCCTCTTCTCTGCCTTTCTTTCTTTCTTTCTCTCTCTCCCTCACTTCCTATCATCTATCTATCTATCTATCTATCTATCTATCTATCTATCTATCTATCGATCTATCTATCTCTTTCCTTCCTTCCCTCTTTCCTTCTTTCCTTCCTTCCTTCTCTCTCTCTCTCACTCGCTCTGCCTTACTCCCTCACTTCTTGTCTATTTATCTGTCTATGTATCTATCTCTTTCCTTCCTTCCTTCCTTCCTTCCTTCCTTCCTTCCTTCCTTCCTTGCTATATATGTTTGCTTTAAGTCAAATGCAATTTGATGTTTCTGTACCTGACTTGGCTGCTGGCTTGTTGGAACACTGAGAACGGGATACAGAGGCTTATTGGAAAGTTGGTAGCCCTGGTGTAGTTTGTTGTGCTATCAAGTTGGTTTTGACTCCTGGCAACCACAGAACCCTGTGGTTTTCTTTGATAGAATACAGGAGCGGTTTACCATTGCCTCCTTCCACATAGTATGAAATGTTGCCTTTCAGCATCTTCCTATATCACTGCTGTGGCTGCTCGATATAGGTGTTTCCATTCGAACCCACAACCTTTTGCACCCTAAGCAAGTTACTTCCCTGCTGTGCCATTAGGTGTGGCTTGTATTCCTTGTCAATCTAGGAGTAGGCAGTTGTGGTGTGTGTGTGTGTGTGTGTGTGTGTGTGTGTGTAGGATCTTGATTATGGAAGTTGGCTGAGCGTCAGGATGGGACAGGTGTCTTGTGTGTGTGCTGCAGTAGTATTTAGGAACATAGGAAGCTGCCATATACTGAGTCAGACCATTGGTCTATCTAGCTCAGTATTGTCTACCCAGTCTGGCAGCGGCATCTTCAAGGTTGCAGGCAGGAGTCTCTTGCAGCCCTATCTTGGAGATGCTGCCATGGAGGGAACTTGGGACCTAGATGCTCTTCCCAGAGTGGCTCCATCTCCTGAGGGGAATATATTCCAGTGCTCACACTTCTAGTCTCCCATGCAAATGCAAACCAGGGTGGACCCTGCTTAGCTAAGGGGACCAGTCATGCTTGCTACCACAAGACCAGCTCTCCTCCTCCACAACATAGGAGTATATACTGCATGTGGGCATCTGATGTAGGAATCTGCTTATGGTGGGCAAACATGTGTTATGTATGCACAGTATGTTGGGGGTGTGGTGGGGGGGCGCAATTTCAGTGCTTGCCCCAGGCGCCGTTTTCCCTAGTTACGCCTCTGCGTGCAGACTTAACTGGAGTGACCAAGGGGTTTGAGAAGCAGGGGGGAAATGAGCTTGTCCCGACTGTCTTTATAAAAGAGACATGAAAGGAGCACATGCTCTATGGTTTCCATCTCCCTAGAGTCACAGAGCCTTTCCATGAATTGAATCTTCTTGTATTTGCTCTCCAGAATGGCGGAGGGAAGGGGAAGTAAGAGGAAAGGTTTCTTCAATTTTCTGCTGATCAGATTTAGAAATGGGATGTTTTGTTGGCTCTAGGTAAGAGATAAGTGCTATATACTTGAGGATACTTGGATTCTTCTTTCTTGATTTAGACAAGTGCTTAATGATAATGTCTGAGAGTATCTATTTTAGAACTTTATTCAGCCGGGAAATGCTGTATCTTCCAACAGGGTATTTTAAATTCAATATTTCTTTCTCATGGGCCAAAATACCTTTGGGAAGCACTACATTAAAACTATTGATACAGTATATACGTTCTGCAAATACTTAGTGTTCATTAAACATATGGGTTCCATTTTGCTAAGTGTTATATACTAGGATAAGAAAAACCTTCCAATTTTAGAGCAGTACTGCCTACACATTTACTTGTGCACCAAAAATCTGGAAATTGCAAGCTATGGCACTTGCCTTAATTTCCATGTCATGTAAGCAGTAATATTCTTCAGTCTGACATACCGGACACATTCACACGTAACAGCAAACTGCATATAAATGAACCTGAGGTTGTTTTTTCTAACCGTAAATCTCATTGCAGACGTTTGTCAGATTCTCACCCGGCAACCTCTGGTTTCAGGGCAGAGAAGCCTCTCCCACTTCCTGGTCCACCAAAGCCACAGCCACAAAGCTCCATAGCACTTGCATTGCAAGACTGTGGTCAAGACATCAGGATGTCTGCAGGACAGCAGCCATTGGCCAGAATTTTAAAGGGAGTGTCAGGGTCCCTTCCTGATACCCCCCTCAATTCCAGGGAGGTGATTTGTTTTTATATTGATCTATGACAATTTAGACCTCTAGGAGTTGATTTGGTTTGGTTTGGTTTTGTACTTTCCCTCACTGCCACCATATACATTCTTGTTACCCTGCTCTCAGTACTCACATATCTGGCTACATAGCCTCGCGAGCACAGAATAGGCATATGTTCAGGATATAAATGAAACAAAATTTGAGGTATAAAATGAAATCAAGAATAAGTTCATTATTTATCCTCCCCCCCCCCCCACCTTTGAACCGTCTAGACCGCCAGTTGTTCGAACCTGTTTGGAGACCTGTAAAACGGCCTCTGAACAGGATCGTGCACATCCCTAATCTGCTGTTCAGCTTTCTGAGTGCTACTTTTCATCTGGATAAAATGTAACAAATGGGGGGCGGGGTGAGATAACTGGGACAGAGGTAATTAAAACTGGGTTTGTAAACTTAGTGAATTCTTCCAGACCTTCTTGTCTTTTACTAGTAGCTGCCCAGAACACTACTTGTTCCCCAGCCTCCACACACTCACCATTCAAGTTCCACACAACTCCCCTGAACAATCTCTCCTTTTCAGAACACACAACCCAGTCTCTCAACCCTCAGCCTCAACTAACTCCTCCTCCTCCTCCTCCTCCTCCTCCTCCTCCTCCTCCTCTCTCTGTCTCAACTGCCTTTATTTTACATCCTTCCCCCTTTGAACCTTCCATGTCTGCTTACTAGGGTAACCTCCACACACTCACTCACCCATTCCTATGTACATGCCCCATCACGCGGGGTGTGTGTGTCAAGCGTGATTGTGCCTTTTTGGAATGAACCACCTGCCCTCAGCAGGGCAAGGGCATTTAAATCCCTTTAAATGGCATTTAAGCCCTTCTCCTGACAGTAATTGCACCACTGTCCTCATAAAAGCCCTGCAGCAAAATAGTCCTGCACAAGCACAATTACTGGCACCATGGGGGTGCAAAAGGGCACTATTTTTCTGTGACTCTGGGGAGTCACATGATGATATCCTAGGATGGAAAGATGGCAAAGGATCCTGCGGACTGGTCCACTGTTTCTAAGGATGCTCTTGTTATGGTAGAGCCCAGCAAAGCAGTCCAGGAACACTCAAGCACACTCCTGCCCCCAGGTCAGCTTGCCAGCTAGGAATTAACGCTCTCATGAGAGGGCCAGTCCATTGGGGAGGACATGGGGCTCAATGAGCTTTGAGCCTTCACCACACTCTCATGAGGTAGGTCATCCAAATCAAGCCCCCCCCTTGTGTGGGGCCCCCATTCTTTCTGTTAAATAATAGAACTTGTAAAACATGACCCCTTCCTCTACAGGAAACCCTTTCATACTCTCAAGGAGTAGGGGCTGCTCCATGTATCCGGCTGGTACTGGGTGGACCAACTAGAGAAACACTGTGACCAGGGATAGATATTTTCTATTCAAATTTCCCTGGTTTGGACAGGCATTATGGCATTTGCAGATTGGCCACTGCTTGGAATCATGGGAGAGGGGAGCCTCGATTATCAGCAACCCCAGGAAAATAGGGTGGTCATAGCAGGTAAAAACATGTGCCAGTGGATGACCAGACTGGCAGAGGGAATGCTTGTACTGCTTCTTCACGGCAGTTACCAAGACAGGGAAAGGTGTTCCTGGTTTAATTGTCCCTGCAGTTTGCTGTGTTGTGTAACAACCCACATGTCTATCTCCCTGGCCTTTCACTCTCATGAGAGAGTGGTCCACTCTGGAGCAGCCTCATTATACAAGGAAGAATCTCACCATTGACTAGAGGCAATACAGCTGGATGGTTCTTCTCATGAATAACACTAGATACTGCATGCTTTTACCCAAGGGGAAGAGGCTGGGCCTCCCTTCCCCAACTTCACTGTACAAAAAATAAATGGGAGCCATTCAAGAATTCCTGGGTGGAGCTAATTTTTAAACCTGACCCCAAGTATCACTGCCTTGCCATATTGCAGGGAACTAATCAGGTTGCCCGGGTTATGGTGCCACCACAACTGCATGTGCTTGTGAACATACTTCTTTATCAATTCATTTTTTGAGACCAAACCACATAGTGCCCATCTTGCAATCTGTCCTCTTTCACTTCTGATTGCCAGAGCGGGGAGTGAGAGACACAGTGGAAGCTTGGGATGGGACAACACAACATCCCTGATGTCAGGCAACAGCTTAAGGAGCACAAAGGCAGGAGGCAGGGCAAGTGCTTAGAGAGGTAGCCAGCAAGAAATGTGGCAGGCATAGAGTGTGTACATTCCAGGGCATATCTGGGCCGCCCTCTCTAGTGGTGTGCACGGAACCGCCGTGGCACGGTCCGGCACTGAGGGGGGGCTCTACCTTTAAGGGCAGGGGGTAGTACTTACCCCTCCCACCGCTCTTCCCCCTCCGGTGCTGCATTTAAGAGCGATGTTTCGGTGGCGGCAGCATTCCTCCCTGCTGCCCCTGCCCCCATCGTTGCCCGGAAGTCTGGTAAATAGGAGCACGCATGTGCTCGTCGCGACGTGTGCGCCTGTTGCCGCCATGCGCACGCGCCCCGCATACGTCACATGCACGCTGCGTGTGACGTATGCAGCATGCGTGCACGGCAGCAACAGGCGCACACGCGTGCCGCAGTGAGCACATGCGTGCTCCTATTTACCAGACTTCTGGGCAACGACGGGGGCAGGGGCAGCAGGGAGGAACGCTGCTGCCCCCGAAACTTCGCTCTTAAATGCAGCGCCGGAGGGGGAAGAGCAGTGGGAGGGGTAAGTACTACCCCCGCCCTTAAAGGTAGACCCCCCTCAGTGCCGGACCGCCGGACTGGTCCAGTTCCAAACCGGTTCGGAGGCCTCCAACATGGCCTCCGAACCAGTTTGTGCACATCCCTAGCCCTCTCTATGATTTCAGTGCCAGAAACAGCATAAAACCCCAGATGCTGGCATCTGCATTTGGACATCACGCTGCCACCTTCAAACCTCAGGTTGGAGCAGCAAAACTCACTACAAACCGAAGTTTCATACTGGAGTGTGGCAAGGGAAACAACAGGCCGCTTTTATTTTGTTTGTTTGTTTATTTAACATATGTATATACCACCCAAAACACATGTCTCTGGGTGGTTTACAATAAAAACAATACAAATTAAAACAAAGTTAAAAGATTTAAACATTAAAACAATTTAAAATTTAACACAATGTTAAAACTGTCAAAAACTGTTAAAAAACTGTACTTCTAGTTAAAAGCCTCGGTGAACAAATGTGTGCTCACTGCCTTTTAAAAAGTTCTCAGAGACTTTTCAGAACATACATTTTGGACCGGTTCAGACAAAACATGGTTCCATGCCCCTTTCTACCTGCTCTCCCCTCTGTGTTCAGACCTACTACAGTCTTGCTGACCTGCAGTCAGTGAGACTGCAGAGAAGCAGGGGAAGTTGCTGTGCAGTCTTCCTTCTTTCCTGAAGGACAGCCCATGCAGCCGATAGGAGCTGGAGTGAGGGAGAAGTTTCCTCCCTCAACTCTGATTGGAGACAAAGGCAAACTGCACTCCTGGGTTGGATGTAATGAAGGTTACATCCAGAAATGCAGCTATCAGTGGCATGACTCACTACAAACCGAAGGTAACAAACAGGGTTTGGGGAGGGAAACCACGGGTCCGTTAGTATTTTTTTTTAAAAAAAACTCCAATTCCCAGTTCAAATGTTCAGGTTTGAGAACCTGCAGCGAAGGTAACTCCAGATTCCCAGTGGCCTTTGTGGACATACTTTCACTTTTGCCATGAAACCAGTTTCATGCCTTCCGACATACACAAATTCCAGCCTCTGCCCTATTCAACTCTTCTTTGGCATTACATATGAATGGAAAGATTGTGTTCGTTTAAACTTAGCCTCCATGTTTCCACACTTCCCCTTGGTCTTCCATCCTCTTCCTCTGCAGATTGGAGGCAACCCTAAAACAGAGGACATATGTGGCTACTTAGCTTGCCATTGACCTTCAATTTTTCCCTGGGAAAATCCTAGCTCACTTACTCAACTGTTTTGTTTTTTCACCAAATTTAACTGGCAGATTACGAAGAGGCTGATGTAAAATGGTTAAATTAATGTACTAAGCATTAATATAGCAAGAGGGCTTTTATAAATCTATTGAATAATAAAGCATTAACCTTTGCTATCTTCTAAAAAGACTTATTAGAATTTTGCTGATGAATATTTAGCTCTCTAAGTCAACAATAAATCTGAAAAGTACACATTACTCTACAGGAAAATAGGAGACCACAAAACTATAAAAGGAAATAAATACCCCACTGATTGCCTCCCTCCTTTTGGTGTGTAGTTATCGCATTCTGTCTCTCTATATGCAGCAGGAAATAATGAGAGGGTTTATTTCTTGAGTGATTAAAGCCACAGATGTTACTGCTTATTGAATTGCTTTAACCCACAAACTAAATTAAGGAGCATGATTCTTTGTTTTATGCGACACAGCTTAGGTTGCTCTCGCAGATATGAAGGGCCAAAGAACCCTTATGTGCAAACGTATGTAAAAGTAGACCACAGGCCCTTGGAGATAGGGTGTCCAGGTGTAAACCACCTAAAAAGAGGACACACACACACACAGAGGGAACAAATATGCAAAAAAATGGCACATGCAAATTTATACATATATATGCACATATAAACTAAAAATGCCTTTTTTGTTCTCAATGTATATACCAGAGAACAAATGCACATTTGTTCATTATGCACATTTATTGTGAAGCAATGAGAAGTAATTCAATTGACTTACTCTCGTGTAAGTGCACATGTGACAGTGTCCGTGGTTCTTTCAGTTTTGTAATGGATAGGAGACTAGCTCCTGAATGAAGACTGAAAACCTGGGAGAAAGAAAAGGGTTGTGTTGTTTCTGCACATGATTCACATTCTGAACAGGGAAAGGAGCACCTCCCTTTGCTGTTCAAGCTGAGGGCTGAGCAGAAGGGCTGCCACATTGGCCAGTGGCTGTGACACAGCAGCAGGTCCAGAGCAGACTCAAAGTAGATTGCAAGAGACTCCAGAGAGAATTAAGAGAAAAAGTGTTCTGTTTATTTCTGTAGTTGGTGCTGTCAGACATGGTGGGGTGAGCCTTTGGTTGGGTTCTAGTAGAGAATGAATGACAGAACAGTGGATGTGAGATAAATATAGGAACATAGGAAGCTGCATTATACTCAGTCAGACCACTGGTACTTCTAGCTCAGTATTGTCTGCACAGACTGGCAGTGGCTTCTCCAAGGTCACGGGAAGGAGTCTCTATTAGCCCTATCTTGGAGATGCCAAGGAAGGAACCTAGCACCTAGATGCTCTTCCCAGAGTGTACCCATCCCCTAAGGGGAATATCTTGCAGTGCTCACATGTAGTCTCCCATTCAAATGCAAACCCTGCATAGCAAAGGGGACAAACCTTGCCTCCCTCAGTTCAATAGAGTATGTGGCTAGAGAGGAACCGGATGCACTTGAGTTGAATTCTCACATGGCATGAGAAGTTCAATGTTCCATGTACCTATGCAATATTCAGTATGCCTTTTAATAAAGCATGTGTTGCTCGTGATTGCTCTTGCACAAACAAATGCAGTTGTGGGATGGATGGCCATTATTCCCAATGGTCATCCATCACACAACACCATTTACAAAATTTCATACATTTGTGCAAGAACACTCTTGCACAACTGTGCACATATTAATTTATGTATTTGATTTATTTATTCAATTTCTATACCGTCCTTCCAAAAATGGCTCAGGATGGTTTACATAGAGAAATAACAAATAAATAAGATGGATCCATGTCCCCAAAGGGCTTACAATCTAAAAAGAAACATGAGATACACACCAGCAACAGTCACTGGAGGTACTGTGCTGGGGGTGGAAAGGGCCAGTTACTCTCCCCCTGCTAAATAAAGAGAATCACCACATTAAAAATTGCCTCTTTGCCAAGTTAGCAGGGGTAATTTCATTTTCATATTTCATTAAAAGGCACATGGAGCATTGTGCAGTATGTCAGCCACTATTTCATATGGGGACTGAGCTTGATGATCTGGCTCCTAATATTATTTATTCATTGATCAATTTATATGCCACTTTCCATTAAAATAATCGCAAAGCAGTTTACAATATAATTAAAACGCATAATTGAAAAACAAAGATACAGATGATCTCAAAAAGTAAAACAATACATAATTAAAATACAAATGTACAGATAATATAAACAGAAAAATAATCTCTATTTAAACATTTAATAATCCATTAAAATAATATATAAAACACAAAACAAGAACAGTAAAAACAACACTTTCATTCAAAAGCCTAGGTGAAGAGCCACATCATTAATTTCCCCCTAAAAACAGTAACGGAGATTGACGACCAGATTCCAGCTGGGAGAGCATTCCAAAGCCTGGGGGCAGTGACTGAGAAGGCCCTGACCCGCATGCTCGACAACTGAGTCTCTCTCACTGTTGGCACATGAGCAGAGCCCCCTCTGATGATCTTGTCAAGCAGACAGAGACCCTTGGGAGCAAGCGGTCCTTCAGATATCCAGGGAGCAAACCATTTATGGTTTTAAATGTTAAAAAACAGCCACTTGAATTGGACCCAGAAACAAACTGGACCCAGAAACAAACCCCAGAAACACCCCTGCTAGTAACTTGGAAAAGAGGCACCTTTTAACGTGGCGATTCTCTTTATTTAGCAGGGGGAGAGTAACTGGCCCTATCCACCCCCAGCACAGTACCTCCAGTAACTGTTGCTGGTGTCTATCTTGTGTTTATTTTAGAATGTGAGCCCTTTAGGGACAGAGAGCCATCTTATTTATTTATTATTTCTCTGTGTAAACTGCCCTGAGCCATTTTTGGGAAGGGCGGTATAGAAATCGAATGAATGGATGAATGAATGAATGAATGAATGAAATAAATTGATAGCTGGTGCAGTTCTTTCAGAATGGGTATAATATGATCCAAATAGGCAGCTCCGGATACAATCCTAGCTGCTGCATTTTGCACTAGCTGCACATATTCTTCAATGGCAACCCCACATAGAGTGATTCCTTCATCCCAATTGGCTCTCCTACTGACCAACAGCACCTCTGTCTTGTCTGGATTCAATCCCTGTATATTAGCCCACATCCAGCCCATTACAGCCTCCAAGCCCCAATTTAGGTCATCCACTGCCTCCCTAGAATCAGGTGATAAGGAGAGATAATGCTGAGTGTCATCTGCATATTGCTGACAACACAGTACAAGCCCCCGGATGACCTCTCCTAGTGTTTTCATGTAGATGTTGAACAGCAAGGGGGACAAGATCCAACCCTGCAGCCAAGGAGTCGAGTAGTAGTCCTCCAGCAACACCTCCTGGACCCTCCCACCGAGAAAGGACTGAAGCCACTTGAAAGCAGTGCCTCCAAACCCCATACTCCACATGCAGTCCAGAAGGATACCATGGCCGATCGTATCGAATGTCACTGAGAGGTCCAGCAGAACTAGCAGGAATGCACTCCCCCGTCAAGCTCCTGGCATAGGTCATCCACTATGATCAAGGCACTTTCAGCACCAAATTCAGGATTGATGGCTTATTATTTATTAATGAGCATACAGTATATGAACCACACATGCATTTACTCATGCTAAGGAAAGCTCATTTGCTGACATTTAGTCAAAGAAATCTGGCAACCACCCCAACAGTCTAGCTTTTATACACACACACACACACACACACACACACACACACACACACACACACACTGGCCTAGTGGCCCAGATGTTATAGAGCCATCCAAATCATTTTGTCTCTATTGGCAACCTTAATTGGGGATAGCTCAGAGAGTTTGCATAATGAACACCTAGTAATACATTATTTCCCTTTCAGTGAAATGGAGTCTCTAAAAGGCATCTGGCTGAAAGGCAGCATTTATAGTTTTCCTGCATTTCAACAGAAAAAGAAAAGAGAGATCAAAAGCTCTTATGGGGCACATTCACTGACAGAAGCACAGAGAAATTAGTGCCATGTCCACCAGGAAAAGAAGACAAGTATATGTAACTAACCCTTGCTGCTTTTCACTGGCTTTATTATAACATTATTGCAATTATTGTGACCCATTTAACAAAGAAATTACATTTGCTAATCCACAGGCAATTCTAGAATTAATCATTCTCTGCGGGCGGTTATTGATACATACATGTTTTTTATTAAATCTGAATGAAATTCAAGCCAATCTACCACTCATAAGATCATTAGCTTTCACCTTGTTGGGTCATTTATGCTTGTGTGAAAGGCATGCATAGAATAATTCAGGGCTCTTGGTTCAAGTAACATATCTATAGGAATTGTTACTAGTGAAGCTTTTCTGCAGGCTACCAGAAGCTGTCTCCCTGCTTGTATTTGAGTCTCCAGGCTTGGAGATCTCACTCTTGACATGCTCAGGAGCCTTATAGCATTGTGAGCTCTCTGTTTGTGGCACATGGGGTCAAGGCACTTAGATGACAGTGGGCCAGTCACCCCAGATATGGCTATTAACAAACAAATTGGAAAGGGGACCAGATGCATGCCCTCCCTGTGTGGGATACCCTAAGTAGTCCTCTAAAGTCAGTGAACTTTCAGTCAAGGCCACTCTGCACTCGGAGTGAACTGCCTCAGCCTCCCCTCCTTGCATTAAGGCTAGAAGCAAGCTAATGTGCCAATTAACTCAGCAGGAAGGATGCAAATAAGGCTCATGGAGGTAACTCTCCCCCCTCACAAAAGAGATTGAGTCAGTGATAAGGACCTCAAAGTGCACCCATTCAAAGCACTGATTGGATTATCAGACTCTCCATCCGTGAAGATTTCCCCTTCTCATTAGGGATGTGTGAAAGGATTTGGGTACAAAATTATTTCTACCTGAATCTGGCTGGTTTGGGTGATTTGTAGACAAAACAAATCACCCCTGTCCTCAATTGCCCAGATTCGGGTACAAAAACAAACAAACAAACAACCCAGATTCGGACCCGAACATTTTGGAGATTCGGACCTCCATTTTGTGGCCAAAGAGGGTTGGGTGGTCAAAATGGCCAAAGGGGTTGGGTGGTAATGCCCAATGGGTGGAAGCTACCACCCAGATTTCAAAGAAATTGGGCAAAGGGGTGATTTTAAAAGAATTTTTAAAGTTGGCGCATCTTTAAGCTTTTCTCCATAGGGAATAATGGGGATTTCAGCAGACTTATAGCTCCACGTTGGGGGGCACCTGGGTGGCCCAGTGTGGGTTGTGGTGGGTGGTAGTGCCCAATGGGTGCAAGGAAGCTACCACCCATATTTCAAAGGAATTTAAGCTTTTAAATTTAAATTTAAAATTTAATTAAAAATAAATAAATTTAAGGAATTTAAGCCTTTAAGCTTTTCCCCTTAGGGAATAATGGGGATTTCAGCAGGCTTAGTTATAACTCCCCAGGTTCTAGGAAGTTACCAACCAGATTTCAAAGGAATTGGGCAAAGGTGTGATTTTTAAAAGATTTTTGAAGTTGGCATGTCTTTGGGGCGGATTTGGGGCAGAAAAGGGGTTTCGGGGCAGAAGAGTGAGGCAGGGGGATAGTGCTATTTTTATTTAATAAGAAAAGGAAATAACATTATCATTTCTTGAACTTCCAACAGTTTCATATAACAATCCAGGATTCCGCTTCCATCCTTTGCCAACTCTCCCCCTCACAACAGATATTACAGAAAGGTATAAGTAATGTGTTAATCAACCCTCAGTATTAAAAAAACCCCACCCAAATCTTGGGTGTGGATGTGTGCATTCTTAAGAGTCCGTCCCTCCTGCTGTTTAAATGTCCACATGGCCCAAATTGTCTGTTTATAACATAAAAATACTGACATACTTCCATGCCAAGAAAGAAAGAAAGAAAGAAAGAAAGAAAAAGGGGGGGGAGAGGAGAGGATAGGGAGAAAGGAAAGTGACACGGAGATCTGTGGAGAGAAAAATACCTTGCAGCCTTTGGGTGGTGTGAGAGAGAGAGAGGGAGGGAGGGAGGGAATATTCTTGGAGGGCAATTGTCCTGACTTAGGGGATGTACTCTAGCAGCATGAGAGTTTCTGCATAATCTTCACCTTCTGCCATCTTGGAAAGTTGGAAGGTGAGAAGAGGGCCTTTCCAAAGCCTACTATTTTTCCGCCGTGCTAGAAGATCTCTGTGGTCAGTAAAGATACAATATGTTAAAATGTCAACATTCAGATATGGCTAAAATAAATACCACATATATCCGAATCACCAACTCTGTGCCACAATAAAGATGCCTCTGAAAGAGATTTTACTTTCATTTCTGAAGCAGCCAAGAATGAACTACAGAAATTGAGTTCGGGGCGGGGGGGGGAGTTGTGTCATAGTTTTAAGAGTCATAGTTTTATGTGTCATAGTTTTAAACCTACTGTAAAACACTTTGTATCCAATTCCAGCACACTTTGCATCTAGATTAGCATCAAATTAGTTTTATTGACTAGTTTTATTCAGGCAGTAAAATTAATCATTATTATTGGTTCTATTTTTATGATCCCATAAGTAGTGCATAAAATATCACAAATAAGTGCATCTTTCCAGATTGCAATGAAAATGGATGCTTGATGCAATTTTGCTGTTCTGACCTCCTTGCATACTACCCAGATTAATACCATTTAGGAAGATGTTTATTACAGGAAAGAAATAGTAAGGTGGGATAAATGTTGTGTTGCAATCTCTCTTTTAAAAAGAAGACTCATATCTGGAAATAAGATCTACTTTACATGAAGCCTGTATAGTATTAATGGAAATGTTACAGTTGGTTATTTACATACCAAATGTTGCATTTCCTCTCTGGTTTTCATTTCCTTTAAAGTTCAGGTATTTTTGAGAGGGGAAAGATCCCAGTGATTTAGCAGAAAATAAATGTTCATAACCCACTTTAAGGGCACTCGAGTGAGATTTCACATTTATTTTCTATCAAACTGAACACCTACATTTGATTCTCTGTAAACCAGACCTCTTTAAAATTGTAGAGTTTATCTTGAAGGATCTGAACAAGATCTCAGTTAACTGAAGGCTGAATTCTTTGCCTCCTCACACATTTTAAAGTTTTTGTACTTGCAGTAATTTAATATAGGCTGAATACCTACCTACCTACCTACCTACCTACCTATTTATTACATTTTTATACCACCCTAGCCAATGGCTCTGGGTGGTTTACAAACAAAGTATCATCCAAAAATCAAACCTAAATCATAAAATCTGAACAATTAACTATTTTTGAACTACAACTCCCATAATCCCCAGCCATAGTAGCCAATAGCCAGGGATTATGGAAATTGTAGGCCAACATCTTCAGGAGGGCCAAAGTTGAACAGCCCTGTACTAAACAGACTGGAGAGAATCAAGACTTTTAGCCTTTGCCTTTATACTTCTGCCACGAGACCCTGACTATTTGTTTAATTTCTTTAACCCAGCTTGCCCTGCAAAAGGTAGGACATACCTTCACAGCTACACCAAAGAGATTATGTTAGATAAGAGCCAGCTCAAGCTATATTGCTATGCTAGGCAAACATTAATTTTGCTACCTGTTGCTCTCAATATCTTCTTCTTTTCCCATCAACTCCTATTCCCTGCATCATAAGTGAATGGAGTGAGGGGAAAGGGATGGCAGTTTTGAATATCACTGAGGAGAGAATGGAACATTTCCAGCCCTTCTCATAGACACTGGTTTCCCAAGGTCTACAGATAGTGTTCCCTCCTTGAGAGTAACTTGGCACTTCATGAATTCTCAAGAACGTTTGTGTCTCAAGAATTCAGGAAGCAGGTTTAGGCAGCCAACTACTGTAGATGACCTATTGGAATGGGCTGATGTATGATAACCATTATTAAAAGGATAGTCAAAAGGAACAGAAGAAATGAAAGTGTATAATCAATCCCCATAGAGATTCATTATGAGGAAAAGTTATTAGACACCAAAGAATCAAAATATTTCAATATTCCTAAAATTTAAAATGAGCACTGCAGTGCCTTGCAGGTGTTTGTGTGTGTGTGTGGAGGGGGTGTAGTTGGCACATGACAGTTGACAGTTGGCACTGTCCAGTGACAGTCAAAATGAACAGTAGAAACAAAAGTGTCCAATGAATCCTCATAGGGATTCATTATGAGAAAAGGTTATTATACACCAAAGAATCCAAACCCTTGAAAAATGACTGCACATTTTGCTCCATAACTCAACTTCTACAAGGCCTAGAGCTTAGCTTTTTTAAAAAAAATGAAAGCTGGGAATCCGTTTTAGGGTTAGAATATGGTAACTTCGAATCCCCATTGTTTCCTATGACAGAAATGTTCAAAATAAGTAAAAACTTTTAAAAATCCATTAATATCAACCAAATGTCCCACTGCCTTGAAATTTGGGTGGTAGATGGCACCCATGGGGACCTACCCATCACCCAAAACCGGTGCCCCTAGGACCTTGTTAAGCGGTCTGAATTGGTCTAAATTCAAATTGAATCAAAGCAAATACAAATTGAGTCTGGGGTGATTTGGAGGGGTAGATTTGGATACAAAACAAATCAGGGGTGATTTGTTTGGGGCACAAATCGAATCAAAAAATCAATTTGTGCACATCCCTAATGATTATGAGGCGGTGTGTGAGGCAGCAGCTGAGTAGGATAGCTTTTCCTACTACCTCAGTAAAATGCTGGGGATGGAATCTAGGTAGGGTGTGCTTATCCTACAAGCCTACTGTGTCAAAGGTTACTGAATCATGGAAAAACAGAATCTCAGGTTGGCACCAGTCTTACAGACTATCTAATCCAACTTCCTGCTTGAAACAAGAATTCCAGAGTGACAGCGCCCTCAACAGATGGCTCTTCAGCCTCTGCTTGAACACCTACAGTGAGGGAGAGCCCAAAAGCCACCTGCGTAACTGTGGAATTGCTATAACCATTAAGAAGGTTATCTGAATGTCCTGCTGACATCTACCATACTGTCCATTGGATCTAGTCCTGCCCTCTAAACAAGTTCTTGCTCTCATCGATGTGACACTCCTTCAGTTATTTGAAGAAAGCAATCATGTTCTCCCCTTCTCTGCTCTTCTGGGCCACCGGGTCTTCTCCATGTTTGGGGAGAAGCAACATGTGCTGCCTTCAAAGGATAAAACAGCACCATATACTGTTAAGATAACACCTGGTGCTAATGCCCACACTATTATATGTACAGGCAAACACACAAACCAGATTCTGTGAGAAACCATACAAATGAAGAATCTAAAGCCTTTGGCTGTAGTGACAGGGGCTAGGGAGAGCAATTACAACTGCACAGAATTCATGGTGGTAACATTGATTAGGCAGTTGGCAACAATGTTGTATTGACATAATTTATCATTAATCATAGCAATTCAGGCTGACAGTAATTTAGTGTTGCATTATATGCCAATAGCAGCATGATTAGTTGCAGTCTGATCCTAAGCATGTTTACTTGGAGATAAGTCTCACTGGATGTAATATTCCTTGCAGGGGCATCGCCAGGATTAAAGGGGCCCACATTCAACAATGGAAGATGGGCTCCTCTTCCTTCTTCTTTTTGTGGCATCACCACGCCATCATATTTTAAAAAGAGGACATTTCCTCTAACCCCCTTCTGCTATAGGGGCAATGAGCAGCCACCTGGGATATCCTGAGTAAAAAACATACAAACAAAAATCCATTCCTTACAAGTTTATTTAAAAAAAAAAAAAAAAACACTCTAGAACATCAGAGAGAAAGGTTCTAGCTCAGCTGATGTGTGATGAAGGTTTTAGAGCAGGGCTGCTCAACTTTGGGCCCCCAGCAGTTTTTGGACTACAGCTCCCATAATCCTCAGCCACAGTGACCAATAGCCAGGGATTGTGGGAGTTGTAGGACATCTGCAGGAGGACCAAAGTTGAGCAGTCCTGCTTTAGAGACATATATCTCCCTTTCAGATTTTATAGTGGTTGCTGGGAGGCACTACTGTTCACAAGGGCGAACAGCTCAGCTGCATCAAGTGTGAAGTGGTCCCAAGTTCCTTTCATGGTGCCTCCCCAGAATGTGTTTCATTTGGGGAGAGTTTACCTGTACCTTACATCTGTCTCCAAATGTTTTCCTCACCTACCAAGGATGTCACTTTCAATTGAGAGCGTGCTCATATACCACAGGGGCTAGGCTGTCTGCAGGTGTCTGCTGCTGTTTGTCAATGTTCACCTCAGCCCCCTGAGAATGTCAATTCCAATAGAGAGGAAGAATATATCTGCATGAGGTAAGGAGTTGATGTGATGGAGATGACAATGAATGCTGTGGCTGGCATAGATTTTGCCAAGACTGCTCAAGGATTCTTGAGGAGAAAGGTTTTTGTTTTGATGGATGTTTAAATGCAAAAGCAGAGGCTGGGGTGGGGGTGGGGGGAATGTAACAGCACAGCTCTCAAGTCTATTTAAATACCTCCATTCGGTTTCCATCCCTTAGATGGTCATTTCGCAACCCAAATTATCATACCAATTACCTATAGACTGGAGTGCTATTTCAATTGTTACTGGGAATTATAAATAATTCTCATTTTTTAAAAACTTACTTATCTACTTAATTACTACTCTGCCTTTCTATTCAGAAGGATTTCCAAGGTGGCTGACATAAAACAATAACATGAAATTGCAAAATATGTGAACTATGGGCTGGTTTGCTGTATGGATTACTGAGATAATTTCTGCAGAACATTTTGAGGTGCGAGAAGACATTACATATAGAGTTCTTTTTGACTGTGGTAGAAGAGTTTCAAGCATTTAAATGTTCCTAGTGGAGAGTGAGTCTAAAGGCCAACTTTGACATTTACAAATTGCTGCATGTTAAGTCCAGCGGCTGTCCCTAAAGATGCCAGGAGTCCAGTCTAACTAGGTGAATTCCTGAAGGCAGTTGTTTGTTTACGCTGGAAATACAAAATCAACACAGTAACTGTCATCAACCATCAATAATTATTACTATTACAATTATTTCTATTATATAGCGCTGGTTCAGATGGCCTGGAGAACTACAGGCTTGACTGAACCACCAGTTCCCAGAGAACACTTGTGAGCCCAACTTCTGGTATTTGATGGCTATGCTGACTTTGAGTGTGCCGGGCAAACCCATCAATATCCATGTATCCTGCCCTATTTGTGATCTGAAACCTGGCATCTGTCCCCCACTTTAAATCTTGATTATATATGTCAGCTTCTGAACTGTAAATAGGGCAGGATATGCCAATGGTGGTGGGTTCACATGACACTGGTGGGTTTGCACAACACCAATGTTGGTATAGCTGTCCCAACACTGAAGGTCAGGCTTGAGAGGCTATTCACATGATGGGAGGCTAGCCCGATTTCCTCCCATCGTGAGAACCACCGGGCTCACAGACGACCCCGATGATTCTTAAGCGGGTCACCCGCTTAAGTAGCTTGGCACTTAAACCAGGTTTGCAGAGCGAGCACTCCACAAACCCGGTTTTTCTGATTGTGAGTTGCCACGGCACAGCTCCGCACCGCGGCAACTCACAAGCAACTCATGCTCGCACAGGACATGCTGGATTTTCCAGGTGGCACGCAGCCCCTGTTCCTCCCAACCCAGCCGGCTCCATAACGGAGCCAGCAGTCGTGTGGGTGGCCACTTCAGCCACCCGGGGCAGCCTGCCTGCTCGTGTGCGGGGAGAGCGGGCTAAGCCCGCTCTCCCCACTATCCATCCCCCAGTGGATCCCACTGATCATGGGAACCACCTCAGTGTGTTACAACAGGTAAGAAGATATGATTTTGGGTAGGAAGCTATCAACTTTGGGTTGTATGTATCAAATGTTTCACAAAAAAGTTCAGTTTTAAAGAGAGATGTGAAGTAAGAAAGAGAGGAGACGTTCTGCAGATGATCCGGAAGGGAGCTGCAGGCATAAGGGCCAGCAAGTCGACTCCAGAATGACTGCTCTAAGGCATAGTCATTTATTATAACTAAAAATATGTCGCTTTGTTGTGACATGAATGTAGAGTTACCCAGTCCATTAGGGGAGACTTGAAGTTACCCATTGTTCTAACATTTTTTTCCTTTGGGAACTTCCCTGATTTGTCCATCTCAGGATCAGCTTCAGAGTTTTGGTAAGGCAGAGGGCCTATTCTCACAATGGGAGAAAACTGGGCTAAGGGAGCTCGGTTTCCCCCCATCATGAGAACCACTGAGTTCGTGGACATGCCCGGTGGTTCAACAGCGGCTAGACCACCAAAGTAGCCCTCCCCTTAAATGAGGTTAGTGGAGCAAGCACTCCACTAACCCCCTTTTCTCGATTGTGAGTCACCGTGACATGGCTCCAGACCATGGCAACTGGAGAGGAGACCCTGACCCTGACCAAGAAGCTACAGGAAGCCTCCTGGCCTCAGGCGTCTCCCCAGAATGCCATACACACTTGCACGGGGCATTCTGGGACTTCTGAGGGCTGGGCAGCCCCCAATCCCTACAGCCCCAGCTGGCTCCATAACGGAGCTGGTTATTATGTGGGTGGCCGATCTGGCTGCCTAGGTAGGGCTGCATGATCATCTGTGGGGAGAGAGAGCCAAGCCCACTCTCCCTCCAAACCCCATCCGGCTCTCCACACTGCTCGTGTGGAGAGCCTCAGAGTATGCCACAGTGCTATATTACCTCGAAGGTCCAGTTTTTCCGCCCGCAGTGATTTTGTGGTAGAGTATGTTCATCTTAAGTTTTCCACTTTGCAAGATGACCAAGTATCCTGTTAGACAGTGGACTGTATATTCTAGTTACCATCCCATCCAGGTGCCAGAACAAGACAATGTTGAAACAATTTTCAGTGGTGCCAAGGATATGGTTGTTGAAGATCATGTGAAACTGCTAAGTCATTAAGATCTTCTTCTGAGTCTGCTCAGAATCTCCCCACCTTCAGAGGTGCATGGGGTAGCAATGTGAAACAGGTCAGCTAAGGTGCTCAGCTGTGGAAGTATGGTGTGCACAGACCTCTTTGGTCTGAACTCAACCAAATTTGGACTGAACTGTGTGTATGTGAACTGGATCAGTCAAACTAATTGGCTGGGCTGGTCAGTTCAACAAGCCAGCTCAAACCAGTTCAAAGAGATTTGCAATCAAACAACTCAAACTGGTCCGGTTTGCAGCAGTCCAGTTCACGTTCGAACCGGTTCTGCACATCCTATTTGGAAGTCCCTATTCCTGGCAATCCATCAGGCATCTCATGCATTTAGTGAGGAGGTAACACCAATTGTATGTTTTGTAGCTTTCAATGGCATTTTGTTTTATTGTCTTTTTTTATTGCTGCCTGTTGATTGTGTCTGTTTAGTATGTTTTTGTTTCATTTATTTTGGTATGTTATTGTTTAATTTATTTTGATGGTATGTTATTGTTTTAAAATGCTGCAGCTGCCTCAAGAGACTTAGACTGAGAGGCAGGATAAAAATATGTTAATAAATGAATCAATTCATATAAGCCAGAAAATAGTTTGCTTCTTCAATGGTTTTATCATTATTTCACTACTTTCTATAAGACTGTATTAAAAAGATAAGGCCCTTTAGAGGCTGAAGCATGCTGCACCTGCTCAAAGCCCTTTGCATGTTTTTTTTTTTTTAACTCTGTTCAGTCAAAATTTTAAAACAACATCACTACACAATTAATGATATATAAGTAACCAAGAGACAAGATACTATTGCCCAAAGACTATCTAGCTATAATGCCATCAAATTCATTCTCTGTAACAAATACAAAAAGAAAGAAATTATTTTCAATTAACTCTCAGTATTTTTAGCCCATCCTACAGCCATCTTACAAAGGAGAGAACCATACAAATGGATACTCCTCATCCTGAAAATAGTCATCTCAACTGCCTATAAATAAACTCCACCTCTCTACAAACTTGCCTAGGCTTAGTCCTTCTAGAGCAGGGATTCTCAAACTTGGGTCCTCAGGTGTTATTGGACTTCAACTCCCATAATCCCCAGCCTCAGTGGCCTTTGCTTGAGGATTATGGGAGTTGAAGTCCAATAACACCTGAGGACCCAAGTTTGAGAATCACTGTTCTAGAGCTTTTTAAAATAAGTTTTAAAAACTCATTTTATTGTCTCTAAAGCTATGTTCCAGACTGCTCCAAACCATCCATTAATGGATGGAGCGAATCACAATTCCCATTTTGTTACTATACAGACTCCAATTGCTGCTAACTAACTAGTCACCAAGACCAAGTCCACCACCAAAACCTTGTCCTTAATATAGCAAATACTACTGCTCTCAGATCCTTGGGAAGAAAGTCCTTTATTTTCATTAAAATTTCTCACCCAAATCTGCTTATTAATGGGCAGCTCCAGAACATACATATAAATTCCTGCTACACTATGTTTCTAGAATAGATCCTGATTTAAATTATAAATATGATTGAGTCTAGCTGATACCAAATACTAGGGCTGTGCACAATCACAAATTTCAGATCAGGGTTGAACCAATCCAATATGGAACCACAGATGTCAGTTCTGGATCCTTTGCACTCTTCAGAATGTTGCAATTCACTCTGGAATCCAATTTTTTACTGGTGAAAATTCCCATAGAAATCTATGGGGAAGGTAGGGGTGTGCATTTTGGAATTTTCTCGTTCTGATTTGTATCTGAATCGAAACACCCCAGTTTTGTTTTTTGATGTACTTTCCCTTTCAATACTTAAATTAAAAAATGTTATACTCAGTGAAAGACATTCTACACATGCTTGGAAGCACCTAGCCTGACATGTCAGGATTTTCCTGAGCAAAAGCTAGCAACAGTCCCTTGAAAGTTGCCAGTTCCTTCTTTATCCCCTCTGAGAGCAGATCAGGATTAAATTGTTTAAGAGACTGCCCAGCACTGCTTTTTTGAGGAAGCAACTTAGACCCCCAAAGCAACCCCAGGACCCACCAATTCCCATCACCTATGTATATTACAGAATGGGACAGGAAGCTGCCTTTTAATTTAACAATGATGCAGCACTCCTATCTGCTGATTGATTGCTGCAGCTACCCCTCTAAATGCCTTTCTGTTCATTCATAGCAGAAATAGGAGCTACATTCCTACTTTCTGTTGGAGATGGAGTTCCAGTGCATCGACCTTTTGCACCAACTATCCTAATGACCACTAGGGGCATTGGGAGTAGAGGTAGTTGGTGAGCGTCTCCTTACCTGTCCCTGCTTGCCTCTGCTCTATGACCCCTGCTTTGACTCATCAGGTACTTCCTGTAGTGAGTCAGTCCTCTTCCTTTCCTCCTAGAGAGAAGATGGAAACATCTCTCTTTCTCTCCCTACCTATTCATTATGTAGCTGATAGATAGGATATGTCTTTCCTATCTCAAATGTACTTCACCAATAAATTAATTTAGTTTAGACTCTACAGTGATCTCCATGCGTGCTACTTAAATAGCTGCAACAACTAAACTCTGCACTCTGTAACTGGAGTGGTAGCTTCCTTGGTGCTTTGCTAAATAATCACAAACCCCAACACTTTCCACATCAATTTCCTGGAAGGGAAAATGCATAAGAGATGCTGCATCTAGCACTGCCAATTGGCCAGAATTTTACTGGACAAGGCAGAATGTCATCCTGCTGGCCAGCTGCCGGAACAGGTCGATGAAAAGGCAGAAAAATACAGCCTGGTCAGGGTCTAACTTCCAGAGCAGCCAAACTCCACACTCCTGGATGAACAGGTGGTCTTCCACTCTTGCACAAGAGCACAAATACTTTCCGGAGCAGGCCCGCTGACACTCAAACGAGGCTTTAACAGAACACTTCTGTCATGTGGTCAAGTTTCTAAAAGTTTTTTGCACTCTTGCCTAAAAATTCAAGACTGCCCACACTTTGCGGACAGTGCTGCATGGGCACTTCTTTGGGGACAGTGTCAGACTAGTACTGCATGGGCACCTCTTAGGAATGCCCACATTCGGCTGCTCTGGATGTCAGCCACTTTTTAAAGTATTTGCCCACTTGCTGTAAATCTACCTTCAAATGATACCTATGAGCACTCTGCACATGCTCAAAGACAACCTGTCCTTACACTTTTTTTAAAGCTGCTTTCCATCAAGGGAAAGATGTTTTGCAGAAACTTGGGAGCATGTTGCCCTTTGATTCTTTAAAAAAACAAAATCCCACGCCCTCCTCCACATGTTCACCATCCACAATTTCAGACCATATGAAAAGGGAGAGGAGGAGGAGGAGGAGGAGAAACTTAGAACCAGCAAATTGTTTTAATATGAATATCATACAACACAGCTGAGAATATATTTCTGTTCTATGGTTCTGAATGGATAATTCTATAGAGTTTGCAGTGTCAAATAGTACAGAGGGTAGGTATGGTTTACTCAGCAGACTACTTTTCCTTTTGGTGAGCATTGCCATGCTTAACATTTCCTGTTGTATTGATCTCTCATTTGCAACTCACTAAAGCTTGCAGCCTTGTTGAGATGATGTGTGGGGGGGGGCGGGGGGAAGCTTTGAACAAAAGGTGAAGCTAGGGAGAATGAACCACCAGAGCACAAGATAAAATCATTTGGGTATATTATGCTGTTACACACTTCCCTGAATGGTGAGAAATTCCAGAGGTGGAGTGGTACTAGGGTTCCAATGGGAGAAATCACTGGAGGTTTGTAATCTTTGATTTATTTACAAATATACAAGTTGATCATTGGATGGAGTTAAAATAGCAGAACACTTTCTTACATGTTAGCAACAGATCACATCAGATCCTTAGCGTCACCCCTTATACCCTGTGTTTTAGCTTTCCCACCCAGCTTTTTCATCCCAAGCTCTTCCAAAGCTTTGGTTTTCTCTTTGTTTGTCTCATTCTATATCTCTTTCAGTGGCCACACAGACACATGTGGCTGAGGGTGTGTTGTGCACATGTGTGGGCATGTGTGATGTTACCTTGCACTCGCATCAGTCCCTCTCATCCATTGGATGCGTACTTGCCATCTTGCAAGACTTTTAATGGTGCTACCATACTCTGAGGGGGAGAAAAGCTATATGGCCTTATCAGAAACATCCACTGGCGTCCTGCACTATCAGCCAGTGAGCTGCCCAACAGAAGAGTTAGAATGCTGAATTGTGCATTTTGTGACACAAACATGAGATCTTGCAAAAATATTGTCAGTTATGTATGGAATTAGAAAGTACCATTGTTCACTCAAAAAATTAAATATGGCATCACAGTATTAAATCTTTAAAAATATCAGAGTCATTCAAATAGGGATATGTATCTGAGAATTGGCAAAAATGTTGTCAGATGCTTATGGTTTTAGAAAGTAATGTTAGCCATAAAAAAAAAAATCCAATAATAGTGGCTGTAAATAAATATGGTGTCATTTTAAATGTTAAAAAGAATCGGTTTCATTCAAGCAGTGATACAAACCAGAGATTTGGCAGGAAAGTGGTCAGATGTTGCTAGTTTTTAGAAAGTAATGTCAGCTACCCAAGGAATCCAATATGGTTATGATGGCTAAAAATCCAATATAGTGGCTAAAAATAAATATGACATTGTGATATTAAATGTTATAAATTGTCAGATTCATTTGAACAGTGATACAAATCTGAGATTTGGCACCAATATTGTGAGATGTTTATGGTTTTAGAAAGTAACATGAGCCACCCAAAATTCCAATATGGTGGCTAAAAATAAATATATGGTTGCTATATTAACATAGCCACATTAAGAAAACACTTGAATAGGAAAACTGTATTCAAAGTATTTCAATCAGCCCTCATGTTACTGAGATTTTCTTCTTGTTGTTTTTTAACTTTTTGGTTTACACTCTGTCTATGCCGGTTGCAACTGCATAGTCACTGGTCACTGGAGCAGGCGGGCACAGGGCAGGAGAGAAGAGATACTAGTCATAATCTTTGTAACCACTGCTCCATGCAGCTTCCAGATACAGTCGCACTCCCCCCAACAATCCGTGCATGGCAGCAATGTAGCACTGGCATGCACATGGAATCTGTGCATGTGCTGAAGCCGTTTATTTATTAATTTATTTGATTTATATGCCGCCCTTTCAAAATAGCTCAGGGCGGTTTACAATTAAAACAAACCACTAAAACAGTAAAGAGCTAAAACAAATTATAAACACTATAACAACAATTAACAATTTAAAAACATTTAAAACAACAATTAAACAATTACAGAGATTAAAAGCCCCGAAATAAGGTTAGAATATTAAAACCGATTTAAAAACCCTGGAAAGCCAGGCCAAACAAATACGTTTTAAGGGCTCTCCTGAAGGCTAACAGATAATTCAAATTACGGATTTCCGCAGGGAGCGCATTCCACAGCCCCGGAGCAGCTATAGAGAAGGCCCGCCTCTGAGTCACCACAGACGAGCTGGTGGTAACTGGAAAAGAACCTCCTCAGATGACATTAATGTGCATTGGGGATCATGCAGAAGAAGGCACTCTCTAAGGTAACTCAGGCCTAAGGCGTTCAGAGCTTTAAAGGTAATCACCAGCACTTTGTATTTTGCCCAAAAACATATCGGCAGCCAGTACAATTGTTTCAAAACAGGTGTAATATGGTCTCTCTGGGTTACCCCAGAGACCAATCAGGCTGGCGCATTCTGAACTAATTGAAGTTTCCAAACTACAAAGGCAGCCCCACGTAGAGAGCATTGCAATAGTCAAGCCAGGAGGTTACCAGCTGGTGCACCACTGTTCTGAGGTCATCCTCCTCAAGGAATGGGTGCAGCTGTCAAATCAGCCGAAGCTGGTAGAAAGCACTCCTGGCCATGGCCTCCACCTGAGATACCAGGGTGAGGCCTGGGTCCAGGAGTACTCTCAAGCTGTGCACCTGCTCCTTCTGGGGGAGTGTATCCCCATCTAGCACAGGGAGATCTAACTCACCCCTCAGATTCTGAGCCCCCACAACGAGCACCTCCATCCTGCTTGGATTTAGCTTCAATTTGTTCTCCCTCATCCAGCCCATTACTGCCTGTAGGCAGGCATTTAGAGAATGAGTGCCATTTTCTGAAGATGAAAAGGAGAAGTATATTTGGGTGTCATCAGCATACTGATAACACCCAGCACCAAATCTCCTGATGACCTCACCTAGCAGTTTCATGTAGATATTGAAAAGCATTGGTGACAGAATGGAGCCCTGAGGGACTCCATACTACAGCTCCTGCTTTGAGGAGCAACTGTCACCAAGCTCCACCATCTGAGATCTACTCGAGAGATAGGAACGGAACCACTGCAGAGAAGTGCCCCCTATTCCCAACTCCCTCAGGCCACCCAGAAGGATACCATGGTCGATGGTATCGAACACCGCTGAGAGATCCAAGAGGACCAACAGAGTCACACTCCCTCTGTCGATTCCCTGGTAAAGGTCATCCATCAGGCCGACCAAGGCTGTCTCAACCCCATAGCCCATTCTAAAGCCAGTTTGAAATGGGTCTAGATAATCAGTTTCCTCCAAAACCGCCTGGAGCTGGTTAGCCACCACCCTCTCAATTACCTTGCCCAGCCAGGGGAGATTGGAGATTGGCCTATAAGTATCCATTGCTGAGGGATCCAGGGAAGGCTTCTTAAGAAGAGGGCTAACTATTGCCTCCTTTAAACAAGGAGGCACCCTACCCTCCCTCAGCAATGCATTTATGATATTAACTTGGCTATCTCCAACAATCTCTCTGCTAGATTGAAGCAGCCAGGTTGGGCAAGGATCCAGAGAACAAGTGGTAGGCCGTACCGCTCCAAGCAGCTTTTTTGCTGCGTGCACTGCCATCATGTAGGTCTTCAAATGGGTTCTATGCTGCATCCTGTCAGATTTGAGCCAAGTTCTCCTCCACTTGCGTTCAAGTCACCTACCAAGCTGCTTCATCCCCCGCAACTCCTATGTATACCAGGGGGCCATCTTAGAAGCAGGCCTGGAGGGACGCTTAGGAGCAATAATATCTGCTGCCCTGGTGAGTTCTCTATTCCAGGTTCTCACCAGGGCATTGACAGAATCACTGGCCGCACCAACATCGAAACCTTCCAAGGCCTTTTGGAAACCTGCTGGGTCCAGCAGCCTTTTGCGGCGGACCATCCTAATAGGTCCATCACACCTGCAGGGGTGGGTTGTGACCGTGATACCAACCTTAACCAGGTAGTGGTCCATCCATGACAATGAGGTAACCACCGGATCTCCCACCCACGGAACACCCCCTGATCCGAACAGAACACCAAATCCAGTGTGTGGCCGGCAACATGAGTTGGTTCAAAAATTAATTGAGATAGGCCCATAGTTGTCATGGCCGCTATGAACTCCTGAGCCGCACCAGACAAGCCAGTCCCAAAGTGGATATTGAAGTCCCCCAGCACCAAGAGCCTGGGAGACTCCAACACCATCTCCGCGACCAGCTCCATCAGCTCATTTAGGGAGTTAGTTGGGCAGCGAGGTGAACCGTACACCAACAGAATCCCCAATCTATCCCTAGTTCCCAGCCTCAGAAATACACACTCAATATAAGTCAACTGTCTCACAAGGGCCCTGGTAAGGGGGATAGTATTTTTATGGACCACAGCCACTCCACACACACACACACACCCACTTCCCCTAACCTGCTCCACAACAGAGTAACGTGGAGGGAGAAGCTGAGCCCACACTGAGCCACTCGCCTCCCCCAATCAGGTCTCAGTTATACATGCCAGGTCAGCTCCCTCATCCATGATCAAATCATGAACAATTTCAGTCTTATTTTGAACTGGCCTAGCATTACATAGGAGCAAGGTCAGGCTCTGTGGGTAGTTGGTGCTGCTCCCCAAGGCCTGAGAGTTGTCATAACAGTTGGAAGCAGAAATAGTTACTAGATTACTAATTTCTCTTCCCCTGTAACGGCCAGCTGTTCTGCCAGTGCCAATTCTTCTATTCCCCACCACTACAGCAATAGCTGCCCCAAGGCTGCCAGGCACCCCCCACCCCCACCCCCCTGCATCATCCCCTTCAGGAGAGCCCAAACACATCTCATCAACTAGGCCTGGCACAACTCAGGGCAATAAAAACAGCACTTTGACCCCAAAATCCACCCACCCACGGAACAACCACCCCCCAGCCCTCAGTCCCACCCCCGAAGGCCCAGCCCCAAAGGCCAGCCCCCTTTGGTGGCCAGCTTTGGCGGCCGCCTATAGGCAGGCCACCAGCCACACCACCGGCGTGTCTTCAGCAATTTATGAGCCTCTAAAACTTCCCAGCAGCCCCCTCCACCACAAAGGACTGCTGGCCGACACAGGTGCCAATCGTCAGGCTTCCCGAAGGCATCAGGCTGGCAGACAGCTCCTCGTCCGGACAAGATGGAAAAATAAACCCAGAGGCCCCAGATTTGCATGATCATCAACACCAGGGTAACCATGAGAATGGCTTCTGTGCATGTGTAGAGGCCATTTGTGTGCTGGCGCTGTACCATCACCACATGCGGGCTTTTGGAGGAGTGCCACAGCAGCAAGAAGCTTCATTGAGTGGCAGTCACACAGGTAAAGACCTGCTGTACTCACCTTTAAAGGTGCCACTTGCCACCACCCTCAGCACCACTCTCACACCGCCTAATCTGTTCATGGTTGGGCTGAACTGGAACAAACTGGTTCACTGAACCATGAACTAAGTTCATTTTCAAACCACCACATGAACCAAGGTTCATGCACATCCCTACACAGGTCTCCAGATTTTGAGGAATGCCCCCCCTCCAAAATCAGTCATTTGTCCATAAAAAAGCACTGATTTTTTTAAAAGTGCGCCATAAAATGGCTCCTACTCCCAATATGGCAGCAAGAAATGACTTCTGAACTCAACACTGCAGATATGCAGAACTTAACCCTTTGTGTTCTGTGTATGCCAAGGATGGGTGCCTATTTCAGGACTGAGGATATGCAGAACCACAAATAGCAGGACAGTGTATAGCGAGGTCCACCTGTATAGGCATACTTCATGACTACATCAAATAAAAATCATATTCTGGTCTGGGTCATCACTAAATTTGGCAATATCATTAGATGCTAGCCAATTTCATCTAACGTACAATTTTCAGGTGAAACTGGAAATATCTGCTTGGGCAAAACTTTTGCAGAATTTTGAGGGACACTGAAAAAGTGTCAATGATTAACAATTCTACAGGAAGCTTTTACACAGCCTGAAGTTGCCCTGCTATTCCAGCTAAAGCCCGGGTTAATTTGGAATACAGTGAACACCGTTTCGCAAAGATGTTATGTGTATCACTAGTTTATCACTTTCCAGGAGAAACCAGGAAGTTGGGCAGCTCCCAACTCACCTACATCCCCTGCAGAGCCCAGTAAACTTACCCCAGACTTCAAAGGATAGTCCTTTGAAGTCCTTTATGCCCACTGATGTAAGTTTTGGGCAGTATAGACATTTGTTAAATCAAATAGATAGATAGATAGATAGATAGATAGATAGATAGATAGATAGATAGATAGATAGATAGATAGAATCTAGCACTGACAAATGCAAATGATCGGATTCTGTTTCTGATCCTTGAAATGAGCCGTCTCCTTAGATATTGTGCCTAGTCCCCAACATACAGATATACCAGCAGTTTATAGAAGCGCTCATGGTGTAATACCATCTCAATCTGAAGCTTTCCTTTTGAGACTGCCTCAAAGTAGAAATACGACCACTGTGTCAATATAGTTCATCAACACGTTAGTGTGTATTCTGTATCCGACTGAAGTCTCATTTTCAAGCCCACAGCCATATAAAATTAAACTTAAATAAAAGCAAAAGGTCAATGCAATTCTCACAACGTAATGAAATGGAGGAAACCACAGAGGAAAGAGCAGGCCAGAATGACTCTGCTTTCTATTCCCACAGGCAATGCAGGTTAAATTAAGTATCGGCACGGGGCCTACAGCTAGCTCTCTGCTATATTTCACTAGCATGCTGGCTAGCAAAATTCTTTCTGAGAAAAACAGATTGCTATCACCTATGTGGTCGAAGGTTAAGCCAGAAGCACAGAGAAGACAGAGATAGGTAATTCCATTTATTATCCACCTGCCAATGGTTCACAGAGCACAGTCCAATCACTGATGCATAAAGTACTCTACCAATCGCATCAGCTCCAGTTTAAATCAGACAAGGAAACATGGAGTAACTGGATCGAGGGAATTAACCTAAGGTAAAAAAAAATCTTTACAGAAAACCATCATTTTGACCTTGAATCAACATGAAGAAGGGACATTTTCATTATATCTCTTAACTCTGAAAGTCTGTCCATCTCTGACTGCTGTTTCTTTTGAACCACTTTGCTCATGTGGAAGGGAGGAGCTACTTTCGAAAGTGAGGTTAGGAAGCGTTGTAAGTGCACTCCCAATTCCTCTAGTCTTCACAATTGAACAAACGTTACTTCTTCTAAGGTGAAGTTAACAGAGGGGCTGTTCACACAAGCAGTTCAACCCAGGCTTGCACAGCCCTACTCAGGTAGGGCTGCTCATGTGCAGTGCTGGGATCGAGGCTGATCCCAGTGCTACCCCGCTGGGTAGCCTGGGTTTTTTTTTACCCTGGCTAAAAATGAGATAGGATAGCGAATGTGCACCCTCCTATCTCCACTCCTCAGTCGTGTAGCAGCACAGACTACCTGGAGCAGCCCATCCTACCATAGACACTGAGGGAAGGAGCCTCCTGGCCTTTAGAATGGTTTTAATGCGCTGTGCGGGTAGCACAGTGCATTTTGGGCTTTCTGAAGGCCGGGTATCTTTCTCCTGGCCTCTCTCTCACCATAACGCTCTACACAGTGGTGATTGTGCGGCCATGCGGTGTGCAAGAGAGGAATCAACAGCTGGTCATGTGAGGTAAGGTAGGAACACTTCTGCCTTTCCCCTGCTCCACCCTCCTAGGCCCCAGGATAAACAGTTGTGAGAACGACCTTAATGTTTATCCTGTTGGGGATTGTAATTTTTTACCCCCAGATTAATTAGCAGAGCACTAAAGAAGCTACCCACTCCAGTGACAGAGTAGTTTGAGGAGTTTAGTTGTTGCAGATACTTAGAGAAGACACATGGAGCTTTTTGTAGAATAAAATACTAATTATTGGTGAAGTACACCTTTGGACAGGAAATACCTAATACCTAAGAACTGCATACTGACTAGGTAGGGAGAGAGAGAGAGATGTTTCCATCTGCTCTCTAAGAGGAAAGGAAGGGATTCTGACTCAGCACAGGAAATACCTGTAGAGTCATATCAGGGGTCATAGAGTAGAGACAGGTAGAACAGTTAAGGAGACCATTATTCACTATCCCTACTCCCAATGCTCCTGGTGGTCATTAGGATAGTTGGTGCAAAAGATGATGCACTGGAATTTCAACATATTCAACATTCTCAAGGATTAATACTTCCAACATGAGGAGCTTCTGATACCATCAGTTATCTTATAGTTAACACATACTACAGCAACAAGGAGGTTCTTCCTCCCAGATACCCCTCCTACAATTATTAACCTTTCAGTTCCCACAGTCCTGTTAAATACACTTTACTACAGGAAGAAGATGATAATATATGTTTGGGAAGACTCTCAAACTGGAGATTTTGTATTTGAATTCAGCATCCCTAGAGCACACCCTGTAGCTGCCCCACTGCACTGACACTCTCAGAAGCCCTGCCTCCACTGCTACAGAATCCATTTGCAAATACCAAATATGGTACTCATGGACAGATTCTTCCCATGATTACAATGTTGGGACACCCCAGTGTTCTGCATCACAGGACAAATCTTTCAATGTGTAACACATTTGTCTCTGCAGACACTGTAGCCATGGACAATGGCGACAGGGCTTCATAGCAGGTCACTGTACAGGTGGGACTTGCACGTGTGTTCTGGGGGATGCTATACATAAGTATAGCATCTCCATTTTTTATAACACCTGAACACAGCTAGGCTCTTTATGACATCAGTAGATACGACATCAGTAGAGACGCAAGTTTAGGGCAATATAAAAATATGTTAAATAAATAAATAAATAAATAAATAAATAAATAAATAAATAAATAAATATTATAACCATCCCCATCCTTACTATTTTAGACATCATTCCAGCACACCTCATTAGGGGCAAATGAATTTAGGCATGCAGGCAGACCACAGCTATGCCATATACATACCTGCTGTTCAGTGAGCATATTGCTAGTGCATGATAATCCTTTAGGCCTGAATTTCATTACAAGAGCTGCCATTGGGAGAATTTCATGTGCTGACTTTGCACGACAAACCACACAATTAATTTACAGCTACTTGTACATATAGGTCATCTTAAGACATAGCATGAAACCTCAGGTAGACAAACTTGCGGTTAATCTGTGAGCCTGGGTATCATCCTCCAGATGTTCATAAAGCCACAGTCTTACAGCCTCGGGCTTGTGGGCAGAGGGCTCCCTCCCTCCTCATGGTCTGCCGAGGCCGTATCTCAGCAAGATCTGTAACAATCATGTCGCCGAACTGTGAATAATGTGTCATTAGGTCAGTAGAGTGGCAACCATTGGCCACAATCTTCAAGTGGGCAGATCTAGTGCAATCATGCCTTTCAGGTATGGATCATCCACCCTCAGCAGGGAAAGGGCATTTAAACCCATTTCTCACATCACTTGCACCACTGCCCTTGCAAGGACCCCACAGCCATATAGTCTCACACAAGCACAACTGATCCTTTCTGATGCAGAGGGGCACTAATTTTCTCTTATTCCTGGAAGGGGTCATGATGACTTCCTAGGAGGGAATGTGTATGTGAGGCTGGGCAAAGGATTCTGGGGTTTGGTCCACTATGACAAAGGATGGTCTTGGAATGGTAGATCCAGGCCAAGCAGTCAGGAAGACCCAATACACTCCTGCCCCCATGTAGGCTTCCTGTCCTGGAATTAGCCCTCTCATGAGATGGCCAGTCCACTGGGGAGGAGCAAAGGCTCCATGAACTTCAGGTCTCCATTGGACTACACTCTCATGAGGTAGGCCATCCAACTCTAGGGGACCCTGCTGATGTGAGGCCCCCGGTATCTCTGGTGAATAATAGAACTCATACTCCATACCTTCCCATCTCCACTCAACCCTTCTGGACTCCCCAAACGTCCAGTCTGCTCCATGTGTCTGGGCGGTCTCAGGCGGGCAGAGTAACGAAACACCTCGGATAGATCCTAGTCTACATTCAAACATCCCGGGCTGGGACTGGCATTGTGCCATATGTAGATCAGCCACCATGGGGCTTCCCAGGTCAGGGCACCTGCAGATTAGAGTGATCCCTGGCAAACCAGGTGGATATACAGGGGTGGGGGGACACATATGGGTAAGTGTCATAGGGAGACCAGACTGCCAGAGGGAAAGCTTAGATTCCTGCTTCTTGGCAGTCACTATTCTCAGAAACTGTGTTGTCCTGGTACTAGTAACACTGCAACAATCCTCCAGCCTGCATGCGTATCTCTATGGCCTGTGACTCTCATGAGAGAGTAGTCGAGAGAGTAGTCCTTAGAAGAAGGGATGTGCATATATTGCATGTTTCATTGTCACACTGGCCTCTTCAGTCCATCCCTGTAACTCATATCTAGGGGTAACCCAGGACGGTTCCTCTCATGAGGTATGGCCGAGGTTGCATCCTTGAATCCAAGGAGAAGGGGCTGGGGCCCACTTCCCCTACAAATTGGTACAAAAAACAGAACAGAACCCCTTGAGAATTCTAAGGGCTACCTTTTAACCAAACTTTGGGTCCTCCAATTGATAGTAGACTTTCCTTTGCACTACATCAATCTGGGGGACTTACAAGCCAGGGATGGGGGCCATGCCTGAACATTTGGATACACTTATATATATGTGCAGTGTTTAGGGGAGCACTCTAAACAGTTGGTGGGAGCAGCACCATCCACAGGCACCTTAATAATACTGGCACTGTCCCGGCTCCAGGGAACTCAATGCCCTACTGACTGACCACACTCCACACAATACACCTTAGAAAGGATGCCTTGCTGGGCAGCCACACTTGATCGGATATGCTATTAATGAAAGTGTTCCTTGAGTGTGTTCCCCCTCCCCTTCGTCAGATGGAAACTGTCAAAATGTCTTGTATGGAGACTGCAATTAAAGGTCCTGCATGCTGGGCAACATGCCAAGGTGTGCATTGCAGGTTGCTCAAGTAGCACGAGCAAATGGACAGATACAGACAGGAGACTGTGGTGGTATGTGTTGTCTCTTTCTTTATATGTCTGTACAACAGGAGAGTTTCCATAGACAGGGTTTCCATGGGTTTCTGCATGGGGTTATGTAGTGACCAGCCTCCCCTCCCTCTAAAGAGTTAAGCGGAAATGTTTCCTGTCTTAACTGACAGGCAGATGAACTCCAGGGCTCAGCCAATCAGCACACCAGGTGGGTGGGCCCTATAAAGCTGTTGCCAGGAAGAAGGGAATTATTTGTTAGAGAAGAAGGTAGGCAAGAGGTGCACAGGAGGACATGTGGCCATAGAGGTTGGCTGCAGCTCTTGGAAGATAGAACTGCAGGGGCTTGATTCTCAACCAGAATTTGGTGAGTTCAAGGGGAAAGGAAGCCACGGCTAGTGGCTTCGGAATTTTAGGGCAGGAGAAAGTGGTTTAGTAAGAGTTTGTGTTAGAATTTCTGTTTCTTTGGTGTGTGCTTTGCATATTTTTGATATGGCTCTATTATTGTTTACCTGTAACATAATTAAAAAAAGAAACACTAGCCTATGCCAATCCTACCTAGGGCATTGAAAAGACTCTATAAACATTTAAGTATGTATTAAGACAACCTATTTTTGTAATCTTACTAAGTAAGATTACTAAGAGATGAAAGTTTGGGTGGTATAGAAGTGAAAGAAAGAAAGAAAGAAAGAAAGAAAGAAAGAAAGAAAGAAAGAAAGAAAGAAAGAAAGAATTCCTCACTGTATCTAAAAGCTGAGAAAGCCTCAGATGGAAGCATTCTGTAGATATTGAATAAAACGGTTTTTTAAAGTTCCTTTCTTTTACAAGCCTCTCCAAGTTGTTGTTTTTTTACTCAGGAAAAGAGGGGCCCCCGAAGGGGGATTTCTCTGGTGCAAACATGTCCTCAGGTATTCAGCAGCTATCAGTTTTCTCACAACATGTAGACTTGCACGTGGAAGATTTTTGTACTTGTCTAAGAGTCAAATTAAGACAGATTTTTTCTTTCTTTCTGGGTAATCCCACCCCAAGCCCAGATAGTTTCTGTAGACAAAGGGTTGGTGGTGGCAGCCTTTGAACCTACCAATAATACAGAAGAATTTAAGGAGAAACCTAGTCAGGCAGTTCAGCAGGGATGATTCAGCATTTCTTTCCCTTGTGTGAGCTTGATCTGAGACAAAGGCTTTAATCTGCTACAGGTCAGCATATTGGTATTTCTGATAAGTGACATGGTATCACTCCCCTGGCATGTGTGATCTTTGTTGGGAAACAACTGAGTTGCCCAGTTCCTGCTGTAACTGGGGCTCCATGCCCATCTTGTCATCCCATCCTTTTTGTGAGGATTGACAAAGTGGGGACCATAAAATGCAGTGGAAAGTGGGCTTTCCCAATTGTGGTTCTCTCCCTTTTAAATCTGTTGTAGCTTCCGACATGGCAATTTGGCATCCCTGTTGCTGGGCAATGGCGGGAGGAGTGTGGAGACTGCTGAGGGTGGAGCAACTGATTGGAGAGGTGACCAGTGAGAATCATCGCAGGCATAGAGCTGATGCATTTCTGGGCTGGTCTGAGCCACCCTGTGTATGCTTTTGGGAGCAGCCACAGCACAGAACCCAGATTATGATGGCAGCAGTATTTGGGCGACACAATGCTGCCTTCAAACCTGAGGTTTTGGCAGTGAAACTCATTACAAACTGAAGGTTCCAATTATGGCTGGTTGGTGGTTGGGTGGTTGAACAGCAGTCCCCAACAGCAGTCCCCATTCATGCATTTGGACGGCTACAAAATTGAACCTCTGGCATGGCTGCCTCCAGTTTGACGTTATGTCCTAAGGTGGCCATAGTGGGGAAATGGTTTTGATGCTCCTGAATAAATTGATGGGTGAAAAGTGTTAAGATTGGCTAATCCCCACTACTACCAAAAGACCCATCTTGAGCTTTCTCATTGTATTATTTAATCTTATGATCCTTTCATGGACTAGTTGTGCATGATTCTTTGAATGAAGAGGTAAGCTTCTGATGAAAGCTCATCACTTTTTGATTTATGCCATGGTGCTAGCTTTAAAGGGTCAACAGGCTTTGGGAAAGTCTATTAGTGGCTAATTTTTCAAAAACATTTTTGAGGAACATTACCTAGTTGTTGTTTTTTAAAATATATATATATTTTATTGATGGACACAGAATATTTTGAGATAGATCCACCTTCTTAATTTTAACTTGCTAGAGTTTCTGCATTTCACTGGTTTTGGTTTTGGTGCATCTCTTAAATATTTGCTTGGTTATGTCTCCTAGATTTTCTTATATACAGTATGTATTGGCCAGATACATATATTTTTCTCTTTCTTTTGGTGATTTTGAATTACACAACAAAGTTTCAACGTTTCAATAACCATGTTGTCAAACTATATACTGTTTGAACAAAGGAAATAGTAAGGTCATTCACATGACCAGTCACAGCTGGTAGCAGCAGGAAAACCCGGGTAGTGAGGCTCATGTAAAGCCATAGGACCCGCTCTTACCCTGCTGCTTCAAAGCAGGGCTACCCTAATGTCTTGACTTTAACCAAGGTTAAAGCCTCACAACTCAAGTTACTGCACAGCCCCAGTTGTGTAGCCAGGGCTGTTTGCAGCAGCTCCAGGCAGCCTGGCTTGCTCTTCACCATATAGTGCCACTTACAGAGCAGCCAGCAAGCTGGGAGCGGCTGTGTTCATGTGGGCAGCTTCTCTGCTGCCTGCACAATACATTGTGGTATACTGGAGGAACATTAAGAACACTGCTGCTGCACCAATCATGTGAGCGCATGGTGTGTTATCGTCCAGGTGAACCGTAGTTTGTGTGGGGGAATGCAGGTTGTGTCCTGACTCTTCAGTCATCTGAACAACCCTATTAGGTCCCCTAAGAGCTTTTTAAAAAAAAATTTCCCTGTGGTATGCTTTTCAAAGGGATTAAGGGAAAATTCATGTTTATCATGTTCACTGGAGAATCAAGTGATAGCTTAAGAATATTAGGTTAATAAAGGTCCTGCTGGATCACACCACTGGCCATCTAATCCAGTACCCTGGTTCTAATGATAGTCATCCTGATGCTTCCAGGAAGCCCACAAGCAGGGCATTAAGGCAGAAAGCATATGCTATTCAGAGGTGCAGAGACATTTCATTTAGGTATCATGGCTAATAACCTGTCCTCCAGGAGTATCTCTTATCCTTTTTAAGAACCACTGAAGCCAGTGGTCATCACCAAACCTTGGGGCAACAAATTCCACATGTGGGAAACTGATTTTGCTATCCTATATCCATTGCCAATCAATTTCACTAGATGTCCAATATATAATACTTATATAATAGTTTATATAATATAAACTCCTGCCTGCAACCTTAAAGAAGCAGCTGCCAGTCCGCATAGACAATAATGAGCTAGTTGGATCAATGGTCTGACTCAGTAGATGGCAGCTTCCTGTGTTTCTACGTTAAGTTAAGCCTATGCATATGTGAAATACATCTCAAAAATAGAGGCAAAGTAGCCCAACTTAGGCCATTGCATGTATAGACCTCCACAGGGAATGCTCACATCACATGATACATGAAGCATTGGATGGAGGATCTGCTCCTCCAGTATATGAGTTACAGTGTTGTCCTGGAACATTTCTAATTATTATAGTAGGATCTGGGAAGAGGGAAAGAGTCTGTGGTTCAAAGTAAAGGACTAGGAACTACAATAAGTGGTGTGTGTGCGTGCGTGTGTGTGTGTGTGTGTGTGTGTGTGTGTGTGTGTTCGGGCCAGATGCTGTGATATCATAGAAGATTTTTTTTTCTCCTCAACCATGATGACTAGAAGCTTTAAAAGAAAATCCTGCAATTTTTGTGAATTCTGTGGTTACTGCTGCTACATTCTGCCTTAGAACCCATAATTCAGTTTCATAATTGAGTCATGGCTGTGTAACCTCTTTGATAATAGAATCATGAATATCCTGACGAAGCCACCTTCAAGATCTAATTCATTGTTTGGACACTGTTCAAAATCATAATAAACTTCAATGAATTTCTCTTGATTCAAGTTGTCTTGCAAGTATGCTAGATGGCGCTAGAGCACACAAACAGGTTGCAATATAGCTATCAGTGTGACTGGATGATATTTTGCTGCTGGTCAAGAACAAAGAAAGAAGTAAGGTAGTTCAAGCACATTTCATTTTTGACAAATGACTGCAAAAATGACACCTCTTCCAACACGATTTCTCTATGGGTTTATTTAGAGTAACAGCTATTATTTATTTTATAAAAATAAAGGGTTTGTCAGCTTTTTCTCTTCAGGCTGAGAAACAGTAAAGAAATAAAATGAAGAAACAGATCAGTCTTCACTTGACTGAATTCTGCCATGTGACTGAGTATAGTGACAAAATAACAAAACAAGAAAAGCCAGACTTCTCTATCAGCATTCTTCTATTTAGAAGAATGGTCTATGATCCAGTTGATGTTCTACTGAAGTCTAATGCAGGAAAGTGAAAATAATATTCAAAGTTCCCAAGGGCATAGTCTTGCATATTTAGAAACATTATTCAAATCAAAATCAAAGCAACTTTTTATTGCAGTCAATAGACCAGAGCTAGAAAAAACATTATTTAAATGGAATGGAAAAGGTAAAATAATCCAGTTTGGACCTGAGATTCCAGCTTTCATTTTTAGGGATTTGGTCATTGCCATTCAAACTGGTGGTTTGTACTAGTACTGAAACAAAATCCTGATAATTTTAGAATTGTGAAGAATTGGCTTTATTTGAATGGTGATGTTGGATCCAGATTATTCGGGGCAGAAGGCAACAGAGTCCAAAATGGAGGAAAATCTCCTGATGAGGTCCATAGAACTAGGGTTGCAAACCTGGGACTTTTATAGATGACTTGCAACTATTTTGGAGACCAGATGACTGCTTTTGCATTAGGAGGAATAAAGATTATTTGGGGGAGTACACAACTTTTTCCCCGCATGTGTAGTGGTGTCCTGGGAGCTACTGGAACATTTTGTTCACTCAGAACACTTGGCTCTCGTGAACAGCTGCTCTTCCTCTGTCACCTTCCCCTTCCAAACCCCTGCTAACTACGGGTGTGCATGGAACTGGCAGGTCCGGTTCAGTTCGCATCTGAACCAGACCCAAACCAGACTGGACCAGTTCGGTCTGGCACCCCCTCAACCCCCCGCCGTGTTTGTTTCAGGGAGAACGTGTTATTTTTTTAAAAAAACAATATATTTTTTAAAAGCTTACCCACTCTGGGGGTGGTGGTTCTCCAAGGTGGCAGGCGGGTACTCCATGGAGGTTGCCCATCCCCCACCAGCCTTCCAGCCTTCCAAATTTGGCTCATTTAGCCTTTCCCCTGGCGCAGTGGCCATTTTGGAGGCCTCTGTGGATTCACCCCCCCACCCTGCATCATCTCAGAGAACCCAACAGAGTGGGTAAGTTTTTAAAATATATATTTATAAAAACCAAAAAAACATTTGTGAACCCCCTGAACAGGTTGGTCCAAGGTCGAGCTGAACTGGGGGTGGTTCAGCTCAACCCTGAGCCTTCAGACTGAACCGGTTCAACTTTGAATCGGTTCAGTACCGAACTTGTTCTCACACCCCTACTGCTAACTGGGCAAAGAGGCACCTTTTCAACATGGTGATTCTCTTTATTTAGCAGGGGGAGAGCAACTGGCCCCAGCCACCCCCAGCACAGTACCTCCAGTGACTGTTGCTGGGACAGGGATCCATCTTATTTATTTATTTATTCATTCATTCATTCTGTATGTATGTATGTATGTATGTACTGTATGTATGGGAACTGTTTTGAATGCTTATATATATGCAATGTTTGTATGGAAACTGTTTTGGAAACTTTTGTTGAAAAGCAGTATATAAGTATTTGTTGTTGTTGGAACCAGGATGATTCCTCCTGACCATCCACCCAATTTAAAAGCCAGAGGGGAGGTTCTGCTTCAGTGGTAGGTTGCAGAGCCACATGATGCAGGAGCATGGATAGGTGGGCCCGGCAGGTGCAGCTTGCTTCCTTCGTGTGAAGGCAGTGAGAAGTTAGCAGTTAGCGAACTAACTTTACTCCATTAGCAGCTACCCCTTCTGAGTAAAAAGGAGAAACACTCTTAAAGTGGTGAATCTCTTCTATTTATCATGAGGAGAGCAACTGGCCCATACCTCATTATGGGCAACATTATGAGGACTGAAAGGAAATGTGAAAAGAAATGTGTTTCTGGGGACGTGCTGTCTCCCTCCTGATCAAAGCACTGAAAGTGACCTGGAGTTGGAGAAACAAATAAGAGAGGTATCAAAGAGAGACAAGGCAGTAATAATGGATGACTTCAACTACCCACACATAGACTGGGTAAATTCACATGCAGGTAATGACAGAGAGGCCAATTTCTAGACGTGCTAAATGACTGTGCCTTAGAACAGTTAGTCACGGAATCAGCCTTCCCATCTCTTACAACTTTTAAAAAAGCAGTCAAGATGCATTTGTTCACCCAGGCTTTTAATTAGATATTGTTTTAATTAGATATTGTGTTTTGAATAGTTTTAATGTGTTAAATTTTAAATGTTGTAATGTTTTATTCTTTTTATCTGTTTTTATTGTTTTGTTGTAAACAGCCCAGAGACTTGGGAAGTATATAAATGTGTTAAATAAATAAAATAAATCAGAGAGATGGCGACTTTGGATTTAATCCTGAGTGGTGCCCAGGACCTAGTGTGAGATGTCAGAGTTGCAGAACCATTGGGTAGCTGTGATCATAGTGTGATCCAGTTCAGCATATATGCAAGTGGAGGTCCAGCACAGATGCGTAAGACTTCAGAAGAGGAAACTTCTAAAAAATGAGGGGACTGGTAAGAAAGAAGTTGAAAGGGCAAGTCAGGAGGGTCAAATCACTCCAAAAAGCATGGAACTTATTTAAAACCACTCTACTAGAAGCACAGGTGGAATGTATACCAAGAAGGAGGAACCACCAAGTTCAGGTACCACCAAGTTCAGGAGGACACCAGCGTGGCTAACAAGTAGAGTCAGGGAAGCTATAAAAGGGAAGAAGACTTCCTTCAGAAAATGGAAGCCCTGCCCAAATGAAGAGAACAGGAAGGAACATGAACTCTGGCAAAAGAAATGCAAGGAGATAATAAGTGATGCAAAGAGAGAGTTTGAGGAGCATATAGCTAGAAGTGTCAAGGGGAATAACAAAAACTTCCTTAAATATATCAGAAGTAGAAAACCTGCCAGGGAGGCGGTTAGACCCTTAGATGATGAGGGTGTGAAAGGGATTATTAAGGAGGATAAGGAGACTGCAGAGAAGCTGTATGAGTTCTTTGCATCTGTCTTCGTGGTGGAGGATACTGACCACATACCCTCGCCAGAATAGAGCTTTTCAGGTTTAGCAGCTGAGGAACTGGGTGAATTTGAGGTGACAAGGAACGATGTTCTAAACTGTCCTGAAAAGCTAAAAATTAATGAATCTCCAGGGCCAGATGGCATCTACCCAAGAGTTCTGAAGGAACTCAAATGTGAAATTGCCGATCTCCTAGCTAAAATATATAACTTGTCCCTACAATCAGGCTCTGTACCAATGTGACTCTGATTTAAAAAAAGGGATCTGGGGTGGGGGGATTTGGGGAATTACTGGCCTGTCAGCTTAACTTCAGTGCCGGATAAATTGATGGAAAGCATACCTAAGGACAAAATTGTTAGGCGTATAGAAGAACAGGCCTTGTTAAAGGAGAACCATCATGGCTTCCGCAAGGGAAAGTCTTGCCTCACTAACCTTTTGGAGTTCTTTGAGAGTGTCAAGAGGCATGTGGATAAAGGTGATCTGGTTGACATAGTATACTTGGTCTTCCAAAAAGCTTTTGACCGAATTCCCCACCAAAGGCTCTTGGGTAAATTTAACAGTCATGGGATAAGAGGACAGGTTCATGTGTGGATTAGTAACTGGTTGAAGGACAGGAAACAGAGAGTAGGAATAAATTGACAGTTTTCACAATGGATGGAGGTAGGAAGTGGGGTCCCCCAGGGATTGGTACCAGTACCAGTGGTACCAATGAGCACCAACTAGTGCCCTTTAACTTGTTCGTAAATCATCTAGAAGTTTGAGTGACCATGAAATGGCCAGATTTGCAGATGACACTAAACTATTTAGGGTAGTGATGTCCACAATGGATTGTGAGGTACTCCAAAAAGATATATCCAAACTGGGGGACTGGGTGACAGGAGAAGAGATAATTTGGGGTCATGGTGGACAGCGCATTGAAAGTGTCACCTCAGTACATGGCTGCTGGGAAAAAGCTAATTCCATGCTAGGAATCATTAGGAAGGGGACTGAAAATAAAAATGCTAATATTATAATGCCCTTATACAAATCTATGGTGCGGCCACATCTGGAGTACTGAGAACAGCTTTGTTCACCGTATCTTAAGAAGGATATTGTCGAACTGGAAAAGGTGCAGAAGAGGGCAACCAACTCTCTCACAACACTAGAACCAGGGCTCACCCCATGAAACTGAATGTTGGGAAATTTAGAACTGACAAGAAGTATTTTTTAAGCACAGCACATAATTGATCTATGGAATTCCTTGCCATGGGATGTGCTGATGGCCACCAGCTTAGGTGGCTTTAAAAGGGGCTTAGACAGATTCATGGTGGACAGGTCTATCAATGACAACTAGTCTGGTGGCTGTGGGCCATCTCCAGCCTCAGAAGCATGTGAAACCTTCTGCTAAAGAGCCATATGTTTGTAGTCACAGAGAACTCCAAGTTAGTGGGAGTCCGTGCATGCACCACTGTGCCAGAATGCAAAGAGGCTGGCTAGGTAGTTAGCAGACTGCTTTGCCTGGAGCCAAGAGGTGAAGTTGCTGTCCTGGCTAGGGAGAACAGGCTGGGTGACCTGTGTGAGAGGAAGACGGAGGACTCTGTGTGTGGTAAGCCTAACGAGGCAAAGGATTTACAGTTAAGAAGCAGGGGCCTTGAGAATTCAGCACCTAGACAGCAGACATACAGCTCACTTGGTCATCAGCTTCAGAGAAGTGAGTTGAATTTATTCTAAAATTATCCAATTTTTATCAAAATATGCATATATAATGAATATATGCAAATTTAATGGAAAGTGAATACTTTTTAGAGACTTTTTTGGTGAAAAAGCACCCTCTATTTCCACTTTTTGGGTGATGGATATCGACTTTTTTCACCATCTGTACTGGGCAATACGGATGTGCAAACAGGTTTAATGTCAAACATTTTCAGCGTCGAACAGGTTTGGTTCGACGATTTGGGGTTGAAACTTACCCCCTTCTAGGGAGTTGGAGGTCTGTGGAGGTTCCCCCTCCCCCACTGGCCTCTTTTGATGCCCATTCTGGCCAGCCTTGGGCAAGCTTGGACATCAACAGTGGGGGTAGGGAGAACCTCTGCGGACCCCCCCCACACACACACTGCCTCCAACAACTCCCCCGGATAGGGTAAGTAATTTTTTATTAAAAAAATTTAAAATATGTTTGCAACCCCCCCCCCCCCAACCAAACCAAATGGGGGGATGGGTTGAGGACCAAACTGAACCGGTTGGGTTCGGTTCGGGTCCAGACTTGAACTGAACCAGACCAGCCAGTTCTGTGCACACCCCTACCTTGCAACCTTACATGGAGCAAATGGTTGCTAAAGATCAGTTCTCACATGCATGTACATCACTTGATTCCTTGTCACTTGGCTACCCAGATCCTGATGATCTGCAGAGGAAATCTTTGACTGATGTTTTGAGAAATATTGTGTTTGAGGTGATATGAAAGTCTGATTTGTCGTTTCTAACATATGGCCACATCCTTAAATATTCAACTCATTGTTTATGAACCAGCCCTTTGAATTAATACATACTCTGCTGAGTTGATCATGGCTATGGGGCATGGAAGCTAAATGGCACCCCAGTGCAGAGGCATTATACTTCTAAATGCCAAGGGCTGCAAACAACAGGGATGGTGGCCATCACTTTCATGTTTTCTTTGGGAGTCCCCAGTTGGCCACAGCTGAAAACATCATGCTGCACTATATAGGCCATGGTGTGATCCTGCAAAGCAATTTTTATGTGATTATGTTCTTTAACTGTCCCTCCTAGCCAAATAAGTCTTCATTAAAGATCAATTTAATATACAGTGAATGGATCAAATATCAACATCAGGGCAACGGGAGAGTACAATACTTAATTTCTGTTCTTTGTATGTTTGAAGGGATGAAAGTAGGATTTTGAAGACCCATTCTTTTCATTATAACCAATTATTCATCATTATAGGTGCCCACTTGAAAAGTAGGCATGCTGCACTTGAATGATTTAATGCATAATTACTGAAAGAAGAAATGTTGAAGCTCATGTTATCCTGATAATTCTGTTCTGGAAACTCTCTATTTTTGGATGCATGAAGTACTTGTAGTTGCATGGAGAAAATGAAGACAGGGAGAAAATGTCTGTTTCCAGATCTAAGATTATCAGGGACTGAGCTGAGGCCTGCCTTTCCTTATGGCACTATCTGGGACTGTGTGTGCTCAGAGGTGTCTTCGGACAGAGCCACAAAAATGTACAAAGCTTTATAGCATCAGCAGCATGGCAGGCAATATCATACCTGCCAACATGCTCCTATTCAGGTGAATGGGGGAAAAGGGGCATGTTGGCAGGTATGCAACATGAAGTCTATGGATTTTCTAGGTCTGGTGTGAATACCAGTATCCTGGCCTTCTCCCCATGCCTGGTTAACATAGTATATTCTGCTCCCTGTCTACAAACAAGATCCTCTGGAATATTGGGTTAGAGTATATGTACTCCAAGTCTGGATTCATGGACCATTCCAATGGCAATGTTTTGGCTTTCATGGAGCCCCAGTCCACTTCTGATTTGGGTTGCAAAACCTTCCAGGATTGGCCTGGAGTCTCTAGGAATCAGTAATACTCTCCAGGTGATGTTTAAAAGCAATTGGAGACATTTATGTGAATATCTTTTTATTGTGAAAAATATTGGTGGGGGGGGGGATATTCAGGAATAGCTTCAGTCAGAGCCACAATTCCACATATGATGTTGATAGAAGGTTTTAAAAAATAAAATAAAATAAAATTTTAGTTTTTAATTTTTGCAGAAATGTACAAAAGAAAACAAATTCCACAATACAAAAGGCAAAATTCAGCTCAGGAACAAATAAATATAACATCTCAGAATCATCATCTATATATATAATTCTCTTAAAAGTACCCATTGCTAATCCCATGTGCGGCAGTTATCATGAGAGTTCACAAGCGAGCTGCAGGGGAAAAATGAACAGGCAGGCTAATGGATGGATGGACGCTGGCCGAGAGAAAGTGGTGCTGGGGGAAGCAGTGGCTGGGGAGGCAGGAAAGTGGTGGTGGGGAGCTGGGAAAGTGGCAGGGGGAGGGGGAAAGTGGTGGTGAGGGGGGAAGCAGCCTCAGGGGGGAAGTGGCAGGGGGAGGTGGGAAAGCAGCAGCCAAGAACAGTGAAGAGCGGAGGGGAGGGGAGGGGAGAGGAGGGAGGGAGGGAGGGCCAAGAATGAGAGAGGGGGTCTGAGAAGAGGGGAGAGCCAAGAGGAATGGGAGAGGGCCAAGAACGGGGGGGGGGAGGGAGAATTAGAGGTACAGATGCTCTGCACCCAGGCCACCTAGTTTCACTTAATACATTTAGAATAGTTGTAAATAAAATGGTTAAATAAAAATCATTTTCAAACTTTCAGGTCTTGTATATGCAGGTTTTGGGGGCATCAATAAAAATTTTAAAAGGTAATTAACATTCTAAGAGTAAAGACTTATAAATTGTATGAGCAGAGGCTTTTAACTGGAAAGATAACTTATCCTGCAATAGTAACTCCCAAATTTTATCAAAACATTTAATTTTGGGTGGGTTCTTCCTTTGCATTCCTTAGCAATGCATGGTTTTGCTGTCAATAATAAAAGCATTATCAGTTCCCTACATTTAAAGTAGGCAATGGTGGCTCCTCAAAGGAGTTACGCAAATTATTTCAAGTTTCCACGGCAACACCACAGGTATGGTTTCCTTAACATAATGAATTACTCTTTATCAGAATAATTTAAGTTGCAGGCAAATCCACCACATATGAAGATCTGATCCCACTTGACCATAAAGTCTTCAACAATTATTTGAATATCCAGGAATCACATGGTCAAGTTTTGCTGGTGTTCTGTACCATCTGTATATGGCCTTATAAGAAGATTCCCTTACATTTAATGAAAAAGAGAAAAACAGACCTTTAGAATATATATTTGTCCTTGTGGATTAGTCCATTTAAACTCCTAAATCAAAGATTCTTGATATAACCAGATCTTGGCTGGGCTTGGCAAAACGTTCTTTTATTTATTTTTAAAGGGGGGATATTCAGATGTCTTTACTATAAAAGCTACAAAGTGTAAGCCATAAACTCCACATTTAGATTGATCAAATAGCCCTTTTCCATTTCAGCAGTTCAGCTTTGTTCAATCTTCCATTCCCCAGAGTGCTGGCTTTAGGGGACCTTTCCTCAACGTCTTTCACTCTTTCTCCTCCTCGTAAATGAAGTTGCAGATGGACTGGCAGCCTTTCTGATTGTGTTTGAAAAGGTAAGTTAAGGCTTCCCATTCCTGACACAGCAGTGTGAGCCGGGTGGGGTGGGGTGGGGGCAGAATAACTAATTTCTTCAGTGTTGGAAATTCGGAGTGGATGGATCAGTTTTGCTATTTATACCATGAAAAAGTAGTCAAAGTGTTGTCTCAGCTCAGAACCTGGGACTATGGAGCTGTCAGTCAAGACATGTAGTGCAGTGGACCCTGCACTGCTTAACTAGGACTACTTAAGCAAAAGGTATTCTGCAATTCTCCTTCTCCAAAGAGTGGGTGGTACAGAATTGTCTGTCTGTTATTAGCAGCGGTATATAATGAAGTAAGGGAAGGGGAGAGAAAAGAGAAAACGTTGCATACCTATAATATTTTTGTAATGATCTATTTACTTTAGCGTTAGTCTCACAGCATTAACCTACCTCTCCCTAAACACGCACGCGTGCGCGTGTGCACACACACACAGAGAGACACACACACCACAACCTGCTTATTCACACAGCAAGGCTAAACTGCTTCTCCAATTTTGTTCAACATGGATTCCACAAAACAAAGCAGCTTTTCTCCTTGCCCCCCAAGTGTGTCATCATTATTGCACTGGTAATCTGACAGTCAATGTTGATTGTTCCCATCATCTAGCAGTGTCTGCCATTCTCATGAGAGGGCAATTCCTGTATTTTGCACGACAGTAAACTTATTATAATAGTAGAGTCAATATCAATAATTCTGAACTTACTAACTTGAAGGAATCACTGTTGTGCTTGTTGATGGAACCTGAGACCTTCTGCAAGCAAGCAGATGCTCCACCACTGAGCTATGGCCCCATCCCCTAAGGGGAATATTTTACAGCAGACAGCACACACATGTAGTCATTCATCTGAATACAAACCAGAGTAGGCCTTGCTTAGCAAAGGGGGCAATTCATTCTCACTGTCCCAAGATCAGCAATCCTCTCCAGAACACAATTTGAAAACCACTGGACTATGCAAAAGAGAGCAAAGTTGCATGCATCTTTGATCATTTGAAATATTTAGTTGTGACAGGTGAATCTCCCTCTACTCCAGGCCTGCTCATCTTAGGTCCCCCAGCTGTTTTTGGATTACAACTCCCATAATACCCAGCCACAGTGGCCAGGAGCTAGGGATTATGGGAGTTGTAGGCCAACATCTGCAGGAGGGCTGAAGTTGACAGCCTTGCTCTACTCCAATAATATATGAGCTACTAATTATTTTTGTGAACCGCCTAGAGCCTTTGGAGTCAGGTGGTAGATTGATTATGAACTTGTTAATAATAACAAGTAGTTAATAATAACAAGTTCCCTCTATGAATGATCAAAACACAATAGCAGGAAGTTCACATAAGCAAGAATAGGGTAGGAGAAGCCTCCTTTCCTAGTTTGGGAGCTGTGCATGCTCCTGACATTTGATCGTCTGCTAATTAAAACCAAGGTCAGAGGGGCCCTCCACGACCATGCACTACTCAGCAGCTGGACCAGAGGTCTCCCGCCTACACAGCAGCTATACCTACAGTAGCTGCTGAATGGGGTAGAACAAAAGAACCTCCAACCCAGATGCTGCTTAGCAAATAATCACTGACATCGCCTCCGACCTGGTTTTAACCGACAGATGATCAAATGGAGCCAGCATGGTGTAGTGGCTAGAGTGCTGGACTAGGACCAGGGAGACCCGAGTTCAAATCCTCATTCAGCCATGATACTAACTGGGTGACTCTGGGCCATTCACTTCTCTCTCAGCCTAACCTACTTCACAGGGTTGTTGTGAGGAGGAGAAACCTAAGTATGTAGTATACCACTCTGGGCTCCTTGGAGGAAGAGCAGGATATAAAATGTTAAGTAAATAAATAAATAAACAAACAATAAAATATCGGGAGTGTGCATAGCTCTGGAACATGCTCATTAGTGCCATTGGGGAAATATAGTGCAGGAGCAAGCAGACAGTAGAGTATTATCCAAGCAACTGCATTATGCTCCTGTAAATTGTTCACCACCAAGTCCTACTCCCTGCTTGCCTGCTGGAATGCAGAGGAGGAAGAGGTGTCAGAAGCTCCTGCAACACTGGTGGCAGCCGCACTCTTGCCCACCGGATTGTGGCAGCTGCCACCCTAGAGCAGGTAAGAATCACCCCTGCCCCATGTGGGAGTCCTCCTTCCCATATGGACTGAAAGCCTCATACTATTAAGCATCCATTCGCAATAGGAGTGGGAATTGCAAAGTTAGGTGAAGAGACTTAATGATCTGAGGATTAGGATTGAAACTAGGAACGTGTACACACCTCTGGTGGCAGTTTTTATGTTTGCCTTATGCGGGTCAAAGACCATAATAAAGATATTGATTGATTGATTGATTCATGTACACATGTATACAGAGCAATAGGAACAGGAACATAGGAAGCTGCCTTATACTGAGTCAGACCATTGGTCCATCTAGCTTAGTATTGTCTAGCCAGAATGCCAGTGCAGCGGCTTCTCCAAGGTTACAGGCAGGAGTCTCTTCCGGCCCTATCTGGAGATGCTAGGGAGATAATTGGAAGCTGGATTCAAGTTCAGGCTTGTTTTTTGTGTGTGTGTGGACACACACACACACACATCACTTGCAATGGAAACTGAGCTAGGATAAGCTATTAGAAAAAACGGCAGTTTATCATTGTGTAAGACTTGAAAGTAATCAGGCACTGAGCATGTGCCAGCTGTGGCGACTGGACTCTTGTTGTTCATCACAAAGTAGGAGTATTAGGATAAACGTGCCTGTCTCTCAACTATTCATATTACAGGCCCATTATTTGTAAACTTCATCAGCATCACTACTATAAAGCCTAAGGGGATTTCAGAACATGTACGCATAGATAGTGCCTTGACATTGCAATAGATTATGTTCATTCTGCTATATGTAGGTGTAACTCCCACTGTAGTCATAGAAACCTCTTCCACTTTATACCAGAATTGATCATAGCTCAAAAAACTAATGGCAAAACTGAGCTGTTCTTTACCACATTCTTATGCTTCTCTCAAAGGGTCAACAAAGTCATGATACACTCGAGCAGCAGTTTATACAAATACCTTATCTTGATTTATGTGTGTGTGAAGAAAATCTTCAAAACAGACCCATTCAGCACCAATATTAATCTAGTGAGGAAAACAAAAAGACCTTGGTTTGATACCATCTGTGTTTAGAAACTAGCCATTGTAGGCAAAGAATATGTTCATATGAGCTTAAGAGTTCTAAGAAAAAGTATTTTGCTGTAACAAAGTGGGAAACAAGATAGAAGTGGAGGTACATGAAACATTCTTGAAATTTTTTAATTGGATTTTGTTTTGGAGGTAAGTAGTTGGGAAAGCCTTTAATTCTTATCTGGATGGTGGTTTAAAAACAAATTTATTACATTTGTTTCCTGTATTCTCAACTCAACAGGATCTTGAAATGGCTTATGAAATATAAAATCACACAATAAAACCTGTGGTATCAGTTAAAATAATAAAAGAGCATGCTGGTCCATAGAGCCATCTGGAAGCATATAAACATAAGTTTCAGTCTTTCTCCAGTGACTCAAACATCTTCCTGAACAAGGAAGTTATTACTATTCTTGTTGGCGCTAGGATCAGTTCTCAGCTGCAATGTCTCAGAGTGACCACTGTGGGGTTTAGGGTCATGGATAAAAGTGCTGGACTCCTCCCCTCTTTGTTTGTCCAGTGTTAGTCTCCATTTTGTCTCTCCAGAGATGGCTGTTTGTTTTGGTCTTTCTCTTCAGCCATGAGCTACAGCTGAAATAAGCTGCAGGCTTTTTCACATTTGTTTGTTACCTTTTCTTTAAACAAATCCTTATAGTTCTTCAATACTAAAGAACAATCTCAAGATCTCTTGTTTTGCTGCTTTCTCACCAAACTGGTTTTGCTCTGCTATTTGGGGACTGAACTGCCATTCTTCCCCTACAATTCTAAAAGTCACAAGAGACTTAGGGAGAAGGTTTCAGAGGGAGGTTGCTACCACTGATAGAGGCCTACAATCTAACTGCCAACACTTTTACAAATGAAGAGGCACAAAGCAGGTCTTTATCCAAAGTTGTTAAGGCATGAATTTGAGGATATGTTCCTTCAGATAACCTGGAAAAATAATATGTAGGACTCTAATGGTCAAACTCAATTTTGCATTGGAACTGGAAACAAGCTGGCATCCAATGATGATATTCAAAGACAGCTGCAAGTAATATGATCCCTTTAAACTGCATTCTAGACCAGATACATTGGTCTGTATACAGTCATTACAAGAATCTAAGATGGAAATGTTCCTCAGACTGGCCAGTGATTCTCTTCTACACATTACGCTTATTGGGTACAGTGGCTGGCACCCAGAGCAACGAAATCACCCATGGAAGTATATTGTGCTAGTGCAAAACTGTTGCACCAGCTAGTTGTGCTAAGATTACTGTTGTGATACTGCAAGCATGCTTGCATTTGTACATTTGCACAACTGAAGCATGCCTCATTGGTTTTAATGGGGACATTTGTGCAAGAGAGCTCCAGCACTACAACACAATAACACAGTTATGCACAGCCCCATGTCATAGCACAACTAAGGTAACTTCTTGTGCTAACACAAATTTGCTCACTCTGTCAGTGATTTGTTGCTCTGGATGGCAGCAATTATATATAGTAGTCCTGTTGCAGCTGAGAGGGGAAGAATCTGTGCAATCAGTTCAGAATCATACAACTTGTGACCCACAAAGCTGGATATCACTCACTAGCCATGTATTGTGCCCTGTCAGATGCTTGACAACCCACATATCTCAGCCTATTTTTCCAGTACCAAGCAGACAAGCAGGAAGTTGATCAAGCTAGCTATGGTTTGTAAGAAATGACTGATGGGCTACATCCAGCTTGTTGAGTCACAAGTTCTACTGCCACGGACCAAAGAAGGCTGGGAGTTGTTTTTGTTAAGCAGTCGTCTCCTGAACAGAATGGCAAATTGAATTTGGAGAAAGGTTTTAGCTATTGAAAGACTAGGTGGGAAAACATCATTCTGGGCATGAACAAGACATTAGGTACACCTAAAAAGACCATTGGATCCCATCTATACATGGATATGTACATAATATATACATTTCTTGTAGTTGCCATTTAAGTGGCCAGACCTGAGGACAGAAGAATAAAGTTTGTTCCCAGAGCATTTCATAGGAGTCAGAATGAAGAAAAAGGTGCTGAGCAACAAGGCTTATAAAAATATCAAAATAAAAGTCTAGAAGTTTATGAGAGGCAGATTCTGGAAAAGTACCTACGACAACTCATTTTGACTGCTTCTCCTTGGTCTATAGAAAGGTGTTTTTATCATGTTGTTTTTTAACTTTATTGTTGTTTCTCAATGGAGGGGATATTGGATAATAAAATATGCACCATCTGACTATGAAAGCAGGGGAGGGGAAGAACAGCTGTTCCCCATAGCACAGGAACCCATTTAACTACTTGGAGAGGTCACACAGATTTAATACTATTTTAAGGCTTAAAAAACAAGTCACAAACACACTCAGGATATCCATTTAAGACACCATTTATGAAGGTGCTGGGGAGGGGGGCTTTGTCTCCACCATGTTTACTATATGTGCATGCCAAAAAGCACAAATCTGTTTTCTTTTCTTCAACTGTCTTGCATGTCCTTAGGGTAGTCCTCCAGTGGGCTCGCTTCTTTAAGATCTATGAAGGGCAGAGAGAAATGACTGGAAGGGAAAACGGATCAAGGCTCTAGGAGCACTGTAGAGAAAGAGGGTGCCCGCACCTTACTCTTGACAAAAAGATCCAAGTCCTTGGAGGAAGTAGAAAGATTCCTAGGCAACAAGCTGCGGATTAAGGGAGAATCTATTTGCTTTGAGGAATGGGGCATGCAATTTTTAATGACCTGCATCTGTGAATGACAAACTATAAACTTACAACATACATCTCAGGCAGTATACAAAGGAGATATTGTATGGTGACTCTAGTCAACTCTTTTATCTATTATTACATCTAAACATACCTCCTGCTCACTAATTCTCCCTACAAATGCTGCCATATTTGCCTTAGTATGATAAAGGAAACACGAAGATAGGAATCCTGCATTTCCTAATGTCTTGTTCCAACAGGTGTAAGCACCAACAGGTGTACACTTGCAACAGAATCTGGACTGGCTCAAGCAGTCCTTGAGTACCTGAAGTGGTGAGGTGAGCTGCCAATACCCTGCTTCTCCCGCACATGGTAAACTCATTGTACCACTCTTCCCTTCCCAAGCAGAACATACCACTCTTTCTCCCCTGCTCTTCAGCAGTATGCAGAGTGTGCCACTTTGACAGGCCTCCCCATTCCTCATCCTCTGCAGGCCAGACCAGAAAAGGCCAGATCTTGCCTCCTTCCCTTCCCTTCCCTTCCCTTCCCTCCCTTCCCCAGTGGTGTCATTGCTGCTGTTCTCCTCCTCCACTCCCACTTCCAGCATTTCTAAAATGCCAGAGCAACATTCTACTATTCTGCTCCACACTTCCACTTCCTTCTCCTCTGGTTTTTAAAAATGCCAGAAATGAGATCAGGGTGGGGAGTGGGAGGCAGGGGAGAGAAGTAGCAGCTGGCACATTGGCCACTGTCACCAGGTAAGGTTGTTGTGGTTGTTGGTTTTCTTGGGGAGGGTAGCAGGATAGTTAAGAAAGAAAAAGACCTCAGGAAGGAACATAATAGGGTATTTCAGAAAGCTGCTAGAAGAGACAAGGAGCTGTACTACAATGACATCTGTCAGGACATTTGAGGCTGGAAATAGACATGGGAAAACAAGGAAGGTTGTCCAAAAAGATCTCCATACTCTAGAGGAGGTTCCATCCTCAAATTGTTAAAAGATGCCAAAGGACAGATAGTAAAAGATTCAGAGAAAATCAAACAGAGATGGAATCAGTATACTGAAAATCTGTACAGCAGAAACATCGACATCCAAGATAATCTAGAAGATATTCCCTACTTGCAAGAACCTCTAGTACAGGAAGATTAATTAATTAATTAATTCCATTTATAACCATTAAGTTAGATCAGCACTCCAGTCAAAAACAAGTCGGAAGGCTACAGGAATTGATGGAATAGCTACAGAAATGTGGCAGGCAACAGGAGAATATGTCAAAGCTCTAACCAAACTATGCCAGAAAATTTGGAGAATGACACAGTGGCCAACAGATTGGAAGGGGTCAGTCTACACACCCGTACCAAATAAAGGAGACTTAATAGGTTGCTCAAACCACTGCACAATATCTTTAATTTCATATGCTAGCACAATAATGTTCATGATCTTCCAACACAGATTAGAGCCCTACGTGAGAAGATAAATGCCGGATGCTCAAGCTGGTTTCAGAAAAGGCCAAGGAACAAGAGAGATCTTTGCTGATGCATGCTGGATAATTGAGAAAGCCAAAGAATACCAAAAGGAAGTCAATATGTGCTTCGTTGACTACAGAAAAGCCTTCAATTGCATCAACCACATCAAGTTGTAGAATATCCTTAGGAAAATGGGCTTCCCAGAACATCTCATTGTTCTCATGAGAAACCTATACACAGGACAGGAAGCCAAAGTCCAGATGGAACATGGTGAAACAGACTGGTTCCAGATCGGCAAAGGAGTAAGACAAGGCTGTATACTTTCTCCTTCTTTATTAAGTTTATATGCTGAACATATACTGAGAAAAGCTGTTAAAGTTGGAGGGAGAAACATCAATAACCTGCACTACGCTGATGACACTACTCTGATAGCTGAGAATGTGGATGATATGCAAGCTCTAGTAATGAAAGTCAAGGAGCACAGTGAAAAAATGGGACACTTTTGAACTTTAGTGCTAGAGAAGACATTTGAGGTAGGGATGTGCGAAATGTTTCGGATACAAAATGTTTTGTACCCAAAACAGCCTGTTTTGGGTGTTTTGTAGACAAAACAAAACACCCTTTTTCCAGATCCAAAAGTTTAGTATACAAAACAAAATGTCCCTGTTTCAGCTACAAAACTTTTTGTTGTTTCGGACCTCCATTTTGTGGTGATCTCTGAGTCAGTCTCCATTTTGTGTTTGACATCTCTTTGAATTTCCCACCCTACCAGCCTTCCGATTGGTGACCTGATGACAATTCCCTCCTTGTTCCCCATTGGCTCTTTTGCTTCTTGCCACTCTTTACTGACCCCAAATTGGCCAGGGGAAGGGTTGCTAACCCATGGGGTGCTGGGTTCTGTTGTTTCTGTGGTGTTCTGAGTGTAGATTCTCTGGTAGCATATGAGAGTGGATTCTTGTTTTTCACTGAAAATCTCATATGCTACCAGAGAATCTACAATGAACACCTCAGAAACAACAAAACCCAGTACCCCACGGGCTTGTGGGTATGGGGGTGGTTGCCACCCTATGTGCACTATGCAACCACTCACTCTGGGCAACCCCAGTGCCCCCCAAGGGGAATTATGGGGCTGCTGAAACCTCCATTATTCCCCATGGGAGAAATCTTAAAGACACATAAACTTCAACACACAAAAAATCAGCCCTTTGCCCAATTTCTTTGAAATAATTCTGGTAGTTTCCTTGCCCCCATTGGGCACTACCACCCACAACACTCCACTCTGGGCCACCCCTTTCCCCTCGATGTGAAGTGATACATTTGCTGGCATCCCCATTAGTCCCTATGGGAAAATTCTTAAAGATGCGTAAACTTAAAAAAATTACAAAAATATCAGCCCTTTGCCCAATTCCTTTGAAATTTGGGTGGTAACTTCCACCCATTGGACACTACCACCACCACCCACTCTTTTTGCCCTGGGACCCTTTTTAAAAATCCAAATCAATCTGGATTCGGATTCTGAAAATTCGGCTACAAAACAAAATGGGTGATTCAGATTCAGAAAATTCAGGTACAAAACAAAACGGGGGTGTTTCAATTCAGATACAAATCAAAATGAGAAAATTCCAAAATGCACACCCCTAATTTGAGGGTAATGGACAAGGGATTTGGTTTGGAGGCCCAAACCGGTTTGAACAGTGGGTGGTTCTGCCAGTCTCAAGGTGGGGAGTTGCTGCTTTAAGGTCGGGGTAGGGTGCACTTGCCTCTCCTGCCACTCTTCCCCTACCAGTGCTCTGTTTTTAGTAAATCCATGAGGCATCAGCGTATCTCCCTGCTGCCTTATTTGCCTCCATTTATGAAATATACCCAGAAGTATCTGATGCACCTGCCTGCACTGGCACAGGCACACAGGGGTGGGCATGCGACTTGCGTGATGTGCACATGCCGACACCAGTGCATGCAGGCACGTCATCATACTTTGGACATATTATGCAAAGACCCAGCTCCCTTGAGAAGTCCATAATGCTGGGGAAAGTTGAAGGAAGGAGAAGAAGAGGACAACCAGCAGCAAGGTAGATAGACTAAATTACGACAGCAATGAATGCACCACTGAGAGACCTAAAAGGCCAAGTTGAAAACAGATCATCCTGGAGAGAATCTATCTATGTGGTCGCTAAGAGTCAGCATCAACTTGAAGGCACTTAATCAATCAATCAGGATAGTAGCAGAGGCAATCTGCTATTGCTACTCAATCTGCGGGCTATCTGCTGCCTTTGCCAATTGAGGTGTTTACTTCATCCAACTTCATTAGCAGCTGTGGGCAGAATTAAGTGGTAGACTCACAAGGTGGTAGAATAGCCAGTACTACTTCAGAAAGCAGGTGGGGGAAATTGCCTTTTAAAATGTTCTCTAATGTTGTGCTTTTTTTTTTTAAAGTACAACCTCACTACCAACTACTATCATATAAAAGGAAAATAGGGTACCTTAGCCCACTGCTTGATTTTTTCCCTTTTTTTTTCTTGCAAGAAGCTTTTTATGGAAGAGAGCTTTAAAAAATATAATCTCCTGCCTGCAATCTAAAGTAGTACAATCTGTTTTACCACCTCAGAATTCTACCTGCGTGGCCACATTTTTATATCCAAAAATTATTTTTTTTTGGAGAATTGTTCTGACCTATGGGCTCCCACCTTCAGTCTAAACCAGTAAACCCAGACACAGGTTTAACAACTCAGTGAGAACTAGGTCAAAAAGTGTTATTGTAACAATGTGGTCTCTCTTTGGCAATGGATACTCATCTGTGTACTCATCTGTGCTAAGGAACCATGGGAACCCTGAAATGCCTTTTTGAGTTTCAGTTTCTCTGGTGAAACCATGGAAGTCTCTTTTTAATTTCACTTTGGAGAACCATAGGTATTCACAGATCTAATAGACTTCAGTACAATGTATGGAAGCCTAAATATGTGGAACTATATTTGCTCACATCCATCCCTTGCTACCTTTGCCTTATCCTCCTTCCTCTCCCCACATGTGTGGTGTCTCTTTTTCCTGGTCTGTACATATAGTGCATGTACCAGGACCTGCTCTCCCACTCAGCGGTGAAGGGCCTCATACCATCCCGGGTGCTGCTGCCCTCTGGGACTCTGGGCCTTGATGGGCTTTCTTGGGCCTCCAAACCTCCTCTGGGGCTTCTGGGCTATTGGCCTACAGGCACGGGGCCGCAGCCTGCTTTTCAGATGATCTGCACTGTGGCTTTCCTCTCTGCCCCCCTTTTCAGTGGGGTTCCCTCCCATGTGTGGTGCAATGAAGGGGGCTATTTAGGTGGTGCTGCAATCTGGTAGGGCACACAGCTAATGGGGGGGGGGGTGGATACTACCCTCCTCCTCCATTTTGCTCAATTGAGGATGAATGGATTCTATACTTTGCTTGGGGCGGGGGGAGAGAGCTGGTCTTGCCCCTTGCACGTATTGCCCCCTAAGTAGGGTTACCCTGGGCATCTCTGAGTGTGATATTGGTCTTGGCTATAGTGTGTGTGTGGGGAGGGGTGTTTCCAATTGAGAGCATAACTGGGCGTGTTGCCTGGGAGCATGCATTAGATTGTGGAGCTTTGTTCGAGTTATAAGCCATTCTCCTGGGCTAATAGCCACATAGCAGATATGGAACGTGATGCCCAGGACATGGACACTGCAGCCCCAGATGCAGCTAAACCTGCACCAGTGCCGGTTGTGCCAGCATCCCCTTTGCAACATGCTGAACCACCAGGGTCAGGAGGAGCAGGTGAGGAACATAATGCTAATCCTGGCAAGAGCAGCGGTGCATGGCCTGCTTGGTCCTTTTCTCCAGCCCCAACACAGCTTGGGGATATGGCCAGCATTGGCCCCCTGCAAACAATGTGCCTTGGCAGGGAATGGGGGTGCCTTGTGCTCATGGCACAGGGGCATCCTATGGTACGTGCTGTCAGGTCTGGCAGGGGAATGTGCTGCCTTTTGGAGCTTATGACAGAGCAGGGCTTGCAAGGGCATACCCCACAGGGGTTACCCCTTTGCCTCAACATTTGCCATGTGGGGGCACTTATTTTCCTTTGGAGTATCATCTCCTTCCAGCTACGAAAGAGGCGATATGGAGAGGTGACCATGTGGATGTTTTCAGCTTGCTCTTTAGGGAACCGGAAGTTAAGCCCAAGGAGGGCAAGCATAGCGAAGAAATGAAAGTCACCAAGTACAAGCCAGAGGAACATTCTTGAAATAACTGGCTTACCAGCTTCACTATTTACATGGGGATGGTATTGCAGGTACAGCCTTCAAAGTGCCCTCTTTGGTGAAATACATAGATCTAATACACCACACCTTTATGGATTTTGTGGGCCCTTTTTGTGCCCATTATGATGAAATTTTTGTATCAGTGCCTGACCCCTCCCTCTCTTGGAACATGCCTTTGTGGGAACTTTGGATTCTCACCATGTCCTCCTTCTGCCCTGTACAGGGTGATAGGGCAGATAATGGGCACCTGTGCTTTAGGTTAAAAAAAAAAGCAAAGTTTTAAAAAATGGCTACCGTGCATGCTCAAACGACCTCTGCAAAGCCCTGGCCATGTCAGGCCTCACAGAAGCCATTTGAGCATGCGTGGCAACAGGCAAAATGGCCACCATGCCAAATAACAGAGGCCCAAACGGGCCAAAAAGGATTATTTTACAGGCTGCGGCAGTGATAAACGAGGCAAACGGCGGGAGGTGGAACCTTCACTGACATTCACACCCCTGCGGCCTTTATGAAGCCCCCTGAAGGGGCTAGGAGGTACGAACCCCAAACCAGTTTGCACATCCCTACTACAGGCTGGACACAGATTTACTAGTCAGGATATCTTCCTTCAAATCCTTCCTCTTGCTCATATGAGTGTAATGTCAGTGGATTGTGCCCTCAAACAGCTTATCCTTAGACAGACAATTCAATTGTATCTGTATTTTGTGTGCCTACCTTTGCAGAATATATATTGAATAATACACCCTGCAAAACATTTTTTCAAAGGAGGATGGAAACCCGTTAGAAAAAAAAATCAAAATAGTTAAATAATGTATCAAGTCTGGCTTTCTAGGGCAAGTATTACATAGAGTTAAGAACTGACACATCATATTCTTTTGGCCATTGTGCTTAATTTATGTATATATACCTTGGATGTTTTCATTATCTTTATAAATAATGATTTCATTGGGGAAACCTGCTATTCTTTCCCTTTCATTTTGAGGTAATGAATTATAGAAGCTAATTATGCATTGTGAAAAACTAATAAAATCCCTTTTAACCACATTAAATGGGAAAGCTTTCTCATTTCATTTTCACAAAAAAAAATTGTTCATGATAAAAAAGTGTTATATACTAAAAAAGAGCAATGCAAAATAAAACTTTTTTTATTTCTAAGGCTCATTTGAATTTGACTAACTACACATATAATTATTTCTATTGAAGTCTAAAAGAGCTAGAGAGACCCAATTATTTATTCTGATATAATTATACTGGAAGCCAATTGTGAATTTGAATTTTACACAATGTGTGGAAAACAGGAAGTGTAGTGTCCAATGTATTTTAAATAGTACACATTTTCTAAGTGATGGGCTGTGCTGGCATGGCTCATTATGGCAAACTGTGATAGAAGTATGAGAGAAAAGGTTAGGGGCATGGGGAAATTAGTGATAAAAACCTACAAAGGTACTCTAATATAGGTTCCTAGTTTTGGCAAATGACCCTTTTGAGGACTCGAGTTAAGGGGTTTTTAATTCAGAAGTCCAAGTGTCTGGACTGAAAGTGGTATCATTAAAAAACAAACAAACAAAAAACAAATTAGTTGTCCTTTGGTGGCAAGGATCTAGTTTCAAGGTTTTTGTATTACCTGTCTCAAGCCTGGGACTGAGAGGGGGGCTACAGTAAACTAAGTGCATAAATAATTATTTCAGCAAATACATAGGGAAATCAGTTGATTTCATTGTGCATCACTCAGCCAATAGAAAAGCTGCACCAAACCTAGGCACATGTAAATGGGGACGAGAATATATCCCTATTCAGACACTATGTTGTACGTGCATACAGATGCTTGTACATCTATATATTTTTGAATAAATGACTGTACTGGTGGCCCTCATTATTTGCGGGGTTTCTGTTCTTGCCTGTTGCATGAATATGGAAACCATGAATAATGAAACCGAGTCCACGGGAATTGGGGGGGGGGGTGGTAGTTCCTAATCAAAAGAAAAGGGGCAAAAAAGCAAGGGTTGGAAAAAATAAGAGAAGAAAAGTACAATATCTTATTCTCCAGCTCTCCAGCAATGCCCCCTAACCCCCAAAATGGTTGTGTGTGTGTGTAATAAAATGGCTCTCTGCTGGAAAATGGTGGTAGGAAATGACATGGAAATCATTTCCGGCCACTCAAAACCATGGACAGGCGAATTTCACCTATTTTTCTACTTGTGGATAATTAAAACAGATGTCTAAGACCCAATTGTGGATATGCAGAACCACGGATATGGAGTCTGTGGATAACAAGGGCCACTGTATATGCATTCATTTAAAAAGTGAACCTAGATATAAAGTAAAGGTAAAGTGTGTCAGCAAGTCGATTTCGACTCCTGGCGCCCACAGAGCCCTGTGGTTTTCTTTGGTAGAATACAGGAGGGGCTTACCATTGCCTCCTCCCTCACAGTTTGAGATGATGCCTTTCAGCATCTTCCTATATCGCTGCTGTCTGATATAGTACCAGCGGGGATTCAAACCGGCAACCTTCTGCTTGTTAGTCAAGCATTTCCCCGCTGCACCACTTAAGGTGGCTGAACCTGGATATAGGCCCCCTCAAATGCAAAGTACGGATAAGAACATAATAGGCTAGTTCGGACAATACTCAATCCACCCAATCCACCATATGCATGAGAACATGCATATGCAGTGAGTGCACATGTCAGCCCAGCACACAGGGAAATCTTCCCTAATCTCAAGGGGAGGGATAGTTGATCTTAACTGGTCTTCTAGATGGGATAGTTTGTCTTAACTGGTCTTCTACACGTGCTAGAAATTCTGGTTTAAACTAGATTAGGCCATAAATATGTTTAAAATGTAATCCTGAGACATAACATTGTTGCAAACTATTGATTTATTGGCACTAGATACTTTCTTGCATTTTTTTAAAAAATACATTGTATTTGGGATTTTTTTAAAAAAATAAATAAAGTGCAAGTACACATAAATATTTCATTTTCATGCCCACAGATGTGTCTTCCAGCTCAACATCTGCCTAGGTTTTTTCTTTTTTCTTTTTAATGCTAGTTTACGTTTAAAGATGTATAGTTGATTTGATTTCATTTTTTAAAAGATAAGGAGAATGTTTTTAAAAATAAGTGTCCCCCCGTGCTAAACATATGTTTTATATTGTCAATAAACTAAAACATAGGAATTGAATCTAGCCCAAGATTTTAAGACCCACTGATTTAGATGGGAGAGATGAACATATGTTTAACTCTCTCCCATTTATATCAATGGAACCTGGCTGGCTCATGCTCCAGTTTCCCATAGCATAACGTGCACTGTATCTGATTAAGTGGAACTAATGTTTGCCCTAGAAGTAATAACTTTTCAAAAGGCATGACATGTTTATTAGGTGCTTTCATATTAAATTCTATAAACATGGAAACAGAGTTTTATCCTTCAAACATAGGCCAGTTGTGTTACTAATTTATGCTAAACGCTCTAGGTGTACAACTGCAACAGCTGAAATATATTGCAACTAGCCAACCCCGCACAGAACATCTGTGTGCTCTTTGGGGCCAGCGGTTACGTCTTTCCCCCCACCTTCTGCCCCAGTCTCCGCTTCCGGGCCCAGCAGCCTCTCCTCCCTACCACCACTTCTGCCCCCGCACTTTCTTTCCCCTCTCCTGGGACTTGCCTCCATGGGCAGGCAGAGCCCGCCACCACCTCTGACCTCCGCAACCAGGCCCGCCGCCGCGTCTGTGCACTCTTTGGGGTCGGCTGTTCCATCCTCCCTCCTGCCACACTCTCTTGTCCCCCTCCCCCTCCCTCCTGCCCTACTCTCTCTTGCCCCCTCCCCCTCCCGCCATTCCTCCCACTTCCTCCTGCCCTACCTCCTCCTCTCTCCTGCCTCACTCTCTTTTGCCCTCCCTTCCCCTCCCTCCTCCCCTCACCCCCACCCACACTGAGCATTTTACCTCACCCCACTCTCAGCTCAAAGGGTGATGCTCTGTGCGGGTCAGCTAGTTTTTTATTTATTAGGTGGCTGGTTTTTTGGTTGTCAGAATGGCTACTATTGTCCTTCATAGCCCAGTGTTTTGGTTTCCATCCCCTCCATCTCTTGCCCCAGTTTCTTGCTTTCCATCCCACCCTCCTCTTGCCCCATCGTCTCATCTTCCATCCCCCCACCTCTTGCCCCAGTATTTATTATTATTATTATTATTATTTCTTTTTTACACAGCCAGACAGGTGTTATTGACTGGTTTGTTTTATCCAGACATAGAGTCCTTCCCAAGGACCTGGGATGCCAGAATTTTATTGTCAATGGTTATACATATCATCGCAGAATATAGGCTGTTCCCAGTAAAGCTGCTTTTTGTAATTGGCTGATGGTGATTTCTGTGGCCCCTATGGTGTTGAGGTGCTCTTCAAGGTCTTTTGGAACTGCACCCAGGGCACCAATGACCACTGGGATTATTTTGGTCTTCTTCTGCCACAGCCTTTTAATTTCAATTTGTAGATCTTTGTATTTGGTGATTTTTTCTATTTCATTTTCTTCTGTTCTACTATCCCCTGGTATTGCTATGTCAATTATTTTGACTTGTTTTTCTTTCTTCTCGACTACAGTGATATCTGGTGTATTGTGTGGCAGATGTTTCTCTGTTTGTAGTCGGAAGTCCCATAACATTTTTACATCTTCATTTTCTTCAACTTTTTCAATTTTATGGTCCCACCAATTTTTGGCTACAGGTAGCTTGTATTTTTTGCAGATGTTCCAGTGTATCATCCCTGCTACCTTGTCATGCCTTTGTTTGTAGTCAGTCTGTGCGATCTTCTTACAACAGCTGATCAGGTGGCCCACTGTTTCATCTGCTTCTTTACAAAGGCGGCACTTGCTGTTTGTTGTGGATTTTTCAACTTTTGCTCTTATTGCATTTGTTCTTAGTGCCTGTTCTTGTGCAGCCAGTATTAAACCCTCTGTTTCTTTCTTCAAGTTGCCATTCTTAAGCCATTGCCAGGTCTTGGTGATGTCTGATTTTCCACGTATACTGTGTAAATATTGACCATGCAGGGGCTTATTTCTCCATTTTTCTGCTCGGTTCTTGACTTGTTCTTTCTTTTAGGCCTGCTTTGTTTCATTGGTGTTGAATAGTTTCTCGTTATTGACCATTTTAAGTGCATCTTCTTCACTGTCCTTGATATATTCTTCAAGGCCTCTTTTCTCCTCCTCTCCTATTTGATGGACTTGTAGCATTCCTCTTCCACCTGAGCTGCGAGGGAGGTAGAGCCTATCTACATCACTGCGGGGGTGTAGAGCATGATTGATGGTCATGATTTTCCTGGTCTTACGATCTAGTGTCTCTAGCTCTGCCTGGGTCCAGTCTATTATTCCTGCAGTGTATCTAATAACAGGTATAGCCCAGGTGTTTATGGCTTGTATGATGTTTCCGCCATTGAGTTTGGACTTGAGGATTTTTCTGACTCTCCTGATGTATTCACTTCCCATTTTTCTTTTAACTTCAGTGTGTGCGATGTTATCAGCCTGGAGAATGCCCAAGTATTTGTAAGGTTCTTTCTCTTCCAGGTTCTTGATGTTGCTTCCATTGGGCAGTTCTATTCCTTCTGTTTTTCTTATTTTCCCTCTGTTCATTATTAATGCAGCACACTTGTCTAGTCCAAACTCCATAGCTATATCGCTACTGAATATACGGACAGTGTTTAGCAGTGATTCGATTTCTGACTGGGACATTCCATACAACTTCAGATCGTCCATGTACAGCAGATGGTTGATTTTACTGAATGTTTTAGATGTTTGGTATCCGAGGCTTGTTTTGTTTAGTATTTGTGAAAGTGGGGTCATGGCGATTACAAACAATAGAGGGGATAGTGAGTCCCCTTGGAAAATGCCTCTTCTAATGCTAACCAGTGCCTCGCCATTGATTGTTAACTATGTTAACACACAGAGACCCTGGTAACCACAGAGCCCCTTGGTGGCGCAGTGGTAAAACTGCCGCCCTGTAACCAGAAGGTTACAAGTTCGATCCTGACCAGGGGCTCAAGGTTGACTCAGCCTTCCATCCTTCCGCGGTCGGTAAAATGAGTACCCAGAATGTTGGGGGCAATATGCTAAATCATTGTAAACCACTTAGAGAGCTCCGGCTATAGAGCGGTATATAAATGTAAGTGCTATTGCTACTATTGCTATTCCACATGCTCATTGCTTTTTAAATAAATATCTGAATGTTTTTGCTGAGACCAGTTGTTTCTAAACATTTCAGTATCCATGTGTGAGGTAGTGAATCGAAGGCTTTCTTGTAGTCAATCCATGCAATACTTAGGTTTGTTTTTCTTCTCTTGCAGTTTTCTAAAATCATTTTGTCAATCAGCAGCTGGTCTTTTGTGCCTCTGGTGTTCTGGCAATTTCCTTTCTGTTCAACTGGAAGCTGTTTGTTAGTTAATAAGTGTTGCATCACTTCATCTGCTATTATTCCAGTTAATAATTTGAACATGGTTGGCAGGCAGGTTATTGGTCTATAATTACTTGGAACTGCACCTTTTGCTGGGTCTTTCATAATGAGATGAGTTTTCCCAGTTGTTAGCCATTGTTCAATATCACCGCCTTTCATAATGTGATTGAACTGTTTTGATAGTTGTTTATGAAGGCTTGTTAGGTATTTAAGCCAGAAGCCATGCAGTTCATCATCGCCTGGCGCAGTCCAATTTTTAATTTTCTTTGTTCTTTCACTTATTAATTCTAGTGTTATTATTAGATCTTGCATTTGTTGCTTACATTTTTTGACCTCTTCCATCCAGCCTGCTTTTTTATTATAATCTATTGGATTGTCCCATAATTTCCCCCCAGAATTGCACTGTTTCTTCTTTATTTGGTGTTTCTATGTTTCTTGCAGTTTCTCCTATGCTTTGGTAGCAACGTCTCTGATTCAACTGGAATTGGAGATTCTGCCTGTGTTGTGTAACTCTGTCTTCATATCTGCTAATCTTCTTTGACACTGCTGTTATTTGCTGCTTTATTATTTCCAGGACTTCTCTAATTTTCCTTGAATCTAGATGGTATTTTTGGATCATATACTATTTGGTGTTTTCATTCTTCAGCTTCTTGTCTTTCATATCTTTCAATTTACTAGCATCTTATCTAAGCCTGGAGATTTTATTTTCTAATCGAATCTTCCATTTAAGTGATGTACTGCTTTCCTTTTTTACAGCTTCACTGATCTTATATCCGAGCTCTTGTGTTGTTATTGTTGCTGCACTGTACATTAGTTGGTTTGTTTCTTGCAAATTATTGGTTGTTATTTCTGCAAGTGCAGCATTGACATCTTTTAATGCCTGAGCAAGTTGTTTTTTGGCAACTGTTTTTAGAGCGGGAAGTCGAACCCTGGTGGTTGTTTGGTTCATGTGCTCAGTTATTTTTTGCTTGAGTTCTTGTTGCTTTTCTGTTAAATGGCATTTTGAGGTGAAGGCAAAGGGGAGGTTGCCTGGTTTTGATTTTGAAACAGTTCAGCAACGGTGGTATCCTCTATTTCCAACACCTCCTCCATCTGCGCCTGAGCAACTGCTTCAGTTGGTGGTAATTCTTCTTCCATATCTTGAGCCTGTGTTGCTCTTTGCAGTTCTTCCAGCTCAACTTCTGTGAATACTTTATTTCTTATTATGAATCTCCTCTGGTCTGCTAGCCTTTGTTCTGTTATTTCTGTATCTGGATGCTTCTCTTTCCAAATTTGGTACATTCTTTTTAAATAACCTCTTCTAGTTGGACTAGACTTGTAATAGCAGATCATTATTTCCTTGTTGGCATTTTTTGTATATTTTTTCGGTTAAGCGACGTTTCTTCCAGTAACTTTGCTGTCTCCAGCCCTGGTTGCTCAACTGAAGATCCTGAGTCCTGTAGCCCACTTGCCACCAGATGTCCAGGGACTATAGCACCTGGCGCAGTCCTTGTTGATCCGGGCGATGACCGATCCGGTATAGATTTATTAAAGTTATAGCAATAGCATATTGCTATTAAAGTTATGTCTCACCATATTGTTGATGGGAGAGGCACTCTTTGTCTGGCTCCTCTGGTGAGACCTGTCCAGTATGGTAGGACCTCTGGCATAGCTCTCACCTTCATCATCATCATCATCATCATCATCATCATCATTATTATTATTTTGGTGGGCTGGTAAGCTGCTTTGGAATCACACAGTAATTTCCCCCCTCCCTCTTGCCCCATTTTCTCACCTTCCCCCCTCCCTCTTGCCCCAGTGTTGTCCCTAAAAGCCCCCTGGTTTTTTATTTATTGGGGGGGCAGGTCAGCTGCTTTAGATTCACACAGTACTTGAGTGTTGTGTGTGGCTACTGTTGCCCCCCCCCTTTTTACTCGGTACTTTTAAGGGGGTGGGGGGAGTCTGGTGATTGTTTCTCCTCACAGTCTGGCTCTCCTTAGCTTTGTCACCACCCCAGCCCGTCACTCCCCCCCCCCGCACCATGGTCATTTTTTCTTCATCAATTTGGTCATCATGTCCCTCAGTCTCCATCTCTACTGTGGCAGATACAGTGGGCAGCCAACCATTGGTTAACTGTTCCCTTTAGTCGCACGCCTGTCAACCGTGTCACGTATCTCCCTACTGGCTCCCTCTCCCAACCCTTTTTGCACAGGGCCCCTAAGCGGCCTTACCCCCTGTGCTCTTCCCATGGGCTATTCCTTGGCCCAGCCCGGGAACCCTTTCCTTGCGGTGGCCATAACTGAGGGGTTCAGCAGCTCGGCTCCAGTGCCTCTGGCTGCCAGGTCCATTTGTTGTGGTCCAGCCTCTCCTCAGGCCAGTAAGTGACGCCATCTGGCCTCGGCGGCCAGGTGCTCCACCGCCACCAGGCCTCCATGGCCAGGCATGCTGCCGCCACCTGGGCTCCATAGCCGGGCGCACCACCATCACCACCTCGCTTCCTCGGCTGGGCATGCCACCGCCAGGCCTCCATGGCCGGGCATACTGCCACCACCTGGGCTCTGTAGCCTGGCGCAGAGCTCTGTAGCCTGGCGGGCATACTGCCACCACCTGGGCTCTGTAGCCTGGCATCATGCATCACCACCTCGCTTCCTCGGCCAGGCGCACCGCCACCTGGCCTCTGTGGCTGGATGCGCCACCGCTGCCTCACTTCCTTGGTCAGCTGCCGCTGCCATCTCACTTTCTCGGCCGGGCACGCCACCACCACTTTCTTGCCTCCACGACCGACCAGGCCGAGCAATCCTCCTGGGTGAGCCTCCTCCATGGCCGGGCCCGCCGCCATGCCTCCGTGGCCGCCCAGCAGCCAATTCTCCTGGGTGCGCCAGCCAATCAGGTGCCTCCACCGCCCAGCCAATCAGGCAGGGCACTGGGATGCACATTCGAAGGCACACCCAGGAGAAATAATAATATAGATTCAAATACTCAAACCATTGTCCTTTGAGACTATTTCAGAGAAAGTGGTTTGGGGCCCAGTGTCTAAGTCTAATTTTGTGTCATAAAATGTTTGAACCTAGTAAAATGATTAATGACAATGCCATAGAAATACAAGAACAATAGAGAAAATGTCTTCATTGACTTAATAGTTAAAGTCTGGAAGTAAGACTTAGACATAAGCATCATCATATAGATCATGAGAAGCTAGACAGTACGGATTTTTTGTGTTGATTTATTTTTATTGCTTGTTGAGATATGAGTGGCAATATGAAGCCACTCATATGGCAATAATTCCTCTAAGCAGGCTTCTTCAAATTGATTTAATGCAGTATCGTCTTAGGGTTTTCTGTTTTCCGCGTCTTTGTTTTGAAGTGCACTCAAAACTGCCAACTTAACTTTTCTTTCATTATTTAAAATATTTATACCCCACCTCTCCAATACACTACTACTCGGGGCGGCTCACAACTTTTTTAAAAAATAGATATAATGTAAAATAAAAGACTAATAAAGTTAAACAAGTTAAAAGACCAGGCTAAAACCACATTTAAAATTACAATTATTTTTTCTAAACCCCATTTTGGATTAAAAATTATTAAGAAGAAGCTAAAAACTGAGATCATCTACATGTCCATTTATTTATTTATTTATTTGCATATGTCATCCATGTACATGGGGCTAACAGCCAGACTAGGTTACTCATGAGTAGTCCCACTGAAATTAATGGGGCAAGTTAGTCATGATTTATCCCATGTGTAATTTATTCTGGACGGCAGCCAATAAGAGGACAGGTCACTGCCCTGAGTGGCTTTCAGTCTAGACACTGACTCAATGCAGACCGCAGAGGAAAAGAAAGGAAATGGAGGGGGAGGGGAGGAGAAGAAATTGCAATTATTATGCTAGGGGATTATTATATGTAATTCAATAGCTCAGGTGAAATGTATTTCAAACTTTCATTAGTACAATAAGGGAACAACTCACTTGTGTATTTTCAGTTCTGTGACAAGTAAAGGCTAATATTCTGGATCCACAGGGATCTGGTGTGAGTAGAAAGCCACTCATGCAAGGCACCCCCAATTTCCATCAATTCCTCTGTCATGCTACTGCCACCAGCCACAGCACTTCATCCCATGCAATTTCATAGGGTCCTCAGACATTCAAGAGCTGATTTTCAGTGCAAGTGACTGAACTGGGGAGAAGGGACTAGGAAAGCCCCACTGTGCTGCAAACAGAACTCTTTCCACATTATTCTGGATCCAGCTCATAGAAAAGATTCTCACGATCCTTGAAAAGCGGGCTAAGGGAGCCTAACCCGCTTTTGGAGGATCGTGTGCTGTCATGGGAGCCGCACAGCTCCTGGCAGCAAACCCAGCTAATCCCCCCCCCCTTTAGACGAGCGCTCCGCTAACCCCGTCTGTTTGATCGTATATTGCCGCGGTGCGGCTCTGTGCCATGGCAGCACACAAGGAGAACCCCACCGGGAGGCTAAAACAAGACTTGCAGCCCTGGGGGTCTCTCCAGGATGCCCCGTGCACTTGCCCAGGATGCCCCGTGCACTTGTTCCAGGATGCCCCAGAACTTCTGGGGGCCATGCAGTGCCCAATCCCCGCAGCCCCCACTGGCTCCGTGATGGAGCTGGCAGTTGTGTAGGCAGCCGATTCGGCCACCCAGGGCTGTCTGAGGATCGTCTGCGAGGAGAGCGGGCTAAGCCCACTCTTCCCACAAACCCTCTTAAAGTGGTCTCACTGATCGTGAGACTCACTTCATGATGTTTGAAGTGTTTTAATTGGGTTGGGGGTGGTGGAAAAAACTGTCAAGGAGAAAGAGATTCATGAATTATGCACAGTGTGGAGAAAGGGTCTTTTTCCTATCACTTCCCCACAAAATCAGAACTTGGGTTCACCTGCCCCCATTAAAATTGATTGACAGTGGTTCAGGACAGAGCAAAGGAAGTATTAACTGGGGCCAGGCATTGTGATCATATCACGCCAGTGCTTCGTCAGCTGCACTGGCTCCTAGTCCATTTCCAGGTCCAATCTAAAGTGTTTTGTTTTAATCTTTAAAGCCCTAAACAGCTTTCGACCATGTTACCGGAGAGAGTGCCTTGTGCCATATGTCCTGACTCGGACCTTAAGATCTTCGTCAGAGGCCCTGCTCCAAGTGCCACTGCCAATGAGGTGGTGGCACCTCATTTATGTAATAGCCTTCCTACTGACACCATCACCTCGTTCTTTTTGACACTAGGTGAAGAGTTCGCTTAGGCTTTTAAAAACTGATTTTTATAATTGATGTTTTTAAAAAGTTTTTTAAATGTTTTGTACTGAAATCTGTATTTTGTTGTTGTTTTGTGCTGTGATTTGTTGTGTTTTATGTGTTTTTATTGGATGTTCTTAATGTTGTATTGTGAGCTGCCCAGAAAACAATTGGTTATGGGGCAGCTAACAAATAAAGTAGATTTTATTGATTGATTGATTGATTGTTCTTTTGTCACACAGTGTATAATTGTAGGTTAATAAATTAAAATTTATTATTTGTCTACTAATCTAGACGAAGCAGAGGTGCCAGTTAAAGTGGCCAGGGAGTTTGAGGGTGCTCTTATATGAGACTCCTGCTTTGGATACATTTGAATTGGTATACCAACAGTGACCCCTCTGGGACAAAAATAACTTTGCCACTATTACAATACTAATGGGAGCCTAGCACCAGGCTGAATGTCTGAACTGGCCCCTGGCATATAACTATTCAGTGGCTGAAATCCTAGCCAATGCAACACTCATGCAGCAAAGGAAATGCTTGTGCAGTAAAATAGCATGGCCGCTTGGGTGGGAAGTGAATTTTATCAATCTCCCTTTCTCTCTGAAACATTCTGTGCCACTTGAAAATATATCCTTGTGGGTTGCATAGCCCTCAGGGACATGTTTTCATGTGGCATATAGTGCTTCGGACGGAAGGGGAAATCCGTGCATTCAGCCCCCCATGTGAGTGGCAGTGCTGCTACTCTGGAATGCAGCAATTGCACATGTGCTTCCTTTGCTCTATAAGCACTGTGTTCATTAGAATGTTGACCAATAATTATACAATAGCAAACAAATTTAAAAAGCAGCAGCAAGTAGGGATGTGCAAACAGGGTCAACATTGAACATGTTTGCTGTTGAACCTCTTCAGTTTGACCGTTCAAGGTTGAACCGAACCATCCCCTGTTCAGTTCAACACAGACCGATCACCCCCCCCCCCCCCCGCCGACTGTTCAGGGAGTTCGTGGATTGTTATTTATTTACTTACCCACTTCAGGGGAGTTGTTGGAGGTGGCAGGGGGGGGTCTGCGGAGGTTCCCCCTTCCCCTGGTAGTCTCCCTTATTTCCTCCACCAGCCGTTCAGCCAGCTCTTTGGCCTGTTCAGGCCTTCCCCCTCCATTGCGTTGGCCATTTTGGAGGCCACCATGCCTGCGCAATTGGCCTCTGCATGACCCGAGCCATGCACAGGCCAATTGTGCAGGCATGGTGGCCTCCAAAATGGCCACCATGCTGGAGGGGAAAGGCCCGAGCAGGCCAAAGAGCTGACTGAATGGCCAGTGGCAGCAATAAGGGAGGCCAGCGGGGGGAGGAGAAACTCCACAGACCTCCCTGCTGCCTCCAACAACTCCCCCAAAGGGGGTAAGTAAATTTTTAAATATATTTTTTAAAAAAAATTCACGAACCCCCCACGGAATGAACCAAACTGGACCAGCCGGTTCCATGCACACCCCTAGCAGCAAGAAAGATTTTTGCCCAGATGTTTTGAAGGCCCACACCTGTTGAACTGCTGCATTTGTCAATGCCAGACATGGCTGCTGGCCTCTGTTCAACTTGGTGGGTCACACAAGTTGTACAGGCCCCTCTAGGTGCTTCTCATATTTGTCAAAGAGCAAAAAGATAACTGCACTGCTGCTGCATGCCTATCAGTTTCCTTTGAGTGGACATTTTTCCTTTCTTTGATCATATTGAAGAAGCATAGTGCCTGAGGGGATACATTAGTACATGGGAAGACATGACAGAGACTAGAGTAACTTAAAGTCATTGATTTTTTTTCCTTAAGAAAAAAAACCGCCCCATTGATGTGGATTCTTTTTTTTTTTTTAAGAAGCAATAATTGCAGTAGTCAGAAGATTTGTAACACCTGTCTCATATGCACAAGAAACAAAACGCTTGTCCCAGAACATTTAATATGACTTTCTCCATTTTATCACAAAAATGAACATGCAGTACCATCATAACTGCATTGGTAGATGTCTGAAATTTGCTAGAGTTATAGATCCACAAAATACTTAAGACAGAATAATAGTACTTAAACTGCCTTTAGGCAGACTAAGGTAAAGGTAAAGTGTGCTGTCGAGTCGGTGTCGACTCCTGCTGGCCACAGAGCCCTGTGGTTGTCTTTGGTAGAATATAGGAGGGGCTTACCATTGCCATCTTCCACACAGTATGAGATGATGCTTTTCAGCATCTTCCTATATCACTGCTGCCCAATATAGGTGTTTCGGCGGGGATTTGAACTGGCAACCTCTGGCTTGCTAATCAAGTATTTTCCCCACTGCACCATTAGGTGGCTTTAGGCCAACTAAGTTCAGTTTATTTGGTCAAACCAGCTTCTTATTTCTGGTGCAAAAATCTCTCCTTCATACACTGTTATCACACAAAATTACTACTACCTATGAACAACTAGGTCCACAGTGAGAACTAGATCAGACAATAGTTACTTCCTAATCTGGCCTATTGCATCTATGTGGCATACCATGCAGGGACAGAATGAGTGAATGCCATCTAAGCACATACAATGGAATGACATCGGTGAAAATCACTTGGTTTATTTCCAGATGCAATGCTGGAAATGAAGCATGCTGGTTTTAGCTTATCTGTATTGGATTTTCCACATATAGGTGGCACACACACATTCTGTCCCAACAGGAGCATAGGAAGTTGACCTACCAAGTCAGACCATTGGTCCATCTAGCTCAGCATTGTCTATGCAGACTGGCAGCAGCTTCTCCAGGTCTGTAGTCAGGAGTCTCTCTCAGCCCTATCTTGGAGATGCCAGGGAGGGTACTTGGAACCTTCTGCTTGCAAGTATTCAGGCGATCTTCCCAGAACAGCCGCATCCCCTAAGGGGGAAATATCTTACAGTGCTCACGTGTAGTCTCCCATCCAAATGCAACTAGAGTGGACCCTGCTTAGCAAAGGGGAGAATTCATGCTTGCTACCACAAGACCAGTTCGCCTCCAATAGAGAGGTAGGAAGAAAGAAGGTAGGGGTTGTTTACCAGATGGGTTGCAAGAACAGACACACTTGGAGCTGTCTTCTAAGCCAGGGGTTCCCAACAGGTGTACTAGTACCCCTGGGAGACTTGAAGGTCTCAAAAGGGGTAATCAGAGCACTGTTCCCTCTAAGAGGGATTCCCAGATGTTGTTGACTACAACTCCCAGAATTCCCAGCTGCAGTGGCTTTTCCTTGGGGATTATGGGAGTTGTAGTCAACATTTGACTACAACCAGAATCCCTGTTAGTGGACTAAGTGCTGACTCAGAGCACTTTTGCTTTCCCACACTGCAGATGTATTATTTGTTCCCCAACTGAGAATTGCTGGCTTCAAGCCAATGTGTCCTCAGTGATATGCCCACTGCAGAAAGGGGAGGGAATTGGATGAAGACCTCCTCCTCTTCTACTCCTGTTAAGAGAACTGCCTGTTTGGGGGCTCCCAGCATCACCCTCACATGTGGTTTGGGACTACAGGCTTGTACTTTCCATTTTGACTAGCTGAACTTGCAGGATCATAGGCTCACCATTTGTCTACATGGGCTAACTCCCAAGGAAGGTAAATCCAGGTCAAGCCTAACACATGAGTAGTAGTAGTAGTAAGTTTATTTACAGTCCATGACCAAATTAGAACACAGAAAAAGTTAAAATTCTAATAAAAATGTTAAGTACAGAGTGACATTATAAAACATTATGATATAAAAAGGGTTAAAAATAGGCACATAAATATACATATTAAAAGAAATATTTAAAAACTAATTTGTTCATTCCTTATCTTTATAGCTGCTACACAAATTCTTGCCATGGACCCAGTGATTCCCTTATACCGATCTGACAAAAAATAGGCAACATAATACTCATCAGAATGACCCGGATGTTTTCTAAGATGAGGCTCAATCCAGTTGGAGCGAATAGATTTGTAGAAAGGGCAATAGAGGAAAACATGAGCAATTGTCTCAACCACTCCTGCACCACAAGGGCATAGGTGATTCCTCCAGGGAATTATCATATATCTTCCCTCCAAAACCACAGAGGGCAGAACATTAAACTGAGCTTGTGAAAAAGCTCTCCTCTGACTTAGGACTGACAAGTGCATAAGATAAGCTGCTGGCAAAGGGTAATTAAAAAAATTATCACAGTTAGTTCCAAGGGAGGCTGCACTTAGGTCTCTGTTTCTCTAGGTCCAAAATCCTCTGTTTCAAGCTCTTTTTAGCTACATCAGGACCCAGGGAACATAGAAACTGATCTGAAAAGCCACAATTGCTCAAGATGGCCTGGACATTCTTGGTCCAAGAAGACTGAAATCTTTTAAAACCTATGAGACAAGGCTTAAGCCATGAATATGGATTTTGAGCCAATAATTAATCGTACGTAGCCAAGCCAGGGCCACAATCCTAATTAGTCCTGCTTCCAAACGTAGGGCCGCATTTGAGACACAGTGCAGGAGCAGGAAAATAGCTTGTAGAAATCTCAACTGTACTGCCTCAAGTGGTTGTAAATTACCTGTCAAAAAGTTCTGAATTCCATACAACATCTGGGCTAAAACCTTAAGAGCGGCAGGAATATAATAAGCACCCTTGGTATGAAAATTTTTTAACACCGCTGTAACCATATTCTGTGCACTTGCGGCCACATACTCACAATGGAATCTCCATGAATTACATTCATGAAACACAAGACCTAGATATTTATATGTTTTGACTTGTTGGGCACTGTTGCCATTAATAACCCATTTATGGTTTTCCCCCTCGTACTAAATACCATCACCTTCAATTTCTGGGTATTAATAGCCAGAGACTCCTCAGCGCAAAATTGTGCGAGAGTTCTCAGGGCCCTCCTCATGCCGTCCAGTGTGGTAGATATTATAGCCGCATCGTTGGTGTACAATAAAATAGAAATAGCTCTTCGCCCTTGAGAATCAGTATAATTATGGCTGTGTTCTAATCCTCAGGAATACATCCCACCCTATCAATGTAAGTGAAGAGTTTGGCTAAAACAGGGGCCCACCAATCTATTTCCATCTTCAAAAGCTCCCCTGGAATCATATCATTACCGGAAGCCTTGCCTGATGGTAACTGGGATATCAAACTAATGATTTCTTGAACCGAGACCGGAGTCCCAGGGGTGGGGTGGGGAGGCAGTCTAGATGATATACACAAGAAGAGGGCCCGGGCAAATCAGCCTCATATAATACCCTATAATGGGCTGTCCAGGTATCTGCAGTAATATGGCCTCCCAAACTAGGATAGGCCCCCTTGAGACTACCTGACACAATTCTCCAAAACAATCTAGTATCTTTCAGCCTGGCCGCAGCGAGGAACCATTCCCAGGCTTCCTTCATCGCCACATTCTTTTTTTGCCCAATTAACCACTTATATTTTCTCTTCAACTCCAAAGTTTCTCGAGCCAAATCATTATTTGGATTAGACCTAAGAAGATTGAATTTGGTGACCAATGTTCTTTTATCTATTATGCAGTCTTAATCAACCCATCTGGCAGAACTATTCCTCTTACATGTCAAGCCAACTCCAGGTCAAGCCTAATACATAACTGAAAGAGGGAACTACTCCCCGTGCTTCTTCTCTGTTGATGCACGAAAGAGCTTTCTGAGTAGACCCAAATTGAGGAGAAGCTATTTCTCTAAAAGGAGGAGCCCAGACTCTTATCAATGTTGGCACAAAAGATTAGCCTTCTAAGCTAATCATCTTCACAGGAAAAGCAGATAAGATTGCAGCAGATTCATCCCTCTAACATATATGTTGATGGTTGGCATGAAGCATGGGGAAAGTGCTCATTGTGTTAAAGAAATAATTTATCTTCTACCTAGAAGGTCTTCCTGACACAAGATAAGCTTTGAGTCCACATATTCAATGTTTTTACATACAGGTTGTCTAAAGCATTTCACTTTGTTGTGCTTCAGAGCCAGCTAGAATTGAACAGGACAAAATGTATTCTTTTGTCCACCATGGATGTCACCCTTCTCAATAAAGAGGTGTAATCAGCATTTGGACTCAAGGCAGACTTCTGCCTATTTGTACCACAAACCCCATCAAGCAGTGTGTCTCTTCTCCAGATTCACCCACTGTGTGTATGTGAGTCTGGGCATCAGCTATTCCATTTGGCTTTGCCTTGGCCCTCATGGAGGGCCTTGGAGGTGGAGTAGCACTGTATGTTACAGAAGGAATAGAATCTAACAAAGTAGAAAACCTAGGTGGACCTGAGTCCTCCAAAGAAACCCTGTGGGTGATAATACAAAGCCTGAAAGGAAATATGCTACTGGGGATGTGCTATTGCCCTCCGGATCAAAATGCTGACAGTGACTGGGAGCTGCAGGAGGAAATCAGGGAGGCTTCAAGGAGAGGCAGAGCAGTAACCAAGCAGAGAGAAGGCGACCTTGGACTTAATCCTGAGTGGCACCCAGGACCTGGTGCAGGATGTCAGTGACATCAACCCTTTAGGGAACAGTGACCACAGTGCGATCAAACTCAGCATACATGCAGGGAGAAAATAACCAAGGAAGTCTAACACAGACATTTTGAATTTCAGAAGAGGAAACCTCTCTAAAATGAGGGGTATGGTGAAAGAAAACTGAAAGGGAAAATCAGGAGAGTCACTTCGCTCAAGAATGGATGGAGTTTACTCCATGCATTCCACAATACTAGAAGTATATAGAAATACTAGAATACAAAACCACAATACTAGAAGCCCAGTTAGATTGTATACCCCAACGGAGGAAAGGTACCACTAAGTGCTCCCTGTGCCCACCAGAGGAGGGAGACCATCCACCAGCAAGAGGCACAGGGTGAGAGCCTGTGCTGGGTGTGGCTCCTCTGCTGTTTGTCATCTGCTGCTTGCCTATGGGACTTCTGCCTGCCAGTTCTGTTGAAGTTGAGTGTTGGCAGGACTGGGGTCCTGGGCTTCCATCTGCCCACCCCTGGGCTACATAGGAGACTGCCAGTGGTGGCGGGACTGCCACTGAAGGGGCAGCACCAAAGGAGGTCACCCCTTTGGGGAGAAACGAGGGTGAGGGCTCCCCACCCCCCGGTTCAGCATTTTTAGGGTTTGGAGGCGGCTGAGATAAGGCTTGTTTTGAATGTTTTGGAGTCTGTCTGGAGATGGGAGGGTGTGTCCACTGGTCTTGGTGCGGCTATTCCAGTGGTGGTGGGGAACAGAAGAAGTTACATTGGCAGGTCAGCAGGCCGTTACAGGGGAAGGGAAATCATAAACTTAATAGCTGTTTCCTCTTCCAGCTGCCCTGCCAGCTGTTTGACCTTGGGGAGCAGTGCCAACAACCCACAGAAACTTGCCTTGCTCCTTTGTAATGCCAGATCAGTCCAAAACCAATCTGAAGTAATCCATGATTTGATCAGGGATGAAGGGGCTGACCTGATGTGTATCACAGAGACTTGGTTGGGGGAGGCTGGGGGCCCAGTTTGGGCCCAGCTTCTCCCTCCAGGGTACTCTGTAGAGGAGCAGGTAAGGGAGTGTGGGCGGGGAGGTGGAGTAGCTGTGGTCTTTAAGGATAATATCTTCCTTACCAGGATCCCTATCAGAGTGTCTGATCATATTGAATGTGTGTACTTACGTTTGGGTACCAGGGATAGATTGGGACTTCTGTTGGTGTACTGATCACCCCGCTGCCCAACAGAGTCCCTAACTGAGCTCGCAGACTTCGCCTCGGATTTGGCATTGGAGTCCCCCAGGCTTATGGTGCTGGGGGACTTCAATATCCACTTCAGGACCAGGTTGTCTGGTGCAGCTCAGGAGTTCATAGCAGCCATGACAAATACGGGCCTATCCCAAGTGGTCTCTGGACCGACACATGTTGCTGGTCATACTCTTGATCTGATCTTTCATTCTGATCAGGGTGGTGTTCCGGGACTCCTGTGATTTCCCCATTGTCATGGACGAACCACCATCTGGTTAAGGTCAGACTCATAGTTGTGCCCCACCTCTGCAGGGGTGAGGGACCTATTAGAATGGTCCGTCCAAAAAGGTTATTGGATCCAATAGGATTCCAAGAAGCCTTGGAAGGATTTAATGTTGGCCCTGCCAGCGATCCAGTTGATGCCCTGGTGGAGAATTGGAATAATCAACTCACCAGGGCAGTAGAGATGATTGCTCCTAAGCGTCCTCTCCAACCCGCTTCAAAAATGGCTCCTTGGTATATGGAAAATCTGTGGGAGCTGAAGTGGCAAGGTAGGCGACTGGAATGCAAGTGGAGGAAGACTTGACTCAAATCCGACAGATTGCAACATAGAACACATTTAAAGATCTGTGCTCTGGCTATACATGCAGAAAAAAAGTGTTTCTTTTCTGCCCGTATTGCTTCCACAGGCTCTCGTCCAGCTGAGCTATTCAGGGTTGTGAGGGAGCTAGTAGGGCCCCCTACACCCATGAATCTGAATTTGGAACCATCAGTGGCCTGCTGTGATGCTTTTAATGAGTTTTTTGTGGACAAAGTCTTTCGTATTCGGGTCGATCTGGATTTAGACTGCACAGTTATCGCAGTGTCAGATGCAGAAGTATCCAGCAACTTCTCTTGTGTGGTTAGACTGGATTAATTTCAGTTTGTGACTCCTGAGAATGTGGACAAGCGGTGCGGAACAGTGCGTCCTACCACCTGTCTGCTTGATCCTTGCCCAACGTGGCTTATACTATCTGGTAAGGGGGTTGTTGTGGAGAGCCTGGTGGCAATTATAAATACCCCTCTGAGGGAGGGTGTCAGTAATCTGGTCACCCGGTAGGGAAGTCTAGGATGATAGTTCACAAAAGACCAAAATGGGTAGCAGAAGCGAAACACGGCTCAGAAATATCTTTTTTTCTCTGGCTCAGAATGAAAGCTGTCGACACTAGGGATGATATACGTTGGCTTCTAGCGGCTAACTGCAAGCTGTAGATGTGCTTTATAGTTCAAGCTGATAACTCTCAGCTGGCAGGGATTAAATGCTTATCAGCCCTCTGCAAGAGGGGCTTACTTCTCCTGATTGATTCCAGATGTGCCTGCCACCTTGTGACCCGTCTCTGCTGTGCAGTCAATGGGGGTTACCTGCACAGCTCATCCTCCACTTCGTCAGTCCCTGTCTCTGCTGCCTCAGACTGCTGTGCCTGCTCTGAGACATCAACCAGAACTGCCTCAGTTGTCTCTTGGGAACCGACAGCCGGGCTCTGCCCCTCAGGCACCCCTGCATCAGCTGAAGGGCTGTCAGCATCCCCTTCCTCCTCGCTATCTGAGAGCGAGGGCGTGACACTCCACACCTCCCCAGGGTGCTCCTCCTCCAGGGCCAGAGGTCTGGGTTTGGCGGGGTGAGACCGGTGAAACTGGCACACGAGCTCAGGTGCATAAACATCATCAGCATTTTCCCATGAACGTTCCTCAGGCCCATATCCTGACCAGTCGATCAGGTATTGCAGTATTGTAGGCATCCTTGCCACAACCGTGAGTCCAGGATCTCCTTGACTTCAAATTCCTCTTCTCTGTCCACCAGCACCGGAGGTGGAGGCATCTTCTGCTCATGCCAGGGATGGGCAGGGCCCATTGGTACTAGTAAGGACCAATGGAATACCGGGTGGATGCGCAGGCTGGGGAGTAGGCGAAGGCGACAGGGTTGACTTGGGAGTCCGCTTGTTTATTGTTGGGGTTAGGAATATAGGTCACTTTGAAACTGAAGTGGGCAAAGAATTGGGACCAGCAGATTTGTCACTGGTTCAATTTACGGGCAGCCTGTAGGTATTCTAGGTTTCGGTGGTCAGTTCTCACCTCCACGGGATGTTGCGCTCCCTCTATTGAGTGCCTCCAGAACTCGAACGCTGCCTTGAGCACCAGGAGCTTCTTGTCTCAAATGGTATAGTTCTTTTCCGAGGAGTTTAGTTTCATGGAGAAGTAGGCACATGGTAGTAGAGTACCCTCAGGTAGGTGGGATTGCAAGATAGGGGTGTGCAAGGTTCGGTGGCCCCCCGGACTGGCACAGGGGGGGCCTGTCGATTTAAGCGGGGGGGGTAGTACTTACCCCCCCCCCCGCCGCTCTTCCCCCTCCAGCACTGTTCCCATCAAGGAATCTTCTTGGGGCGGCAGAGTTCCTCTCTGCCGCCCCTGCCTGCCCCCGTCATTGTCTCAAAATACCTCCAATGCTGCCCCCGTCATTGCGAAAGCCCACAGACGAGCGCTAGCGGTGCGCATGCACCCTGCATGCCGTGCGCCCGTCTCTGACGCTGCTGCGCGCGCCGTGACGTATGCGGCACCGCATACATCACGGCGCGTGCGCGGCAGCATCAGAGATGGGCGCGCGGCGCGCAGAGCACATTCGCGCCGCTAGCGCTCGTCTGTGGGCTTTTGCAACGACGGGGGCAGCATTGGAGGTATTTTGAGACAATGACGGGGGCAGGCAGGGGCGGCAGAGAGGAACTCTGCCTCCCCAAGAAGATTCCTCGATGGGAACAGCGCCGGAGGGGGAAGAGCGGCGGGGGGGGGGAAGTACTACCACCCCTCCGCTTAAAGCGACAGGCCCCCCCTGTGCCAGACCGCCGGACCGGTCCGGCGTTCTATGGAATGTTGCTGGACCGAACCGTGCACACTCCTATTGCAAGAGAACTGCCCCGATGGCTACACTGAAAGCGTCTGCCTCCACAATAAAGGGGGTCCATGGGTCTGGTTGCTGTAAGATTGGTTCTGAAACAAAGAGGTGTTTCAGCTTGCTGAAAGTTCTTTGTACCTCGGATCCCGATTGGAACACTGTCTATTTCTTGAGCAGATCCATGATAGGAGCTGTGAGGTGGGCAGAACGAGGGATGAATTTCTGATAGTAATTGGCAAATCCCAGGAACCGTTGTACGTCTTTCACATTCCGAGGAGGTTGCCATGACACCACGGCCTCAAACTTCACCGGATACATCTCGATCCCCTGTGTGAAACTCGGTGTCCCAGAAAATCCACCACTGGGAGATCAAAGGCACATTTCTCTTTTTTGGCATACAGACGATACTTTCGCAGACGTTGTAACACTGCCCGGACATGGTTACAATGGACCTGGGGGTCCAGGGAATAAATCAGGATGTCATCTAGAAAAATGATCCAAAAACGGTCTAGATAGTCCTGGAAGATGTCATCCATTAGATACTGAAACATGACCGGGGCATTACACAGGCCAAAAGGCATCACCCAGTACTCGAAGTGTCCATATAGAGTTCGAAAAGCTGTCTTCCATTCATCCCCCTTACGGATGCGCACTAAGTTATATATCCCCCTTACGGATGCGCACCAGTATGGTATAGATAGTAGCACCCCGAAGCCTCTCTGAGAGTTCCGGAATGAGAGGCAATGGGTACTGGTTCTGGATAGTGATCTTGTTCAAGGCCTGGTAATCGTTGCAGAGCCGCAGTTTCCCGCATTTCTTCTTTACAAATAACACAGGGGCGGCCACCAGGGAAGAGGAGGGTTGTATGAACCCCCTCCATAGATTCTTCTCCAGAAAGTCCCGCAGAGCACCCAACTTGGGTTCAGAGAGGGAGTAGATTTGCCCTACCAGCAAGGGTGCCCTGGGTACCAAGTCAATAGCGCAGTCATAGGGCCGATGTGGGGGCAGCTGATCTGCTTCCTTTTTTGTCAAAGACGTCAGCGAAGTCCTGATACTTCTCAGGAAGCTCCGCAATACTGGCAGAAGGCATGGCCTCCACTCCCGCCCGGGCAACAACCGGCCACAATGAGTCTGACAATAGTCTGAAGCAAAGACCACCTCACCTTGAGACCATGTAACAGTAGGATCATGGAGGGCCAACCAACTTAGCCCCCAAACCATGGGGTAAGGCCCCACCTTGGTTCCCAAGAACTGCATCATCTCAACGTGACCTTGGATATTCAGCTGGAGTGGCTCTGTCTGCTGAGTTACAGGTCCCGTGACCAGTGGCCAACCATCAATAGTCTCTACTGTCACAGACACATCAAGGCATTCCCATTGTATCTGGTGTGCGTTTGCAAAGTCTAGATCCATGAAACAGTTTGTGGCCCCTGAGACAATCAGAGCCATGGCTTGGACTGCCTATCCCCCTGGGCCACTGAGGGTGACTGGTACTTGGATTGTGGAAGAAGGGGATCTCAGAGGATCTTTTACTAGTTCTTCACAACCCGGATGTAGGATCCCTACTAAGTCCGGGCTCCGTCGTTTCTTGCAGTCGCGGGACGGGACCGCTTTGCAGGGCAAGCTGATGCATAGTGGCCGGGCTGCCCACAGTATAGGCACAAGCCTGCCTGCCTGCGGCGGTTCTTTTCTTATGTAGTCAAGCGGGGCCGGGCCCCTCCAGGTTGCATTGGTTCCTCCACCGGTAGTTCAGTCTGTGTCCAGGAGTCAGAGGAAACACAAAGGGGTAGCTGCCAAACCTCACTCATACCCCTGCAGCATGGTGAGTATGCCGATGGCTCTCCAACTGGCCATCGATCCGGGCCCATAGTTCAATTAGGCCCTTCAGAGTAGGGGGGCATTCCACCCTCGCAAGTTCATCCAAGACCTCATCCAACAGCCCCTCCTGGAACTGGTCCATCAGAGCAGCCTCATTCCAGTTCAGGTCTTGACTCAACAGCTGAAAAGCCACAGCATAAGTTGTTACAGAATCCTTCCCCTGGATCAGGCGGAGGATCTCACGGTTAGCGGTTAGCTTTCTCTGTTTTTAAGGGGTCTGCAAAGGTAGCCCTAAATTCAACCGCAAATGCGGCATAGTTCTGCAAGAGGGGTGCCCCCTGGCACAGGAAAGGAGTGGCCCACCTGGCAGCTGTCCCAGTCAGGAGGCTGAGCACAAACCCCACCCTGTGCCTTTCACTGGGGAAATCCTCAGCTCAAAGGAGCATAAACAGTTCACATTGAGCCAGGAAGGTCTGGAATTTTTCAGGAGACCCATCAAATTTATCAGGCATTGCTACTGGGCACTTACATCTGCCAGTTTGTCCTTGGATGCTTAGCTGCGCCTGCAGGGCTGTAATGGCAGCGGTGAATAGGTCCACTGGGCTCTGAAGTTGTTCTGCCATCTCTCAACCTCCCACTGCAAGGGCTGGAAGGCAAACTGTCAGTAATCTGGCCACCCGGTAGGGAAGTCTAGGATGATATTTCACAAAAGACCAAAATGGGTAGCAGAAGCGAAACATGGCTCGGAAATATCTCTCTCTCTCTCTCTCTCTCTCTCTCTCTCTCTCTCTCTCTCTCTCTCTCTCTCTCTCTGAAAGCTGTTGACACCACGGAAGACATACGTTGCCTTCTAGTGGCTAACTGCAAGCTGTAGATGTGCTTTATAGTTCAAGCTGATAACTCTCAGCTGGCAGGGATTAAATGCTTATCAGCCCTCTGCAAGAGGGGCTTGCTTCTCCTGATTGATTCCAGATGTGCCTGCCGCCTTATGACCCGTCTCTGCTGTGGAGTCAATGGGGGTTGCCTGCACAGCTCATCCTCCACTTCGTCAGTCCCTGTCTCTGCTGCCTCAGACTGCTGTGCCTGCTCTGAGACATCAACCAGAACTGCCTCAGTTGTCTCTTGGGAACCGACAGCCGGGCTCTGCCCCTCAGGCACCCCTGCATCAGCTGAAGGGCTGTCAGCATCCCCTTCCTCCTCGCTATCTGAGAGCGAGGGCGTGACACTCCACGCCTCCCCAGGGTGCTCCTCCTCCAGGGCTAGAGGTCTGGGTTTGGCTGAATCCAGACAAGACGGTGGTACTTATTTTGCGGGGTCATCACTCAGGAAGCGATATTGATCTACCTGTTCTAGATGGGGTCACACTTCCTCAGAAGGAACAGGTACGCAGTCTGGGAGTGCTTCTGGATCCACACCTTTCCCTGGTTCCCCAGGTTGAGGCAGTGGCCAGAAGCGCTTTCTATCAGCTTCGGTTGATACACCAGCTGCATCTGTTTCTTGAGGTTCATGATCTCAAAACAGTAGTACACTTGCTGGTAACCTCCAGACTTGATTACTGCAATGCGCTCTATGTGGGGCTGCGTTTGTACATAGTCCAGAAACTACAATTAGTACAAAATGCAGCAGCCAGGCTGTTCTCCGGGTCATCTCGAAGAGACCATATTACTCCTATATTACAGGAGTTGCACTGGCTGCCAATAAGTTTCCAGGCAAAATACAAAGTGCTAGTTATAACCTATAAAGCCCTAAACAGCTTGGGCCCACGGTACTTAAGAGAGCATCCTCTTCTGCATGATCCCCATCGTCCACTGCATACATCAGGGGAGGGTCATCTGTGGCTACCTTCATGTCATCTGGTGGCCACTCAGGGATGGGCCTTCTCAGTTGTTGCCCCGAGACTTTGGAATGCACTTCCCATGGGAATAAGAGTCTCCCCATCTCTAGCAGCTTTTAAAAAGTATCTAAAGACTCATCTTTTTATCCAGGTCTTTTAGCTTTTTAACTTTGTAACTTTTAAAATTTTGTATTTTTAATTTATTTGTTTTAAACTGTTTTTAGTAATTAATTGATTTTAATGTTTTGTTTTTGTCAGTTGTGAACTGCCCTGAGACCTTGGCTTGGAGCAGTATAAAAATGTGCTAAATAAATAATAAATAAATAAATAAGTCCAGGAGGATGCCAGCATGAATAACAGGTAACATCAAGAAAGCTATAAAGGGGAAGAAGACTTCCTTCCAAAATTGGAAGGCATGTCCAAATGAAGAGAGCAGAAAGGAACACTAACTCTGGCAAAAGAAATGCAAGGTGACAATAAGGGAGGTGAAAAGAGAGTTTGAGGAACATTTAAGCTAAAAGCATCAAGGGGAATAACAAAAACTTCTTTAAATACATCAGATGCAGGAAACCTGCCAGGGAGGTGGTTGGACTGTTGGATAATGAGGGAGTGAAAGGGATTATTAAGGAGGATATGGAGGTTGCAGAGAAGCTAAATGAGTTCTTTGTGTCTGTCTTCAAGGCAGAGGAAACTGAGCATATATCTGTTCCTAAAACAGGCTTTTCGAGGATGGAGGCTAAAGAACTAAGTCAGATAGAAGTGAAAAGAGATGATGTTGTAAACTGTCTTGAAAAACTGAAAACTAGCAAATCACCAGGGCCAGATGGCATCCATCCAAAAATCCTCAAAGAACTCAAAAGTGAAATTGCTGACCTCCTTGCTAAAATATATAACTTATCCTTCCAATCAGGCTCTGTACCGGAGGACGGGAAAGTAGCCAATGTAACACCAATTTTCAAAAAGGGATCCAGGGGCAATCCAATAAATTACAGGCCCATTAGCTAACATCCGTTCCAGGCAAATTGATGGAAAGCATCCTCCAGGATAAAATTGTGAAGCACATAGAAGAACAGGCCCTGTTGGGAGTGAACCATCATGCCTTCTGCAAAGGTAAATCTTGCCTCATGAACATTTTGGAGTTCTTTCAGAGTGTCAACAAGTGTATGGATCACGGTGATCCAGTTGATATAGTATATCTGGACTTCCAAAAAGCTTTTGACAAAGTTCCTCATCAAAGACTCCTGAGGAAGCTTAACAGTAATGGGATAAGGGGACAAGTACATGTGTGGATTCATAATCAGAAGAAAGACAGGAAACAGAGGGTAGATATTAATGGAGAGTTTTCACAATGGAGGGAATTAAGAAGTGGGGTCCCCCAGGGATCTGTACTGGGACCAGGGCTTTTTAATTTATTCATACATGATCTAGAAGTAGGGCTAAGCAGCACAGTGGCTGGATTTGCAGATGATACCAATCTCTTTTGGGTAGTGAAATCCAAAACAGATTGTCAGGAGCTCCAAAAGGATCTCTCCAAACTGGGGGAGTGGGCAATAAAATGGTGACTGCAGTTCAATGTTGGCAAGTGTAAAGTGTTGCACAGTGGGACAAAAAACCCCAACTTTTACACTTATACACTGATGGGATCTGAACTGTCGGTGACTGACCAGGAGAGGGATCTTGGGATCGTTGTGGACAGCTCGTTGAAAGTGTCGACTCAATCTGTGGCAGCTGTGAAAAAGTCCAAGTCCATGTTAGGGATCATTAGGAAGGGGATTGAAAATAAAACTGCTAATATTATAATGCCCTTATACAGAAGTATGGTGTGGCCACACCTGGAGTACTGCATACAATTCTCGTCACCACATCTTAAAAAGGACATTGTAGAAATGCAAAAGATGTAAAAGAGGGCAACCAAGATAATTGGGGCCTAGAGCACGTTTCTTATGAGGCAAAGCTACAACTACTGGGGCTATTTAGTTTAGAAAAAAGACGACTGCAGGGAGACATGATAGAGGTCTTTAAAATCATGCATGGTGTGGAAAAAGTGGATAGAGATAAATTATTCTCCCTCTCTCATAACACTAGAACCAGGAGTCATCCCATGAAATTGATTGCCGGAAAATTTAAGACCAGCAAACGGAAGTATTTTTTCACACAACACACAATCAACTTGTGGAATTCTCTCCCATGAGATGTGGTGACAGCCAACAACCTGGATGGCTTTAAGAAGGGTTTGGATAACTTCATGGAAGAGAGGTCTATCAATGGCTATTAGTTGGAGTGCTATAGGCCACCTCCAGCCTGAAAGGCAGCATGCATCTGAGTACCAATTGCAGGGGAATAACAGCAGGAGAGAGGGCATGCCCTCCACTCCATCCTGTAGGCTTTGAGCAGCATCTGGTGGGCCACTGTGCGAAACAGGATGTTGGACTAGATGGGCCTTGGGCCTGATCCAGCAGGGCTGTTCTTAATATTCTTATGTTCTCATACCTGTCCAGCTTTCAGTCTCCAGTATGGCCCTGTCTCCAGGCCCAATCTGCTCAGCATGTTTGGCTGCATCAGAGAACTGATCTCCTGAGATCAGACCATCTTTAGACTCCTACTGGCTTCCTGACTCCCTAGTGGCACATGGGACTCCACTCTTGTATCCTGTTTTCCTGCTTGTCCCTCGAGACAGGTCTCTCAGTGTCTGCTGAGCTACAAGTGTCTGACACAGCACTGGAAGGATATAGGCATACTAACCAACCTCTGCTCCAAACTGTTTTGCTCCACTCTCCCCTTGCTCTCTTTAAAGTAAAGCTGTTTTCTAAAAACCATTTCTCAGGCCAGCCTTGAGTTGATTTTCAACTGGATCTCAACCTAAAATGCCTCTTTGTTAGCTTCAGTTTAGTATTATTTGTATTACTGGTTTTATCGGTTAATATTGTGTTGCTTAATCAATATTTCCTTTCTGTACTCCTATTACCCTAAATAAACCTGATTACATTTTGACTTCAACTCTCTGTTATCAATTTCTGAGACTGAAGCTTTGCTCAATTTTATTCTGTAATGAACTGCTCACTGTAGATTCACTGATTCCCCACACATCTAAATGTTAGCCAGGAGTGCATAGCCAACACTCCAGACCAGGTTCATTAACACTCCTAACTGCCTGGCTACATACTGAAGCTCAACATACCCCTCTCATCAGTCTGACAGGCTTATAAAATAGCACTGAGTCCTGGACGGAGCTCAACATGGTGACCGACAGCAGTATCTTCTTGTGAGCTCTTCTTTTATGTTGCTTTCCTTGTAAAAAGTCTTTTAGTTTTTTAAAGGATTTTCTGGGACTTTACTATTTCTGGCTTAATTGCATGATTGACTTATATGAACTTTAAAATAACAACAATAGCAGGATGGGGAGGAAGAAACATGCTCGAGTAAGCCCAGCATCTGGCACTGTGGACTCGGTGAGGCGATCAAAGCAGTCACGGATGGAGAAATTCTTGTCCGCTGATGTAAGTCCTCAGTTTATTGTACCATCACAAAATATAGCACTGAGTATTCCCATTGAAATTAATAGAACAAGTTACTTGTTCCATTAATTTTAGTATGACTGTTTATAAGTAACTTAGTGTAGGTGTGAGCCAGTGACTGGAGAAGTCTGTCTCCCCAACTGTAAGACTTAAATTTGCATTTTTAAGTATATATGTGAACACACACATTTAAATGTTACAGTTATGAGACAGGGTACACCAGTCACTGGCTTACATCCAGATTAAGTTACTCAAAAGCACTCTTATCCATTAATCCATTAATGGGACAATGCCTATTAATTTCAATGGGAATATGCATACGTAACTTAGTCTGCATGTAAACCAATGAGTCACTTGTCTCATAACGGTAACATTTAAGTGTGTGTGCAATTGTCAAAGACAATCTAAAAATTTCTATAGGGTATCTGAGCTGGAGGTTTGCAAAAGAAGGGATATGTGATCATTTTGGTTAATCCATTCCTTGATCCAGGCCAGCTTTTGAATGGTGATTTAGTTACATGTATTCCAGTCCTGGAGTTGAGGCAGAGGTAACAAACAGGCAGCAAGAGCGGTTTGCACTTGCCTCTCTGTAAGTAATATCTATTGCAATAAACCATTAATATTTCTGATTCAACTGATTCAACCTTGTCCTTGCATATCACAACTCTCCTCTGGATTATACAGGGTACCCTTGTTTTAAAAAGGTTGGGAACCTCTGTTCTAAGCAATGGAATGGATTAGAAGATTGTCACTCTAGTCATGAGGTTTCTCCAGGCATTCCTGTACTCACAAGGGATTCCATGGAGAATGCAAGATGTGACACAGATGTAACATTTCTCCATCTCCTACCAGTGGTTAAGTGACTGGTCTATCTGTTCACACAGTCTCCTCGTTCTCTCTTCCCTCATGAATTCCCTGTTTCAGTATTAAGTAATTCTGAAAATAATTACTTCCCCTTTCACATGAAGGGGAAGGCTAAGCAATCCTGTATGGTGCCCCCCCAATATCTTAACCAAGGCTAACATATTGAGAAACAATACATCTGTATGGCATTTAAATAGTTGACTTTCATTTGTGAACTGGCCCTAAGATTGCATCAGCACAACTACATTTACCCAGGGGCGCAACTACATTTACCCATTTACCCAGGGTGCCTGGACCTGAGGCTGAAGGGCTTTGGAAGGCCGCTCCCCCTCCACTGTGAAACACCCCCCCTCAGTTTTTAAAAATACCTGCTCAGCTGCCACCACTGGTGCCCAGCCCCTGCCGCACATGCCACCGCTATTTCCCCCTCTTCACCACCAGGGGGGGTGAGTGGAGCGGAGAGGCGATCCCCCCTGGTGGTGACAGGCGCAGACTGGCTTCCTCGGCCTGTGTGTGTGCGTAATTGGAGTATGGAGTGTCACATCTTGTGACGTAATGGCATGCAACATTCCATACTCCAACTGCGCACGTGCACAGGCCGAGGAGGTCAGTCTGCACAGGCTGAGGAGGCCCACCTGTGCCCGCTGCTGGAGGTGGTGATGGTGGCCTACTCTGCTCCACTTTGCTTCCCCCACCCCGAGCGGTGAAAAGGGGAAAATAACGGCAGTGTGTGCCAAGGGCCGGGCAGCAGCGGTGGGGCATCAGGGCTCTGGGGAGGGCCCTCCAGAGCATATGGGGGATCCCAAGAGGAAGGAGGCCACAGATCCCCACCCTATGGCTCATGCCTAAACATGCCTCTGCACTTAACAAGTGTCAGAGCTTTCAGTTAGGGATGTGCAAAAACATTTTTTGAATTATTCCATTCATTTTCATTTATTAAGATCTTCATTTAATTATTCACTGGGGAAAATCATATTTGTGTTGTAACTCATTCATTATGATCTCATTCATTTTCATAATGCCCATTCATTTTTGTTGCTCATTCCCCATAGATTCTCACAAAGCGAAGCTGCTCCTTTAGAGTCTATGAGAATGATAAAGATCCGAATCCCTGGAAAACAGCTGCTGTGGGAGGAAAATGCCTTTCCCCAAGGGTCCCCTACAGGCATTGCGACTTTGCTTCCCCAGCAGCCATTTTTCCAGGAGTTGCATCTTGAATTCCCCCCACCCAAATAATGAATAATGTATGAGTTACATATTAGTAACAAATTTATTCTTACTCAGTTTATTGTGTTATTATTTGGTATGAATGAAAGATGGACTGAATTTACTCCAGTTCATTTTTTTCATTCATTTTGAACTGAATACACACGCCCCCTTTCAGTCTCTGCTTGCAGCTTGTGCCTGATTACTGCTAGAAATGCTAACACTTATTATAGTGTGGTCCACTGCTAACTTCCTACCCTTGTTGCTTGATCAAAGGAGAATAGAGGTGTATAAGAGCCTCCTAATAGTATACTATTTGGACATCAGGCTGGAGTGATGCTGAATAAGTTACCTGTGCTTTACCCTAATATAGCCACTTTGATATTCTGATACAATAAAATAAGTGATGCAGTACAGTAGTTCAAGAGCTAGAATGTGAGGAAACCTGTTTGAAAAGGGTTTGCTTATGAAGATTTCCTTTCCTCTTCTCTCTTTGTTTTTAGAGCTGATAATTATTGGGATATTTTTCTTATGCCAAATGATGGCTTCTAGGAAATGCCAAATACCTAGCACCCTGAAGGAACTGGAACAGAAAAGCTAATTAAAGCAATTAATTGCTACCATACTGTGTTTTCATAGACACTAATTTTAAATGTGAGATATCTTTTAAAAAGAAAAACAAATAAATATTTAAAATGTGAAGGGAGATAACCTCAGCTCTTGTGTTCTGTTTCCGCCAAATTAATTTACATGTCATGCAAATGGAATTCTCCCCGTCCCTCTCAGTTCTTACTTTCTTGCTTTATTTTATATCATTATGCCAGAAATATATTACAAATATCAACTGGCCAGCCATTATGTTGCTCCAATATGGTTGGGGCATTACCTACACAGCCAAAAGAGAAATATACCATTTATTTTCTTTATGAGTCACACTGTGGAAAAAACTCATATCATACATAGTAATGATTAAGTTTTGTTTGGCTGCCATTACTTGGGGACTCGATACAGCTTGCAGCCCCCAGTTGGCTGTCCCTCATCTAAAAGAAGAACCAAGGAATTGTGGCAAGGCAGGAGATTTTGTCAAACTTCTTGTGACAAAGAAGCTGCGCTTGCCAACTTTCTGGAAGATCATTTCTACATCTGCCCATCATCAAGCTAATACCATGACTTGGGACCAAAGCAGTGTTTTCAAAGCAGCACCTAGCAGCTGCTTATATAGCTTTTTTTTCCCCCAGATACAGCTGAGATTCAAAGAACCCCTTGTGCACACCTAAGCACTTCTGTGCATGCAGAATTTCCCCTGCTAGCTCCAGCAGTTCCTTGTGTCATGTTGCATGAATGACATTCTAGGTTCTAGAAGGTCTCATGATGACCAGTTTTGGCTGGAGAGAGCAAAAGAGGTTGAGGAGAAAAAGTGGGCCTGGAAAGCCTCAACGGATTCTTACGGCCCTTTGGATAACAGCAACTGTTCTTTTCCTGGGAAATCCCACATCATGGTAACTGTTAATTAAGCTAATCTCAGGAAGTGCTCTTCTGAGGGAATTGACTATTTAACTTCATACTTTTAGCCACCACAGTTGCGAGAAAACTCTGGTTCTTCAAGGATATACATACAACAGGGTTCCCCTGCCTCAAATAACTACCCACTATAGCAAGTCTTCTTTTCTTCCACCAGGACAGGGATAATGCTGATTACTGATGACAGTGCAGTGCTCAGAAGAGCATTTATTCCTAGACACTTACCACTTCATGAGTTCTCTTCTACTTGTTTGTCACTTCTTCTAATAAAAAGTGGGTGGCCCCATCCACTTGTACTCTGAACAACCAGCGTGGCAAGGGAGGCTTTATGGAACATTATGTTAATTATTCCCATCTTCTTCAGAGAACAAAAAGAAGTTGCCATCCCTTTCTCTCTCCATCAATGCGCATACCCCCAGCAATTTTAGTCATCTTTTAAATAATCCTTCAGCAGCTGTTGGTTGGGTTTTGTTTAATGAGGTTTGCACAGCTATTCCTGGAGTAATTGATTCTTTAACATATTGCTCCAATGGCTGAGGAGCTCACAATCTGAGTAGCAGTGGCACTTCCTCCTCCGTTTTACACAAAAACATAAGAACATCCCTGCTGGATCAGGCCCGGAATCCTGTTTCACACACTGGCCCACCAGATGCCTTTGGGGAAACCATAGGCAAGAGGTGATGGCATGCCCTCTCTCTTGCTGTTGCTCCCCTGCAACTGGTATTGAGAGGAATTGTGCCTCTGAGCCTGAAGGAGGCCTATAGCCACCAGAGTAGTAGCCACTGGTAGAGGAGGCCTATAACCACCAGAGTAGTAACCACTGGTCCTCCATAAATTTGTCTAAGTCCCTTTTTAAAGCTATCCAAGCTAATGGCCATCACTACATCCCATGGCAAAGAATTCCATAGATTAATTATGTGCTGTGTGGTAAGGTACTTCCTCTTTTTGGTGCTAAATTTCCTAACCTTCAGTTTCATGGGATGGGTCCATTTCAGTTTCCTGAGTCTTCAGAGAAAGAGAGAGCACAGGGGACAAGAACGATTTAGTTAAATTTTAGTTATTTTTAAAATTGTTTTATCATTTTCCTTTTCTACTAATTTTGTCAGCCCCCAAACTGTATTGCCCTGGAGGGGTAGGGTATAAATATTTTCAACAAATAAATTAAATAAATAAATGATGTCAGTTCCAGAAGCTCCTTCTTCCCTTTTATAGTGAGGGACCATAGCTCATTGTCCTTACATGTGCTTTGCATGCAAAAGGACCCAGGTTCTATTTCTGGTAAAGACACTTATCTGAAACTCCCAAGAGCTGCTGCCAATCAATGTAGACCATACTGTGCTAGATGGACCAATAGTCTGACGCAGTATATGGCAGCTTTCTATGTCCCCTTTAGCTGTTCAGCTATTCATTATTCTTAACATTCTAAACAAGCAGATGTTTAGGGGGAAATAATGTGTCCACAGAAAGGACCCCTCCATCTGGAAACTCACAGTGGCTAAGCAAAGGAAGCATCACTGAGAACAATACAGTGGAAGCAGAGACCTCCATGCTTTATAGGTATGCCAAAGTCCAATAGATACATACTGTGAATTTGTTATTTATTTATTTATTTATTTTGTATTTTATATCCCTCTCTTCCTCCAAGGAGCCCAGAGTGGTGTACTACATACTTGAGTTTCTCCTCACAACAACCCTGTGAAGTAGGTTAGGCTGAGAGAGAAGTGACTGGCTCAGAATCACCCAGCTAGTATCATGGCTGAATGGGGAGTTGAACTCGGGTCTCCCTGGTCCTAGTCCAGCACTTTAACCACTATACCACGATACCCAAAAGAATCCAGGATGCCAGATAGCCCCATATGTTACAAACACATGATTTTGGGAGAATGTGTACATTATTCAGCCAGACGCTGAAAATCTTTGCAAATCTTTTCCAACTTTGGTCAGATACATGTAGAAAGACAACGTTGGGGGTGGGGGTGGAAATGCATCAAGAGACAAACAAAGAGAGAGATTTGTATTTTTGAGCTAATATTTTCCAAAAAGAAATACAATTACAAAGAAACTCAAATAGCATGGGTGACACTATGTCATACTCAGCAGTAACTTACATAATATGGTGCAAACAACTGGGGTGTGAAATTAACAAGATGTGGCCAAAAATAGCAAGCGATCGCTTGGCTCAAGTCTAATTCTCTTCTAGCTAAATAGTTACAGAGAAATTGGCCTTTAAATACTTGGTGGGCAGTTTCCTGTTACTCTCAGCAAAGACGGAATCCATTATATTCCTACTATCAGAGATGAAAGAGAACATAGGGAGTGTGATGATTTCCTCTGAGCTGGATTTTCTATTTCATCTGATTCTATTTAACTCGGAGGCCAAAGACACAGGTTCAGGGTAAGCCAATGAAAGAGATTTCATTTAAACGCTGTCAGAACTTAACAGAACCCAGCAGGTTATCATGGGGAGAACTTCTGTTACCATTTCTTTTACCACTCCAAGGCCCCAGTGGCTTATTTTCAACACATTTTGTTTCCCATGAAAAGGCTTTTATGGAATTGGAAGTACGTGTTACCTCAGCAAGTGCATTTTGCCCAAACTACATTTGTTAAGGTAATGTGAATGTGGGGGGAAGGGGGAAATTTAGTAGATCATTGGTGTGAGTGGTTGCTTAACCCTTCTTGTGCCAACTTAGTTTCCCTTACTAAGAGGCACTGAGTAAGCCTATTCACATGACTGGGTGGATGGGTGGTGGCAGGTGTTGACGAAGTCGATGGAGAGTGTGTCCCAGACTCTGGATATCCCCCAATGCACCATGCTACGAGTGTGGTGCACTGGAGGATACCCTAGTGAGATGGGCACTCTAGGTGCCCATCTCTGTGTGTATTCAGGCTACAAGTAGCCTGAGCACGCGCACACATGGCCCCGGCACCAGGGTTCAGGGCTCACCTGTGCCCTTAACCTCGGCTAAAGGCCAGGATCCAAAGTGGGGTTAGGCGGGTGGGCAGTGCTGGGATCCGAAAGGATCTGCACACGAGCAGCCTAAGCCAGACTGGGCTGCCCTATCCTGGGCTAGGCTGCTCATGAGAACAGCCTTAGTGCCTGTTTTCCTCAAATTATTCTCACTCCTGGTCTTGGATCTGGAATGGTGAATGAGTTTAAAAACAATCCAGGAAGCCATTGGGAGAGTGAATAGGTTGGTATGAGAAGGAGTAAGCACTCCCTGTGAACAATTCCTTCTTGTAAATACCTACTGCCATGAACCCTAACTTAGCTTTCTAGTGCAAACTATTTCGGAACATTTAGTTCCACCCTCGAAGGCAGTAGCTTTGGGGGGCTTTTTGACAAATCACAGCGCAGGCGATCCTATCAGCTGAGTAATAATAATAATAATAATAATAATAATAATAATAATTATTATTATTATTATTATTATTATTATTATTATTATTATTATTATTATTACATTTATATCCCGCTCTTCCTCCAAGGAGCCCAGAGCGGTGTACTACATACTTGAGTTTCTCTTTCACAACAACCCTGTGAAGTAGGTTAGGCTGAGAGAGAAGTGACTGGCCCAGAGTCACCCAGCAAGTATGAAGGCTGAATGGGGATTTGAACTCGGGTCTCCCCGGCCATAGCTACTAGGTGTGACAAGAGGTAACCTGTGAAAATATATGGGACCCTGCAGCACGAAAAGCCTCCCTGAGCAAATCTTGGAAAAAGAAAGAATTAGGTTCCAAGGATGCAGCCCTTTACTGTACATGCTAACCACCCCCCCGCTTCTGCTCCTCACCTTGGAATAATCAACCCCCTCACCTTAGAATATTGTTCAGTCATGGAGAGGTCAGCTTCTCTGTGTCACCAGATTCCTACTTTCAGAGATGAAAGAGAACATAGAGAGTGTGATGATTTCCTCTGAACCCATTTGCCCACTTATTCTGGTTCTACAGCATTTCACTCCAAGACCAAAGGCACAGCTTCAGGGTAAGCCAGTGAAAGAGATTTCATTTAAACACTGGCAGAACTGAGCAGAACCCAGCACTGCATGTTATGTGTGGAGGATTGGGTTCCAGGGAGCACACCTCCTCAATGTGCCCTCCCCAGATCCTTTGATAGGCAAGGGGCTGTGAGAAGGATTATTTTTGTAAGGAAAATGTTTGCGAGGAACTGGATGCAGTGGACTGGAGGAGGAACCAGAGTTGTTCTGCCTCAGTGTGTTGACTATACTTACTTTCCACTCAGCCCACATAATTCTCACACCCTCTGCAGTCTAAAGGCTTGGGCCAGTGCATTAGCCTCTGCTGTTTAAAGCTTTTTCCCTGGAAGCATGAGGAAAATGTGCATGTACAACCCGCAGTTGACAGCATCATTTGCACTAGTTGGGGGAGGGATTACTATTTACTAACGTGAAGGAAGTGTGCATGTACAACCTACAACTGGGGCAGGTTTGTGTGTGTGCATGTGAATTCCACTATTTTTTTCTACCAGGGAAGGGGATCCCTACTATCAGCAGAGATAATATTCATACACTGTTGTCCCTCCAGTTAGGCCCCTGGGATGACACATGCCCACTATACTAATATAGGGAGTGACAGCCATGGGGGAAACTTCCATGTTCAGAGACAGGAATCTTCTGAATTCCTATGAACATAGGAAGCTGCCTTATACCAGGTTAGATCATTAGTCTGTCTAGGTCAGCTTACTGACAGGCTCTGCAGGTTTCAGGCAGGTAGTTCCACAGGTTTCAGGCAGAAGTCTTTCCCAGAGTTACCTGGAGATGCCAGGAGTTGAACTCAGGGCTGGCACCAGGGGTCAACCATTTGGGACACTGTCAAAGGATCCAGAGCCATCAAAGAGCCCAGGACCAACTCCAAGGTCCAGATGAAAAAAGATGCCGTGCAGACACCAAGAAATGCTCCAAAGCCCTGCCACTACCACTACCATCAAGGAAAACCTCCCATAGTCCTGACCTTAGTAGTCGCAGCAGTGGCCTGAAATGTTCTTTAGCAGCCATGCTTCTGACACACACCATCTTTGTTTTACCATAATGCCCCATTGCTGCATACAGCAGCAGGGACCAATGAAGATGGCAGGTTCCAGCAATGCAGCTGCTGGCGAGTGCCTCAAGCTGCTGTTATGACCACTGCTGAGGCTGCTGCTGCAGCCCAGAGCTCTCTTCTGCAGCTGTGCTACTGGCACCCACCACCTTTGTTTACCAATACCGCAATGCACTTACTCTCTCCATTGCATCCGTAGATGCAGTGGCATGCAGTGCATTATTGGTATACAAAGATGGTGGCCACACAACAGCACTTGGCTGAGGGCTCACATGGACCTGGTGTCAGCATTGATTGGACGTGGCATTGGCTACATGCTACCTACAGGTTCAGGCACAGTATGCCTTTGAACATCAGTTGCAGCAAAGCAACAGTGGGGAGGGGGCTATTTGTCTAATTCTAGGCTCCACAGAGGCATCTGGTTGGCCACTGTGGAAACAGGATGTGGAATAGATGGGCCTTTCCTTTGGTCCAATCATCTTGGCAAGACACGCTGTTGCAGAATAACCAGACACCATTCAGCAATGGGTAATGTTGATCACTTGTGCACAAAAAAGAGTGCTACAAAAGTGCCCCCGAGTGTCCCTGTTTTCGATGTGAGAGAGTGCGACAATATGATAATAGTATAAGAGTTTTAAAATGTTTTTGCATTTAGCGAAAAACCAGGAAAGTTTCAGTATATTAATTTTTCAGGACAAGAATTTCTTCACCCTCCTTTTCAAATTAATGGATGAACTTTTAGAAACATCTTTGGGAAGATTAGCCTGCAATTTCTTCTTATTTCTCTAAAAGGACTTGTATAGAGTTTATGCAAATCTGACAGCTTTTCATTGCATTACATGTCCATGTTTTTGCCACAATGGAACTAGATGTTGCCTTTATTAGTATTGTGCAGGCAGGTACTTTTGGATAACCCATGCACTTGTAACGGCACTAAAAGATACTTTTGGAGTTTTTAAAAGGAGTTTTTAAAAGCCTGGAAAAGGGGGCAGGGAGTGAAATATTGCCTCAGATCTGTGGTTGGGGATGGAAGGCTAGATAGTCAAGTTTTCAGTGAGCAATTGTTACACCACAATAATTGCCTTTGTTTGCAAAAGGTGCTTTGTGGTTAGGGAAAGTAAAACTCCTGGCAGAGAAACACAGAAGGTTAAAAGGTTAATTCCACTTACTGCAATATGTATTCTAGAAGTGACTCATCGCTTGTAGCCTGCAGTACTTTTTCTTAACAGGAAGACCTTGGAATGAAGGGAAAGCAAGCTTTTTGTTGTGAGGATCTAAAACTTGGAGAAATACTGCTGGAAATATGGAATAAAGGAAAGATTGCCACATATTCTCCATGAGTTCTTCATTGTTCTTCACTGTTCAGGGAGCAAAATGTAAGGTGTGTCAAAACATTTCTTTATCAGACTAATCCAATGTGCCAAGAAGGCAACACTGCAGCAGACTGAGAAGCAAGGTTCCACATCAGATCCACTTTACCACATGGGTCTCCTAATCCAGGGATTCTCGACATTGGGTCCTAAATGTTATTGGACTTCAACTCCCATAATCCCCAGCCCCAGTGACCTTTGGTTGGGGACAGTAGCGGCTCGTGAACGCGCCACTGCGGGGGGGGGGAGGCGGCAGGAGGCATCTTTAAGGGAAAAGAAAGTTGCTGCTTACCTCCGCAACGTGCCTCCCAGCAGCTCCTGCGGTGGGGAATCGCTGCCACCACTCACCTGGCGTAAACGGACCTGAGCCCCCAGCAGCAGCTGGGTGAGTGGTGGCAGCAATTCCCCACCACAGGGGCTGCTGGGAGGCACGCTGCAGAGGTAAGCAGTGACTTTCTTTTCCCTTAAAGATGCCTCCTCCCACCCCAGTGGCACGTTCATGAGCCGCTACTGGTTGGGGATCATTTATTTTATTTATTGTTAGATTTATATACCACCTTTCATTAAAAACAATCACAAAGTGTTTTACAAAAGTTAAAACACATAATAAAAATGAATTAAAAGTATTTAGCTAAAAATATAAAACAATCTGATATTAAAATGTACACTATACAAATACAAAAACTATACATAGATAAAAACACACAGAAGCAGCAATAAAACAATCATGTAAAGGCCTGGATAAAAAGCTAAGATTTAACCAGCTTCCTAAAAACTGTGACAGAGTCTGAGGAGCGAATGGCCACTGGGAGAGCATTCCAAAGCCTGGGGGCAGCAACAGAGAAGGCTCTGTCCCGAGTGCACGACAACCTAGCCTCCCTCATTGTCGGCACCCATAGCAGAGCCCCCTCAGATGATCTCGTCAAGCGGGCAGAAACCCTTGGGAGCAGGTGGTCCCTCAGGTATCCCCAGCCCAAACCATTAAGGGCTTTAAAGTTCAAAACCAGCACCTTGAATTGGACCCGGAAACACATTGGTAACCAGTGCAGCTTTTTCAAAATAGGTGTGATGTGATCACACCGGGCAGCTTCAGATAGAACCCTAGCTGCCGCATTTTGTACAATCTGCAGTTTCTGGATATTCTTCAAGGGCAGCCTCACGTAGAGCGCATTGCAGTAATCCAGATGTGACGTGACTAAGGCATGGGTAACTGTGGCCAGATCTGCCTTCTCGAGAAAGGGAGGCAGCTGGTGCACTAGCTGAGGCCATGCAAAGGCACCCCTGGCCACCGCCTCCACCTGAGCTTCCAAAAGCAGAGCCGAGTCCAGTAGTACCCCCAAGCTGTGTACTTGCTCCTTCAAGGGGAGTGCAACCCCATCCAGAACTGGTAAAATCTCCTCATCCCAATTGGCTCTCCTACTGACCAACATTACCTCCGTCTTGTCTGGATTCAATCTCAGTTTATTAGCCCACATCCAGCCCATCACGGCCTCCAATCCCCGATTCAGGACATTCATCTTGGGAACTGTCCAATAACATCTGGGAACCCAACGCTGAGAATCCCTGTACTAATCCACACAGACCCCTTGCACACCAGCTGTATGCTCAGGATCTGTCAGACTGGAATTCTGAGTAAAGTATCATTTCCCTGCTTCTTGCACTGCCAGGTCCTCTGAGCAGAGGAGAGAACTGCTAGCAGTCTAGGCTAATACACTAATACCACAACCCCAAATCCTTCTTACCAAGGGAATCAGGTGATTCTGCAGAACCAATCCAATACCATTACCTACTTTAAATCTCCAAGATTAACCACAGTCTGAACAACTTGTCACTGAGGGAAGCCACTCAGCCTTTTTTCTATGTTGGTATCTCTCACCCTCTGCTCCAAGTTTTTGCTCTCTCTCTCTCCAGTTGTGGGGGCTACATCATGCCTACACTAAGATATGGATGCCTGACAAGAATATCCAGCACTGGGATGGAAAGCCTTGGCTTGATCAGGAAGGTTCATATGACAAACCACTCTAGATCTATGGCACTGCAGAGAAGATAATTTGAACGTCAGAATGTCTGATGACTGATTCTCACCTGCAAGATCTTTACCATATGTACAAGTATGCAGCTCATACAAGGAGAAATGTGATTGTGTGCCAGATGGCACACAGAAAGATCTCACAGCCATTTCTGTGGTCACACCTACATTTTATCTTGTGCAGGAATTGCTTTAGTGTGCTTCACTGCTGATGTGTCTCTATGTGGTGGTATGTCTGCATAAACAAACATGAGGAGATAGTAAGAGGGACTTGCATGTACAAACTATACCATATAATTAATTGATAAGAAAACTGTATTCAGACATTCAGGCTGTTCCCATGACCAAATGAGCGGGGAGAGGCTTGAGGGAAGGCGGGATCCTACTCTCCTGCTCCCAGAGGATCAGAGCCTCCTTTTGGCTCTGCAGCTCTTGCACCCACATGAACACTGTAGCGGCAGTCTCCAGAACTGAAATTGGGAGCTAGGGCCTCCAGCTATCCCACAATCCATTGTGTGAGCAGTGGAGAGGTAGTCCTTTGTACATCAATAGCTCTCCTCTCCCTGGCCACACTTTCTACCTGATCTATGGTTAACATGGCCGCTGATAGTCCAGGATCAGTTTAAAATGTGCCGGCTTCACAGACAATCAAAACAAAAGACAGGATGGGCTCCATTTTTGTCCTACCTCACTTTTAACCTGGGTAGTAGATCTCGGCTACTGAGGTTTGGAACTGACTGCTTGGTCAGGAGGACTCCCACTACCCCAGATGACCTCAGGTTCCTGGATTAACCCTCTCCTACCCAGAAATATGTGGCTGTGAGAACAGGCTCAGTATGCGGTACGTGCATACAGGTCTCTGCATAGACAAGATTTTATATGAATGTGGATAATAAAAATGAACTTGGATATTGGTCCCTTCAAATGCAGGGCACAGAAGTGTACTACAGATGTGCATTGAACATAATGGGCCTGTTTGTACAGTACTTCATTTATTGGTTTGACTCCATGTGATAAGGATGTGTTTGTGCCTTGAGTGCACCCATCCTTCTCCAGCTCCTGGTGCAAAAGGCAGCCTTTCCTTAATCATTTGCTGGGTGGTTTGTCCAAATCACTCCTCTACATTAAGCAAACAATCATCATGTGTAGAAGAGCAGTCCAGATAGACCATCTTCCACATGATTAGGGAAGATTCCCTGACACACTGGAAGGTGGGGAAGGATGTCTTTATTATGTGGAGTCAGGCTAGTGGTCATATTGTTCAAAACAGCTCAATATGTGAATAACTATACAGGCATACAGATCTGTACATGTGAACACTGATTGTAAGTATGTGGGTATAGCATGTGGAAAAGGCTGGAAACTCTGCCTTGTTCAAGTTAAACAACTTCATCCCAGTCCAGCTATGGGTCCTATGTGCATGGGAGAGTATTTTTGTATTGCTAGCTGGATAAATAATCTTCTGAAGACAGCTGTTCTATACATGATTTTCCAGCCCAGTAACCAGCTCCATGCGTGTAGCCCAGCTGGAGATCCTGAATAATGGTAAACAGCTGTTCAGGAGAAAAAGACAGTATGGAGATGTTCCCTTCCCTTCCCCCCACAAAAAAATGGATCAGTGTTATTCAGAGAATCTGATGGGGTACCATGTGCATGCGTTTGGATTGGAATGTATTTAAAACTTTATTTCGGAAATAGAGAAAAAGTGAGAGGAATATCGTTTACAATTTATTCATTATATGAATTCCAGACTAAGAATGTAGCTTACATTTTCCATGCAAAGCAAACCCTTAACTTTCTTTCATTTTAAAAACCTGTATTTATTACTAGGATTCTAATTACCCATATATGCAAGGATTCCCAAGGCAAATGTGTCATTATCTTTACCCTCTGGGAAGAAAATGATAGTGTTTCATTCTTAAAGACAAGCAATTCCTTTCACTCCATTAGAAACCATATTACTGTAAAACTTACATTACACCTCACATAGATACTATCTTCTGTAAAAATATTGGTCACCCTTGCTGAGAAATGTATTTGAGATGGGGTAGAGCCAACTGGGTTATCTTGCTGGCAGTTCAGTGGGAACAAATAGCCTCCAACCTACTTCTCAATTTTCTAGCCAAAATATACATCAGGATGAGAGTACCCTTGCCATCTGACATTATGGAAAACATAGAGAACTTCAAAACCAGTACAAAAATTCAGAAAAAGATTAATGGTTGAGGAACTCCCCTCAGCTTAGTTCAGAATTTGGCTTGACAAACTGCTGGGTATTTCTTTTTTTAATTTTAAGCTTTATATTTTAAGAACAAAAGAACAGCCCTGCTGGATCAGGCCCAAGGCCTATCTAGTACATTATCCCGTTTCACACAGTGGTCCACCAGATGCCTCTGAGAAGCCCATAGGCAAGAGGTGAGGGCATGCCCTCTCTGCCACTGTTGCTCCCCTGAACCTGGTGTTTAGAGGCAACTTGAACAAATAGTCTCTAAACTAATTCTCATTTTTCTAGTTAAAATAGACATCAAGATGACAGTACCCTGTTGAATCCAGTTTTATGAACCCAGTTCTGAATTTAGACTCTTTAATGCTCCTGACAATCTCATTGGGAGCATGACTGGGCCTGAAGGTTTTCCTGCAACTGCCTATGAGCATTTCAGCCCTGGCCTGCTTCCACTTCCCTTCCCATCATGACCCGGCCATGCAGATGGCCAGTATGTATGCGTGGCAGTCTCCAAAATGGCCATCACCACCAGTGCAGTGCAGAGAGGTCCGTAACAGGCCAAAAATGGCCCCAAAGGGAATGAAAACAACTGGCGGTAGGCCGGTGGGGGAAGGGTGAACATCAGGAGACTCACGCCCCCACGGCCATGGCAGCACCCCCCAAAGCCCTGCAATGGCAGTTAGTCCGCTGTGTGTGTGTAAAAATCAAGAAAGATTTTTGTTCCTCCCCTGAGCCGAGCCCGAACCGATTCAGACTAGAGCCAGACCGGGCCCGGCTCTAGTGTGCACAGAACCAGACTGGACCTGGTTCAGTTCGAGTCCAGTTGTACTCAAACTGAACCGGGTTTTCCGGTTTTGTGCACACCTCTAGGGAAAAGGCATGACAAACTACTTTAAGCATGATATGTAGATATGACCTAAGAGTCTATGGGCGTGACTTGGGATTGATTATGCCCTTAATTTGCTTCGTAGTTTTTTCATACTGTGTGAACAGTTAGGCATCTCACAGATACATTATTATTTTACATTGCCTCTTAAATCAGTAGACATCTCTGTTAGGAATTTTCTAGGTATGTTTTTCTCTTTTTCCCCATTTGGGTTGCAGCCTATGTTAATGACTGCTGGCTATAATCTTCAGACCACTTATTCCAGTGGTGCTACTAAAGACCTCTCAAGAGGCAGCAAGTTCAGCTTTGAGCTCATAATCACATGACTTCATGCAATTTTAACACCATCACTGGCTACACACTGAGAAATGGCATGAGAACTATGCAAGCGATTTTTCTTTCTATTCCATTCCTCCCAATGAAGTGGGCAATGAAACTACACACAAAAAGAAGAAAATGTTACACAGAAGTGAGCCTTAACAAGAACAAAAATGTTGCAGTGCAAGTGTGCAAATTATTGCATATAATTAGTTATTTTTAAAACTGTGATAACAAATACATTTTCTATTATTTGTTTGAATTTGTTCAACATTGCTCATCCCAAATAGTTCTCATCCCCAACTAAACTGAATCCTAGGTATGTGTAAGTGTTTGTATTCATATTTTTACCTTGTTACATTGACCTTACCCTTTCCTCCTACTATTCCTCTTCCTTTGTTGGTTTCCCCGTTGTTAGAATTTAGACTGTAACCTCCTTTCAGCAGGGAACTGCCCCCTTTTTTATGCTCCTCGAAAGCATCATGCACATTGCCACGGATGGTGCTAAATAATGCAGTGATGGTGATGATATGCTAGGATCTTGTATACTGCAGTAGGCTATGAGTCAGGATGTAAGGTTTATATGTTAAAGACAATTGAACTTTTTTGCATGTTCACGTCTGAATATTGATGAATTTCACAAATGTCACCATGTATATGCATGTCCCTGCTTTTCCAGATATTTATCACCCAAAACACAAGTCTCTGGGCAGTTTACAACAAAACAATAAAATCAACCAAAAAAAGATTTAAACAGTTCAACAATTAAAATTAAAACATTAAAACTACTAAAAAACACAATTAAAACAATATCTAATTAAAAGGCTGGGCGAACAAATACGTCTTGACTGCCTTTTTAAAGGTTGTAAGAGATGGGGAGGCTCTTTTTTCAGCAGGAAGCATGTTCCAAAGCCTCGAGGCAGCAATGGAGAAGGCCCGTCCCCGAGTAGCCACCAGACAAGCCGGTGGCAACTGCAGAAAAACCTTTCCAGATGTTCTCAATGGGTGGTGTGGTTCATAGCAAAGAAGACATTCTCTTAGATTCATGAGCAAAAGTTGATCATCACACTTCGGTGACAGGCTGGTTTCAGTGACGTCTGGTTTTGGACAGTCCAAAAATCTGTCTGATATTTCATGTGGATGTACGCCTCAATGTGCAGCCTAATCAGCATTACGTGATTATCCGAGTCCTACTGAATTGGCTGGATTTAATATGAGTGGGAATCTGCATTGTATCTGGGGCCACCAGTTCTTATGTGTTTCACTGTATGAGTGGTGCAGCTGTTTGTTGTTGCTCTGCTCAAAGAGGAAGATCACAAGAAGCCACATTCCATGCTCACAGCTCAAGAGAAAGGGCTTCGTGCAGAATAAGGAAAGGAAGCCCGAGACATTTTTAATTTTTTCCCCATTTATTTCCTGCTCCTCCTCCAAGGAGCCCAGAGTGGTGTACTCCATACTTGAGTTTCTCTTTCACAACAACCCTGTGAAGTAGGTTAGGCTGAGAGAGAAGTGACTGGCCCAGAGTCACCCAGCAAGTATCATGGCTGAATGGGGATTTGAACTTGGGTCTCCCCAGTCCTAGTCCAGCACTCTAACCACTATACCACACTGACTTCACTTGGGTATTGCCACCTTATCTGAAAATTTACTCTCCAAGAGACATTTATCTCCCAGGGCATATTTTGCTAGCCACCACACTGCTATATAGGCTACACTGCATGTAAACTGGGGCACAATGTAAGCGGGGGGGGGGGGGATCAAAACTAATTCCCTCACGGCAAACCAAGCAAATTATGGAATAAAATAACTTCTGATGTGAAGAATGTAGAATGCATGTCTTGGAATAAAATCACCATGTTTTATCATTCATAAAACATGAGGGTGTATTGTAATCAAATTAGGACTTGCGACAGACAAGGAAAGAAACAAAAGAAGAGATTATTCACTAATGTCATATGATAGCAGGTATGCAAAAACTTGATAGTAAAGGATGGGACAGGAAAAAAAGGATCTTTTTATGTGCCATGGCTGGTTGCAAGGATAACACTGTATGAGTTTTATTCTGAGAAAGATGCATAGTCAATTGTACCAGATTGGTGTATCCTTCCTACCCTCTTGCCCTCTATGAAGTTTCCCAATATCCCTCCTTTGTATTTATTTTTGAATATTCTGCTAAATCATGCAATTTCAAGCTCTTGTGACAGCTTAGTCTCAGCTTTCTGTCCTCCTGTCCTCTTCATCCTCTGCCATCTTTCTTCTTTCCCCTGTTCCTAGGAACCTAGGAAGCTGCTTTATATCTCTTCAGTTCCCTGGTCCATCTAGCTTTGTATTGTCTACTGGCAGTGGCTTTCCAAGGTTTCAGGCAGGAGTCCTTCGCAGCAGGAGATGCCAGGAATTCAGCCTGGGACCTTCTGCATGCAAAGCAGATGCTCTACCATGGAACGATTGCTCATCTCCATTCTGCAACATACTAAGGCAACTCACATGACTGGAGGCAGGGAGGGTGCATGTTGGGGGGGAGGCTGCACTGAACTTACCTTCCCCCAAGACAATTGCTGTCTTACCCAAGCCATGCAGCTCAGGCATTCACACATGAGGCTCGGGTATTCCCTGGGAGACAGGCACTCTAGGTGCCTGTGTCTACTTGGGCTGCAAGCAGCCGGGGCGGTCACATGAGCAGTTAGCCATGGCTAAGGCCACACTCATGCCCTTAACCTCAGCGAAAGAGCTGTAAGCTGGGTTTGGCAGCACGGCACCACCAGGATGGGGCTCAATCCCAGTGGTTCTCATGTGCAACCTAAACCAGGCTGGGCTTTCCTAGCCTGAGTTAGGCTACACAATACACATAAGAACAGCCTCACTATCTACTCTATTCACATTCCACTCTGTGCCTTCAGCACTCTTATGTCCATCTTTTTCCTTTCTACCAATAGCATATAACCCTCTTGTCCTCCTTAAGAAAGTAGATTGTAAGGATTCTGCTAGACAGCCTGGTTTTAGGCCCCAGATCTAAGAATCCCCAGCTCAGGTTCATCAGGTTGCATCGCAGTCTGGATATGTTTGACTCAAGCTGAACACAATGTACATAAAGCTCATCTAATGACAAAGAGAGAAGTTGCTGCTGGTTTTGAACACAGTGTTAACAAGAGTGCAGTTATTCAGCAAAGCAAGATGGATAGAAAAGAGACAATTCCAGAGAGTACGTGGGGATGTATGATATTATCTGATTTGAAAACAGTATCCTGTCCTAACCAGAGGTTATCTGGAAGACAAAGTACATCAGCAGGAGTTGTGAAGTCCTGCAAGATGTCTGGCAGTGAAATATCCATTGCTTAGAAACCACAAGCTGAGAGCTTCTTGTTAACCACACTATGGCAGCTTTGACCTTGCCTCCAGGTATCCAGATTTTGACATGGGTTTTTGTTGCTCTTGTTCACAACCAACTTCAGCGGAAGTCATTTCCCTACTGCTGTGCCCTCACGTTTTTCCAGTAGCACATTTTTCTATGAGGATGCGATACCACTGCACAGATGCAAGCAACCTGCTCAGTCAGAGGGCCATATCATCTTCTCTGATAATGTTCCATTTTTCAGTGTGAAAGTCCATTTGTCTGCCAATCTACACTTCCTAAACCAGTCCATCAATGTGTGCAGCAGAGTGGCCATAAAAAGGCTGAGAGGAATAACAAGGTAATAATCTGGGTTTGAGAAACATTTCACCTGGGAGAGAACTTCTCTCCAGAACAGCATAAGGAAATATGATTGGTTCCTTCTGCTTGAAGTGGGAAGATGGGCTTCCATCACCATCAGCCTTCAGCTCAGGTTCCTTCCCATGTTTAGCAATGTGGATTGCTGTGGCCTTAGTAGAATGAACTGTTGCGTGGTGGCTAGGAGGCTAAGTTGTGGGAATGCAAGTTTTGGTACAAATCTTACTTCACTCACTTCAGCTTGTCATAGGCAATCCACTATTCTTTTGAGTAAATCCCCCTCTACAATATTGTGATGATACACACCTACCTTACAGTTATGAGTAGGAATTTGCAAAGCAGCTCCTCTTGAGAAAATTTGCTAGTCTTATCAAAATGCTTTTTGCTTCCCTCAAAATTTCCTAGGTGTTTCTCTTTGTGTAGGAACTCCCAAATTCTATTATAGGTGAAATTCAATGGCAAAGCACATCCAGTACAGGTGTAAGGCAGATAAAACCCACCACGAAAGCTTGACTAACAAGCTTACATTATTGCTTTCTATGGATCATCATGCTTCATGAGCCATTTTTGGAAGGGCAGTATAGAAATCCAAATAATAATAACAACAACAACAACAACAACAACAACAACAACAACAACTACCTGACCCCACACAGAGCATCTATGAGGCACTTTGGGGCCAGCGGTTTCCCCCTCCCTCTCCCTCCTGCCCTGGTTTCTCCTCTCTTCCCATTCCCTCCAGCCCAGTGCTCTCCAGCCCTCCCCCCTCCCATTCCTCCCCCCCCCACACACAGAGCCTCACCTGGTGGTGGGCGAACAAAAAGGGCCCCGCCGCCCACCCGCCTCCGCCGTTTTTCTCTCCCTCCCATCTGCCTGTTGCCGCTGCCGCTTTTCTCTTCCTGCCCACCCACCTGCCGCCACTTTTCTCTCCCTCGTCCGCCGCTGTCCCTGTCTCCGCCACTGCTTTTCTCTCCTCCACTCCTCTGCCCGCTGCCACCGCCACTTTCTTCCCCCTCTCCTCCTCCCTCCTCACTCGGCCGAACCTCTTGCTGGAATTCTCGCAGCGTGTCGCGAGAGTTCCACCGCCAAATTCTGAACACACATGCTGGCTAAGAGAATTAATTATATAGATAATAATGGGTGAATTCAATTACCCACACATAAACTGGGTAAATTCACAGTCAGGTAATGACAAAGATGTTGAATTTCTAGATATGCTGAATGACTGTTCCCTAGAACAGTTGGTCTTGGAACCAACCATAAAGAAGGCGACCTTGGACTTAATTCTGAGTGGCACCCAGGACCTGGTGCATGATGTCAGGGTCATCGACCCTTTAGGGAACAGTGACCATAGTGCCATCAAATTCAGCATACAGGCGGGGAGCGAATCACCAAGGATGTCTAGCACAGACACTTTGAATTTCAGAAGAGGAAACTTCTCCAAAATGAGGAGTATGGTGAAAAGAAAGCTGAAAGGGAAACCAGGAGAGTCACTTCGCTCCAGAGTGCATGGAGTTTACTCAAAACCACAATACTAGAAGCCCAGTTAGACTGTATACCCAAAAGGAGGAAAGGTACCATTAATTCCAGGAGGATGCCAGCATGGCTAACAGGTACCATCAAGAAAGCCATAAAAGGGAAGAAGACTTCCTTCCAAAATTGGAAGGCATGTCCAAATGAAGAGAGCAGAAAGGAACACTAACTCTGGCAAAAGAAATGCAAGGTGACAATAAGGGAGGCAAAAAGAGAGTTTGAGGAACATTTAGCTAAAAGCATCAAGGGGAATAACAAAAACTTCTTTAAATACATCAGATGCAGGAAAACTGCCAGGAAGGCGGTTGGACTGTTGGATAATGAGGGAGTGAAAAGGATTATTAAGGAGGATATGGAGGTTGCAGAGAAGCTAAATGAGTTCTTTGTGTCTGTCTTCAAGGCAGAGGATACTGAGCATATATCTGTTCCTAAAACAGGCTTTTCAAGGATGGAGGCTAAAGAACTGAATCAGATAAAAGTGAAAAGAGATGATGATGTAAACTGTCTGGAAAAACTGAAAACTAGCAAATCGAGGGGGCCAGATGACATCCATCCAAGAGTCCTCAAAGAACTCAAGTGTGAAATTGCCAACCTCCTTACTAAAACATATAACTTATCCCTGCAATCAGGCTCTGAACCAGAGGATTGGAAACTAGCATATGTAACACTGATTTTCAAAAAGGGATCCAGGGGTGATCCAAGAAATTACAGGCCGGTTAGCTAATGTCCGTTCCAGGCAAATTGATGGAAAGATCCTCCAGGATAAAGTTGTGAAGCACATAGAAGAACAGGCCCTGCTGGGAGAGAACCATCATGCCTTCTGCAAAGGTAAATCTTGCCTCATGAACCCTTTGGAGTTCTTTGAGAGTGTCAACAAGTGTGTGGATCAAGGTGATCCAGTTGACATAGTCTACCTGGACTTCCAAAAAGCTTTTGACAAAGTTCCTCATCAAAGACTCCTGAGGAAACTTAGCAGTCATGGGATAAGGGGACAAGTACATGTGCGGATTGCTAACTGGTTGAAGGACAGGAAACAGAGGGTAGGTATAAATGAAGAGTTTTCACAATGGAGGGAATTAAGAAGTGGGGTCACCCAGAGATCTGTACTGGGACTGGTGCTTTTTAATTTACTCATAAATGAACTAGAAGTTTGGGTAAGCAGCGCAGTGGCTGGATTTGCACATGGTACCAAACTCTGTCGGGTAGTGAAATCCAAAACAGATTGTCAGGCACTGCAAAAGGATCTTTTCAAACTGCGTGAGTGAGTGACAAAATAGCAAATGCGGATCAATGTTGGCAAGTATAAAGTGATGTACATTGGGATGAAAAACTCCAACTTCAAGTATACGTTGATGGGTTCTGAGCTGTCGGTGACTGACCAGGAGAGGGATCTTGGGGTCGTGGTGGACAGCTCATTGAAAGTGTCGACTCAATGTGCGGCAGCTGTGAAAAAGTCCAATTCCATGCTAGGGATCATTAGGAAGGAGATTGGAAATAAAACAGCTAATATTGAAATAAAACTGCTAATAAACCTCTGCTAACTTGGCAAAGAGGTACCTTTTAACATCGTGATTCTCTTTATTTAGTAGGGGGAGAGTTACTGGCCCTATCTACCACAAGCATAGTATCTCCAGTGACTGTTGCTGGTGTCTATCTTATGTTTCTTTTTAGATTGTGAGCCATTTGGAGACAGGGTTCCATCTTATTTATTCGTTATTTCGCTGTGTAAACTGCCCTGAGCCATTTTTGGAAGGACGGTATAGAAATCAAATCAAATCAATCAATCAATCAATCAATCAATCAATAAGTGCCTTTATACAAAATTCTGATGCAACCACACCTGTAGTACTGCATACAATTCTCGTCACCACATCTAAAAAAGGACATTGTAGAAATGCAAAAGATGTAAAAGAGGGCAACCAAGATGATCGGGGCCTAGAGCACGTTTCTTATGAGGCAAAGCTACAACTACTGGGGCTATTTAGTTTAGAAAAAAGACGACTGCAGGGAGACATGATAGAGGTCTATAAAATCATGCATGATGTGGAGAAAATGGATAGAGAGAAATTCTTCTCCCTCTCACATAACACTAGAACCAGAAGTCATCCCATGAAATTGATTGCCAGGAAACTTAGGACCAACAAATGGAAGTACTTTTTCACACAACGCAGAATCAACTTGTAGAATTCTCTGCCACAAGATGTGGTGACAGCCAACAACTTCGATTTAAGAAGGGTTTGGATAGCTTCATGGAGATGTCTATCAATGACTACTAGTGGGAGGGCTATCGGCCTCCTCCAACCTCAAAGGCCGGATGCCTCTGAGTACCAGTTGCAGGGGAGTAACAGCAGGAGAGAGGGCAAGCCCTCAACTCTATCCTGTAGGCTTCCAGTGGCATCTGGTGGGCCACTGTGTGAAACAGGATGATGGACGAGATAAACCTTGTTCTTATGAAGCCCCACAATGTTGATGATTTTTTTGGGGGGAACCCCAGATCAGCCTCAGACCAGCCCAGTGTGTTCGGCTCAACCATGAGCCAAACCAGGCCCAGTCCAGCTCGAGGGCGAGCCCTGAAGTCAGGCCTGTCCAAGTGTGAGCTGGCTGATCTCAAGCTGACTTGTACATCTCTACTCGACAGTCTGGTCTGGGCCACGCAGAGGCCAATTGTGCAGGAGCGGCGGCCTCCAAAATGGCTGCCGCGATGGAGGGGGAAGGCCTGAATGGGCAGAAGAGCCAGCCGAACGGCCGGTAGAGACATGAAAGGAGCCCAGTGGGGGGAGGGGGAACTACCGCAGACCCCGCAGCTGCTGCCTCCAACAACTCCCCTGAAGGAGGTAAGTAAATTTTTTATTTTATTTTATTTTTTTAAGTCCACCAACCACCTGAACCATTTGGGGGTGCTCATTTCAGGGTTGGACTGAACAGGGGATGGTTCGGTTCGATCACAAATGGTTGAACCGAACTGGTTCGCACATCCCTAGCTGAGGTGATGTCAGAAAAGCAGCACTTAGATGTTATGGCAGATATGGGAAACCACTAAAAATGACGTCCATATCTGGTTGTTCCCTTTTTGCTGTAACATGACATTCCTTGATGAGTTTCACAGAAGCCCTATTCAGACATTATTTTGTGTAAGATTTACATCAAGTACAGGCCCCTCAAATAAACTGCCCTGAGCCATTTTTGGAGGTGCAGTATATAAAACAAATAAATAATAAATGAATGAGTGCTATAGATAAGAAGTATACTGCTGTACCTGTGTTCAACATAACATGTGAATAACTGTATCTCTATCTCTGCACAGTTCTGTGAACACTGTCCATTTGTTGTACAAGTGTTGAACATAACATGTGAATAGGGCTTAGATGTTGTGGAAGAGGGAGTGAACTAATAGTAGAATGCTTGCCGATATGATGCACAGTTTGAATGGATACAGTAGGAGCTGTGGCAGTGCTGCTGCAGACCCAGAAACAGCAGCACGGCTGTAGAAAACTGGCAGTAGTGCTACTAGCATTACCATATTTATTCCCACTGTTCTGAATGGAGAAAAATGCAGTAACGCTGGTAGCACTCTTAACAATTCTCTACAGCAGTGTCACTGCTTCTGGGTCTGCATCAGTGGCAAGAGTACAATGGCACATCATGTCAGCCACTGCTGTTGGCATCAACTCTGCCCTGATGTGGAGTCACTTATTTGTCTTTTGTGGTGAGGGGGAGGTTATTTCCAATGTGGATACTGATTCTCTTTGCCCCAGTAGGAAACTGCCTTCCCACAAGAAGTGTTTTAGTATAGACACTACCGGCACTTGCTGCCCTAAAGTAAATTGACATTGACTTGGATCAAGCAGCAGCACCATATCTTAAACTAGGCCAATGGGGAAGCTGCCTGGTTAAACAGGGATGCACCCTCCACTGAATCATGTGCATCTTTGAGTGAACCTGAGTCCATCACAAACAAAGGAGTGTGAAAAGCATGTGAAGCTGGAGTAGACTCTACCCTGTTCACATACCTCAGAATGCAATTAAAGACAAGATCCCAAATCAGGTATGCAGACTGGACACAACAGAGCCCTTTATTAAGTCTGGATCCCAGAGTTTCCCTTGATTTAGTAGCCAGAACCTTATAAAAAGTCCTCCTCCATTCTCATGTATGTGCCCTCTTGGAAGCACTGTTGGAGTTTGCTAGATTCAGCTACAAGTGACTGCTCCAGAGAGCTCACCCAGCAAAGTGCTGGCCTTGCACTGACACCTTTCTTCCCTTCTAAAGCTGAACCACAGGGTCGCTCAGCCTGTGAGCCAGACACTGGACTGCCGAGTCCAGAATCGCTACTGAACTGAAGTCACTAGCCTTGAGCACTTTTTGTACAGAACAGTTGCATGAAAACCCTGCCCTAAACTGTCTTGGATATTCTTGGAACCCAGAACCTTTGAGTCCCTTTCTGAGGCAGGCCAGCCGCAGGATTATTCCTGTGCCTGACTGCCTCAAAGTCCCCTGGACTCCTCCTGAGAGACCCATGAGCTGTACTCCAAGAAGACGACTTAGAGGCTGGGTTATTCTTTGTATTGGCTTACTATGGGCAAATCCTTGTACCCAATTGCTTGAAAACCACAGGGCCTCCCTTGATAAGTTGTGGGCACATATAGTGCCACAGAGCTTGGGTGCTATACCAGCACCCCAGCATTCTCTCCTTGTGCTCCTTTGCAAGGAACTTCCAGATCTTCCTCCCTTTTAACACTACACATGAAACAGCAGATATGGACAGGTAACACACTGCTTGCCTCCCTCTACTCCTTACCTCTCTCTCCCTCTTCTACTCACTTTCCAATGACTGACAGCCAGCCACTAGGCTGTTAGAACCTTCATTCCCACACTTCACCTCTCACCTTATCTAGTCCCTAATAGGAGTGTGTGAGCAGGCTTGCACTTGAACTGGCTTAGCTTGAAGGTTCAATCTTGAACCGGGTCCGGTCCAAGGTTGAATTGAACCAGCTTAGGCCCAGTTTGAAGCCCCTACTGTGGAATTAAATGGATTTAAAATATTTACTCACAGTGGCTGTGGTGGCTGAGGGAGGGGGCAGGGGCGGATCCCACAACCCCTCGCTGGCCTCCCTCCAAGTGTCCAGGGCCAGCCTGGAACCGATTCAGGGCCAGTTTTTGGGGGTACGGTACTGAGCCAGTCCGGTCCAAATCTGGTTTGGATTCAGACTGAACCAGGGAAACCAGTTTTGTGCATATCCCTGACAACTCTCTTCACTCCCTGAACAGCCAGTATCAAGGTTGCCAATACCACTGTTTGCATTGTGCTTCTGCTATATCAATATATACCTTATTTCAAAAGCCTTGTCTGTCAGTGTGTTGTTGATCCTGTGGTACCCTAACATTGGCATTTGCCTGTGTCCAGTCTGTGAACATTTGTTAATCACACTTGCAAATTGGTTTTTAAGCTAATTCCCCTTGTTTGTTCTAAAATAATAGACAAACGTGGGTAGTGGAAATATGTGTAAGCAAGTTACCACATAAGTGATTAGAATAATTTATTAAATGTGTTACTCATTTATAAAACTTTTTTCAAAATTGACCAATTAAGCATCTCAAATTGATGTGCACTTGGAATTTTTCTAACCTTTGTAGCATTTGCTGTAAATCTTCAAACTTTTACCTTGAGCAAAAGCCAAGGTCCAGGGGAAAAGATATGAAGAATTGTAACTGGAACATCTGTCTGGGCCCTGGGGTGCAATTGTGACACATGCCACATGTCACTTTCAGTGACTGTGTCACACAAGCATGGAACATTAAGAGGACTAGAAGAATGTCATATGTCAGCTAAATGAAAACCAGCAGTCTTGCAGACTAATAAAAAAGACCTGTTCTAATTTAAAGCCATTTTGAGAACAGTTTGAACAGTAAAACAGTCTGCATATTAGTTTAAGTCCTTCAAACACCACAACACCTAGTGGGGGGAATTGCGAGCATTGTTCTGGGGATAGCTTTAAAAGGAGGAAAAAGCAAATTAGCAGGAGCCATCTGAGAAAAGCATATCAGAGTAAATCTACATATCTTTCCTTAACGGGTTCTTTAAGAAAATCCTTCTTTATACATTGGCAGTGTGAAATCTCAGGATGGTAGAACAATGTAATCAGCATATGTAAACTTCTGCTCTCAGCATCCCTGCCTCTGTCCCTTCCTTTCTTATCAGGAAACACTGCTTTAAACACAGTGGTACTTCAACTTTTGTGCCAGGCCTGCACAACTGGTGACCCATCAATCCTAATGCGGGATACCATATATAGTATTTATTTGTTTTATTTATATTTCTTCCAGTTAGAGAACTCAAAGTGACTATCAAGAAAATTTGTAACGATGTTAAAAATCAGTCAAAGCCTAGTAAAAGAATAACAATAATATACAAGAACAATGAGACAATGCTTCACATCAAAACAGCAATAAAAAATCTCAAGAAATCTCACCAAAAAGCCTACACAAAAGCCATGGCTTGGCCAACTGATGGAGCATATGCAATGATGGAGGAGTGCATACTTCCCTAGGCAAGGCATTTCCTATACATAACTGGTGCCACAACTGAAAAGGCCCTGCATCACGTACCATGCAGCATTCTGTGGGCATTCTGCACACCACGGGTGCTGCTGCATCTTCCAAATAAAGGTTTTATTAGAGTGCACTTACACAAATGCTGAAATTTCACAAGGAAGTTGTGCAACCTCATAGACATTGGAAATAATGGCTGTGCAATTATGCAACTCCCTTGGACAAGTTCAGTGTGTTTGCACAGGCGTGCTCTAGAGCAACTTGCATTTGGAAGATTCAGCAGCACTTGATGTGCACAAATTACCCACAGTATGTGAACCCCTGTTTTTTGTGCCCCCTCCCCATCACACTTCAGTTGGTAGGGGAACATGGAATACCACCTCTGTTGGTGACTGGAGTGTATTGGAGGAAACATTCAGGGGAAGGAGTTCCTTAAGATACCCAGGTCTCAAAATATTTAGCACTTTATCAGAAAGCACCTTGAATTGCACCCAGAAACTAACAGCCAGCAAAGATCAAAGAACCCTGAAGTCAATAATTCTGTAGCCACCCAACCCCAGATGGCAATCGGACAGTGGCCTCTTGGAACACCTGCAGTTTCTAGACACTTTCCAAAGGTATCCCTACATGAAATGCATTACAGCAGTCCAGTCTGAGATTACCAAGGTTACTATGATCATGGCTAGGTTTATCTTCTACTAGCCTACCAGGGGACTGAGAAGCTTCCTTATTTTGCTGCTTGTCTGGGTCTTAGTTCTCAGTGATAAAATAAACCTGTGTTTGGGTTAGGCCCTTCAGATTACTGGTTAGTAATCATACAACTGAATGTCCCTCTATATAAAAACAATTGAGTGATTGATTAAGTGCCATCAAGTCGGTGTCGACTCTTAGCAACCATATAGAAAGATTCTCTCCAGGATGATCTGTCTTCAACTTGGCTTTGAAGGTCTTTCAGTGGTGCATTCATTGCTGTTGTAATTGAGTCCATCCACACTGCTGCTGGTCGTCTTCTTCTTCTCTTTCCTTCAACTTTCCCCAACAATTGCTGTACATAAAAAACTAGCATGTCAGGGAGAAAACTTGGCTGGAACATATCTCTTTATTTTATTTTTATTGTATTTAACAAATTTCTATACAGGATGCAGTATGCTGTCCTTATTCCACAATTCCAAATTCCCCATTGGTCTCTTCCTTTCTTGAAACGGTTCCCTAATGATGTTCCATCTTCAGCCATATTGGAAATCCAATTCTTACATTATCCCAATTGCTTACTGAGTAAAGTAACCAATTACTTGTAATTGTAGTAAACAATTAAAGTAAACTAAATTAAAGTAAAGTAAACTAAATAAAGTAGAGAAAATTTTTCTCTAACTGGTATCTGCCAACATTCCCTATCCTCAGCTGGCATTTACTCAATCATTTATTACTCAGCCAAGCATTTTATTATCTGCATTCTTTTCAGGGGTCCCTTTTGCTTCACTTCATATATTTTCCATATTAGACATGCACAATCTGTGACCCCCACACACATTTTTTGTGGGCCATCAAGTTTTTTGACAACTCCCTCTTCATTCTGCAGATGCAAACAGTTAGCAAAACAGGTTTATTATCTCCCTGGTGGACCTCCATAAATGGCTCATGGATAAGGTTTTAAGTTTGATGTGTTGCAAGTTGTGCATGCCTTTTCTATACTGATGGGGCCATAGGTCAGTAGTAGAGCATCTGCTTTGCATAGAGAATGTCCTTGGTTCAATCTCTGACATCTCCAGGTAGGGCTTGAAAAGGCTCCTGCCTGAAACTTTGGAGAGCCATTGCCAGTCAATGTAGACTATTCTGTGCTGGATGGACTAATGGTCTGACTTGGTATATGGCAGCTTCCTATGATGCTTGTTTGAAAATTGTTTTGATAGGCCACATTCTGGAATATCTTCATTGCAATAACCCGCACCTTTCTTCTTCCAGTTTTAGAAGTTGTGACTCTCCGGCTGCCCAGACACACATCTCCCCCCAGGTGAGAGGTCAAGCTTGAGAAGTGAACTCACATGGACCAACATTCCTCAAGCTGATATGCAACCTAACCTGAATGGCTAAAAATTCAGTTGCAATACCTTTGTCTGGGCTGTGCCACGTTGAGTTGCAGGTAAGGCATACATATCTTACAAACAAAAATATTTCCCTCATGTAAAAAGATAGAGGTCAGAGAGAAGTGTTCTAGACAAATCTACTCCGTAACACTCATTTTCTATATGCAGGGGATTTCTTTGTATGGATAATCATGTGGTCCCACATCTACAACCTGAAGTTGTAGATGTGGGATCATTATTACCAATATCCATTGGTCACACAGCTGTGTTTGCACAAGTTCCCATGTTTTTGCATTAGCATGCTTGTGCAACTGCACATACTGTACATTCCTGTGCAGTGCAGATGGAATGTTGAACGTTACATCAGCCTAAGTCACAATAGTCTAACATGGCTGCTACTGCTAATCAAACATTTCTGAAAGATCATGGATTCAATTGTGCATATACTTTTGAGGGGAAAGTCGTTAAGACATCTTGTATATTTTCATGCATCCAATAAGGGAACAAGTGACAATACTGCATAGTATTATATGTGAAGTGGAGTCAGTGTGTGATATGTAAAAATAACACCTCAACCACACCATCTGGATATTCTCTTAATTAAATATAACCGTTATTCACCTTATTTTATTTTCAACAATTCTCTACTTAAGTTTATTTTTAATACTCATCTCTTAAAAGTGAGTATTTTGCAATACTTCCAATATAATATATTGCAATATTTGCTATATAAATAAATAAATAATATTTCCAGCATGACATTCTTTGTGTGTGCTTTTGAAAATAAGAATCTGGTGGTTTTCATATTTTTAATTTTTACATTTTGAAAATCTTAACTTGAAGAAATTTATTCTACATAATTATTATCTTTCCCTCGTGGTTGGGTGCTGTGATATGACAACAGAAGATGGCCACAATCCAATGCTGAGTTAAATCAATTTAGTCAATACATCTTGATCCAGCCTTCTTGCACCAGAATTTTAATTAGGATGTACATTTAGATGCAGCCAGTATGCATCCAGTTAGAAGTAATACAGTTCACACAGATGACATCTGCATTCATATGTGCATTCAAATTCATATCCTGTTTACACAATCACATTTCCTGATCCGGCAAACGATATGCATATGGCAGCCCTCTTTCACATTCAGATATGTATGCATGTATGTATGTATGTACGTATGATATTTGTACACTGCCTCAAACTTCCGTCTCTGGGCATAGCATTATTTAAACTGGGGTGAGTAATTTTAAAGGGTTTCTGCATGGTTAAGGGTGAGGTTGTGGCTGATGAGTTTAGAACACCAAGGGTGAATTTATTGTGGAGTAAATGCCACTGAACTAGGACAGACTTATTTCTGAATGTACATTCATTCTAAAATTTATATTCTACCTGATCAAATCAACTGTGGATTATCCAAGCAGCTTATAATAAACATTCAAAGTCCAAAGGTCATTCTAAAAAGGTGGGCTTTTAATGCTTTTAAAAGCCAAGAGAAAGTCATCAAGGTGAACTTCTCTGCGAAAGGAACTTTGAAGAGCTGATACCATGACACTCAAAGCTCTGGACCTTGTCCCCTAGGCATGTTCATTCATATTTAGAACAAACTGAAATGGATACAGTTGAAACCCATTCATATTTGGTTCCATTTGTCCCAAAATGTATGCACCATAGAATCAGAGGCGCTCTTACCCCTGGACTTCAGGGCTGACGTCCAGGGCCTCCACGGCTCCTGGGGCCCCCCAAATCCTCTTTAGTCTGGTGGTGTGGTTTGTTCTCTCAAGAACCTACGTGTTAAAAAATGATGCTTAACTTACAGCGCGAGTGGGGTGGGACTCCAAAGGCCTTTAGGTCCAGGCTCCAAAATTACCTAGGTACTACACCTCTGCATAGAATGAATGGAGCAAATGGGCTTCTATTTTAGGGTGACTGAGCTATACTTGCTGTCATCCTAACGAAGAGAGGATACAGTGGGAGGTTGCTCTTAACACAACTGAAAGCTTCTCCATTACCACAGCATGCACATGTGGTGGGCGATTTTCTCTTCTCTTCCCTGCCTCCAGAACTGCTCTGTGTCTTCTGAAAATATATTCCTAATAGATGCACAGCTCTCAGGGACATGTCTTTTTTAAAGGCATAGAACACTTCTGGAGGCAGAGAAGATCAGCCAGAATTGTTCCCCTGCCCTGCACATGCACTCTGTGAGCAGGAACCCTCTGGCTGTAAGGACCCAACTGCATCCTTGAGTTGTTAGTCAGGATATCAGTCAGTAAGGTTGGGAGGGTGCGGGGAGGGTGTGGAGGGCATGATTGAGCTTACCTTCCTCCAGATGATTCCAGTCAGTGTGTGGGATAAGCTGCTCACGGGCACACACAATCTGTGCTGCTCCCAGCAGTGAGGATCTCTGGAGGTCGGGAAACGGAGTCCTGGCTTCCAGGAATCCCTAAAAGCACCATGCAAAGAATGATTCCCCCATGAGTCGGGCACTCTAGGCACCTTACTCTGTGTATGCTTGGGCTGTGTGCAGCCCGAGCAAACACATGAAGCAGAACCTGGGGTAAAGGGTGTGCTCACACCGTTTAACACAGGTTAAAGCCTGGGGTAAATTCCCAGGCTTATGGGGGAGGCCATGCCAGGATTGGCCTCAATCCCGTCACTTCACTCAGGCAGCCAAACTCAGGCAGGGCTGCCCAAGCATGGGTTTGGCTGCTCATGTGAACAGCCTTATTATATGGAGTTGTAACTTTGTTCTAAAGCAGGCTCCCCCAACCTGCGGCCCTCCAGATGTTGCTGAACTACAACTCCCAGCATCCCTAGCCACAATTTTGTGGCTGGGTATGCTGGGAGTTGTAGTTCAGCAACATCTACAGGACTGCAGGTTGGGCAAGCCTGTTCTAAAGCAATACAGTATATGAATGCTAACTATTTTTATTTTGAGAACTGATGCTTCAAGTAATTGGACAGTTGTAAACACTGGCTGACATACTGAGCCACATTGTGTGCACCTTGTAACTTAACTTTCATGAAGCTGTGCGAGAGTGACTGTGTGCAAACACAAAATTGCACAAATGGAGTTGTGTGACAGTACAGTCATGAATGTTGCATTACAAGGTGCCCATAAATTCCATACTGTGTCAGCCACTACAGTTACTATTTGGCAAATCCATCCCAGTCAGGAGCAAAAATGCAGAAATATATCACATTGTCTGTTTAGAACAAAGAACCCACATTGACCTTAAATCATATTAAAATGGCACTTAGCCTGTAACCTACCTTTTTTGAGATTTTAATAGCTGCCTGGCCCTCAGCCCCAGTTCGGATCAGAACCATGGTGCTGGGCAAGGTAGAGTCGATTAATATTTCTCCCCATGCCATTTCTCTAGGTCAGAGTTTCTTAACCTTGGGCCCCCAGATGTTGTTGGACTATAACTCCCATCATCCTCAGCCACAAAGGCCATGTCTGGGGATGATGGGAGTTGTAGTCCAACAACATCTGGGGGCCCAAGGTTAAGAAACCCTGCTCTAGCTGAAATCTCCTCCCATGATACCTGTATGCTTTTTGAAGGAAAAGGCAGCTTCAGGAGGGGATGATTATATCTGGAGAACTGGCATGTGAAAAACAGTTAGCCCTGCCACACTTCCACCAGCAGCATGGTCTTCTTGAGGACAGGCTATTTTATACTTTCTGTATTGAGTCCCTTGAGTGTGTCAGTTAAAACAGAAGGAGGGATATAAGTATAATTAACGAAATAATGCCATCACATGGTCCCTATAATAACACTGAATTATCTGAAATATATTATGTGGTTTATTTGTACATTTGGCTTATACATGGAAGAAATCCCCTCTCCTAAGCACTGGTAAAGTATATTTTGAAGTAGCTGATGTATTCTGCAGTGGCTATGAAATGAAGTCATCTCAGTATTTTGTCACTGATTTATTACTGATCATTCATTTACTGTCTGGGAGCTGCTTTGCAGACCAAGTGGAACTGAAGAAATGAAACATATGCTGAGATTGTATTCAGGGCTGCATAATCTGTATTAAAGTGACTATGACCTTTGGAGTACCATGAGTTCATATGTACAATCTGGAGATATGCAGCATGCTTTGAAAAACCCAGCATACAACATAGTTTTACTTATTTCAAAAGGTTGCTAAACTTATATACTGGAACTTCAGGCAGCTTCCAGACAGTCATTCCCAAGACCAAAATCAGGAGGGCTGGGGGTAAGGCTGGAGCCTATCTGACTTCCCCCTCATGATTGACAGCTCCCCTGGGCTGCACCACCCAAATGCCCAGACAACTGGTGCAGTAGCGGGTGGCATGGCAAGTGGGAGGTGGGAGAAGGAAGTTCAGCCACCTGGAATCCCACAATGCATTTGCGGTGCATTGTAGAAATTTAGGCTATCAGGTTGCTCCTTCTCCCAGTCTCTGTGGTTTTAATGGTTGTCAGCATCCTGAAATGGGCTGCCGGCAGAACAGGTGCCCACCATGTACATGTCCTCCTACCTCACTTTTAACCTGGATACAAAACCAGGGCTACCTGGTTTTACTACTCTACATGGGGTGGAGCACCAGGGCTGATCTCATTACCAGCACTACCTGGGCTAGCACTGTCCTACCCAGGTAGGGCTGGTTGTGAGAACAACCTCAACATGTACAACCATGTATATAGATCCTAAGTATAGGATAAACACCAAGTTTGCTGTGAAGGATGGAGGTCTTCCTAGGGATGTGCAAACAGCTCCAAACAATTCTGGACTTGGGGTGTTTTGGGGATGTGCCGACTTGGCATGTTTTTGGGATATGTGGACTCAACCTGTTTTGAGGACGTGTCGACTCGGTGGTTTGGGGGACATGTGGACCTGGCAGTTTTTGGCCTGGTCAGCAAGCTCCAAAAAATGGCCCCATCAGCAAGTTCCAAAAAGCATCCCATTGGCAAGTTCCGAAAAACACCCTGTGGGCAAATCCTCAAAATGCCCCACTATCATATCCTCAAAATGGCCTGTCGGATTCCTCGGATTCCTGAAACTCCCAAAATTTAATTCCCCGAATTCCTAATATTCCTGGAATTCCTGGATTTAGCTGACTCGGTGTTTTTTGGAGGATGTGCAGAGTCAGGGTTTTTTGGGGGGGACATGTGGATTTGGAAGGGTTTTTTGGATGTGCGGACTGTGCAATTTTTGGGGACACTTGGACTTGGTGGTCTCAGCATGTTTTTGGGATGTGGAGACTCTGCATGTTTTGGGGATGTGTGGACTGAAGATACACACATCACTGAGTATCACTGATTATCCCAGGATTGTGTAACATTTCCCGAAGCCATCAGATCAGGCCTTTCATGAAAGCAAGAGAAGGGAACTCAAGATTTTCTGTCTTCTGTTCTACAAACATTCTCTGAAGTGTTAGGGGAGTGGAGCAAGAACCTCACCTTCAGAGGGAGCCTAGCTACACTGAAAACTTGTTGTGCATCCCAGCATGCAGGGAGGGAGATGGAGAAGTGAAATTTCCTTCCAGGACAGTGTTCCTGAGAGTTACATAGCCACTCTGTCATCACTCATTGACCAGTGAGGGGATGTTGGAAGCATAGGCAGCAGTGCTACATGTCTGACAACCAACTCACACGGCCACTGCCATTACAAAGGGTTGGCTGGGTGATCCATGTGGGTCCTTGAGTGGTCATAGGCCTTTGGACTAATGTCTGATCTGGCCCATTTGTGAGGCCAACCTTGCCCTCAGCAAGTAGCTTCATATTTTCAAGGCCCATTAAATGGCTAGGCAACTTAACCCTAACTACAGTACGTAGGCCCCAACTTTCAGCAGGACTTTCAAAGACTTAGTTTTGATGAAGCCTCCATTACATTTGCAACCAAATAACAAAGCGTTAAATATATAAGCTTTGGAGGATACTCTGTGAGAAAAAAGAGGGAAGATTATAGCTTTAGTCAGTAAAATTGGCTTGAAAGAATTAAGGGCCAGCCCCTCAACGAAAGCTGACAGTAAAGGGCCACCGCCCCCACCTCAACGCTTTATTTTAAGATCCACAATGTCAGCTCAGCTTCTGAAAGAACACTGGTTCCACTAATGACAAGGATGACAATAAAAAAGTTAACCTAGCAGTGAGGATTTGGTGCTGTATATGGACTTTGCTTTCCGGCATGTTAAGCTGCCAACCTTTGATCAGAGACGCTTCGAATGGTTGTTGTTGCTGCTGTTGTTCACAAAAAAGGCAATGCACATCTTTCAAACACAGCAAGAAACATGCTTCAGCAGCCTGCATATTGCTGCAGGTTATTTGTATTTTTAACCTAATTCAATTTTGAAGCCAAAATATCAAAAGAGACAAATGCAATCTTTTTTTATTAGACTCCTGTTTTCCAAGATGCTATCTGGAAGTTTGTGTGCTCAGAGACATATATAATGAATGTAAGAGACTTTGTTCAAAGTAGGTTTTTCACAGCTGTTTTCATTTTTAGAAAAAAGAGAGAGAACAAGTATGGCCTATAAATATTAATGACACACACACGCACACACACTACAAAGAGCTGAAAGCCATTCTATGGTATTTTCCTGCCATTAAAGAGTACATAGCCTAAATATGAGCGCTAGATTATTTGGAGTTCGAAAATTACTGTTTTTCTCCTGAATGTTGTGAGAGAAGAGCTTCAACATTCTTTTACATTTGGGAATTCTTAAAAAAGTAAAAATGTCCCACATTTCTGCTTAGCTTACAATGAACTGTTATAATGTTTTAAACATAGGTATAGATTGCATTAATACCTAAATGATTCACAGTAGGCCACTTTTCCTTGGAAACATTTGTAATGTAACCAGCACTACTTCTTGCAACTTAAGCCCTCTTCAGACATTATGGTTATATGGTTATCTTATAAGTGCCAGCAATTACTGTCCCCAATGCCAGCGTGCTGCATAGCCCTGCCTCTCCCCATACAGAGACAAACGTCGTTATCTGTGGAGAGCAAGACAGTGTGGTTAAGAAGCACATTGGCATGGGGTGGGGCTTTCTGGGATGTACCTGTTAGTTTTGTAATTGTGCCTGAAGAGGACTTCTGGTGATTTAAAATTAGAGTTGTGTGTCATCTAGAGGGTACTCCTCTCATCAATGCAAACACATTGTGCTCAACATAAGAAATTGTATAAGCAATGGACTGTCTCTTTGTTAACAAGATGAAATGTTATACTCAACATGATACAGTCTATGGTCACAATCAAATTTGGTTTCATAATAGAACTGTCTTGAAGTTTTCAATGATAGCCATGAGATCCTAGCATTCTACAGTCTTTCCCTCCAGTTATTATGCCTGCTAGTACTTAACTGAGATGCATCAGTGTACAAGGTTGCTGGAATCATAAGCTTCATTCAAACATTACTTTGAAAGGACAGTGAAATCAAATAGCAATAGCAATAGCAATAGCACTTACATTTATATACTGCTCTATAGCCGGAGCTCTCTAAGCGGTTTACAATGATTTAGCATATTGCCCCCCAACATTATGGGTACTCATTTTACCGACCGCGGAAGGATGGAAGGCTGAGTCAACCTTGAGCCCCTGGTCAGGATCGAACTTGTAACCTTCTGGTTACAGGGCGGCAGTTTTACCACTGCGCCACCAGGGGCTCCAATACATTGTCCAAAGTGGGAATGAAAATACCCCACCCCCCACCCCACGCCCCTTGGCATATCCATAATTCCCCTCCCCTTCCCCTCCCCCGTGGCATCCATACTTACAGCCTTCATCTGAAGCAGCAAAGGCTGTAAGCATGATGGTGGGTGCTTCTGTGATTGGGAGACTTGGACGCCCATGCATCCTGTTCACAGAAATGCCTGCCATCACACTTACAGCCTCAGTGCTTCAGACAAAGACTGTAAGCATGAGCACCGTGGGAGGGGGAGTGAGAGAAATGATGGATGTGCTAGTGGGGCAGGACTTCTGTTCCTGTTTTGGATTATGTCCTCAAGTACACCATCCTTTTAATATAATGTCTGAATGAGGCTATACTCTCTGACTAGGAATCCCTTCCAACAATAGGTGGCTGCAGGTTAAAATTTGGGACTAAAGAAGAAGTAAGGAGATAGCTTGGTCAAGTCAGTAGAACACAGAAGAGTAGAAAGGTTCTGCCATGTCTGTCTTTGAAAAGAGAAAGTTAAATAGCTATAGGCATCTGTACACAGAGGTAAACTCATGAGGCAATGTGAGGTGCCTGTCTGAGGCATGAAATATTAGGCACCATTAAGTAGGGATGTGAAGCCGGTTTGAATTTGATTCAAAGGTTCAAACTCAGACTAAATTGGCCATTGGAATGGCAGTGTTTCTCTGAGTTCGAACTGAGCTTATCTCAAAGACTTGAACCTTTGAAGAGGCTCAATGGCTGATTTATTATCCTTTTTGTACATAAGGTAAACACTGCGGAAAAGGGTGTATAGCTGTCCAGTGTTTGATACTCTTCATTTTTCTTATAAGAGTATTGTTTGAATATATGTATACCTATATTATATTATTTTTGAAAGCTCTTTTTAATACAAATATTCAGAACTTCTTTTTATTTTTTATTTTTTAATTCTTTCTTCTTGTTAACTTGGCATTTTTAATAGAAATGGTTCTTTCACATTTTTATCTGTAATTATGAAACGTAAGGTTGCTTCTTTATTCAGATACCAGTGTTCAGTGTGGTGAAAAGTGAGGGAAGAGGTTGCCATTCTTGTTATTTTTCCAAATTTGTATTGCTCAATATTTGTACAGAGAATCAGGGCTTGTGAATACTGAGCTGAAGCTTATGAGCTAGGTTTGTATTCATTTGCTCTTACTTTGCTTCTTGTGATAAGTGAGTTAAATGTGATGTCTTAATAATATGGCTATTAATGGTGAGTTTGTCTTTGAATCAGTGTGAAATCCTTTGTATTAAGGCCCACTAGGAGTTTCTTGCTCTGTTTCTCTCATTTTAACTGTCTTTCTGAAATACTAGAATATATTCCAAGCTGTGACACAGTTTACTCTGCATATCCTTTAATTATTTACAGAGTATCTGGGAAAAGTCAAATTCTCCATTTACTTTTAAAACTTATGTAATAGTAATGCTACAATGCATAGTAGAGTATTAGACAGGCACTTCTGTTTAGTTTTCCAAGTACACCTCCACATAGTATTTGGGTATTTCATGAGCCCCAGCATACTGAAATTTGTAGTTTTCCAGCATTTTTTGGTCTGGCTATGTCCACTGCTAAATAGTTTTTGAAATATTAAAAGATTAACGAGCTTGACTTGTATTTTTCAGTTGATATTACGGCAAAGTTATCTGAAAGATGGGTGTCAGATGTTTGGACATGGGGCGCAATTTCAGTGCTTGCCCAAGGCGCTTTTTCCCCTCGATACGCCTCTGGCTACACAATACCCTCAAGGACCACCTGCAGTCAGAGGCTGGTCCCCTTTCTGGCGATGCAGGGAGCTCATGTTGGGCATGCTGCATGCAGCATGGCCCGGCACCACCATGCATTTCATGACTGATCTCTGGAAGAGTGTCAGTGGAATACATGCTGCGTTCTTGTCCCTAACTGCTCAATGGTGGGGGCCAAAGAGAGAGGGGACCTCCGCTTCTGTGTCCAGCCTGTCCTAGGCAGTTTGACACAGCTGGGTCATTCTGCATGTGGAGACAATGGACAAGGCACAAACCAATCAGGAGGTGGTGGCCATTATCGACCACCAGGCTGAGGAATGGCTAACCACATTTCCAAACTTCAGCCAGGGTTTCATTGTCATAGACCATGCCTCCAATGTAACTAAGGTTGTAGAACAGATGGAGTGTTCTCAAGGAGGCCAAAACGTTAAGAGGACAGGACTGCCCCAGATCAGGTGCTGCTGCTGCCACGGCTGCTCTTTTGGAGAAGTCCTGTAAGATCACAGCCCATTTCCACCAGAGCAGGAGGGCCAGACACATACTCTGTGAGTAGCAGTGTGAGCATGACCTCCCTTGACATCTCATCCCTGGGGATTTAAATAACTGGTGGAACTCCAACCGTCTCTTGCTCCAGTGTCTGCTGGAGCAGGAGGTAGCTCTCAATGACCTGGTGAGGAATTGTGGCTTGGGAGTGTGCAACCTTTCCAAAACAGAGTGGAAGCTCATGTCCACAATGAGCCCCTCTTGTATGCCATGAAGAGCTCTGAGCCAGGTCTTGCCCGCTGCATTTATTTACTATTTATTTAACATATTTGTATACCGCCCAAAACGTGAGTCTCTGGGCCATTTACAACAAAACAATAAAACCAAGTAGAACATTACAACAATTTAAAACTTAAAACGATGTTAAAACTATTTTAAAAATCATCAAACTATTAAAACAGTATCTAATTAAAAGCCTGGGTGAGCAAATATGTCTTGACTGCCTTTTTAAACATTGTACGAAATGAGGAGGCTCTTATTTCAGCAGGGAGTGCATTCCAAAGCCTCGGGGCAACCAGGGGCCACTCACTGCACCCCATCCTCCCTCCCTCTTTCCAAACCCATGTCACAGAGACATGGCACACTTGCACCCCACTGGCACCACCTGTGATGCTGAACATCTGGTGCCCCTGGCCAGCAGCACTCAGCGGGCCATGGGTACACATACAAACACTAGGCTGGGGTGTATGTGTGAGGCTGTAAATGTGTAAATAGTTGTATATAGTTGTATAGAGGTGTGTATAGTTGTATAGAGGTGTGTATAGATGTGCATAGGTGTGTATATAGTTGTATATTGTTATATATAGGTGTATATAGTTTGCCCTTTCTTTTAATTCTAGCGTAGCACCCCCCACACATGCACCACACGCGCATGCACCGCCAACTGACAGATCCAATAATATATTATTAGATCTGTTAGTTTGATTTGTGGATTCTTCATTTGGATTCTTCAATTCAGATCCTTTACACTATTTGATTTGGTGCTATATAAGTTCTTCACAGGGGTTCTTTGAGATAGTTGTCAAAGAAGCCAAAAACTAAAGAATTCATTAAAAACAAACCAACAAACCAAGCACCCCACTGGCTTGCAGGCTGAGGGGGGAGTTATCGCCCTATGTGCTCTACCCCCAAACCCACTCTGGAGTGCCTGGATACCCCCAAGGGGGGAAATGGGATACCCCCATTATTCCCTATTTTTTAAAAAAAATCAATAAAAACTTTGTCCAAGTGCCTGATTGCTTTGGGGGTTGGTTGGTAGTTGGCACACATAGGTGCCTACCACCCAACCCAATTTTGTGCCCCTAGGTGTTTGCCATAGGGAATAATGGGCTGGTTCAAGTCCCCATTATTCCCTATGTAGAACCTTTTTGAACTAGTTTGAGTGAGGTTCGAATTTGAATTGTACCACTGGGCAGTTCTAAAGAACCTGAACCCAAAGCTGAGTACCCAGTTTGAATTCGGTTCCAAATCAAACCGAACCACTCCAGCCGTTTTTGTGCATATCCCTACTAGGGTTGCCATATTCTGGTTCTCCAAATCCGGATACCCTAATTTGCATATAATTTAAATTGGTTTGCAAATGATTTTCATATTATGCAAATCAACAGATGCATTTTCCAGTTGACTTGTATTTGCTCTGGATATCTACCAACAGCAGTTAGGGAAAATATCTTTGCCTTACTATTCTCCTTGACATATTAACAGCAGCAATAGAACAAGGAAAATGCACAGGTTTTTAATTAGGGCTGAAATTCTGTACACACTTATTTGAGAGAAGATCTGATTGAACTAAACAATGCTTGTTTCTAAGTAGGCATGCATAGAATCCTTACAGTCAGTCCTTAAACATGACAATACACATCCAGAAGGCAGGCATAAAAAGCAAGCTATCCTCCCAACAACCTGATAAGAGATCCCCTGCTGATGAAAAACAAAGGCAACATTCCTCTGGGGATTACTAGCCACACAGCACACAGAAGCAGCTGGGCAGAGATTTCTCAGGCTGCTCTGCCAGTAAAATCCAGGCAAACCCGATGGCACATTTGAAATCAGGGTAAAATATGGGTGAATTCAGCAGCCAGGGGGAGAAGCCAGAATTCGGGGGCTACCCAAAATTCCAGGTGACATGGCAACCCTAATCTCTACCGTTATGAGCAGCAGATCTCAGTTTGGAATCATTTCTCCCTTTTTGAAGAAGGAAAAAGCCATTCAAGTGTACAATGGACGAGAAGCAGAAGAACAAATGACCTGTATGTTAAAACAGTCCAGGAGGCCAGGCAATGTAGAAATTTTACTTCAGTATCAAAAATGCAAAGGTTAGTCCTGTCAGTACAATGCCCCAGCTATTTCAGTATCCTTTTCAAATGTTCATAATTTTTAACTTGAATAGGAAAATTTAAGAGAGTGAGTTTTCCTGATTTTATATGTTTATTATTCTGAGCCACACCAAGCAGGAGTAGCAGGATATAAATATTTAAAATAAATAAATGGACACCACCACCACCCCATCACAATGACTTCCTTTTTGAAGCTATTTTTGAAAGTACAAAATGCCTTTTTGCAGAGTGAATTTGGTGTGTGTGTGTGTGTGTGTGTGTGTGTGTGATGAGAGATAGAATGTGCGAGCAGTTAATGTTCCATTACTTTGTCTTCTCTCTCCTCTCCCAAACATACACAGTGAAGAGTCAATTATACCTTTTCTCTGGCTTAGGCAGTGCTCTTGGGCACAGTGACAACGATATTCTGGTTTGGTTTTATATAGTGCAATAATCTGACACCAAGGGGTGATACATATAGACCAGATCTAGTTGAGGGCCCTAATGTGTTTTTGGGTTTGTGTCTGGAGTCTGAAATGTTACATTTAGAAGACACAAGAGATTTTCAACAGTAACAACCTTAAGATGTGTGAAAATCTAATGTCTCAAAGATAAAACATATTTTCTCTATAGGGAGGAAAATGCAGGATCTTTGGAACAGCTTCCAGACGTCTGTCTTACACATTGCTCCAGTTGCAATGGTGTGCTAAAAGCTAATCTGTGCTGACTGCACTATATAGCTTCAGCCATCATTCAGTACTACACATGACAGCATAGTTAAAGGTATAGGCTGGGGAAAAGAAGACAGAGGTATTGATTGTGGGGAGTCAAGACCTGAGAGATGGTTTAGATCTGCCAGGTCTTGCTGAGGGGTCACACTCCCCCTAAAATATCAGGAACTTAGCTTAGGAGTGCTCCTAGATCCAGAACTCTTTCTGGTTTCTCAGGTTGAGGCAGTGGCCAGGAGCACTTTTTATCAGCCTTGGCTGATACGTCAGCCTCGCCAACTTTGGGAGGTAATTGACCTTGAAACGGTAGTACATATTCTGGTAACCTTCAGGCTTGACTACTGTGATGCATTCTATGTGGGGCTGCCTTTGTACAGAGTTCAGAAACTACAACTGGTACAGAATGCAGCCACCAGGTTGGTCTCTGGAACAACCCAAAGGGACCATATAACCCTGGTTCTGAAATACAAAGTGCTAGTCATTACCTATAAAGCCCTGAATGGCTTAGGTCTGGGGTACTAAAGAGAGCACCTTCTTTGTCATGAACCCTGCCTCCTATTAAGATAATCTGTGGGGGTCCAGTTACGGTTGCCACCAGGTCAAAGCCAGGCCTTCTATGTGGTGGCCCCAGAGCTTTGGAAAGCACTCCCTGTAAAAATAAAGCTTCTTCATCTCTGACTGCTTTTAAAAAGACCCTTAAGGCACCCTTGTTTTCTCAGGCTTTTAATTAAAATTATTTTATTTCACTCTGTAACTGTTTTTAATTGTTTTTATTCTGTGAAATTGGTTTAATTGTTTGTTTTTATATTGTAATTTAGATTGTGTACACTGCCTAGAGATGTATATATCAGGCAGTATACAAATATGATAAACAAACAAAAGATAGCAATACTACAAATTCTAACTTTTTTATCAGTCATTTAATCAGTCATCCTACAGGAACCCTGGGAACTGTTGTTCTAGGAAGAGGATAGCTAATACTTAGCACTGTAGAAAACTGCATTTCCCAGAGTTCTCTAGGGTAATCCCAGACAAACTGGTATGTAATAAATAAACTTGTAGTGTAGCATTTACTTAAAAATATGGCTGTAATGCTGAAAGGTACATAGAAACAGCCTCTAATTTGACTCCTGGGAGGACATATGATCATTTTTAAGGATTATGTAAGAAGTGGTCTTCAGAGAATGTTTATTACTTAGCTTTTGAAAATAGATGTTTTTCATTCAAAATTTGTGTTGATTAGATCCTGTATTGGTGCCAGTGAAAAATGGGCATCTGAGAATGCTTCAAGAATTCTGAACACAGAGGTAATGTAAGCCTCAGTGTGTTTGTGCTGGAAGATGTATGTTAATTTCAAATGGAAATGAAACGAAGACTGTATAATTCCTGGGGGCTGTGATGTCTTGTCTTTCCCCCCCTTCCTTGTCATGTCTTTTTTTAAAAAGGGCTTTAATTTTAGCAGGGCTTCTACTGATGCAGGTGCTTTGAAACAAGCAAGGAGAACCCTTATTCAGTGACAGAAGAAGCACACAACGGATGCTGAACAATACGCATCTTAGTATGATCACTTGCTGCATTATGATAAAACCCATCTAAGATACAAGTAAATGGCAAGTATGAATGGCAAGTAAAAAATCTTGTAGAAAAATTTTAAATTCTTTGTAATATTGCTGTGTTTGAAGTGTCAGAACTGCATGTCAGACATCCTAAACCTCAAACAATTGCAGCAAATAGCCACTTGGAGGGCAAACAGCAGCTTTAGGATGGTTATTTTCTCTGTGTATACCTCTTTGGAAACTTCTGTTGAAAAGAAGTATATACGTACTTGTTGTTGTCATTGTTGGTCTCCCCAATTAACAACAATGAGATGAAGATGAGATGAAGCTCTTGGCAACTAGACCACTTCTAACTGAATACACACACTTTGCAGGCAACTTCTGCTTGAAAGCAGGAGCAGCTGTCTCCACACAGGCCTATTGCTGCCAGCCGGAGAATGGACCTCCGGGTGATGCTATTGCTGGATCTGCAGCATACCCATCATCATAAGAAGCTTGGGGTCCTTACCCCTGCTGGCCTGTGTCCCGCAATGGATGCAGGCAGCATCGTGTGGGTCACCATGGCAGAGCTCAAAGTAATCCCAGACCAGCTGCTATAGGTCTGGGATCATTGTGGTGGTGGTGGTGGTACTGGGCTGCTGGTTCGTTCTGGGAGCCACCACCACCACCCTCCATCCAGGGCTGAGAAGGTCCAGGAAGAAGTAGTGGCTCCTGCTCCTCCTCAGTCTCAGCTGGAGGGGCAGGGGTTCACAATGCCAATGGGGACTGAGGAGGATGGAGAGAGTGGTCAGGCCCTTTATTTTAGGGGCAATTGAATTTGGGTTTCAATCACTTGAATCACCCCAATTGGAGCTTGAATCGGTTAGACTCAAATCGATTTGCACATCTCTAATGTATATTCAAGTCAGAGCAGCTTCAATTTTATTTTATTTTATTATTATTTCTCTATGTAAACCACTTTGGAAACTTTTGTTGAAAAGTGGTATATACATATTTGTTGTTGTTGTTAATTACTCCAGTGGTCCA